>NC_071547.1:12301277-12901277 GCF_026979565.1 Vidua chalybeata | reverse complement strand
CTATGGATTTGCTATTCTCTGGCTCTTCTTTTAAAGCTGCTCAGGTGACAGGAGTTCAAAGCAGCTCAGAGTTTTCATGAAGGAGCATCTCCTGGCTTGGTCCATCCCAAAAAGGGGACAGGAGACAGAATCAGAGGGTGTTGTCTCTGAGGTGACATTATTAATCCAGACACAGCAATCCAGATCTTGTTAGTCCAGGCACAGCAAGGGAATCCTGGGCATCTGGAGTGCTGGATTTAGTTGTGTGTAGACTTCACATTCCCACCCAGACCCCGTGAGAAGGGAAGGGTCTGGGACACTGCTCTCCTGCAGCACTGGAGACTGGACAGAGCTTTCCAGAGCCTGAGTAGTTCTCACAATGGCTGCAGTTGGCAACTTGTGTCCCATCTCACCCCTGCAGTTCAGCTGTGCTCTGTACACAGCAGCTCTCTGACCTCCAGGGGTGAGGGTCCCCTTGCCATCCTCTCAGACAATTTTTGAGAAGGGAGAAATAGCTCAAACGATTTGGCCACCAAACAAGAAGCCAGATCTTCTCAGGAGCAGGACTGAGCACATCTGCTGGGGGCAAATCCAGTTGTTGGCAAACAGCTGCTTAGGCTGACACTGCAGGTAGTGGATGGGAAAATAAAAGAGCTGTGGGTAGGCTTTAAAATAATTTGGAAAGAAGCAGCCTCCACAGTCTTACACTGAACACCCCACAGAGGTGCTGTGCTGCACCCTGGAGCAGCTCCGTGGTGCAGCTGGGAGGGCCCCTCCAGGTGCTCAGCAACTGGATAATCAGGGAAGAATTAGGGAGCACAGCGCCGTGAATGCAGAGCAGGGACCTGCAGAGTACTGAGATTCATTAATTAACGAGCTCCTCAGTGCTCCCATCAGTCATGCTGTGGGTGAGGCTGGGGGAGGGGTGTGAGTGCTGGCTTCAAGGTCTCCAAATTCCAGTAATGCCACTGCCTTTCCTGTCCATGTCACACTGAGGATGCCGCATGTCCAGGGAGAGGGGCTGGGTCGGGCTCAGCAGTGTGGATGTTCCAGTTCTGATTAGAACCAGACGTGGCTAGTTTAAGCTTTTCCTTTATGCCTTGGGCAGCAGCGTGCTGGAAAGGCAGTCTGGGAGGGATTTCTGTCTGCAGAGTATTGTAAAATGCAGACGAACCCACTGTGAAGAAATGCTGATGTCCAACTCCACTTCAGAAGGCTGAATGATTTCTTTATTATAACTATGCTAGAATACATTAATATACTATATAAAGGAAGATACTAAAACTACAAACCTACTTGTTCTAACTACCATATCTGACTCACTACCAACTGGTGACCCTGTTCTTGAGAGTCCAGACACAAGTGGATTGGATTGGCCACCAGGCTCAAACAATCCTCACTAGAATCCAATCAAGCAATCACCGCAGGTAAACAATTCTCCAAACACATTCCACATGAGAAAAACAAGGAGCAGAAATAGAAATTGTTTTCTCTTTCTTCTCTCTGTGCACCTCTATGAAAAATCCTGAGAGAGAGAGAGAGAAATATGCTTGCCACAGCAGAATTCTGCAGGAATGTGCTTGAGTTTCTATACCAGAATCGGGTTTTCACTCACAGGTGATAAACAACAACTTTCTGAGCTCCAGGTGTCCAAATTCTTTCAGTCTGTGAGTCTGGTTCATTTTGAAACATCCCTCCCAATCCTGTCTACTGAGGAAATAATTTAACCCATCGTAAAGGGGTTTTTACTGCTCCAATCCATTTCCTTTTTATTGATGCACACAAACCGAGTACAATTTATTTTATGTTTGTCCATCAAGGTTCTCAGTGTGCAGGACTTGTGCCCATTGTCAGAGACTTTACAGAAAGCACCATTAGTACGTGTACAGCTCTTGGCTCTCTGAAGGTCATTTCAAGGGTAACTCCAGGTTTTGCTTCTCCTCTATCAGATGTCTCTACTGATGGTGAGATGCCCAGTGTGGCTGGGGCTGTGATCAGGAGCAGGAATCAAGAGTTATAATTATCCTCACAGAAGGGGAAATACAGAGAACTTCCCCATCCTTGCACAGTGTGACTATGAGAAGCTGAATTTTTAGGGTTTTTAATACACAGGTGAGTTTTGTGACAAACCACCTTGTCTAGAGGTTATGAGTCTGGAAATCCTGGGGAGAAGAATGAGTGTGAGAGACAGGGATGGAATAATTGAATGGTTTGGGTTGGAAGGGACCAAAAAACAACTTCCACTATCCCATATTGCTCCAAGCCCTGGTCAGGGCAGCACAAGTTCCAGGTGGTGGCAGGTTGGGTCCGGGACACATCCTGCACTGTCTGGAATTTCAGGAGGCGGCCACAAACTCAGGTCCACAGGCCTCTGAACACAAACACCGGCCCTTTTCCCTGCGAAACAAAACTCACCACCCCAGGTTCCTGATGTCAGATTGCAGGGTGTGCTTGGGACTGGCCTTGGACATTTCCAAGGATCCAGGGGCAGACACAGCTGCTCTGGGCACCCTGTGCCAGGGCCTGCCCACCCTGCCAGGGAACAATTCCCTCCCTATATCCCATCCATCCCTGCCCTCTGCCACTGGGATTCCCTGTGTCCTGTCCCTCCATCCCTTGTCCCCAGTCCCTCTCCAGCTCACCTGGAGCCCCTTTAGGCCCTGCGAGGGGCTCTGAGCTCTCCCTGGAGCCTTCTCCTCTCCAGGTGAGCACCCCCAGCTTTCCCAGGCTGGCTCCAGAGCAGAGGGGCTCCAGCCCTTGGAGCAGCTCTGTGGCCTCCTCTGGCCTGGCTCCAGCAGCTCCAGGTCCTTCCTGTGCTGGCCCCAGGGCTGGGGCAGCACTGCAGGTGGGGTCTCACCTGAGCAGGTCAGAGGGGCAGAATCCCCCCCTCTTCTGCTGCCCATGGTTTGGGATCAGTCCAGGACACATCCTGTCTTCCAGTTCTGCTGTGGTGAGAATTTCAGGTGGATACTGCGCAGGGCCAGTCAGTTTGTGTTGTACTAAAATTTTATTAGCTGGAATTTTGAGCCAGTGTACTTTCAAATTCAATTACAATCTGAAAAGTGTCTCTAAAATAGCTCAGGGCAGTTAGTTGATTGTTGCATTTGAGTCACTTTTCAGGTGAAATTTGGGCACATTCCAGGACAGGGTCTCAGCACCAGCCCTGCATGTGTCATGCAAGGCTCAGAATCAACTCTTGCCTCAAGAATTTCTGTGTATGGCTGTAATTCAGGCTGTAACTCAGGCTGTAAATCAGCTCTGCAATCTCAGACATATGACAGTGTTTTCAGGTCCTTTTCAGACCACAACCCCAATTTTCAGGCAGCAGGAAACAAATTGAGGTTATTGATGTGGGGCCGTGTGTTCGCTCCAAGCATTGACACAAAATTGTGCTTTTAGCCCTGTTTGGGATGTTCGTCCTGTCACTGTATTTTTAGATACTCATGATTAATCTTTTAAGTAAAAACCACTCTGACCACATTGCTTAGGAGCCAGTGAGAGCAAACAAACATAGCAGCATCTTAAAATTCTTCCATGAAAACAGATGGAATCAGAACTATTGGAGCTCTGAAGCTCCTTTGATGATCCTTTCAGGCAGTAAGGGGTGGTGGGGCAGTGATGCTGTGTGTGCCTCCTCCCAGAGCTGGAGCAGAGCAACCAGGAGAGAACAGGAGCTGCTCCTGTCTTGAGCATTGCCTGGGAGCAGCTCCCAGCCTCTCCATCCCAAGTGCAAGAGAGAGCATGGAAAAACCTTCCAGGAGATCCAGGGTTTTGGTTAGGAAAGGAATAAGTGAAATTGGAACAAAAAAAAAGTGTAATTTATTGGTGAGCAAAGAAAATACAAGGTCTTTTTTATCCCTTAAGGATAAATGATGCTTTTACATTCCTGACCCATATTTCCAGGTGTTCAAATCCTCCAGCTGTGGCAGTACGTCTGTGTCCCAGCCACAAGTAGCACGTGTTGTCCCCGTGCTCGGCTGGTGCCATGCTGGCTCCCACCCAAACTGGGAATTGATGCCTTTGGGATCTGTGATCCTCATTAGCAACAACCTCCGAGCTACTTCAGAACACCTCGTTAGTATTCCATGGGCTTGGAGGTTTATGGGCTTTATGTTGGTGCTAGATTTGTTCTTGTTTTTGACCAGCACATGCTGGGGGTGTTTCTGCCCCTGGAGCCCAGAACAGCAGCACTGGGAAGTGTGGAAGTGTGGAAGTCTGAGGTCTGAGCAGTCAGAGAACAAGAGCAAACCTGGGCTCAGCCCAGCCCAGATGGATTTTCTGGTCCAGTAAGAGGAGCTGTGGCACTGAAAGCCTGAGAAACATAAAAAATTCCTTCTGTGTAGCTGTTGCTCACAGGCTTCAGTCTCGTCTGCAGGTTATTGATGGAGCTAATTAATGAACAGCACCTCCCACCATGCTGTGCTGCTCACATCCAGCCTTTGGGGATGCTCTCCAAGCTGATCCCTCAGTCCTGCTGCAGGGAGAGGGGTTGGAGTGAGGAAAGATGGGACCACAGCCCACAGGGCAGGGCCAGCCCCAAAGACAGATGGTGTCCCATCCTTCCTAACAGGGGATAACACAGGAGACACAGATGAACGGTGTGAAATGCCATGCCCAAAGAACAACAACTCCAGACTATCGGCACAGTATCCTGGTGCTTTCACAAGGGATTTGGGATGTGGCAGAACAGAAGCTCAGCTCAGCCAGGGGAAATTTCAGGCAGTGCTGCTGGCACAGTTAAATGCACAATCTTAATCAGAATCACAAAATCCTTTGGGTTGGAAAAGCCCTCTGGGATCAAGTCCAGCCATTCCCCAGCACTGCCAAGGCCACCACTTACCCATGTCCTCAAGTGCCGCATCCACGTGGCCTTTACATCTCTCCAGGGATGGGGACTCCAGCACTGCCACCCTTTCAGTGAAGAAATTTTCCCTAATATACAACTTGAACCTCTCCCAGTGGAGCTTGAAGCCATTTCCTTTTATCCTGGGGCCTTTCCCACTGACACAATTTGCAGAGGAAAACTCCTTTAAAGGTGAATTTTCCTGCCTGGACACAGCTTGAGCATATTTGTGCAAGTAATAATATAACCCTGGGAGAATTAGACCTGATACAGGTATAGAGTTAGAGAGAACTGGGGATGAAAGCTGGTCCCCACATGCAGCTGGGAAGCCAGAATGGAAACAGCAACATGCTGACTCTGGTCACAGGGAATTCTCCCTCCCCAGGGCAAGGCTGGGAGCTTCCTTTTGGGCACATCCCCTTCCCTGGCTGCTCCCCCTGTGCCAGTGGCACTCACCTGGATCTGAGTTTGTTGTCAGCAGCTGGGTGGGCCCAGGGGCCCAGCAGCCCTTTCCCTGGCACAAGACAAATACACTGGAATTTTTCCTGTGGTTGTTCTCTCTGCAGAAAAAGCTGGAGCTGGCTTCAGGCACTGAGGAACTGTCCCCGGCTGTGCAGCGGGCACGGGAAGCCATCGGGAGCCTCCGCCAGTTCATGGCAGCTGCGGGCTCAGAGCAGGCACTGACCATGGAGCTGGCAGCCAGGGACTTCTCCTACAGCCTGGCACGGATCTACACAGGCAGGGCAGCCACAGGAACCATAGAACCATGGGATGGGCTGGGTGGGAAGGGACCTCAAAGCTCATCCAGTGCCACCCCTGCCGTGGGCAGGGACCTGTCCCAGGCTGCTCTAGCCCTGTCCAACCTGACCTTGGACACTTCCAAGGATCCAGGGGCAGCCACAGCTGCTCTGGGCACCCTGTCCCAGGGCCTGCCCACCTTCCCAGGGAACAATTCCTTCCCAATATCCCATCCATCCCTGCCTATGGCAGTGGGAAGCCATTCCCTGTGTCCTGTCCCTCCATCCCTTGTCCCCAGTCCCTCTCCAGCTCACCTGGAGCCCCTTTAGGCCCTGCAAGGAGCTCTGAGCTCTCCCTGGAGCCTTCTCCTCTCCAGGTGGGCACCCCCAGCTCTCCCAGCCTGGCTCCAGAGCAGAGGGACTCCAGCCCTTGGAGGAACTCTGTGGCCTCCTTTGGCCTGGCTCCAGCAGCTGCAGGTTCCTGTGCTGATGGATTTCAGACCAGGAAAGGGCTGGGAATCAGCCATAGACACCTGATCCACACCTGGGTCAAGGGTGGAGTTCTAAAGCTCAGTCCCCACCTTTCGTGCTGAAGCAGCTCAGCCTTCAAGCACTGCTGAGGAGTACCCACCCTCCTTTTTTCCTGAGCCCTGGGCTGTTCTGGCAGGAGCCTGGGAATGCTGACACTCCTACTTCCCCGCAGGAGCTCTCTTAATGGAACACGCGGCTCGGCCGGACGCTTCCTGCACAGATGTCTGCGCTGCCCTGAGGTAAGCACAGCCCTGTCCACCCTGAGTGTTCTGGATGATTCCATGGGCAGTGTCAGAGGCTTTGGTTTGCCTCCGGAGTGATCCAAGCCCTGGCCATGGCCAGACCCACGAGCACAGCTGGGAACAAGCAGCGGCTGCTCTCAGCCCCGGGGCTTTTCCCTGCTCGGGCGAGCTCCGTTCCCGCACCGATGGGCGGGATCCCACCAGGGCACGGCTCGGGTTGGCACCAGCGCTGTACGTGTGGCAGGACTGGCACAGCCCAGCCCTCTCTCCATCCAGGTGGTGCAACCAGGAGCTGTGTCCGGTGGCCGTGGAGTCAGGGAGGGGCAGCTACGGGGGCGGGGCAGCGCTCCAAGACAGCGCCCTGGTGTTCGAGAACAGCCGGCTGTGAGCGCCCGCAGCCCCGGCACGGACACGAGGTGGGTTGCAATCCAAAAAATCCCCCAAATCCTCAGGTACCTGCAAATTCCAGATGTAGTGGAATGTCCCGTTTCACAAAGAGCCAGACCAGATCCTTTAGGAGTGTCCCCCACCTGCCCCGGGCTGAAATCCACGGCTTTGAGGTTTCCTAATGCAGACACAGCCCTGAGAGTCACTCCAAGGCGCTGGAATGTTCTCACAGTGCTTTAGGCAAAGCCCCAGTGATAAAATCCAGGCAAGAGCTGGAAGCGGCAGCTCTTCAAGTGTCAACACTCTTCTTTCTTCAGAAAACCAACCGAAATCAAACTGAAAGTTATCTGAAGCTGACTAAATACAGAAAGCCACCATTTTTCCCTGTTCACTTTCCTGCTTTCCAGTGCTGACCACAGACGGCCCCTCCTGGGTGGGGTTTGCTCCAGGGGCAGCCCTTTCCACCCACTGTGGCTGTGAACATTGACCTCCTCAGGAACTGCTGCTTTCTGAAGAAAAAAGGGATTTTTATTCTCTCTGGCCTCCAGAAAGCTTATTACTTCCCTATGCATGTGTCCTAATGATGCTGCAATCCATCCTGACATAAATTCTACACAGGTTTTGGACTCAAATCCAGTAACTCTCCACCTAAGCACTGTCTGTGGGCTTCTCCTTCCCCATAGCCCATCAGTCGACCTGCTTGGTATTGCCCTGCTGGCTACAAGTTTTTAATTAAGAAGTTGTTAATAGAAGAAGAAAGGCACTAATAGACTGAAGACAGCTGGAATTTATAGCTGGGAAATGCTACAGCAGCCAGACACTGAGTGGGAAGAGGGGGAAGGAGCTGTGTGCTGAGATTGGAGTTGTCCAGAGTTTCAAACATGGCAGAGCCAGGAGGACACAAAGGGTGGCTCTGGGGAGCTGCAGAGTGGAGCAATCCCAACAGGACACAGCAAGGGAGGCTCCATGGGCTCCCTGTGTCCTGGCACGAGGATCACAGGCTGAGCCAAGCAGTTTCCCTGAAATCACCCAAATGCCATGAAGCAGCAGCAAAGGGCTTCTGTTGTCTGTGCATTGCAGAGAATAAAGAACATTTGGGTTTGGAAAATCTCCTACATCATAGAATCATGGAATCATGGAGTGGGTTGGGATAGAAGGGATCTTAAAGCCCATCCAATGCTACCCTCTGCCATGGGCAGAGACACCTTCAACTGTCCAACCTTCCAAGCCCTGTCCAGCCTGGCCTTGGGCACTGCCAGGGATCCAGGGGCAGCCACAGCTGCTCTGGGCACCCTGTGCCAGGGCTGCCCACCCTGCCAGGGAACAATTCCTGCCCAATATTCCATCCACCCCTACCCTCTGGAAGCCATTCCCAGTGTCCTGGCACCAGGACTCTGTCCCTGCAATTTGGTGTCAGAGATCTCACAGGGGTCAGTGCACAGGAGCTGCTGTGCCCAGTAAATCTCACGAGAATGGGAAAGTGAGGGAGCAACGCAGGGCTCTGAGTGACCACGGCAGAATATCCACCCCCAGCTGTGCCCGTGGGTCCAACAGCAGCAGATGGATGTGACCCAGGAGGGAAAGGCCATGTGCTGGAAGTGTTTGCAGAGCTGATCAACACCTGGGATCCCCTGCTCTCCCTAAGGGCTCATCTCCAACTGCTGCCAATCCAGGCTTCCCGTTTTTCCAGCCTATTTTACATTTCTGAACACCAGGATTAATTTTTCCTCATACATGAGCTGTAATTTGCCTAAAAATAAGCCCCTCAAACTGGGAGCTCTGCAGATTCACCAACTCAGAGAACAAGGGACTCTGAATTCATCACTGTGTAGGAAAACGACGAATTTATTAAGATCTAAGTATTCACTCTGAGGCTACAGCAGAATAAAGACTGTTTCACACATGAAGGTCTGACATTTCCAGTGCTGCTGAACAGCTCTGTCCTCAGAGCTTGGCATGGTTTCAAATATTTCATGTGCTTCAAATAAGTAATTGAGCCTTCAGATGTCATTTTAATATAAATCCCACCCAAAAAGAGGACAATCAAACCCATCACCTGCTGCCACTGCAAGGCCTGAAAATAATTTTGTGACAGATTTGTTAAATAATAAAGTCAGACTTTAGCAGCATTTATAAAATGTCAAAGTCCAAAGAACAGTGAGCTGAAATCCCAAAATGCAACACTGGGAGCTGTGGCAGCTGCACTGCGGGAAGAGATGGACAGCTCCAAGGCCTGGGGAGCACCAGGGCCAGTCCTGCAGAGCTGCCCTTTGCTCAGTGCTGACTCCAAACCTCGTCCTGGGTAATTCCAGGACACCCTGTTCGATAGGCCCTGAATCTGCTCAGCTTCCTGCACATGGTTATTGCCCTTTGCAGCCTCCCAACACCTCAGAACCTCTCCCAGGGCAGGCTTCCTTCCACTCCTACAGCCTTTCCCAAGTAGCGGAGCAGTTCCCAAACACTTCCTTCCCTGGCAGAGCCGTTGGTTTCCATCCTGCACCTGCCACCGCCAGCGCCCTCACCTGTGCCCAGCTGTGAGAACTGAGCCCTCCCAGGGTGAGACCGCTCCCACCCAGTGACTCCAGTGCCACCTCCCTCTGCCCTGTCAGGGAGGAGGGGCACCTGGGATGAGAGGGGCCCTCAGCTCCCAGTGATTCCTGACGCTGTTTGAGATCCGACTCAGGAGGTTGTTCCACAGCCCGGGGGCAGCACTGAAGCCGCCTATCGCGACAGCAGCCGGTATCCTGACAGGCTCACGGGCTGTCCGGGAGCTGGGACAAAGGAGAGAGGGAAGGAGGCTCCTTAGGAAGAATTGATCACGGGGAAATGAGCTTTGACACCTTCAGCCGTGTCCTCTGGCAGAGCTGCTGCCCCTGGTAGGAACCCTTCTGCACCTTGGGGAAGCTCAGAACTCTGATCCCTCTGCCGGGGCAGAGACCCACACTCGGCATTTCCCAGATCAAAAACTTCCCGGCAGCGCTGTGCCCGGGGCTCTTAACATCTGCAGCACAACGAGCTCCTGAGAAAGCACTCAGGAGAAATAAAAGTTCTAGGAAATCCCATTGTGAGGTTTAACCCTTCGCACGTTCCTTGCACCACCAAACGTGATTCCTGCTTCTTTTCTGCTCCAGATCCCATCAGCGTCTCTACCCCAACCTGGTTCAATTTGATTTAATGAACAGCATCAAATCAAAGGATTTGATTTAATGAACAGCATCAAATCAAAGGTCTTGTGATGACACATGTCTGGCCCCACACCCCTCACGGCTGCTCAGACCCCCAAGAATTCAGGGCAAATCCTCAAATATGTAAGAGACTAAATAAATGATGGTGGGGGGCCTGAGGGGACAGGACTGTGCACAGCTGGAATGAGCTGGCAGTGCTTGGAAAATGGGAATAATCCTTGTGCAGGACAATCATCAGTTGAGTTTTCCACCTTCTGGGACAAAGAAATCTTAAACCTGAGTGAGTTTGGTTTGTTCTCAAAGAGCCACAGCTCCACCATCCAGCATCAGGATAAGGTAGGTGTAAGTGGGAATGGAGCTTCCACTGCCAAACTCCACCGAAAGCAGGGGGAATTCCCTGGAGATCCAGGCTGCTCCTACATTTGGGTAACATCACCAGACTGAAATACCATGGTTGGTCAAGGGGAAAAACACGCTATGGAGGGAGCTGAGACTCTGGCACCTTCCTCCGTCCCAGGAAAACCATGCTGGTTGTGCAAACAGAACCTGGCAGGGTGTGTGCATTGTGTGCTTCCCCCTTCCTGGGACTTCTGCACCAGGAAAACCAAGCCTACGATTTCATTTTTTCTCTTAAGTTTAGGAGTGACAGTTTGTTGTTCCTTGGAAAGACACAGCGTGGAACAGAAAGCCAAGGGCAGCAGCTGCAGTCTCCTTTTCCAAGGCCTTGGTGTTCCTGCTGAGCCTCCAATACATCCCCTCTGAGGGACAGGGAAGAAAAATAAAAAATTAGGAAGTGTGTTAGCAAATGCTCCCATGCAAAAGTCTAAACTTTATTCACTTTTATTATTTATATATTTAACAATTCTAAAGTATTTACTTCTCGCTTTTGACAAAAATGAAAAATATAGGAGCACTTTACTCTCTTGCGGAGAGAAGGGTTATTTCTGTACACAGCTACAGAGAGACGGCTTCCTCCTTTACATACAAAGAAAAAATAATATTAATAAAAAAAGTGCTTCATCGATCCAAAAAAGCCTAAAGAGCTGCAAGCTTTTATTCACACTATACATCCCAGCCCCGGCCCGGAGTGGACCCTCTTGGCACATGTGGAGGCTCCGGCTGATTCTGCACCCCAAGGTTGAGGTGTCCCCCCACCCCACCCCGGCCCTGCCACCTGCCCCTTGCCACCCCGGGAGGAGCCAGACATTCCCTCATCCCGCTCTGCATGGAACAGCGATGCCTGTGCCTCTCTTCCAGCCCCCACTGCTGGGTTAGGAACAGATCCTAAACGTGCCTTGGCTGGAAACCCCATCCTTCACTTCACGTCCAGTGTCTCTTCCTCTAGACCTGTGCCAGGGAGATCCCAAGATGCTCCGTCCATTCCCAGACCCCTTTCCCACAAGGACGCAGCCTCCTCCTTCCTGGACATTCACGCCAGCACACAGATCCTGGCAGGGTGGGATGGGCACAGTCCAACCACCTCGGCGTCTCCCCTGAGACCCACTGAGCTCTGCCAGATGGTTTCTCCACGTGACCCTCCCTTTGGATGATGTGATTGTGACATTCCAGGGAAGGGAAATGCTCAAATTTCCCAAGGTTTCTTGGATTTTGAGCTGTTGTATCTAGAACTCTCAAATACTCCAGCAAGATTCTTGGGAATACCATAGAGAATTTGGGATTTTGCCTAGGGACTGCACTGTGAGCAGGATCTACTCTTCCTCCTTGCTGGATTGCACTAAGCAGGATCTATGGGAAAGGAAAAGGATGAGCACCTACCAGTTGGTTACAAATGGATATTTGGGAATTTTACCCTTCAGTGAGGTGAGTCTGATTGGGACAGAAGGAGGAAGGGGAATCTGTAATCTATTTTGGATTGTTTTAAGCTCCTCAGGCAGCTTTTTCCTATCTGGAGTACACTGAACACAGCCTGGGAAAGGAGGAGCATCCCAGGAGGGTGCCCAGCACCAGCGCAATCCACAAAGGCCGAGCCCCGCGGGTCCCGGCCGCCTTCTGTCAGTTTGGATCGTCCAGTAAAGTGCGAGTGACCAGCCAGGACCTGACCATGGCAATGCTCTGCTCCCAGAGGGACTCACACGGCTGGGGCAAGGACAAGGCAGAGGTCTGCTCCTGTCCTTGTTGGATTGAAGCAGGAATTGCATGGTCAGACGCCTGGCAAGGCCTGGTGTGACGCCTGGCTTGGCTCTCACCAACAGCACGTGCATTCCTGAGCCAGCATTCCAGGTGTTCCCGCTGCGAGGGCTCAGACCTCACGGATTGTGTGTGCAGGTACAGAGCCGCCAGTGCAGGAACCTGACTGAGATCCCCTCAGGCAGCCACTGTGAGAACAGAGAGGGGAAAAGGTCTCTGGGGAAGGAGATTCCCACCTCTTCTAGCAGCAACAGGTTCCCAAACAGCAGTTTCGGGTTTGGAATAACAGGAGTGATTGAAAGCACTGGAGGCTGCAGCTATTCAGGCTCTGCACTCCGGCCGGTCCCGCTCCCTCTGCTCCCGCTCCCCAAAATCCTCGGTCTGTAGCAGTTCCGCAGTGGGACAGATAAATACCCACAGGGATCCTGGCTCTCACCAGCTCCCCCCACCTCCAGGACCCTCCCGCAAACAAACAGATATATTATTATATACACACACACGCACGCGCGGGGACACGGACACACAGGACAGGCAGGAAAGGGGGAAGAGCTGGACAAGGAGAATCCCAGAGTCCAGCGGCACATCCTCGAGGTCAGTCCCGCCGAGCAGCGCCCCACGTGCAGCCTCCCGGCCTCGGCCCTGGGATCCGCGTGTCCGTGGGGAAGGGTCGGCTCGGCTGCTCCCCCGCCTCTCCCAGGCCAGGAATTCAGTTGGACGTGGCAGTGATGGGCTTGTCCAGTTCGAGGTCCAGGCTGGAGCTGCCAGGGTGGAGGCTGCTGTAGCAGGATTTGCAGACTCTGCTGGGCTCGAAGAGCTGCTGGCTGGGAACGGGCACCTTCTGGTTACAGCAACTGGAGCAGAACACGTTGCCACAATTCCTTGCATCAGGAACAGAGCAGAAATGAAAAAGATCAGAAGGCGTTTGACAAAGTTACCTGAGCTGTAAAATGAGATATTCCCAGTGCTGGGATGGGGGAGATACCTCCCTACAGGCAAAGGCATGGACAGGGACAGCTCCAGTGTCTGTTCCTCCCTCCTATGGATGGAGTAGAGATCCAGGGAATGGGCACAGGAAGGAGCACAGAGCCAGGGCCAGTGTGTGGAATTGCAGGTCATTAAATGCCTCTGTTCAACACTGCCCTGAGCCCGGATGGACAGGCTGTGCCCTCCTGTCACACAGACAGCTCTCTGCCATTCACCATGGAATGGTTTAGGTGGGAAGGGACCTTAAAGCTCATCCAGTGCCACCCCTGCCATGGGCAGGGACACCTTCCACTGTCCCAGGCTGCTCCAAGCCCTGTCCAGCCTGGCCTTGGGCACTTCCAGGCTGGATGTGCTGCAGAGGAGCTCCAGCAAAATGCCAATGCCACGCTGGGGCACAGGGCTGAGGGGCTGAAGGAGAGCCACCATAGGCCCTTCTGAGCCAAGCCATGGGGGAATGTGGGGAACACTGGGAATGGGGGGCTCTGGCACTGCTCAGGCAGCTGATCCAGCCCTGGCTCACAGGAGGGATGTGGCAGTGCTGGGAGCAGGCCAGACTCTGCTCACAGGCTCTGCTCAGAGCTGGAAAGGTTTAAACATGGAGATGTCGAAGCCCTCAGTCGCTGCCGTCCTCCCACTGCCCCCACAACCACTCCAGAAATCCCACACTCCTGCATTCAGGACACTGAGCCAAGGAGGAACATGCAAAGCCCAGGGTGGGCAGGCAGGTGTTC
Organism: Vidua chalybeata; assembly: GCF_026979565.1. Lineage (NCBI taxonomy): Eukaryota > Metazoa > Chordata > Aves > Passeriformes > Viduidae > Vidua > Vidua chalybeata. The sequence continues at coordinate 12,887,510 of NC_071547.1, read as the reverse complement.
CATGCACAGGTGGGCACGCGCAGCATTCCCGGCACTGGCGGAGCTGCACCGGCACATGCACCTCCTTACTGCTCAGACTCGTTAATTACCTTCTGCAGCCCCCCTCAAAACATGGGAGCCCTGTGTGCCCTGTCCTCCTCAATTCCTACAAGGAGCTGGAAGCAGCACTCCAGGGACCTGGGTTTTGCCCTCTCCATTAACTCTTTGGCATCAGGATTTGGTGCTGTCATTGTTCTGCACTGGAGATTTGCTGCTGCCAAGAGACTGTCAGGGAATTCTGCTGACACCCAGAAGCTCTGATTAATCTTTCCTTGCCAAGGAAGGAGATTTCCAGCTGCTGGTCACTGATGGGGAGAGAAACAGCAGAGAAATCCCATTTCTCACTTCAGTGGGCTCATTTCCTCAGTTCCACACAGCGGCTCCGGGCCTCAGAGCTGGAACCCCAGCACGAGAAGGCTGACAAGGACCAACCTCTGCAGAAGTTCTGGAGACTAGAGGGCCCTGTTGGAAATCCCTGTCAGAAACACCTGCAGGAGTGGCAACAGCCCTGGGAGGTGCCACAGAGCTCCCACAGCCCCATCTCGCTGCTCAAGGAATGATTATCCCAGAGTAGCTCGCTGATGGATGAGGGTAAATCTAACCAGAGGGATTAAAACAAGGATCTCTTTGTTGGAGCTCACCATTCCTAACATATGCTGGGGTTTTTGTTGTTTTATCCTAGACAATGGTGCTCTGACATTGCTTTGGAAAGCTCTGGACAGCTCATCCTTCTATCCCGGTGGTCCCTGCTTTGCTTCAGAGATTAAAAAGAGACATTAAAAAACAGGCTGGAAAAGGGATGTTGCTAGTTTGAGGAAGGGGGGCTGAAAGTCACACTCCCCACTCTTCTTCCTCATCCCAAATCTCATCCGGTTTTGGTTATCCTGACCCTCCACCAGCTCTGTGGCACATGTTCTAGCCATGGGATTTTCAGTCCTTCTAAGACAAGTGGCAGGTTTTTGCCAACACCCTGCACAGCAACACTGGAATTGTTTGGTAACACATGGCCCTCTCCCAAAAATATGGGCAACAAAGGGAAATGATCAAAAATAAATGCATAAAACTTGCAGGGCAGTCTCCTGTCAGTGAGCAGTACACACATGGACTGACAGTGAGTGTTAGTCTGAGCCACATCCCGGTTAAGCTCCCAAAAGCCAAGTCCTAAAAGCCTTTCTGTGAGGAGAGAGGGCTGTTCACACGGACCCAAACCCCAGCAGCTCTTGCTGGCCACCCCCAGCTTAGTTCTGGTGATTTCCAGGCAAGTGAGAAACAAAGAGGGAGAAGATCTGAGTTAGTTGGGAGAAGTCACCCAGGAAAGGCTGACGGACAACGGACAGAGGCTGCTGGAAATGCTCACCAGAGCTGATCAACTCGGTCAGTGTCCCTGCAGGGAGGAGAGAGAACTCAGGGCTACAGGCAGAGGGAGCAAACACTGGCAACCAAGGAACCTGGAAGGTTTTACTTTGCTCAAGGCACTGCACTGTGGGGTTCAACTCATTTCCACTCCCAGGGAGGGGTGTAAATGTTTACTACAGGGATACTCATGGTGTTGACAGATGGGTCACTGCACATGTGGAAGCTGAAAGGAGCAAAGACGCTACAGGGAGATTTGAGCCAGACCTGAAACCCTGAGTCCATTTTAACTCCTCGTGGGGCTATGGGTGATGTGTGTGTAGCCAGGTTCCAGGAGTTGTCCCAAGCTTAGGTTTAGGGAACTGAGCTCTGGGGATACAAATTTGCACAAACACAGTGGGCATGGTAAAAAAAATAAATTCAGATTCTTCTCCTTCTTCCCTGGGTTTGGTTAATTTTACAAGACTAAATGGAGCAAAATATAAACCAGACACAAACTCAAAACTATGTTCATAACTCTTTGCAACTTCAAAAAGCAGGAGAGCTTCAAAATGTGGTAACCGAGATTTATTTAAATTATGGTTCCTGTAATAGTTTTTGCATGTTCAGAAACCAGGAATAGGAATTTATTTGAAACAGAACTGGAAAGTAGAGATTCTCTGGCTTTAACTTCAGCATATTGAGCCATGTGGTCTCTGCCTCCTGCTCTTCATCAAGCCCCCGCTGCTGCCTGAGCTGCTGCAGCCTCTGTGGCAACAGGTCTAGCAAAGAATAATGCAGAAAACCTTGACCTCACACAGGTGTTCCGTTCAGATTCTGTAGGAGCAAGTTAATGAAAAGGTGAGAAAGGTTAGAGAAGGAAAGGAGCAGGTTTCCAACCAGCAATGGAAGAAGATGCTATTCCTGTATTTCATGTAAATCATATATTGAATTTCTGAATGCTAAGAGGACAAAGCTCTATTTTGCATAAATCTAAAATGCCTCCAAATCCAGTTTGAGGAAAGAAAGGTGGGATCTGTTTTGGCTGGAGTGGAGCAGACACCAAATGTGGCTTTTAAATATCTCCCTGCAGGACTGAGCTGAGAAGCAGGAGCTGTTCTGTTCCCTTGGCAGCCATCCCTGCCCAACAGGCGCCCCTGGGGCAGGGGCTGTGTCTGTGGTGGTGCCAGGGAGAGCAGCAGTGCCCAGTCCCCTCTCCCAGTTACCTGCAGTGGTGTTTCCGACTGGCAAGCCAGAAGGCGCTGTCGCAGCCGTAGCAGTGCGCGGCCAGGTGATCCGGGAGCCACCGCGTCACCTGTGGGGACGGCCACCGGCATCAGGGACAGGGCAGTGGCAACACTCCTGGGCTGAGCCCCCCCCCCCCAGCTCCCAGAGGTTGTGCAGCAGAGGGCTCATAGGCACAGGTACTGGTATGTCAGGTGTGAGACCAGCGGAACGCAAGGAAAAGAGTTCCCAAGAAGTGGCACACGACCAAAGGCTAGAGGATAATTTGAACTAGGATTATCCCAGAGTGAGCAATTTACAGGGATTTAGTCTGTACCTCTGTATCCTGTTTATCCACCTGTTCCCAGCTGGCTTCAGAGAAAATCTCTGTGCTGCAGCGAGACAAGCAGTTCTGATCCAGATTGCTTTCCGAGTCGGGAATAGATGTCTGTTGGCAAACAAACACAGCTGAACGGAACCCCCCAGATCCCTGTTCCACACAAATAAAACCCAGAAACCCCAACAGGGCAGGTCTGGACCCTCTGGTGATGGGATGATGTGAGACAGAGTGGATTTAGAATCCAGCTTCTGTTGCAGGGTTCTGGGAAGGCTTTGGGTGATTAATCAAAACCTGCTCCCTGTGGCTCCAATTCCAGGGTCCTGATTCCTTTCCAAGGGTGTTTCACTCTGAAAACTATAATTAGTAATAAAGATATCCTTTTGTTGGCAAAGATTCTGGAAAATAAAAGCCAAACTGCATATGGGAAACTCAGAATTTGAGCCATGTATATTCTATGCATAGGTTTTGGGAATAATGCTTCCTTAATATAGCCTATCCAGGTAGAGGTGGAATTTAATTCACTTAAAACTCAGCCAGCCCTTAAAATATATCAAAATAGTAAGAAATCTTGAGTTAATGTAATTTTATGCCTGAGGAATGGGCAATCCTGGAGTTCCAGAGGAAAACCTGCAACTCCCAAGCTGAGGCACAAACAGAAGGTAGAGATCAGGTCCTTAAAAATGGGGAATTTTCTGGAGGCACTGCCAGCTCTACACTGCAGCTTCTGAAGGCCCTTAAAAAATGGGAGCAGAATCCATTAAGCCAAAGTACCCAATTTCTCCAAGGAATGAAAGCTTTTAGCAGTGACACTGAGCCCAATGAGCACCTTGTGCTGCATGCCCAATGGGAAGAACCAAGAAGGCTCCAAGGATTTTCCAAAACAAACGTACCTGGGACTATCCAGCACCTCTGCCACTTCTAAACAGTGAATTCAATAAACAGAAGCTGGGAACCTCTTACAAATTTTTTTTTCAATTTTGCAGGTGTATAAACCATGTAGGAAAAGGAAATTTCTGATGGGTGTTGCGACAGCCCCAGGAATTACAGGCAAGTGCTCAAACCCACAACTCTCTACAAAAGTCTCTACTTTTACAACATTAAACACTTCCAAATAAAACTGCAAATGGTTTAAAAGCTTTCCTAAAATCCTTAATTTGTTGAGAGAAAAACCGTTGTTGAAATACAGCTGCCACAAAAGCTCAGGCAATTTATTCCAGTTAATTTAGATTTCTAGAAATTTATTCCAGACATTGAGCCTGAGTGCCTGAAAGGGAGGTGTGACCCTGATGGGTTTGAGCTCACAGAGCTTGCCAGTGCTGGGACCTGCAGAGAACCAAGGGATCATCCTATGCTGCTGTGCCAAAAGTGGCACAGGAAAATATTTTTGCCCTATGTGAAGACAGCAGAAAACCAGAGGTTTGGTTGGTTTTATTGAGGTTTGGTAAACCAAGGGTTTGGTTGGTTTTACCGAGGCCAGGGAAGGTGTTCAGGTATGGCCAGGGGTGTGTGAGCTGCTGTGCAACACCCATCTGGAAATAAACCTTTCTGCTCAATCTGAAGTTTGGTGGCAGTATCAGTCATCAGCATCTGCCACTATCAGGTACTTGGGCAGTGTTTGCCCTCTTCAGGATGACCTGGAGAGGTCTGTAAGAGCCCAAAAGTCAGGCCCTGAGCTGCGAGCCAGGAGGTGAGGGCTCGCTGAGCTCTGTGCTCGGCCCAGTGACGCTCACTCACCACTTCGTCTCCGTAGTCGCCGTTGAGCCGCAGGGAGCTGTTGAGAAGCTGGCTCTCCAGGCGGCTCTTCAGCTCCTGCACCTGCTTCTTGAGGGTCTCCACCTCCTGCTGATGGCCCGTCTCGATCTGGCGCAGGCGCTGCTGGATGACATCGCTGTAGACGGGCATCCCGTCATCATCCAGGTGGCTGCGGGCCGGCTGGTCCGGGCTGCTGGCCGGCTGCTTCCCGAGCTGGCTGAGCATCCATTTCTGGTGCAAGTTCCTCAGGTGGAGCTGAGCAGAGCTGCAGCTGGCCGTGGACACCTGCCGGCTCAGCGAGGCCTTGATCCGCCCGTCCTCGCCGTTGATGCAGTGTCCGTTGGTGGCGGGGAATTTCGGGGCCGTGAATCCCGTGGGTTTCTCCACCAGTTTGTTCTCCAGCTCCAGCTCCCCATTATACACCAGCTCATCTTTGCGGTCTGCTAGAGGCAAGGCACAAGGGGAAGGCATCGGGAGGTGGGTGGTGCTGCTACCAGAAGTCCTATGCACTCTTGATCCCAGTTTTTGGAGCTCTATCATGCACTCCCCCTCTGGCCTGTTCTCCAGAGTTCGGGACAGCTCGCCAGTGCTGTTGTCGAAGGGGTGAGGTCTGTGGCATGGAGCCCTGGGCGTGAGCTCAGGCTTTGCTTCGGTCTCTGTTAAGGTTTCCGTGGAGCTCTCGATGTTGGATGTCCTTTCCTCCAGCAGGGCTGTCAGAGGGAAGGCAAAGCTGGCCTGGGCCGTGCCGTACAGGCTCTCCGCTTCTCCTTCGCCTTTCCCAAGACCTTCCTCCTCCGTGTTGTTTGGAGCGTCTCTGTTTCCGGAGCCCTCGGAAGGAACAGCCTGCAGTCCTCTCCCATGAGGTGCCTTCTGGAGAGCGCTGCTGGGGTCGCTGTGCTCGTCCTGCTGTCCTTTGAGCTCTGCAGCACCATGTGAGGCTGGGTGTGGGTTGGCTGTGGGATTGTTTGTTATGGTACCTGTATCCACCTCGGCCTTCTCCTCGCACAGATTGTCAGCTCTCTTCTCCTTATCCAGGCCAACCTCATCCCCTTTCCCTGCTGCCTCCAGGCCACCCCTCAAGTGCTCCTCCAGCCCAACATCATCTTTAGTGGCCTCCTGCAGAATGTTCTCCATTTGTCCCTCTGCCACCCCGGCTGCCACAGAGAGCTCTGCCCCCATGGGGGCCCTGCCCTGCCTGCCCAGCCCGTCCCCCTCGAAGGGGTCGTCCCCAGGGGGGCCCAGGCTGCTGAGCTCCAGGGAGCGGCGGTGCTCCTGCCACTTCTCGTTGATGCTGGGGTCGCTGCTCCGGCGGTTGGTTGTAGGCACGCTGCTGTCACAGGCTGTCGTCAGATTGTCGAAGGATCTTGTCTTTGGTAGCCTGCAAAGGGACAAACAATCCCACTCCCAAGTCAGAGGATTTTTTTGTAACATTGAGCTACTGTGGTTCAAAACCAGCCCCCCAGTTAGGACAGTAACAATCTGCCAGCCAATGGACTTGTGGGAAGTATTATCCAGGAGCACATTCCGACCATCTGTAGTGCAGAGCTGCTTCCGTACTTTGTTTGCCATGAGGAAAATATGTTAAACCAGACTTCAAACATTCCCAGATTAATCCCTTGACCAGCAAGCCCCACTGCTTACAGCCTGGTCACACCTCCTAATAAACATGTGCTCAGAGTCACTGTACAACAAGCAAAGAAATGGTTATGCAACATTGGAAAAGGACACAAATTCAAGATAACAAATTAAAGCTTATATCCCGTGAGGACAGAAGGAAATTCTCTATGGCTATGTGACACCCAGAGTTTAACTCTATTTGCCCAGCTTCTCTCTGCCATGGTGTCAGCCCTGAAATGTGACAGCTTCCAAACCCACCCCATGGACAGGCTGTGCTTGGGCAGCTCAGTCCCACAGTTCCACCAATACACCCGGGAGAAATCCTGCCCTCCCACCCAAACATTCTCCATTCATATCCCCCAATATTCTCTGTTGATCTTACTTTACAGGATGGGATTTCTGGGCTCTAGGCTCACCTGCCCAGAGGCTGCTCTTCGGGGCTAGAGCCTGGCACAGGGTACGGGGCACAGGTGTCATCGGCGGGCGTGGAGGGGGAGGAGCAGGGCAGGTAAACAGCGCTCCAGAGCATCAAGTTCCGCACATGGCACACGGGATACAGCACCTGGCAGGGGAGCACAAGGGAAGGGTCAGCTTCTGCCTCCCAGCAGGAGAAGTTCAGATCTGAGGGGGGCAGTTCACCAGGCAGGTCTCAGCTGGGACATGTCCAGCCCATGCCAAGGGCTGGTGACAGCTTTTCATCAGCAACACTTGGGGCAAGAATGACTTTTTCTGTCAGAGGCAGAAAGATGCCAGCCTTCAGCTCCTGCTGAATGAACTCCTGCAATGAGCTCTCTGTCAATCTACACCTTCACAACTCATGGAATTCAGTGGCTCCTTCTGAGTGCTGAGGTTCCCTTGTGTGTTGTGTTGCACTGTGCCAGAGGGAGCTGAACTCATTCCATGGCCCCCAATCCACCACAGCTGAGCCTGGCTCCAGAGGAGGCACTCATGGGTACATACTCAGTACATGCAGAAGTTCTTTGAAGAGGCAGCTTCCTCTTAAAAGGGATTCCTTGATTGTGGAATATGCTTTCTGCTTCCCTTTAAAAACACCTGGGCTCATTTTAGCAGTTCCACACTTTTCCAAGCAACTTTCCCATGGAAAAGTAGGCAATGGCAGAGGAACAGCTGGCTCCATCAGACAGGCACTGCCCAGGCTCCCCAGGGAATGTGCACAGCTCCAGAGCTCCAGGAGCATTTGGACAATGCTTTCAAGGACAGGGTGGGATTTTGGGATGCCCTGTGCAGGGCCACGAGTTGCATTGGATGATCCTGGTGGGTTCCTTCCTAAATGAGGATATTCTGTGATTCTCTGAACACTCTGCTTCCCTGGCACTGAGCAGGAGAAGGGCCGTGGGGTGGCTCCTGCTCTTAAACAATTCTGGCTCTATAAGAGATGCAGTTGCACCACAGGCACCTTTTAAAGGCCGAAGCAAAACCACAAGAAAATGAACCCAAAACAGGAAATTATCCGAACTCCTATGTGCAGGAGTGTCCTGTGAGTATTTCCTGAGAACAGGGGCCAAGTGGAATAGAGCACAGAAGGGCAGCCCAAGGACAGACCTGTTCACACAGTCACTGTGAGAGCACTCTCTATGCTCCTCCTGGCATTTCCATGGATATCTAGAAGCATCCACAGCTTTAAGATCCCCACAGGCTGTGTCTGCTCTGCCTCACAAATTCTCCCCAGGAGTGTCAGGTGGGAAGGCTCCAAGGGCTCATTGCAGTGACAGCCCAGAGCCAGGACACACTCGGCCAAGGAGAGCTCAGGAAGTAGAAAATTCATCTTTTTACAACCACTGTGGGCAAAAAACTCCTTCCTGCTAAGCCAGAGTTTAGTTTTGCTGTAAGAAACAACTGAAAGCCACATCCATCATATGCAAAGCCACTGCACAGTCCTTACAGTTCAGTTTATGATATCTGATACTTCCAGAAATAAAAAGTGTTTAAATATTTATGCAAGTCCTTGAAGTCCTAACCATGATGTCATCTGGTGTTTGCTCTCTTGCCCATGAACTGCACCCCTGAATCCCTCACATGACCTTGTACCAAACACACAACTGAGCCTCTTCCCAGAACCTTCAGTGAGCTTCTACACAGAGGAGCCAAAATAAAAACCTGAAGGTATCAAGAGAAACAAAGATACACTAAATAATCTGAGCCACTTTTTCTGTTCAGATTTAAAACGAATTTAGACACAGTGTCTAGGTTTGCAGGCAATTTTGTGTCACTCCTCTGACACAGCTCAGTTCTCCAGAGAGGTCTATTTATCAAATACTGAAATGCTTTCTGTTACAAACAATAAAATAGTAACAGAAAGCACTTTCCAGCACAGAGAAATTTCTGAGGTGGCATTTGACATTCCCCAAATATCAGCAGAATTAACCCAAGACTTCAAACATCAGCCTGAGCTGGGTGTTCCAAGGTGAATGTCAGGGTGAGCTGAGCTGGTCTGGAATCACCTCTCTGTCCATGGTGACAGTTCAGAGAACCACACTAGGGTTTAGGGAGGAAGGGATCTTAAAGCTCATGCAGTACCACCCCTGCAGTGGCCAGGAACACCTTCCATTATCCTGGGTTGCTCCCTGCACACCTGCAGGGATGGGGCAGCCACCACCTCAGCTGTGGTGGAACCCCAGGTCACCGGGTCCCACCGCTGGGCTGTTTCTCAGGGGACCCCCATTTGCAGGACGCTGTTTGGGGCAGCCTCCAGGGCTCTCCCACAGGAGGGGGCTGGGGTACATACAGATTCCGACTGGGAGGAGTAGAGCAGGTTTTTGAAGGCTTTGTTTGCTGCCCGCAGCAAAGACCAGACGGAGCAGGTCCGTTCCTGAGTGTGTTTCTCTCCTCTCTCTTTCGCATTGTTGCACAGGAATGTTCCAAAGAGGCAGGAGTAGGTGTGCTGCACCAACTTCACCTGCACAGAGCCACACACACACTGTGTCAGCTGGCACAAGGGGTCAGCCTCAGCTCCCTTCCCTTCCCAGAGCAAACCCCACCCCAGGGCTGCCACACCAACCCACAGCATTTCTCACATACTTCCCTACAAACCAATTGCAAAGGAATGCAACGGGAGTGGAATCTTTTAAAATCATAACTGAAGAAATTCAGGAAAAAACATAACATAGAAAGACAAAATACTTGTTGCTAATCAAGTCATGTTGACACAAACTTATTGCCCTGCAGGTCAGGCAAAGCAGAATCATGATTCCTCTGCTACAAAACATTCATGCAGCACAGAAATGCTGATCATGAATCACTCCATGCTGGGCCCAGCCTAACAAATGCCATCTTAACTTCAGGCATATCAATGACTTCCTTGGGATTATTCAGATGTTTAAATGAAGACAAGTGGTTCAATACTGTAATAAATTAGGAGTTCACTCTACAAAGGCCAGCACACCATGGGTATGTTCTCTCCCAGTCCGGGGATATTAGCAGTGTGCTGTTAAGCCATTTACGACCTGTTGTATCTCATTTCACAACTGAGCCACTCAGGGACTGTACATGGGCTCAGTTACATGGCTGAGCTGGCAAGTGGTAATTCCAGTCAGCCACAATCACAGGAATGTGCCTTAAATCTCTTAGTGGATCAGACACTTCATAAAAACTTCTATTCTTCAGACTACTGGTCCTGCAGCCCATGACTGGCACGTCCAGAGATGTGAGAACTGACTTGGACCATCCTGGGTGAATTCCTAATAGGAATGCTGTCTGCTTCCAAAGATGGTAAGCACAGCTCCTGTGTCCTACACATTTTCAGTGAAGAAACCAAAAAAAAAAGAATGGAGCAGGTTGTTGTTAGAGGAGGAGTATTCAAGTCAAAACAAGATCCAAGCAGGGGGGAGTTTGCATCGGCAGTAAGAAGGTTTTTTTCCCAGGCTGTGTGGATGTTTTACACCGCTTAGGTGAGACTATTCAATCAATATAATTTATTTCTTTAAAGTCTAAAGGAAGTCCTTGAGGCTCCTGCTTTTAAGAGTGAACAGACCCTGTGGGTTTAACCAAGTGCTTTTGTCCCCTGAATCTGGGCAGCTTTTCTGTTCCCTTTATCATGTGAGAGCATATATAGAATATATTCATATATATATAAAATAATGGAATGGTTTGCGTGGGAAGGAACCTTAAAGCCCATCCAGTTCCACCCCCTGCCATGGGCAGGGTTACCTTCCACTATCCCAAGTTGTTCCAACCTGGCCTCGGACACAGAAAGGTGGGGAAATCTGCCCCCAGGCTCTCCAGCAGTGTTTAGCAGCAGTGTATTACCCCAGCAGTCTCCCAACTCACAAGGAATGCTTCGTTAAACTCGAAGGAGCAGGGGAACTGCCTCTGGAGCTGATGGACACAGTCCAGCCACTGCAGAAACACCGGGCAGCGCTCATTGAGGTCGTCCGAATTCTCCCCATGGCCACAGCGATCTGCAAACTTGTGGCCAAAATCCAGCCACTCAGTCTCCACTAGCACCTGGAAACCCTGCAGGGAGGAGAGGAGAGATGAAGAATTCCTGTTTTTCTTTGATTCAGTTCTCTGAGATGGTCTGAGACTTGTGGGAATCACTGTGTCCTCTCTCCTATTTCCCTTCAGCACTGGGCTCATTACTTCTCTTTACTGCTTTCCCTAATGCCTCTGTGCTCTGAAATGGAATTAGGACAGATAAGGATTCCCAAACTACATGAACAGGAAAGGGAATAAGGCAGGTTAAGTCCTCAGTGACTGCCAGGGAAGATCCTGATATGAGCCCTATGTCATCCAGGCAGTGAAAAGTAGGAACTCTATCCTGCCAAAGCTTCTGGATCATGGTATCCAGTATTTGGACGAGTTATATAAAAACTTTTCTCGAAAATGATGGTCAGATCCACTTGTCAGGAAAGAAAACCATCCATCCACAACAGGACATCCAAGCTCAGGGAGAGCAGGTGCTTGTCTGTGCATACAGCAGTCACGAGGTTGATTAAAGGTTCACTTGAGTGATTTTTCATGAAAAGGGCAAAGAACATTCCCAAACAGTGCCTGGGTGAGCAGCTGAATGTCACACCTTGTCTCAAAGGACCTGAAATCCATCATAGGGCTGGTTTTTGTTCTTAGTGGAAAGAAAAATTGTAGAGAATGTTTATTGAGTCAAAATAATGGCTGTGATTAGAGCCATAATAATAGCTGACAGCTGAAAAGCTTTAAATCTGACAGCACTGAAAACTCATTTTCCTCAATGTTTCTGATCCTGGTACAGACAGCTACAGTTTATGGTTTGCTCTGGGTGACAGGGAAGGCCCAGAGCATGCACAGCACAACTCTGCTCCCCAAGCAGGAAGGACAGCACCCTTTGGAGGACCGGGAGCAGATCCTGTGCCCAGACCAGAGCAGCACGTTTTGCCTGGTGGATGCCAGCTTCTAGAATCCATGTGGAAAAGGATCCAGGAAGTTTTCACACTTCCATCCAAAAGGCAGTTCCAGCTCCTAGTGTGTGTGAGGCTTTAAGCAGCAGCACACAGCAGTGTTCAGACACAGAGTTCTGTTCTGGACAACAACAGCATCTTGTCTGTGGGCTGGCAGATGGGAGCCAGCCAGCACATGTCCCCCAGTGCTGAAAAGTGGTGGAACAGGGGAAAATCAAGAGAAATAGAACTGACAGAGGGCAATGGAAATGCGAAACTGGAAAACCTTGCAGCTGGGAAATGCAGCAAAGAGGAAGGCTCTCTGTCAGTGCTTGGCTGAGAACCTGCAGGGATGCAGCAGAAGCTGCAACTGCAGCACTTTGTACTCCATATTCCTAAACTAAATATGGGGAAGCACAGACCATGACTGTGCAGTTGCAGCAGAGGGAATGTGAACTACTCCTGAGTAACACATGTACATACACCTGGGAGTAACTGCAGACTACGGGTGACAAACTACTGCCAGCTTTCAATGCCTTTGCCAGGGGAGAAAGCTGAAATAACTCACAGCCAGACTGCCTCCAGAGACCCCAGTGACTCCCAGCTGCTTTACCCACCTCCGTGGTCCTGTAGTAGGGGTCCAGCAGGAGCTTGGCCAGGGCCACGATCTGGGGTGTGCGGTCCCAGCCGTCGGAGCAGTGAACCAGCACGGGCCGCTGGTCCCGGTCCACGGCGTGCACCACGAGCAGCGCGGATTTCAGGAGCACTGACAGGTGCTGCAGCCACTTGGTGCTCTCCAGAGCTGACAGCCAACTAGAGGGAAACCAGGCAAGACAGTTTTTGCTCTTTTAAAATGCTTTCAGGTTTGGATGTCTGAGTGTCATGGCAAAGCTCCCATTTTAATAAGCTGTGAGTGCCAGTCTGTAGCATTTTTCACTTATGTCTTGTTAACACTTTCCCAGAGGTGGAAGCAGCAAAGCCACCTAGCCAACCCAAGGAACTGCCAGAATCTGGGATGAGCTGAAGGTTTGCATCTACTTTGAAACCATGGAAGGCTTAGCAGCAAATTCCAAACAGGGGAATAGCAGATCAGCCTGAGTGTGAGTGCTCAGAAGCCCACCAGAAGAAACAACATTCTGGTATCAATATTCAAGGTTACACTCTAATTTCAGAACTAATTTGCTATGTTCACTTCAATCAGAATAAACCAGTGACTTCCATGAAAATGGAAAAACACAGCTTAGCGCTATTACCAGGGGAAAATCCACTGAATTTCAATTTAAAAATCATCAGCAGAAGAATGTGGCTGCAGAAACATGGAACCAAAGGCCCAAACTCCCAAACTTCCACTTACTTTCCTGGATCTGGCATTTGTGTGCAGAGCAGACGCAGTGACTGGAAGCTCTTGCGGATGGAGTGGATGTTTGCCATCCCCATGAACACCACTTCACAGTTGGGGTAATATTCTGCAGGGAAAGAACAAGACAGAGGGAAGAAAATAACAACTACCCTTCTAAAAGAGGAATTTTTTTTCATAAAAACAAACCCCTGTTGCTGTGGACAGATGAAATAATCTGTTTACAAAGATTCTGTAAGTCCTTGGAGCTCACTGGGTATTCCAGACATGACAGCCCAGCAAAACAGGAAGCATTTAGCAAAGTCCTGCTGTATTTATTTCAAATGTTTCACTTCAGGTTACAAAAAGCAGAGTGCAAACCTCTGGGAATTCCTGCGCTCCAGGTTCCAGAATGTTGTAAAAAGACTGAGAAACATCAAAAGATGTGAAACATAAATAATATTTAATTGGCAATTTATGGATTTAAGTTAGACAGATTTCAGATCCCTTTTCCTAAGCACTCAAAAAGGCTGAAAGGTTACTTCAGCCACTGCTTTCCTCTGAGGGGAATTGTATGAGGAAGCATCACACATGTGAGAAATACTGGGAGCTCAGGAAAACAAGATACATGGAATTACTTTGGATGTGCTCAAGCAACACTGGAGGCCTGGACAGACAGGGCCAGTGCTCAGGGCACCTAAAGAGAGCCAGAAAATACCAGTTCAGTAGTTTTCCCAAGATTTAGTCTTCCCTCTGCTGTGATGCTTCAGTCTGCACATAATCACACAGTAACTAAAATGACCATTTCTACAGGAGAAAAATAACCAGGATTCAGAATCTGGGATTCTGAGTGCTTGCACAAGAAAATTCAGGAGTTTGTGATATTTTGTATCATTTGATTTCCCAACTCTTTATCAGCCCAACAAATGCTGGGCCAAACCCAATGAGGGACTGCAACTCCAGGAACAGCCTCAGACAGTATCAGACAACTTCAGAGTTTTTTTGTATTTTTACTGAATTATATCTAAAGTACAGCATAGATGAGCTATTTTTATACAGAGAATGAAGCAGACCTGGCAATACCCACAGAAAATTTAGCAGCAAAAAGCAAAACAGGTTTTATTGAAGGTGACAAGCTATTTGAAAACCTTCTCCACAGAATTAAAAAAACAATATACAGGAAGAAAATCAAACTTCCTGTATACTCCTCTTTTCTGTTTTGAAATTTTACTCTCTGATTATAATAATAATTCTGAAGAATTATTTAGTGGTTTTGAGGTGTTAAATGGAAACCTATCATTTTTTTAAACTGGTGGCTACAAATCAAAATGCAGCTATTGCAGCAAAGACCAAAATAAAAGGTCAAAAGAGCTTTTGTTATCTTATCTCCAGTTTTTCTGTCTGGGATTTTTTTCCAGCCTCTCCACCCATGGAATTTTAATAGGCTGCATTAATACCCAACAGTGACCATAAATAATATCTTGTTTATAAAACCACCAATTCACAAGTGCCAAAGAACACAGAATGTGGTGTTGCAACTGCATTACACATGCAAGGTGAGGCAGGATTGCAGTTACTATGATACAAATACTGAAAAATACTTCAGCTTTAGGGAAATTGCTGAGAAGTTGTATGTTGTGCAACCATTCTAGAATATTCTTCTCTTCTGCAGCCAGTGGGTTTTACACGTTCAGGGGTTTTAGACATGAGCACACTGGACAGACACCTTTGTCTCTCTCTCTAGTTTATACATCTGACTCAGCAAGGGAAAGCTCTTCGCAGATTCCACAGGGTTCAGCATTCACTGAGCACTGTAGCCAGCTGGGTTAATGGCCTGAGAACAGACTAATTAACAGCTCAACCTGCCCTCGGAAGGGCTGGGTGGGGGCTGCCATGATCCAGAATGTTCAGACAGATGAGCAGTGTACAGACAGTGCTGAAGGGTGTCAGGGTAATCACACTGGAGCAAATCCCTTTGACTGATTGCCTGGAAAGCTGAGGAGGAATGCTGCTCACCTGGGCACTCACAGCCACCCCCCTTGGCTCTGTTGGCCACGGCTGCTGCGTAAGATCGCGCGTCCAGGATCAAAAGCTTCTGAGGCTGGATTGCCAAACTCTCTGCTCCTGAGGCATTGGAGATGGAGGAGTCTGGGGAGGAGGAAACGTGTGAGGAGCTCAGAGGATCCTTCTGACATTAGTTACAGCACGATTCCCTCAGTCGCACAATGCTCGTGCACTGGAGAATGCGGACTAAACACGACAGGTTTCCTCTGTTACAGCACCAGAGATTAAACTTTTACATAAAGCTCTGCCCTCGACAGAAAAACAACGGTGACAGCCTTACCAAATTCCACATCAGAGAGGTCCCCTCCGTTGGACAAATCTCTGGAACAATTCCCATTCATTAACTTGTTACTGTTGGACCTGGAGTCTGAGGCACAGGCTTTGGCTACGGACTGGACCAGGTGCTCATCGTCGGCGTTCCTCCAGCCCCACCAGCTAACCTCGGGCTGGCCACAGCGGGAGATCACTGCCCCATTGCTCTGGTGCCTGAAAGCAGAGGGCATACACAGTCAACAATCAGGATGAAGACCACAGAGGGCACAAAAATTTCAGTGAAGTGCTCCAGTAGCTTCATTCCCACCGGGGCCATCATTCAGCAGTTATCCCCAACCTGGGATTCAGCTTCCCTACAGAATGAAGGCTATGACCACAGTCACTGACAGATGAAAGTCACAGCAAGGTTAGGAAGAGAAAACAAAGCATCTTCTTGCCCAATATTTTGGCCTGTTGGCCAGTGAAAGCTGGGAAAGCTGCTTTTTGGAACAGCAGGTGAGGCATGACAGAGGAATTCAACATGTATGGGGGACAACCGAGAACACCCTAAGCTGGACACGGCTCTCGTCTCCTGGAAGGTGACATTCAAAAAAAATTCTTTAGTTTCACACGTCTGAAGAGTTAGTAGTTATTTCCTTAAATCTGACCTGGCTTCTTGTACTACGCAAAAAGAACAGATCTGGAATAATTAAAACTTATTGAACCATTGCAAACTTGCTCTGAAAAAGGTATGAAGACTCTCCCCTATAATCTATTATAAAAAGAGGACTGAAATGTATTATCACAGTAATTCAATTCACTGCTTTTGCACTGACACATCCCCCTGCTGCCACCAGCTCTGTGACTCTCCAGTCACTGAAATATTTGCACCTGGCAGGAACAAACTTCTCCCTGACCTTGCCCAGCAGCACCTGAATTCAGGGAGCTCAGCCCAGCTGGAGTGAGCAGAGAGCTGCGGGTGGAGTGGCCAGAGCAGCGCACACAACTTCTGGGGCACCTCAAAATGTTTAATCCCTGCCTCGTGTCCCAGCTGAAATATCTCAGCACTCATCCACATGGCTCTTCTCTGTTTAATTCAAAGGATCATAGAATAGTTTGGGTTGTGAAGAGTCCTAATGCTCATCCTGTTCCACCCCCTGCCATGGGCAGGGACACCTTCCACTGTCCCAGGCTGCTCCCAGCCCTGCCCAACCTCGCCTTGGGCACTGCCAAAGATCCAGGGGCAGCCACAGCTGCTCTGGGCACCCTGTGCCAGGGCCTGCCCACCCTCACAGGGAACAATTCCTTCCCAATATCCCATCCATCCCTGCCCTCTGGCACTGGGAAGCCATTCCCTGTGTCCTGTCCCTCCATCCCTTGTCCCCAGACCCTCTCCAGCTCTCCTGGAGCCCCTTTAGGCCCTGCAAGGAGCTCTGAGCTCTCCCTGGAGCCTTCTCCTCTCCAGGTGAGCACCCCCAGCTCTCCCAGGCTGGCTCCAGAGCAGAGGGGCTCCAGCCCTTGGAGCATCTCTGTGGCCTCCTCTGGACGGGCTCCAGCAGCTCCAGGTCCTTCCTGTGCTGGCCCCAGGGCTGGGGCAGCTCTGCAGGTGGGGTCTCACCTGAGCAGGGCAGGAGGGCAGAATTCCCCCTTCCCCTACTGCCCAAGCAGTTGGATCAGCCCAGGACACAGGTGCATTTCTGGGAATAACAGCTTTTCAAGCAGAGGTGCCTTTGGGCAATGCTTCCCTCACCCAGGAGTCCCCCCTAAACCCTGGATTTCCAAAGCGTGCACCTGCCAATTACAATTCCTGTATGTTATGATGCAGGAAAAGATTCTAGAGCCTTTACTGCCCACCACAGCTTCAGGGCAACCAGGAGCTGTTCACTTCCCTCTAACCAGGGAACCCAGATTGCTGAGGGTCAGCTCAAATCTTAACAGCCCTGAACAGGATGCCAGCCCACCCAAAGCAACCAGTGTTGACTTTTTGGCTCTGAGTACTCTGATGGATGTTCTGGAGGTGTGACAGGCTGGTTTGTGCTGTGCTGTCAGAGCTGTCACCCCCGGGTGCTGCGCGGCACCTCCTCCGCAGAGTCCCCGCGGGCACCGCGTGGGCGCCGCCGCCTCCTGCTCCTCATCCAACAGCAACACAGGGACAGGCTCCGTGGTGCACAGCCTCCAAGCGATCAAACAGGCTGGAATATGGGTTTGAAGTATTTTTCATAGCTCTTTTATAATTGTTTCACATAAAATCCCTTCAGCGAGAGGAAGCACTGACACGCTGCGTTAAGCGAGGCAAAGGAAAAGCGATGCGAAGCCACAGCTCTTACACCAGGTGCCAGCCGACTGCAGGCACAGGGAAATGGATTTCTGCTGAAATTTAATGGCCTTCCACAAACAGCTCTACCCATAGCAAATTAGTTCAGGAAAAAATACGTGCCAATCACTGAAAGGCCACCTAGTTCCCCGCTACGCTTGCACAAATAAAAGAAAATAAAACATCATTATATGTGTAAGAAATCTATTTTGAACAGAGCAGCTCATTTATTTTTCCATATGTTCTCCCAGATTTCATTACTACCTGCTGCAGAATAATTTTCATAGGTTCATAAAGAGTTATATTTTCATCTCCAGGTCCTTGCCTTGCATTATAAAAATAATGAACAATCATTAGGCCGGGAGATGAGCTCGTTGGTGGCTGTGCAGCCCCACCAGTGCCCTGCACAAATCTGCCATGTTCAGAGGTACCAGAAATCAGCACACAATTCTAGTTAGGGGCACGCTGGAGGGCTGAGGAATTCCACTCATTCCAGCTGGACTGGCCACAGGGATAAGGAGCAGCCAGCATGATGTTGAGATCCCCAGGGATAGAGCTGGGATAAGAGGGCATCACTCAGAGCTCAGGAACAAAACAAAACTATTCAAGAAACTTAAAGCAAAACTTCCATGGAAAACTCCCTAGAGACAAAAAACCTGCAGCCCCTGCAGAAATCAAGAGTAAATCAGCATTAGGGAACTCTAAAGCCCTTTACAAGCTGTTGTGCAGGACACATGCACATCTCTGCACAGGCTTCATCCTCCCCGTGTTCAAACCACGGAGTACAACAATAAATCCCCCAAGTCCTTGTAACCACAGAGCAGTGAGGAGCAAGGAAGGGTGAACTGGTCCCTGTGCTGCATTTCTGAACCATCAGCACCATAATGGAAGTCCCTTTGTTGCAGTTCAGGGATGCAACTCATGGCAAGAACAGAATTTCCATGTGCCACAGGATCCCTGGGCACCCTCAGCAGTGCAAAGCTAAAGGACACTTCCACACAGAGAACTTTCAGGGAGGCTCTCATGATGCTGTTTCTACAAGGTAGGAGGAAGCTCTTGCTACTGTCTTCCCAAAAAATCCTAAGAGCATTCTCCATAACATTGATTTTCTGGGGCCAGATTTATCTACTTAAATTATTGTTCCCAAACAGGTTGAGGCTGTGGCTGCCCCTG
This sequence comes from Vidua chalybeata, assembly GCF_026979565.1. Lineage (NCBI taxonomy): Eukaryota > Metazoa > Chordata > Aves > Passeriformes > Viduidae > Vidua > Vidua chalybeata. Next base: position 12,868,695 of record NC_071547.1, on the reverse strand, counting down.
GATCCCTGCAAGTGTCCAAGGCCAGGCTGGATGGGGTTTGGAGCAATTTGGGGTAGTAGAAGGTGGAATCAGAGGATGGAATCAGATGAGCTTTAAACTCCCTTCCAACCCAGTCTGTGTTTCTGTGACTCTATAAAATATGTGAATAGGCTTAAAAATTGGAAACAGAAAGAAAAACTGCAGGGTCTGGTGTGAGATTTCTTTAGAAATCTGATCACAGAATGGGAGTAATGCTCCTGATAGTCCAATCCCCACTGAGCATTCCTGGAGCTTGTCTCCAAATCAGCCTGCTGGGCTTGTCAGCCTGGACCGCTTCACAGGGACAATGAATTTCCTGTTGCCAGTGTGTGTTTCTGGTCTCTGTCCCAGTGATCTGTATCTGAGAAAAGTGATTTATTTTTTAAAAATCCAGATTACTTCTTTTTGCCGTGAAGTAAAGCAAAACGAGGTTTAGTAATGTGATCAATACTGAAACTAAAATCATTAAGTCCCAAAATAATTTCAGTGGATAAAAAATGTTGAGTAAGCTCTTGCCCCTTACTCCACCAAAGCAAGAACAAAACCCCTGTTTTTATGTATATATGTATATGTGTGTATATATATATATGTGTGTGCATATATATATAACTATATATGGAATTCCAATCATAAGATCATGGAATGATCTGGATGGGAAAGGACCTTAAAACTCATCCTGTTCTACCCCCCGCCATGGGCAGGGACACCTTCCCCTAGACCAGGATGCTCCAAGCCCAGTCAAACCAAGAAATCCTCCTCCCCTCACTGCTCTATTAGAGCCCAGAGTGATGAACTGGATGTCTTGAAAATTCTATTACTAAATGTCAAGATAAGGAAAAAAAAAAAAGAAATCAAAAAAGAGAAACACTTTTCTCTCACTGATTTGAAGCTCAGCAATGAATCCCCATGTGTGGTTTACCACCCAGAGCCTCAGCAGAACTGATGAAAATTGAACATGGGGACAGAACAATTTCAGTCTCTGTGGTCTTTTGACTTTTCAATTGCTCTTCTGTAAATCCCTGGAATGCAAGGTGTTCCCAGGAATGAGAATGAAGTGCTTTCCTTCTGTGCAGTGATGACAGGAGGGGGAATGCTGCCCTGGGAAAGTGTGTTTGCAGGTGAGGTGTCCCCTAATCATGTGACAACTGTAGAAAAGGCCCAAAAGCTGAACCCAAACCCACACATAAATCATATTATTCTCCTTTATACATATATATATATATATACACACATTTAGTACTGTAATAATAAAATACCCAGGTTTTTAAAAGTCAGCATATGCTGGAAAGCATTTTCCCTTTCTCAGAGCTGAGCAGAGGAGGGAACAACTCTTTCACCATTCCAAAAGAGACCACACTAAACCCCTTTGTTGGTTGGGAGGAAAAGGAGGAAAGACAGGAGGATTTAAAGATAATGGTTTGCTGCCATGAGTCAATTTGTTCTGCCTTCACTGAACAAGAACCCTTAAGCTTAGTAAACAAGAGTTTTGTGGCCTACAGCTCTCCTGTCCTTGGCTCATCTGATGCAAGCTCCAAGGACCTGCCAGCTTTCCTGCTCCCCATGTTCACCAGAAATGGGTGCCAAGGCTTAGGGAATATCAGGATTCATTATCTTTTCAATCCCTTTGTCATCTGATGTTTTAAAGAGATTTTAAAGATTTATGGGAGGATAACCACTCCAGGGAAGGGGCCATTATATTAAGTGACAGCTTTATAGGACCATGGAATGGTTTGGGTGGGAACAGACCTTAAAGCTCATTCCATTCCATCCCCTGCCACAGGCAGGAACACCTTTCACTAGATAAGGTTGCTCCAAGCCCTGTCCATCCTGGCCTTGGACACTTCCAGGGATGGGGCAGCCACCAAATATCCACAAAATTGAAAATATTTGAAAAAACAGATGCTGAAATGTATTTCTTACTAAAGAAGCTGCCAAAACCCAGTCTCTCAGACAAGCAGTTTTATTATGAAGAATTGCTGGAATCAGTCTAAGGAAGGGTCTGTGTAATTAAAGCTATCTAAAATATGGAGATAGAGCTAAACTGTACATTAATTTTTAATCTGAGTTTTAGATCTCTTTCAAGTAATTTTGGTGTTTGTCCTTGTTTATCCTGCAGTCTGAGAATCAGCCAAATGAGTCAGGGAAAAGCCAAAGGAGTACCCAGCCAGGGAGGCCATTTATCAGTTCTCCTCTGATGTCTTCATCTTCCATTTTTTCATTTTCATATTAAGAAAAGTTAAAAATCAATCTTAACTGGGGTGACTGCCCCAGGAATGATTTGCAGGAGATGCAAATGCTGAGTGCTCCTCCAGTGTGTGTTTGGAATTCTAAATACAACCCATTATTCCCACTCGGAGCACACGTGGAGCGTCTGCCTTACCCAGAGCAACCTGAGCACCTCCCAGAATTCCCAGTTATGACTTACTCCAGCTTTTCCTTGCCAGGACTGCCTGTTTCCAGCCTGGGGAAGGCTGCTGCAGCTGCTCCTCACCTGTACACAACGGCAGGGATGCGCTTCCAGGAGCGGAAGCTGGCCACGCTCTCCAGCTCCTTGTCCGTGATCCAGGCGGGAACGATGATCTCCTGGGGGTAACTGCCACACAGCCTGGGAAAGGGAGCAAAGTCAGGGCTATGGAGCAGCTCCAGACTTCCAAGAGTGCACAAGGCAGCACTGGAGGAACCTGACAGCCCTTTTGCTAATTCCTGCTTCCCTGGATGTTATGCTTCTCCAGCATTAAATATGGTGGGATGGCTTTTTCTCCTTCCCTCGACTTGCAGAAGCCAAAGCAGAGATTCCTCGTGCAGGGACACCAACCCCCAGCTGGGAGTCATTATCCTGCACAGGCAGAGCACTCCAACTGCTCCATCACAAAGTGTTCCAGCTGGGTTTGCTCTGAGCTGGAGCAGGGATCAGCCAGAACACCCTGTCCCCCCAGCTGGGGATCACAGAGCACCCTCCTCTGCTCCGGAGCCTAAAGAGGGCTTTTGTCTGCACTCTGAGTACCTCAGAAAGTGTTTTCTCTTACTTATTCATCTACAAATTTAACTCTTCCAAACCTGTTTGCATTTTTTTCAAATACATGTCTTTGAATTAAGTTAGAGAATAGAAAACAGTAAAAAATGTCTTAAAAAGTTCAAACTCCACTCTTTGCTCACTTAAGATGTCCCTTAGAATGCTTGTTCTCTAATAAGCCACATCAAAATCTGGTATTTTCAAGCCTAAAAATCTGTAGCAGCTAATAAAATATTAAATAATTTAAAGCATTTTTTTTTCTATAAACCAACAAAAAATCATAATTCTGATTGTCCTTTATTGGGAACTGTAAAGTTGAAAAACGTTTCAGTAATTGAGTGTTCTAAGATGCAGTTTGGCTGTGGAGGAGCAGCTCCAGCACTCACTTGTACTTCTCATTGATGTTGGAAATCCTCCAGGCATTGTTCATATCAAACCCCATCCGCTCCACTTCGTTCTTAAACCTGGAAGTTACATGTTCTCCTGGGGACCAAGAGCACAGGGGGAAATAAGGAATTAGGATTCCTACTTTGCAGAACAGAGAAAAGCAGCACATCCTTCAGTCCAAACCCACCAGCTGCATTTCACAGCCTCATTCTGACATTTGCACTGACATCTCTCCCTGGCCAGCTCTCCAGAAATGCCAGAGTCCAACAAGGAGTTTTACTCTGAAACTACCAACTTCTGAAAATTCATATTAAAAAACAGTGCAGCAGACCAGAACCAAGGACATCAGCAAAGGAACTGAGATCCATCAGCAATCCAAGTGGGATGGTTGGAAGTTCAGAACAATTTTCTATAAATGAGAAGAATGTGAGGCTCTGGTGAAAAAGGGTAAGACCTGGAATGTGCCCTGGAACAGGCAATCTGTTGAATATGCATTTCCAGCCCCAGGTTTCCTGTATGGCTGGAGGCAAGTTATCCTGCATCTCAGTTTTCCACCATAAATTGGACATTATTCTTCCATGAGTCATGTGGAGATAGAGAGGTAAACCACATAAATTATTGTTTGACACAAATATCAGTCACAAGAGCCTCACAAACTCCTGGATTAACACATTAAAGGAAGTGGAATGAACCCCATTTATTTCCTAGACACTTTTGTTTTAAAGTCTCAAAATACAATTGAAAAATATACAATGGCAATAGAATAAGAAGATTGAAAGTCTGGAAAATGAGACAAAATTTCCAGGTTTCCAGGGCTAAGAAAAGTGCTAAATTTAATGAGCATGTGAGCAGCACTAGATAAGTGATTCTGAAAGTCCATCCATTGCTTGTCTCTTTAAATTACTGTAGCAGTAAATCCTGAGACAGAGTAGCACTCAAGGGGGGAAAAATTCTGCTGAAAAATTAATGCTTTAAGTATTACATCTTTCCATTAAATATTTTAAAAATCCCTTAAAGTCTTTCAATCCCCCAGATATCTGTAGATACACATTTAATTTCAAGATGTCAATGCACGTCTGAAATGATTTTTAATGCCATGTTACAGAACAATTAGAAATAAATATAAATAGGTAAATTAAGAATATAGACAGCAGTCTAATTACAGGACTTAATTAACTACAGTGTTATAAAGATCCTTTGTCAAGAGCTGAGGTGGAATTGGACAACACATTCCAGCCAGGCAACAACTTCTGCCAGATTTGTCCTTAGCAAAGACTTTTTAAATTTAAAAATCCCACAAGTTCTTTTACTGGAGCACCACAAGGATGGGCTTCCTTATCAGCTGCTCTTTAAAACTTGTGCTACATCCTTAAGGATTTTTTTGGATAGCAAATGAGAGTACTGGAAATATCCCAAATCAATGCTGCTCAGTCTGGTGGGTTTTAAGAGAAACATATAAAGCTACATGAAAATCATATATTCTGTTTGATTTTTCCCTCTTAATTTTTAGTTGCTGTGCAGTCACAGGTTTTTCTCTTGGAAACAAAACCCTAACCTTAATATTTTGTCCATTTCTCCTGAATTGCTGGTATTTTAAGAGGTACTTTGAGCCAACATTTATAATGTTTAGAAGCATCCTAATCCACTTTCAAAATCCCAGGGAAAGCAAGCTAAGTATTTTGTGGGCTTGTGCTTCCTATTAAAGCTGACTCTGTCAGCCACAGCCTGAATCTCTACTATAGACACTGCTAACATATTTTTCCCAGAAAATGTGTTCTGTTGACACTTGGATGGATTTTGAAGCATTTTTGTACTTTTGTCTGTATCTACCAAATAATGGGCTCCTTGGACATAAAAGAGAAATGACAATGTCTTGGGATTGACTTCTTCAACCACATTCACATTGATTTATTTCAGCTATAATTCAGCTCTTTGAAGGAGAACATCTACCCTCAGCCACAGGCAGCTACAGGGAGATAAAGTTATACTAAAGAAAATTATTTCATAGACAAAGCTGCAAGAAAAAAATCTGATTGATAAAAATTAATGAAACGGTAAATGTTGCTTCTTATCCCTGGAAGTGTCCAAGGCCAGGTTGGACTTCGAACAACCTGGTCTACTGGAAGATATCCCTTCCCATGGCAAAGGGTGGAAGGTCCCTTCCAGTCCAAACCATTCCATGATTCCACGATTATCCTAACCTAGCATCAGGCTGAAGTCCCTTTGTTTCAGCAAGGAAGAGGAGACTCAGCAAGACTTCCACAGGTCTGTCAGCTCCCATTTCCCAAATTTAGTTAAGAGGGAAAAGCCCTGGGTGTGAAACTCTGCTCTGAGGAGATTTTTGGCATTTTCCAGAAGCTGCTAATGAAGTGTGTGAACAGGAACAGGGCCAGGGAGCTCCTCCTGCCACTGTGTGATCCCTGCTCCTCCCCAGACACCACAGACACCAGAGCCTGTGCCAGGCTCCAGAGCAGCTTCAGCAGCAAGGACAGAATCCCAGGAACATCTCTCAGCCTGGTAACTGGGACACTTCCCTGTCTCCACTTCCCTGAGGCAGTGAATTGTGACTGACAGGAGATCACAGAGCGCCTGGAAATCAGATTTCTTATACTCAACCAAGTGCTACAACCACCAGCATGCCAAGCTTGAACCTTTATTTACTTGTGAGCTTCAAAAGCTCTGCAGCAAAGATGGTATTCCACTGAAAAAGATCACTGCCTGTGGCTGTGAATGAACCTCAGGAGTAGCTCAGGGGCTCCCTTCTCCTCCCCAACATCCATCTTGGAGATCACTGTTTCCAGACAAAAAATGTGGCAATCAACCCAAAATGGTTTAGACTGAAAGCTGCTGCCATGGTGAACAAAATGCTGCTGGTTCTACACCTGACTGACTGGCTGAATCAAACCCACCCCAGTAGTTCCCTGGGGATATCCAGCTGCTGCTCTGGCTGTTCCCACATACCTGGCCGACACAAGTCCCCGTGCTGCTCCTTCTCACTGGCGTAAACCTCCATGCACCAGGCGTGGTAGGCGAAGGAGAACAGGTCCTCAATCTTGGATGGGGGGCGGATGGCATTGTTCAGCCTCTTCAGCCAGTCCTGACACTGCTCAAAGGTGGAAAACTGACACCTGGCCCAGAGACAAACATCCCATGGGTGACTTTCAGTAAGAGAAGCCACTCTAGAAGGTGACAGGTTGAGCATGAAAAGCTCTATGAGAGCACAAAGTGAGGATAAACACCTTAGTGACAACTTAGTTCTATTTCCATGTGCACTCTAACGGAAAGCAAAATGAAACCTGTGGAAGGAGTAAAGAAACACTTAAGGAGTCAGGATTGACTGAGCAGCAACATTCTGTGACTTGGAGTAACCAGGGTGTGCCCTGCCAGGAATAAGGGGGACATTTCTCCATGTGTTACCTCTAAAACCAAGGAAAGACCATTCAGGTCAAAGACAGGAATGTGTTACAGCACCTTCTGACTGCTGGAATCGAGGGGAAACTCAGAAAACTTTCCCACACATTATAACCTACATAATAGAACTATAACCATAGTCCTGTTAACAAGAACAGGCTGGGAGAGCTGGGGGTGCTCACCTGCAGAAGAGAAGGCTCCAGGGACACCTCAGAGCCCCTTGCAGAGCCTAAAGGGGCTCCAGGAGAGCTGGAGAGGGACTGGGGACAAGGGATGGAGAGGGAGGACACAGGGAATGGCTTCCCAGTGCCAGAGGGCAGGGATGGATGGGATATTGGGAAGGAATTGCTCCCTGGCAGGGTGGGCAGGCCCTGGCACAGGGTGCCCAGAGCAGCTGTGGCTGCCCCTGGATCCCTGGCAGTGCTCAAGGCCAGGTTGGACATTGGGGTTTGGAGCAGCCTGGGACAGTGGGAGCTGTCCCTGCCCATGGCAGGACATGGTGCTCACGGTGGACTGAGATGGGTTAATGAGATGGGTTAATGAGATGGTCCTTTTAAAACCCTTCTCTTTCTGGCTTTGTTGGGGAGCACGGACTGAGCTTTGTTCAATGTTACAGACTAACAACAAGCAGAGAGAACATTCCCTGCACAGGAGAAACCAATCTTCAAAGCAGTGCATTAAAATTACATTAGATTTTCTTTTCAAGGAGGATTCTTGGACTCTTTAGAGTAAAAGGGTGGAAATAAACGAGTGATTTATTTTGCTTTGACATTTTTCTTTAAGATTTTATAGTTATTAAATATTGCCCAAGTATTTCCATTCGGCTCAGTCCTGGGTAATGATGGCATCTGCATTCCCTTGGGACAGATTTATGTCCCCTACCTGCAAATAGCTCAGAGCCACAACGTGGAAGGGAAAAGCCATGTCCAACATCTCCCAAGAGCTGTAGGAACTGCAGCCTGAGGTGTTTATTTATTTCCCAGCATTGACTGTAAAGCAAGCCCAGACTACTCGCTGAGACAGGATAATTCTCTATTAAACATCCACACTCAGACAAGACACATCTCACCCTAAATTCCTTCTAAATTCTTTTGAAGTTAGTGGTGTAAATAACAAGTATTATCTTCACTTGAATTCTATTCTCAAAATACAAAGTTTGCTAATGAAAAAGAACAAGAATATATTCTAACTCTTGTCTCAGTCCCAAACTTCACCATCTCGCAACCATCACCAAGTCCTCCATTTTGGATATGCAATTTTGAGAGAAAAATTGATAAGGATGGCAAAAATACAAATAATTTGCATTCATTCTACAATTGAAGGGGAAAAACAAATTAATGTAGGGAAGAAGGGTGACTTTCTTAAATGTCAAGAGCTACAAGTGAAGAGGAAGTTAAACATTGAATTCAAATTAAACTAAATATTACCTCTAAAGTAAAATCAGTCCTGGTGAAAAAACAGCCTTTCAGGAAGCAGCTGACCTGTTAAACATTCTGAGTGCTCACAGATGGCTGGAGCTCCTTTCATTACACAAAAGGTACAGCCAGCAAACATTTAATCAAAAAGAAATGTTCCTTTCTTCTTAATTAAAGTTCATAGATCAAAATTAATTTCTGCAGCAGAAAAGTTTAAAAAAAAAACCCAGCGAGGAGCAGCTCAGGCTGGGCAGCTCAGAGAGCCCTGGCTCGGGTCTGGAGTCTGGGGAAGGACAGCCAGGAGTTACTGCTGCCTGCACACCTGGATTTACCACCTTCCTTCACTTTCTCTTCCCTTATTCCCTCATTTTCTTTTCCAGGAGGTTACCATGCCTCAAGGATAGTGACTGTACTCTCAAAGGTGTTGAGAGTGCAGGGTGGATGAAGCCTCCAAACCCCGAATCTTGATAAAACAAATTTGCAGTGTATGTATCGGTGGCTTTATCTACTTCTGTACCTATTGATATGGAAATATTGATATATCTATAATAAATTGTAGCAATGTATTCTAACTGATTGCAAACCAGGGGCAACACAGTGAGACTAAAATTCATTTCAGAAAAAAACCAAGATCAGCCATGTGGGCTCGGAGCAAGATTTGCTGCTGTCCTGAATCACAACAATGAGACACACAGCCCTCCTTGTAGAAAAATCAGACAAAATAAAAAAAACTTTTGAGGGAAATCAAGCAAGAAACCCCATTTCCTTGAACCAGCCCAGCTCCCATGCCATGTGGAAAGTAAATTTCCCCCCCCTTTAACACTGAGCCTCTCCTACCTGACAACCTTGCAGTCCTTGCAAGTCAAATGAAGCTGGAATATATCCCGGCACTCCACACTCTCGATGAGCTGCAATGGAACCTGCAATTAAACACATCAGATTATTTCACTTCTGCAGCAGTAACAGCAATTTCTTTGCATAACTCACAAGGATTTATTGCAGGTTACATGGAGGCTGAAGAGAGGAAAACAAAGAAATCCACGAGGAATTACTTCAGCAGCTCTGAAGTTTGGTACCAGTATTCATATTCCAGCTCCAGCCCTATGGAGTCCAAGAGGATCCTGTGGGATCCCTTAAGGGATCCCATGGGAGCACCTGAGAAGGCTGCAGGAAAGGCAGCAGACACCCCAGCTCCTCTCTCATGGAATCAGTTTTCTCTCTTATAGGTCTAAATTTAGGAATCTTAATATATTTTTAGCTGATGGTGTTCAAAAAGAACTGCTAAGCAAGATCCCCTTAACAGATTGCTGCAGCCTGGGTGTTTTTCTATGGCAATATCCAATATTTCCTCCTCAGGGAAAAACCCTTTGGTTCCACTTGTAATGGAAGCAGCCGAATTTAGAGTGATAATGCTGAATCTTTCCCAGTTAAAGTGCAGTTATAGACACTTCTGTTTCCTGGCATGTTTAACCAGCAGCAAGTTGGTCAGACAACACAGAAGAGCACCTGCAAGTACCTTTAAAGATGAGAAAACCCACAAGATGAAAATATTAATTTTCAGTATTATTTTGGAACTTTACCTGAGATGGGCAAATGTACATTATTGTCTTAAATGAACAGAAGTCATAAATAACTGTAAATATAGCTAATACCTGTAATTAACATGAAGCACAAAGCTGTTTGAATTGTTTAGTAGATTATATGGACATTGCACAAGGCAATAAAACCTCTGCTGTCCTTTAGTAACGTTCCAATACTCTGATTTTTGCCATCACAGGACTAAGATCCAGCAGTTTAAGTCTGGCTTGGGGCCTACAGGATATGGCTGGAAGAGCCAGGGCTTCTCCATATGCTTGGGCAAGTCCTTGAAGGTCACTTCCAACCAAAGCTTCAGGATAAGGAATCAAGACAGCATCTTCTCAGGCACCACAAAGCTTAAGAAGTACCTCGTTTAGGTGGAATGAAAAAAAAGGAAATTAACTAAAACCAGCAGGCAAGGGAAAGAGATGTCTCAAAAATACAAACCAAGGGAAAACCTCCTCTGAGCAGGGAGATGTCTGGAGAGAGCTCAGGGCAGATGCTGTGCCCAGGGGAGGGATGAGAACTCAGCTGGCTCTGGGGAAGGCAGGCACAGCTCAGGGCAGCACCTCAGACAGAGCCCAGAGCATTCTCAAATCACTGTCCAGAGCTCACAGCCCCCAGGTGCAACAGGCAGGGATTTTTTAATGTTCAGCCTTTCCCTTGCCCGTGTCAGACCACAATGAGAGGCAGCTCTGGAGCCACCAACCCTCCCCTGCTGTGCCCAGCAAGGCTGGGACAGAGGAGTTACTCTGCTCCTTCTGTTGTGACTGGACATTAAATGACAGAAAATCCATGGACAGGACTTGGCAAGAGGGTGTCTGACTCCACAGCTCAGTAATTTGTGTTTTCAAATCTGGATTTTAAATAAAGCTGCAGCTTGAATTTCTGTCCACATTTTCAGCACTGTCAGTGGTTGAGGTCTGTGACACAATCAGTGACATGAAGGTGGCAGGAAATGAGGAATCCCCTCTGTGCCCTCCCTAAGCTCAGCCTGACTGTGGGTGACTCCACCAAAGCAGCAGGACTGAAGTGCAGCACAGACCACAGCAAGTGCTCTGTTCCACAGCTGATCCCTGCATTTCACCTGCTCATTCCTCCCAAGCCCTGCTTGACCCCAGTCTGCCAGGCAGGGAAATTGTCTGAGTTTTGTCTGATCAATGGAAGGAATGGAGCTCAGACTGGAGAATCTTCCAGTCTGTCTTCATGACTGGACAGCCCCACACAGACCTACTAATAATTCCCAGGAGGAATTTCTCCATTGAAGGAGTGCTCAGGCCTTGGCAGGGGCTGCCCAGGGAGGTCTGGAGTCCCCTGGAGGTGTCCAAGGAAGGATTGGATGTGGCACTCAGAACTCTGGGCTGGGGATAAGGTGGGCACAGGATGGACTCAATACAACTTTCCAACTTAAATGATTCTAAAATAACTTATTTAAATCTACCACTGAGTTAAATTGGCACCAACATGGAAAGTAAAGCATCTTTCCCAGCTGAGTCAAGATTCCAGACTTGCTTTTTAAGTCCAGTGTTGCTTTGTCTCTTATCTTTTTATTCCCAAGTCCTGTTTTATTCTGGTTTTTTCCCATGTCCATCTTCATTTAAGCAGTTCTCCACTTCTTCTCCCTCCTCCTGGCATTCTGCTTGTGGCTCCTCTTCCTTCTGTCTGCACTCTAATGACAAACTAATTCTTCTCCTCCTGCATTATTTTTAATTTCCTTCTTCCAATGTCACTTCTTGCTTCCTGCCCTTTCCCTGTGCCCTCTGCTCCCCAGCCATCCATTCCCCTCCAACAGCCCACCAGTGATTCCCTCACAATCTGCAGCTTTTTCTTCAGGACAACCTTGCCATTAATCTTTTTAATTTTCCTTCCCAGTCATAAAAATCTGTCCTGTGGTCCTCTTGTGTTTTCAATCTCCTTCCTAGCCATTATTCTTCTCCCATCTAATCTCTGTGGAATTATCTCCTGTCATTCCCTCCCTCCCTGATAACCTTCCCTTCCCACTGCACATCCTTCAGGCTGTGCCAGTCCGACACCCAGAGCCAGTTCCTGGAAGAGCCATCAATCCTATCTGCAGGCACTTCTCTCTAATAATGGCATGGAAACCAGGCAGGGAGAAGCAATCATTTTTGCTTTTATAAGAATAAACATGCATTGTTATCTGAGGCACATTACATCCCATTATAGGGAGTACAGGAGCACCCTGCTCTTGCAGTATCTCCCAACTGTCTCTTATTTAAAATTATCTCATTTTAAATAACAGCAACATTCTACAACTCCAACTTTTTATTTTTGAGGGGTTTTTAAAATTATGTTGATGACTGGAGCTGTCTGCTATCTAAGAGCAGGACAAGATATATTTAGAGAATTACAGCTCTGTAGTCAGAAAAAGCACAAGTTACATTTTCAGTGCTGAAACAACCCCTCCACAGCCCAATCCCTGCCCACAATTCCCAGTGGCATGCAGTGGATCATGGCCAGGCTGCTGCAAGCACCAGTGACCCTGCTACAGACTGTCCCTGTGCCCCATTGTGCCCAAACCTCTCCAGGACCTCTCGTGGCACCCAGGCCCTGGGAGCAGGAGTTGGGATCTCCTCCTCGTTTTCCCAGCTCAGAGCTGGAATAATGTCAGGGTTATGGAGCAGGCTGGTGGCCTTAACAAGCACAAGGCCAAGGCTGGGTGTCCTGGAGCTTGGGATGAGGTGGCACATGGAGGCACTGAGGGTGTAAAGACAGCTCTGAAGGGCTCCAGGGTGGAGGGAGCTGAATCCCTCCTCGAGTTCATGGAACCCACAAGGAGTGTCTGAAGTAAATTTTGCTTTTAATTACAGATGATGACACTTTGGATTTATCTTGAAGGCAACCTCTGAGCCCCCTCTTGTCTCACATTTGTTGTGCTCTGTGTGTGAATAATTTGGGCAGCAGGGCCTGAGGACAAGACAAGGATTATGCCACTCCAGCAGGGATGAACCACAATAGCCATGGACATGAGGAATATCCCAATCCAACCATTTTTCCAAGCAAGGGAAAGCTCACACTAAAACTCAGTTCCTCATCAAAGTCCCCCCCATCATGACTTTCCTTTGGTACTGTGTCTAAAATCCACCATTGGGAAGAGATTACATGCAATCCATGCTTCTACAAACTCCACTAAAATGTTAATTCTCCCATCAATGCAATTAGCTTACAGGGAGGAAAGTGATTAGACAGAAACATTCAGCAGCTGCAAAGTCTGACATTTTCTTAAGGAATCAATAGAGTTGGGCCTGGGAACCAAACCTCCCTTATGCACCAGGAGATCCCTGTTGAGTCTGCACTTTTATCCCATGGATAAATGTAAGTCAACATCCCTGAATGTCATAATCCCCCCAATTTATGCACGGTCTGTGGGACCTTTTGTTTTTGCATTTGAAACACCATGTTCCTATTAGCACTGAGATCTAGGAAATTATCCATGGGAAAGATCTCCACACACAGCCCCTTTTTGCGCTGTTGCAATGGGAACATTAACGACTTTGAATGGATTTCTTTCCCAGCCCAGGTGATCTGGAGCTCTGTGCTGCTCACTGAGGTGTCACAGCACCATTTTCACAGCCAGGGAATTGTAACCAAACAAGAGGGAAAAGCCACAGCCCAGGAATGAAGAATCTCTTGCAGGTATTTGCTGAACAGCTGTGGTGACACAAAGACAGCAGGAAAGAATCAAGATGAACTCAATCAAAAATGACTCAGTGAAAATTTGAGTTAGAAAATCACCATCTGATCAAGAATTTTGGTCAATAATAACCAAAAGGATTACTACTATCAAAATTAGCAATTTAAATATGATTCTTAATTACTGAAGAATGTTTTATCCTTAAAGACGTCCCAAGCCCTCCCTGCCCTGGATTTCAGTGGAGTTCATAAGAAGTTATTACTGATAGTCATATATGGTTACAAATAATTATTTATATTCTGCTCTACCTCATACTCTGATTATTTCTGGTTAATGATGCTGATGATAATGAGATGTCACACAGGATGAGAGGGCAGAACACTGCATGTGAAAGTCAGGGAAGAAAAATTAGCATGGTAATATTCACAGGTTTCTGTGGACTCTTCCCTGAACACAATCAAGGAATGTGATTTGAAAAAACACCAACTCTTGCTATGCTCAAAAATACTGAATTGAAAATCCCTATAAAGCAATATCCCTAATTGTCCTAAGGACAGGAAGTGCAGTTCATGCTCTAATGGCTTTCCTAATAAAGGAACTCCATCATTCCCTGGCATTCCTCAGGACACTCTTGATTTCCACACTGGAAGTGTCCCCAGCTGGTGAGACTGGTCTGTGTGAGCATCAAGCACTGCCCAGGACTGCCCAACACCCATTTAACTGTGTCTGCTACCAGAGGAGGTGGAGATGGAGCCATTTCAAGGAATGGACACTTGGAATAAAAAAGCGCTCTAAAGAAATGCATTGAAGGTGAGTTCCTACTCCTGACCTGTTACATTGAAGACTGCACTCAAACCACTCAACATCTGGCACAGAACTTCAGCAGCTGGACCCACTCCCACCTTCTGAAGCTCCAAGCAAGGCACAGATGAGGTTTAGGTGCCCCAAAAGCCCCTTGGAAGACTGACTATTTCTCCCCACTGAGCTTGGGGACAACAGGTGGCTGACACCTGAAGGTTGAGGGATGTGACATTTCTTTATGACATCTGATTTTCAGAGCTGCTGAGTCACCCTTAAGTGCCTAAATACACATTTATTGTCTCTGAGAAATCGATTTGAATATCAGAAAAAAAATTTCATTCTTAAAAGGGGGGGGATCACTGTACTGTTATCCCAAATTCTGTTATTTCCTTTGAGATCAGAACACTTACATTCACAACAGATTCCTTGAATTTGATGTGGAGCCTGTAGTTGGAAAGGGCAATGATGGCATCCTCTGCTCGTCCCACGTACTCCGTGCTCTCCCCGTGGAGCTCAATGAACGGCACCTGCAGAAAGGCAGCAAAAATCTCATTTCAGAAACCATTTCCCAAAAATCTGCCCCTCCTGCAGCGCAAGAAATCAAACAAAGCCTGCTGAGAATTCAGCCCTGTTATCGCTGCTAAGTAGGAACATCACGTAAGGTTGGCTCTGAGGTTAATTGCAGCCTTTTTCTTAAATGATCCCTTATTTTATGTTACTTTTCCTGAGTGGTAAGTGCCTGGTCAGGGAAAGCAATGAATTTTTATGAAAAATATCCTCACATTTTGGCAAGCAGGCTGACAAAGCCCTTGATTTACGATCTCACTCCTTACTTAATGTAGAGTGGCATTTCCATAATATTATTAAATTCATCCTAAAGTAGGCAAAACATCCAGGATGAATAATGTTCCCTGCTATTTCTCCACTATCCACCCAGCAAGCTCAGGTAACCAGCCTAGGCTGGATCCCTAAACGCTACAAAGCTGAGTTTGGACAAACCAAGCTTTTTGCTCCCTATTTCTCACAGGAAATATGAAAATGCACAAGAAGCTGCTACTTCAGAAAGTCAGAAACTTGCAAAGTCATTACACCACACATGGAAATTGTCACTGGTTAATTAAAATGTGACTTAAGCCCAGTTTAGCTGAGCCGGGTGGAAAGTGAAAACGCCCACCTTGAAAGTGATCTGGTTTTACACCAAAGTAGCTTGAATCAAATAAAAATACTTTGTATTACAATGAAACTCTTCAGTTGATGCAAGAGTGTCTACATGGAGAGCCAGGCTGGGAGAGCTGGGGGGCTCACCTGGAGAGGAGAAGGCTCCAGGGTCACCTCAGAGCCCCTTGCAGGGCCCAAAGGGGCTCAAGAAGAGCTGGAGAGGGACTGGGGACAAGGGATGGAGGGACAGGACACAGGGAATGGCTTCCCAGTGGCAGAGGGCAGGGCTGGATGGGATATTGGGAAGGAATTGTTCCCTGGCAGGGTGGGCAGGCCCTGGCACAGGGTGCCCAGAGCAGCTGTGGCTGCCCCTGGATCCCTGCAAAAGTCCAAGGCCAGGTTGGACACTGGGGCTTGAAGCAGCCTGGGATGGTGGAAGGTGTCCCTGCCATGGCAGGGGTGGGACTGAATGGGCTTTAAAGTCCTTTTCAACCCAAACTATTCTATGATTCTGTGACAAATAATTTGTACTAAACTGATTTCAAAAGGAACCTTGGAAAACAAAGAAATTAAAAAATATCTCTTTTTGTGCAACAGAAGACTTTTGGCTTCATAATAACCAGATGCCAAGGAAGTGTTCAATCAGCTTAGTGCTGCTTTTTCAAAACAGAGTTGTTGTTTTGAATAAAACCCTACCCTTGGAATTAATGCACAGGTAGCAGTGATATTTTTCAGACACTTGAAGAAATTTCTTGTAATAAAATGCCCAAGTTCTCTGTCCTACCAACACAGAAAATGAGTTTCTGTGCTGTGAATTAAAATTCTAGAGGAAATGACAGAGAATCCATAACCCAACTGGAGGCAGTGTGATTTGAACAGGAGCAGTGTGGTGATTACCTGAAGGTTCTCATCCTCTCGGATCAGCTGCTTCCTGGGAAAAATCTGATTAGCCTGGATGCATTCAAGGCTGTGCTGAGTCTCTTCATCCTGAGGAACAAAGTGTGACAGTCACCTGCAGCACTGGCACCTGCTGCCACCTTCCCCAAGCATCCACAGCCAAGGAAAACTCCCACAGAATGAAATGTCCAGAGAATTCCAGGAGCAGTAACTCACTAAAGTTTCTAAACTCTCCAACATGGGCTCTCAGACAACAAATTTGGTATTAGCAACCAGTTCCCTTCCTACTGCCTGATTAATAAAGTCATTAAAAGCTGCAAGATTTATAGCAGCATTAGGAAAAAAGCATTAGCACTATGCCTAAAACTCAGCAACCCCACATGTAAACATGAATTCCCTAATGTTTTCCCCATTTTAAACTCTTCTGCTCTGTCACAGACCCTAGAAAGCCCCTTTGCTTACCATGACAGGCCCTGGGCAGGAGGAGGAATCCTCGTCTTTATTTGCAATACTTTGAGCTCTTCACTTACTAAAATCTAGAAAATAAGGAAAGTATAATGATGAAATAAGATTCATTTTCTTTTAGCAAATAAATACAAATTAACTTTTAAAGACTGTGAATGTAGCTGTTAGAAAACTGAGAGCAAACAGTAATTATGAAAAGATGAAATCTATAGAAGCTCCCTCTCCTGAGAGCCAAAATTGTTTCAAAATATGTCTGGTTCCTTCTGTTCATCCTGAAAAATTACCTTTGGATGTGCTGCTGGGAGAACACCTGTCTGAAGGCAGCAATTAGACCAGTGTTTATATAATTTAAATTAAAATATGTTCATCTTTCCAGATCCCCCGGAATTTTCTCCCAAGTTGCCTGCAGATGGTGAATCAGAAATCCGTGGGATACAAATCCAAAGGGATTGTTGGGATCATTGGGGGTGATCTGGTGTGGAACACAGGGTTTGGATCCTCCTGGACCAAGCTCATTTCAGCTATGGCATATGAACTGGAGCTCTTCTTGGGATAAAAATCCTCTTTTTACACTTATGGCTGATTTTGGATATCCATGGATGTACCAAAATATCCATTTTCCTGCACTGACATTTCCAAGAGTTCCAGATCACCACACTGGGGACTTGCTCCTTCTACTACCCAATAAACCCCTAAGTTTTGATCATCTGCAAAACTTCTGGGAATATTAACATAGTCCCAAGGTTAATGCAAATCACCCAGTTAAGAACTTAGTGACTCAAGTGAATAAAGGAGTTACAGTTTGGGTTTGGGATTGATTTTATACTCAGCTTTTTAATTCCAGATAGGTTCTTCCCTGTTCTACTCAACCAGGATTCACTCAGGTATTTATGAAGTTTGCAGACTGTGGTACACAAAACTTACAAATGAAAATACCTCACATGACTGCAGTGAGTTCCCAGTTCACATCCAAAGCTCACATGTCACTTTACTTATAAATGTATTTCCAATTATCAGTACTGAGGCTGACAGAGAGAACCACTTCATCAGCTCCCAGCACTGCAGGGAGCCTTGCACACATCCCGCGCTTGGTATGGAATATTGACAGAGGGCAAAGGAGCAGCAGCTGCACATCAAGTACCCTCACATAGGTGTGTTTGTAAATATATTTACATAAAAGGGGGAAATGATGAGCAGAATTGAGCTCAAACTGCCATGGATTCACTAAAAATTAATGCAAAAAGTAGATATAAAATCCTGGGAGAGCTGGAGAGGGACTTGGGATGAGGGTCTCAAGCAACAGGACGAGGGGGAATGGCTTCCCACTGCCAGAGGGCAGGGATAGACGTGACATTGGTGAGGAACTCCTGGCTGTGAGGGTGGGCAGGCCCTGGCACAGGGTGCCCAGAGCAGCTGGGGCTGCCCCTGGATCCCTGGCAGTGCCCAAGGCCAGGTTGGACATCGGGGCTTGGAGCAGCCTGGGACAGTGGAAGGCATCACTGCCCATGGCAGGGGGGACATGGGATGAGTTTTAAGGTCCCTTCCCACTCAAACCATTCCAGGATAGTATGATATAAAAAATATCTTGTTATTTCAAGGAACTCCTTCAGCTTCCCACACAATTATCAAAGAAACACCAACTTAATTTTAAAAATCTACTTTATTACAAATTTGAAGCTTGCTTAGTATCTCTGAGGAAAAGTTTTGATTTAATAGGCACTATGCTGGAAAAAATTCTTTCATACTTCAGTTTGATTAGATGTATGTAATTTATAAGTTTATTATATAACCACCTACGTATCAATAAAACCCGTATTAGCTTAGAAAATTGGGTCTTTTAAAATATCTTACAGCTGTGCATAAACCAGCAGAGACTACCCAAAATACCAAGTTTCAGTATAACTCCTGCAATCAGTGCAGAATAGTTTCTACTGTGACAGTGTGCCTTTTTCCATGTGAGAATCTTCCTTTTTAAGGTGAATTTTGGGAAAGCTGTGTGGAAAAAAACATTCTGCCTGCTTCAGTTTGGATCAGGACTATCAGATGCAAAGGGTGATGTTGCCAAGATAAATGGTACAAGAAGTTATAGGACTGGTTCTAAAGCAAACACTTTGCTCTGGCTGCTGCTGGGCATCAGTGAAACGCTTCAGCAACTTCCCTGCCACCAAAGGAATGCTGAAAATTGCTGACAGAAATAGCAAAAAGGCTGAAATGTTACAGTGATGCTCTCTGAGCTGCTGGACAGTGAATACTTGGAGAGAAATCATTCCTTTCCCATCACGTCCACGGGCTGAGCCTGCTCCCTTCCAGCGGCTCAAGGTCACTGGGCTGAGCAAAAGGAAAAGGGAACACCTCTGGGAGCAGGGATGCACCACACAGTGCTCAGGACAGCCCAAACCACACCTGAATCCACACTTCTTTCTATCCCAAAGCTTTCTAACCCATTCCCAGTTCACCAAACTCTTCCCGTGGGAACAGGAGGAGGACCCCAGTGACTGCTGCCACCTCATAAGGGCACTTCTGGCTTTAGAAGCCTTGGAAGTAAGAATATTCCTCCTATCATCAACTCCACCAAGCACTCCTGAACCCTCCCCACCATCATTCCCCACCGTGCTGCTCCGAGGGACAGCTGGGGACAAAGCCAGCCCAGCAGCAAGTGGCTGCACAAACCCATTCTCAGGCTGATCCACACCGCTTTTAGGACTGCAGAATGGAAGGAGAATTCTCATTCTGTTCAACTGCAGCTCTGCCCTGACAGTAAAACCCATTTTCCAGAAGTGAATGGAAAGGTACAAACACAGCTTAATTAAAAACCTGGTCAGGAAAGCGGCCTTAAATTCAGGCTCCTCCTTATCAATAGGATCACACAAAAATAGCAGCCAGCTTATCCACAGAGCAGTGAAACTTGGTTTTATTGGTACAAATACTGGGTTTGGTCAGGATTGAGGCCAAAAAAAGGCAATGTTACCAATTTACCGTCTGCCCTTTTACCTGCAATTCCATGTGTGTTAAATTATGTCAAAAAAAGAGAATGGTCTTGTTAAATCTCCATCCTTACGTTCTGC
This sequence comes from Vidua chalybeata, assembly GCF_026979565.1. Lineage (NCBI taxonomy): Eukaryota > Metazoa > Chordata > Aves > Passeriformes > Viduidae > Vidua > Vidua chalybeata. The sequence continues at coordinate 12,848,835 of NC_071547.1, read as the reverse complement.
TTGAAAGGATAAATAATGAGCAAAGGTTTTAACCTCAGACTCTGTTCAGTCTCTATGGGAACATCTTAATTACCTTTTGTTTCAGATGTACCTTCTGGTTTAAATTATGTACATAATTAAGAGTAGCAATAACCATCTGTTTGCCAGTGAATCTAAACAAAAAAGATTAGCTAAATAAAGGATCGTTTAAATTCACATATATTTAAATGCAGTTGGACTTTCAGCAAGGAAAAGAAAAAACTGGAGGGAAAAAAGAAAAAAGGAAGAATCCACTCATTTAACTTTATCCCCTTACCTTCCCCATCCAGACTGAATCCCATGCATTTTAATATCAAAATAGACTGAGCTGACCCCTGAGCTGTTTACGTACTGTGGCACAGCTGCCCTCTGAGTTTGGAATTCAAACCTTTTGGCAAAGGAACATTAGAAAATTTGAGAATTGAACATTCAGGAATGTGCTGTACCTTGAGCAAAAGATGCTTCTGTTGCAAACTGAAAACACTTCTCCCCCTTTGGCAGGTGGAAGGAAATTTCTGAGATAAGGATTAACACTCCATTTCTCTCGTTTCAGTCCCTGACAGGGAGGTTTCTCCTCTTTCCTGACACCACAGGCAGCGGGGACTGAGTAACTTTCACCAGGATTTACTGGGAGAGCAGCTGACAACATGGATATTTGCACATTGTTCAGGAATAGGAGCAGGACAAAGAATGTGTTTGAAGCTTGGGCACAAGTAAGAGTCAGGAACCTTCCTTTCCAATAATTAAAGGCTGCAAACTCCAACTAGGTGAAATACTAATTTTTATCTAAGATCTTGGAAAAAAATTGATTTCATTAATGATGAGCACAGAATCCACAGACAAGCAGCTGATCTTACCAAAGAATGAGAGAATAAACAGTCCTCTCTTGTCCCAGAAAGTTCCCACTGTTCTCTTCTGATACTTCACATTGGCAGCTGCAAATACAAAGACAACACTTTAAAACATGAACTCCCCTTGAAACACACACTTTTGAACCTGCATCCTAAACAGGAGACTCCACTGTGGGGGGACTTTGGATCAATTCAAGGGGAAAAAGAGAAAGTCTGAGTGCCTTGGAGTTGTAACAAGAGCTTAACATGCCCAGAGAGGGAAGTGCAGGACTGGATTCTGATGGATACGTGTGGATAATGCCTCTTTTCTGGCAAGGAGCAGTTCTGAAATCGTGGTCACAAAGCAATTCAGCATTTTCATAAATGAGTAAACAAAGCCTAAATTACTTCACAATACGAGCTACAGGAGAGAGTTTTATAGAAGATCCAACTGGATTTACACTGATCTTCAAAGTGGGTTTAATTTTACATTGCAATTGGCATTTCTGGCCCCAAGAAAGCCAATGAAGACTCCCAAACAGTGGTTGCTGCCTGTGTGCTTTGGTCCAATGGTACAAAAATCCCAGGGATCAGCAATGCTCATGAGGCCACTCCTGCCAAGACCTTTCCTTTGGATTTTCAAGTACTGTACAAACATTTATTGCATCAAAAAAGAGATAGTGTGCCAGAGATACACATTTGTCAACAATTAGATGGAGAAAATATCTGCTCTGCTTCATTCCTACAGTCACTCCAACAAGACCAATAGATACCTCCTGCAGCATCAGAAGGACATAAAGTTTAATGCTAAAATACCCAAACACTAAAATTGAAAGTTCCAGACTAACCCCATTGTTCTAAAGCACACAAGCAGCCAAACTGATGGGACACCACTGCCTTGTATCCAAAGGTTTGCTCTTCACAGAAATTTGGATACTCTCCCAGTAGCACACTGCATCTGGATATGCCTGGAAAGTCCAATTTCTCCATCATATAATCCTGCTGCTGGAAATAGTTTGCCTGTACTTTGATGTGCCACAACTACTGACAATTTTCACATTGTGGTAAATGAAATAAAATACTTTTGTATTTTGTATTCATTCTGTCCTTTAGTTTATAGATTATGACAGGGAAAAGAAGTAATACACAGAAAAAGGAGATGTAATTTTAGGACTGACAGAATAGAAAGAAATAGTTTAGGAAGTTGTGCATCAAAAATTGTGCATTTCAAGGAGTTGTGCCCCAGGCCCAGCATTGCCAGCGGGGTGAGGGAAGGGATTGTCCAGCTCTGCTCTGGGTGGCCTCTCCTCGAGTGCCGGGGACAGTTTCACCACAGTGTCAGAAGGATCTAAAGCTGTTGGAGATGGACCAAAGGAGGGGCACGAGGATGGGGAAGGGTCTGGAGGATGAGTTGATAGCACTGGGATTGTTCAGCTGGAGCAGAGGAGACTGAGGGGAGATTCCTCAGGGCTGCAGGTCCTCCCAAGGGGCAGCTCCCATCTCTGCTCTGGGACAGGGACAGCACCCAGGGAACGGCTGGAGCTGGGCCAGGGCAGGTCAGGCTGGAGATCAGGGAAAGGTTCTTCTCCCAGAGGGTGCTGGCACTGCCCAGGCTCCCCAGGGAATGGGCACGGCCCCGAGGCTGCCAGAGCTCCAGGAGCCTTTGGACAGCGCTGCCAGGGATGCCCAGGGAGGGGTTGTTGGGGGTCTGGGCAGGGCCAGGGGCTGGATCAATGACCCCTCTAGGTCCCTTCCCATGCAGGGTTTTCATGATTCTAAGATTTTAATACAAACTGATATGCACCAGAAGGAATTCTACCATCTCACATGATGGACAGTTTAGGGAATCTCATGGAATCTCAGAATTTACAGAAACAGGGAACCGAGGATGTGCTCTAACAGAAAGCCCCTGTGTTAATGCCAGCTGTCCAAACCCTCAGCTAAACTTCAATTTACCATTTCATAAAACACTTTCTAAAAGCAACATTTCATTACCTGCAACAGAGGTTAACTTTGTTTCTGTTTTTAAAAAAAATCTCTCTCAGCCAACATGCCAAACACCGATCCCAATAATTTTATGGGTCGATAATCAATCCCAGCACCCAGGTGGGAATGAGCACAGTTTGATTGTGAGGTACCACCTTGAGCATGCAACAAGTTCAACTTCACAGCTGCCTGTTGATACAAAGTCACCTTTGAGGGGAATATGGAGCAAGTTTATTAAACAAAAAAAAAAAAAAAAAGCTCTGAAGGCAGACTATACAACTCTAGAATGACTCCTCAGAGACAGTGTTCTGGCCACGTATTTGCTTTTCAAAAGGCAAGATACACATTTTGGGTGCAGGAGCTGGACTGATTTTGTGTGGTTTCAGTCCAAACGAGAGAAAAAAAAAAAAACCTTCACAAAATCTGCAACAAGCTTTTTATTGATTTTAACGAGGCTTGGAAGAAGCCACCAAATCTCAAGAGTTTTGTCAAGAAGTTTAAAAACAGGACAAAAATGTTCCAATATAAGCATTAACAATTCCACTTTCTTGCTGCCAGAGCTCAGCAAACCCCTCTAACACGCTCATCAGCATTCCTGCTGCAAGGCTGCTGGGCTCTGATAAGAACCTCCAATGTTATCACTTCCTAAGTCAACAACTTCTGCCAAAATAAGGGGAAAAGCTGACTGTAAGAAGAAACATTGCTATGAGTTCTGCTGGCCCCCTCCAAAACAAGTCCTGATGGGAGCACTCCAAGGTCAGGAGCAGCTGTTTAATTAACACATCCCAGCACATCCCAGGGAGCTGCCCCTCAGGACAGGGATGCAGCCATCCCCTCCAGGTGTTCCCACCATTTCCTCTGCAGCACCTCAGCTGTGTGAGCCACAGAAGGGATTCAGCACCATCAGGAAAGACAAGGGGAGCAGATGGAAAAGAGACAGGATCCTTTCTCTAAATCCTGAGTGAAGTGTGTCTTATAAGGATGGGCTTTGCAGCACCTTTACTGGACTGTCACACAGCTGGTTTGGTTGAGCAGAGAATGGTTTGGGTTGGAAGAGACCTTAAAGCCCTTCCACTCTACCCCTGCCATGAGCAGGGACACCTTCCACTGTCCCAGGCTGCTCCCAGCCCTGTCCATTGTGGCCTTAGGGATCCAGGGGCAGCCACAGCTGCTCTGGGCACCCTGTGCCAGGGCCTGCCCACCCTGCCAGGGAACAATTCCTTCCCAATATCCCACCCATCCCTGCCCTCTGCCACTGGGAAGCCATTCCCTGTGTCCTGTCCCTCCATCCCTTGTCCCCAGTCCCTCTCCAGCTCTCCTGGAGCCCCTTTAGGCCCTGCAAGGGGCTCTGAGCTGACCCTGGAGCCTTCTCCTCTCCAGGTGGGCACCCCCAGCTCTCCCAGGCTGGCTCCAGAGCAGAGGGGCTCCAGCCCTTGGAGCATCTCTGTGGCCTCCTCTGGACGGGCTCCAGCAGCTCCAGGTCCTTCCTGTGCTGGTCCCAGGGCTGGGGCAGCTCTGCAGGTGGGGTCTCAGCTGGGCAGGGCACAACCCCCTCCCCTGATTCCATCACAAGTGCCCAAGGACATCCTGTCACTGCCAATTCAAACCTGTCACACTCTGCTCCAGGACTGAAGGGGATGGGAACAAGAAGACTTCGCTTTTCCTTCGAGTCATCCTCTAAGATCCTGCTCTGGTGCCTATTTTGGGAACCTGGATATTGTGTGAACACTCGGCACAAAGGTCTTGCCTCCAGACTTTTTTCTTGGAAGACGTTACGGAGAAGTAGAGTATTTGCATTGTATATCAATCATACAGTGAAACACAAGTAATGGTACAGCTGGAGGGGGAAATTCCAAATAATTGTTTCCAAACTGTAAAACTTTTATCCCTGGCCATACCCCAACCCCTGGGATTCCAAGGGCTACCAAATCCAACATCAAAGCTGGCCCTACTCTGAGCAGTGATGGACTACAGGAACTCTAAAATCTCAATTATTTGAGCCTGTGACAGTGTTTTTCTTGACATTTATTTTAATAAAACATTGGCAAATTGCTAGGAAAAGCACTCTGGAGAAGTTTCAATCAACATGTTTGTTTAATTAGGTGACTGGAAGGTTGTCTCTACAGTTTCTTTGCTGAAAGGCTCGATCAGCCAAAGCAGGAGAGCCATGATTTGATAAGCATGGAAATGGCACAAGGGAAAAATAACTGGGGAGAAAAACAAATCCAGATTTTCTCTAGCTGACAGTTATCCTCATAAAGATGCAAACAAACACAACCAAAAGAAGCTGTTTTCCTACTAACTGACTATTTTGAAGATGTATTTTCCCCTCCCCTTGCCAAAATATGGCATTTCCACACCAGTTGTGCCACACCATGTCCCAACCTAACATGATGCAAGTGTGGTTTTTGATGAGAAGTTCTACATTCCTGTTTACATTCTGAACTTCCCAATATCGCTGTTCCCACTCACCCCAGCTCTGCCATGAGGGGAACCTTCTCTTGCATGGGATTACCACACACCCCCCATTTCTTTCATCACCTCTGGGTTTAGCTGCTCCCTGCTCACTTTAGCTCACAGGTTGTTCTTCTCTTCCTCTCTCCTTTTTCTGTTCTTCCTGGTGGATTTGAGCTTCCTTTCCCTGCTATTTTTACACAACTCTTAGCATGCTCAGGAGCAGGAACACAGTGTTGCTATCAGCTGCCCACCAGCTGGGGGATGTGGTCAGCTGGTGGCCAAGCTGGAAACCACAGAGGGATGGGAGCACTGGAAATGCAGCCACTCCCAAGGCTGGATGGGGCAAGGCTGCTCCTTAATAGAAAGTTTGAAAACGTGCACATGGAGAAGAAGGAATGCTGATCCTCAGGGAGGCATTTTCTGGTTTTTAGTGCCATGTGTCACAGAACTTTTAAGGTTGAAAAAGACCTTTGAGGCCACTGATTTGGCACCACTGTGTTCACCACTGACCCATGTCCCCAAGAATCACACTCACAGTGCTGTTAAATCCCCAGGGATGGGGACACTAGCACTGCCCTGAGAGGCTGTGCCAGGGCTGGACAACCATTTCCATGACAAAATCTTCCCTAATATCCAAACTGAGCCTCCCTTGGCACAGCCTGAGGCCGTTCCCTCTCCTCCTGTCCCTGTTCCCTGGGAGCAGAGCCCGACTCCCCCCAGCTGTCCCCTCCTGTCAGGAGTTGTGCAGAGCCACAAGGTCCCCCCCTGAGCCTCTTTTTCTCCAGGGTGAAAAACCCCAGTTCTCTCCATCTTGTCCATCATCCACTTCCCTGAAGGAAATAACAACATTCCAGCTGGATATGAAGGTGTGCACACAGCCAAACTCAAATACCTGACAGGGAGAGTAGAACAGCCACACAGAACATCCCACCAATGGACAGAACAGCACCAATGGAACTGTCCTGCATCACAGCATTTTGAAAAGGTCTCATGGCACTTTCTGTTCTCTCAGCTTTTATGAGTGAAGAATAAAATTAATTAGAAGAGTCCAAAGCATCAAAAAAGTTTTGTCAACATCTGTCACTGCACTGACTCATGCACTAATGGCAGGTCGGCATTTGGGCTTCCTTCATCTTCCCACTCGGAAGTGGCATTAATCTGCTTTTAAAGCAGTTTGATTAAGCTGATTATCTTTGCAGATTTGTTAAAGATCACTTCTTGCACTCTTCAGAAATTAAATGCAGAAGCAACAGTCCAAAGTTAAAGCAAAAAAAAAAAAACCTTGAAAGAAAAGCAGAACTTAGAATGGCAGAGGAAGGCAAGAGAAGCACTTCTGAGGGTCTGATAGCAACAGACAGAAAAATTGATTTTGCAATAAGAAAGATCCATTTTTTTCCCATAATTGATGTCTAGAATAAAAAAAAACAAAAAAAATCAATATTTAGCTGAGATAACAGTACTAATTATTCCCAAAAAAGAGGCTTTTTAGGAAAGTGCTCCCAAATAAAGGACTCTACATCAGTATTTTCCTTCACTGATCTCAAAACAATGCAGGTCAAAAGACCACAGCAAGCTTGAAACCAAAATCCATAACAAAATGTCACTTTTTCTTACAAAATTTCAGATTCTCTTTTAATTTCTTTTTCATTTGGGTAAAACCCTGGGATCCAAAGGCTGCAATTATTCATACAAAAGCCAGGATACAATTTACCCATCAGAGATCTTCTGTACCATGTCTATAATTTTCCTTTTATTTCAATTACTCTATATTCCTCTGTTTTATGTGCATGACAGAGGAGGAAGAGCTACCAAGGACCAACAGCTACACAGGTCAGTCTGAACTGTGGAGAAACCTGGAAGGAAGGGAACTGAATCTGGATTTCAGTATGGAAGCTGACAAGACACAGACCCAGTGGATCTGTGGAGGTTCTAAGCTGGAAAGATGACCAGGTGTGCTGGGAAGAGTATTTATGCCAATAGGTAACCAAAGAGTCATGAAATGCAGGGCAATATCAGACTGGAGTTATGAAACAAACAGCAAAGTTAGATCAGGCAGCAGAAGTTTCCATTTGAAAAGGCATAATGGAGAAAGAAGGGAATAATTTGCTCCTCACAGTTCCCATTTTTCCATTAAGGTCCTCACAGCCCATTTGCCATGAGTCACACTCCCTCCCTTCTTTCTGCCTTTCTAGAAGGAAGGCAGCAAACAAGGAGAAGTGGCTGTTAATCAAAGTCTCCAAGGTTTTACTCATCCTCCCAAAACACTTCTTCATCCCCCTTCCCTCCTCCAGTCACATCTTGCTGCAGCTCAAACCTTCCTGTAAGGGCCTTGGCAGTGGGAAGGGGCAGCAGTCCCTCCCAGAGGAGCATCCCACACTGCCCAGGACAGCTCCTCACCTGCTGGGATTTCCTGTCAGCAACACTACAGACACCAACAAGGAATAAAAAAGAGAATGAAGGGTTTGAAAATAGGAAGAATCAAGAAGCAAATGTGATTTGAAAGTTCCTCTGGAGTTTCAAGATACACTCGCATGACTTTTCTCCCAGCCTGAACTTCCTCAGGACAACACACACAGTCACAGCTCTCAGCTCCTCAATTGACCTCATTTTCACCACATTTTTTCTGGCATAAAACTTTGAAAATCTCTTTAACAAAACACGAGTGGATGCTTTTGTTTTAAGACAATTTTTTGAAATAGCAAATACCTGTTATTAATAATCTATTCATGCTCTGAGAAATAAATGCCTAAGTTATTACAAGGTGTTCCTAATGGGGACTTTGGTCTCCACAGAGGCCTGGCAATCATGGAATCATGGAATGGTTTGGATTTGAAGGGACCTGAAAGCTCATCCAGTGCCATCCCTGCCCTGGGCAGGGACACCTCCCACTGTCCCAGGCTGCTCCAAGCCCTGCCCAACCTGGCCTTGGGCACTGCCAGGGTTCCAGGGGCAGCCAGAGCTGCTCTGGGCACCCTGTGCCAGGGCCTGCCCACCCTGCCAGGGAACAATTCCTTCCCAATATCCCATCCATCCCTGCCCTCTGGCAGTGGGAAGCCATTCCCTGTATCCTGTCCCTCCACACTGACAAAACCCCCTCTCCAGCACTGCTGCGCTGCACAGCCCGGGACAGGCAGGACACAAAAGTCTCTTCGCTGTTGTCAAGGCCTAGAAGGAGACATCCCTTTCTCTGCTTGCACAGCTTGCACAATGTAATTATGGGTAAAGCTTTAATCCATTAATTCTTCAATGGTATTAAAAAGACCTGTCCTGTCAAGGAGGCCATGGGAGATCCACACATCCACCCTCACTGCCTCCATCGAGGAACAGAAGCCATTGGGAGGCTCTGTGTTCCAGGACTCACACTGGATCACCTTACACGACTGGAAAAGTTAGTATTTCAAACTAACCCAGCACTTGGTAAAATTGTGGCACACTCCAAAAATGCCTTTTTTGATGTGGTATTGCTTTACACAGCCTATGCTGCTATTCCCTGAAGCATGGTGAGCCAGCAGAAAGAGTACTGCTCCCATACTCCTCCCAAACAAAACACCCCGCTTCCTTAGTTTACACAAGTCTGGCATTTCAGACCCATCATGGCATACTCCAGCTCCTTGACACAAGACAAAACTAACCCAGAGAGCTGATCTTGGAACCACCACTCTGCAGCGCTGGAGATGTTGTTTGCTTCTAGAGCAGCACAGCCTTAAAAACTGCAAAACATTTCAGATTTATAGAACTGAAGGCAGTTTAAGAATCACTTCAGCTCCTGCAGAAATGACATTTCTTTACAGAACTAATCAATTAGCCCGTTCATCTCTTAGCCCGCTCACTTCTTTGCAAAATATTCAAGTAGTTTCGGTTTGAATGGCAGAGTTTACAGTTCAGACACCAAGCATCCTCCCAAAGCCCTGATCCACTTCAGAGCTGTCAAGCACACGACTGCATTCTGTACTGAAGGGGACTGAAGGGGCTTTTCAGAGTAATTCATGTATTTCTGCCAGAATCTGTGAACCTGAGTATGAAGAGCCCTTCCCTTCAAAGTCTCCTCAATCACCATGGCAGGGGACAAGTATGTTTGAACACAGCATTATTTACAGTATAAAACAGTAATTAATTCAAACCAAGAAAAGCCTTGAGTTCAGGTATTCCCTTATTAGTCCATACAAAACAATCCTGAACAGAATAAAATAATCATACTGAAAGAGCTGACCTAAGTTGAGAGACAGCTTTATTTAGCTACAAGCAACCCCTTTTGATGAAGTGACCCCCTAAATTGCACATTTAAGGAACTAATCAAGGATCAGAGTAGCTTTTCTAGGCTCACAAAAAGCTGTTTCCTAGAGAGCAGTCCACACACTTGTTTGGGCATCACCCACAAGGCTGCCAAGCCACCAAGAGCACTCACCATTCACCAGAAGCTCTGTGTTTACAAATATTGCAAAAGTCAAATTTGGAGGAGATAAAGCCAAGTGTGCTTGTCCATGATAAGGGGACCAGCAAGAGCTGTGTCAGGAAAGCCCAGCAGCTCAAGGAACTGCACAGAGTTTTCTGCTGGGTCCTATTTACCCAGCAAGTTCCAGGCACACCCAGGATTTACCAGAACAGGGTCCTGCCCTCCCTGCACTTGAGGAGCAACTCCTTCCAGGGAGAACAACCAGGCATTTCCATCAGCCCACTGCCAGTTCCAGCTTCTCTAAACTTTCAGCAGTTTCCAGTCAAGTTACCTAGAGAGGGAGAAGATTCCCTCTGTGGCATTGCCCTCAGCCAGACACAGCAGGGAAGAGCTCTGGCTCCCTACAGGAATTAAGACACTCAGGACTTGGACACCTTCTCCTGTTAATTCCTGCATTGAAATCACAAGGGACAAACTGGTTTGGATGATGTACCAGCACACTGCCTCCAGCAAACCTGCTGCTTCCTGGCATTTCCCTGCTCAGCTGATTCACAGAACCATGGAATGGTTTGGGTTGGATGAGCCCTTAAAGCTCATCCAGTTTCACCCCCTGCCTTGGGCAAGGGCATCTTTCACTATCCCAGGGTGCTCCGAGCCCCAGTGTCCAACCTGGCCTTAGAACTTGGGACTCATCGATTCACTAAAGCAAAAAGAAAAAAGAGGAAAAGCAAATACTTTCCCTCCTGTAGTTAAACCACCCCCGTATCTTCCAAGTATTAAGACAGTTGTTTATTCCTATCTTTTTCCACTTGTGGAAAGTCACAGTTAATTTCAGAAGCAGGAAATGTAACAGCAAAATACTAGTTTCCATTCACAAGCTGCACTTAAATAAGAGCTGGAGATGGACCTCAACTCAAACAAACAGCAGGCAAAGAAAAAGAATCTAAAAGAGGGTCCTGCACATGAAGGCACATTGGAAAGGGACACGGAGCTGAGTATCCAGCTTTAATGAGGAGCAGTGAAACTGCATCTCACCAAGAGCCTCAGCAGAGCAGCCACCAGGAACTGAAGCAGCACAGCCCTTTGATGTGGGAGGCAGGAGCCCATGGAGGAGTCTTGCTGCTCTTGTGATCGCCTCAAGAAATGTTTTAATGGGCTTCAATTCCCGTAGCTGGTTTGGAAGATCAATTACACACATTAGCAGTATCTGGTGTGAAGTGCTGAGGTCTTTAATAGAGCAGTTAATTTTGTCACACTGCACTACGCATTCCTCTAGAGACACAACAGTGCTGCTTCAGAACCAGTTGACTCTAACATGTATTTTTCTACTTTTATGCATCTTTAAGCCCAACAGTCCTCCATCAACTAAATCGAGTTAGATGCTCTGCAATGTTCAAATCTTGAACGTGTCAAAGGCAAGAACGACTACACTTTCTAAAGTCATGTCTCCAGGTTGCCCAGGGAGGCTGAGTTCAGTCAGGACAAGTCCCCAAAATGCTTTCTCCACAACAACTTCCATAATATTGAAAGTACACAGGCTTGTTCCCTTACACTGAAGTTGCACAGCCTTTCAGTGCCAGGAAGAAATTTACTTGGATTAACAGAATATGCTTACTCTAAAAAACTAAACAGCACGAAGTCAAAGTTAAATATATTCAGGCATTGTAGAGACACCAAAGAAGGGTTTGTGGTTGCTTGAGGCATGGATGTGTATCAAAACACAGAGTTTCAGCTGGAATTGAAATTGAGTTCTGCAACAGAGTTCTGCAGCTCTGCTAGTGAAACAAGGTCTGACAGAGCTCCCGTTCACAGCCACAGTCTCACACTTCTCTTATTTAAAGATAAAATCCTTTCAAGTCCAAGCTTCCACAGAAGGGTACCAGTAGATACTGGAAAAAGGAATTAATTCTATAGGGGTACCTGTACCTCCTTTGGTCAGTCCTGCCATCCAAACAGTGATTCCAACAGGAATGAGTTTCTCTGGGGAACAGGAAGATTTCCCTTCCTAACGTGCTCACTTAAATCAGACCACACCAAGTTTTCTATAGCAGATCAATTTTTACCTAGAAGAGATATTCCTCCAGTATCTTATTGTATACTAAAAAAAATTTCAAAAGCACAACAAATTAGTACATACAGACACTTATTTAAAACCTCTCTCAATTATTTTCCCTACAGAAACAATCCTTTTGGTAGATACAACAAATCCTGAGAAGGAAGAATAATAGTACAAAGAATGTAAGTAGTCATTTATGTGTTTTATCCTTTAGAAAACATTCACTCTTTCCCTGTGTGACTCAAAACAAACCTAATTTACTAAGAAAGACTTGGTTGCAATTAACAGATAAATCATAATTTTAAAGAAACAAAGGTTTGGGCTCTTAATCACATTACCCAAACACAACACATCCATATCTCTCCCACAGGCATTGCAGAAGTCAGGGCAGTTCACAGCTCACTCTGTTATTGATGCATCAGGGAAGGTAATTTTCATTTAATTCCAGGTTCTAAAAAATTTGTATGTCAGAAGACTGCAGTTATCCACTTCAATTTTTGCATTTAAATCATTATCAGCCAACAGGACTTAACCTTTCTTTAAATAATATGAAGATTTATAACCATCCTTACAGTAAGTTTACCATGTCCCCTTTAAATTGCACGTTAGAAAAACACACAAGAGCATGTGTGCATTAATCCACGAGCTTTCCTAAAGGTGTGATAATAGTACAAGTCACATTTGTAACACTGCAGTTCTTACCTGTGACTTGCAGATCTCAAACTTCAATTAAATACACAGAAGTGGCACTCCACAGTAAAATTAAGATCAACTAAATCAATCTATTTTTGGTCTCTACCATTCCATTTGAAGCACCCTCTGGTGCTGAGTATCAAAACCAAGCCTGTACTTACTAAACATGAACTCTGAGAAATCTGCATTAAACTAATGAGAATAAAATATTCAAGGTGCATTTGCTTGGAATGAAAAAGTAAATCTGGCAAATTTTGGTTTAAAAAAGTAACTACAACATAAATAAGGAGCAATAAACGTTGGGGTTTGGGTCCTGCCTTACTGCCTTTCCTCTGATGAAATTAAATGGCAAAACCCCCTGACCTCAGCTGACACCCTGGTTCGTGTTGCACACACAGGATGGAGCTGCTGAAAATAAACAAACACAATTCTGAACTTTCATTTGCTCAGGTACTCAAGGACCTCCTTAAACATCTTATGAGGTGCAATCTCTGGTCAAAATCCAAACCAAGAGAGAGCAGGAATTTCTCCCCTTCCCGTAACTCTCCAGGCTGCCTGCAGTAACACTTGCCATCAGATCCAGGGGGATGAACTTCCCAGAAAGCTTTCCTTCCGAGACACCAATTCCCCACCATATTTATGTCACAGAAACAAGGTTGAATATCCAGTTATAAAACAAACAGAAGTTACTGCTGCCCCTTTGAGTGCAAATGGGAACGTACGAAGAACCAAGATCAATAAATATGCAAAAAAAAAAAAAAAAAAAATCCAGAACAATTGGAATGAGTGGAGAACAGCACACCAAGGAGTGCAAGCCTCCACTGGCACAGTTCCATTACATCCAGTTGTTCTTTGGACTCATCCAGCTGAGGTTTGAGGATCACCAGGCATATCCTTTCCTGACAATCAATTCCAATATTAAAGCTAGAATCTGAAACCAACTTCAGAGAAATACTCAAAGGCAAAGGAAACCTTCATGCTCTGAGCAAAAACAACAAAGCTAAGAACAATGCTCAGAATACTTAAGTGTGCCTTGTTTTTACTGTAAACCTTTATTTCAGAAGGTTATGCAGTTGATGTAACACAAATCTACATGTGAAGACAAATCTAGAAGCAAATGCTCAGAGCTGCGATGAAAAAGAGTCTGTAATTTAGATAAATAACAGCTCACTGCAGGAACAACCTCAGCATTCAGGTCTTGTATTTCAGAGCCCACACAATTTTGCTCATTTAGATTCAAATGCCAAAAAATAGCCCAACTCCTCTCCTGGATGGAAGATTACATCTTTATGCAAGAAAGCTTAACTGGAAGCTTAGAAGAGTCTGTCAAGGAAGAACAAGGATCCACGGTATGTATGCTTATTAGAAGTACCACTTCTGTGTCATTAGTAGAGATGTGACATCTCTGCATCAGCTCCAGGTCCAGCTGACAGAACTGTTCCACAGGAATTCCCTGATAGGAAAGGCCTCCAAAATAAAAATGGCACCATGAACCAGCACCTACAGCCAAACTTCCATGTTCAGCCTGAACAACTTGAGGCTTGAACTAAAGACTTCTCTTTTCCAGTTGCTGCTGAGCTAGGTGCTGAAAAACAGATCCTGCAAGAACAGGTAGGACAGAGTGGCCTGTTCTGGTATTTTACTATTTCACATATTTCAGGAAGTCAGAGCACTGGTGTGGAAGTGCTGCTGTAAGGGAAGGGATCCTTGAAAGGCAGACAGGCTCAGTGCCAGATTTTTGGCCTAAGCTGTTACATGGAATTGCACAATGAGTAAACAAGGGAGGCAAAGCTCACAGCCCAAGCCCTGCATTAATGACCCAGCAGGTATTTTCACTGCTCATACACACCATGGAAATCAACTTACAATTGCAGCCTAAAGCAGCCCTACATAAAAACCATGGAGTGAAGGGTTACACATTAGGAAATGCAAGCACTGTGACCACCTGTGAAGCTTCTGCTCAGCCTCCCTTAGAATATGCATGCTCCTTAATTCCCTTCTCCATCCTCTTCTTCCCATAAACCCTCACCCAGTGATCTGGGGAGGACAAAACTCCCTGAACACAGTCCTTTTGCTTAAACCCTACACTCAGTGTGGAGTGCTGAAGCAGGTCAGTCCTTCTTGCACTGCACCTTTTATGGAACCTCTTCTGCTAAGGATCCAGAGCACTCACCTGAGCTCCCACATTGTTCTGTATGTTAATGGACTTTTAAAAGGCTGGAAAACTAAGGATAGTATGAGTTCAAGCCATCAGAAGGATCTTCTACGCCCAGAACAGATGTCCAGAGTTCAGTTTTTTGAATATTCCCAATTTTTATAGTATTCCTGCTCAGTGTTTGGGAAATACAACTCCATTACCAGGAGTCTGAGCAGCAGAGTCGAGCACTCAGGCCTGGAGTTGTGTCATCAGCACCCAAACCATAACTCTACACACACCTGGAAAGGTTCCTGGCAACTTCCTAGCCAGGACCACAACCCATAACCAGGCAGGGACACACCTGCCTCTCCAGGATGGCACCAGCCTGACTCACCAGACCATCACCTACAACTTCTTCCCAGATAAAGCCACCTCACCCAGTGCTTCTACAGATACCAGGTAATTTAAAGTCTTATTGGGCCACCTGGAAATTCTGGATTTCTTCAGGTGCCCCATGCTTCTGCAGCCTCTGTTTAGAATTACCTCAGTTATTACCTGTGGGGATGAACTACTGATGTCAGCACACTCATAGCAATACTCAAAAGATCAAACAGATTGTTAGACACCTGAATATCCAATCATCATTCCTCCCACAAACAGCCTAATCTTTATTTATATTAGTTTATTGGCTCAATTGCACAGCACAGACAAACCCCTGGCAAGCCTTCAGAACAGGCCAGCATTCCCAATTGGCATGGGAGCTTCATCAACAGCCATGGTCATTAGTACCAGGAAGCCCAGCTCATCTGGCTCTGAGCAGCAGTTATTTCTGCAGCAACTTTAGAGCAGGCTATTTTCTTGAAGCCAGTGACAAAAAGAGCCACTAAATTAGCTCACAAGTCAGTTTGTGTAACACAGCACAGGCCACCTGCTTCAGTGAGGCCCCAGTGCCACGCTCTGACTGCCACAGCTTTAACTCTTACTTAACTTATCAAAAGGATGTCAGAAGTCTTATGCAAGATCACCTCTAACATACTCGTTATCCTCTTAGGAGCCACTGAATGAAATGTGAGTTAATGAATAACACGGTAGGAATTATTTCATTACCCCCATGGTGAGAGAGAGCCATCTAATTCTTGGATGTGATGTCACACTTGAGAAACAGCCAGTGGTACTTATTCAGGCTTCCACTGCTCACTCAACTGTTACAGCAGTGCTGTTCCCAGAGCAAGGCTGCAGGCTGCTCTGACAGCTCAAGAGCAAAGCTGCTCCAGGAGAAATCAGGAATTCAAGCAGCAGGAGTGAGGAACTGGAGTCTGTCACTCTGCTCCCACAGAAGGGAGAGGTTTCTAGCAGTCCACATTTAATGTACAGGCCTTGCACAGGGAACCAAGGCAGTAAGAGCATGTCAGCTCTTCACATTTTCCTCTTTTACAGTGCCAACCCCACTGCAAGTCACCATTTGTCTCTGCTACTAAGTCAGCCTGTCTATTAAACTCCATCAGAACCCCAGGACACTACTGAAGTCTGAAGCAAGGTACAGATCCTTCATCAATCATTGGCAATCCCATCTTTTGGCATTCCAGGCTGCCTCACTTCCACTTTATTTCAACTAATGCTTTTCACTATAAAACTTGCTGCATTGTGGCTACAAGTACATGTTCACTCCTCTGTGGAAAACACAGATCTCCAGCAAGTGCAGGTAGTGAGAACAACTCCAAGAAAGACCAAAGTGTCCTTCAGGTCATCATTTGCCTGCAAATACAAACCAGCTCTAGATTGCCTGAAGAGTTTGCATGTTTAAAAGTTCAGGCAGCTTCAGAAGGTGTTCAGAGCTGGTATTTTATTGATTTCCTCACTGTGAAGTCCATCCTCACTGCTATTAGGACAGCCATGCCTGGCAGTGCCCTTAGGATAGTTTGGTTCTCAGGACACATGTTCCTTCCTGTCCAGAACACCCCCATACTTCCTTCACATTAGGAGGAACAGTCAGGAGTACGACAGCAGCAGACATTTGAACAGCTCACACCAATTCATTACAGAGCCTACAAGTATTATTTATCAGGGTTCCCCTCTAACAACCTGCCCAATGTGGAATAAACTACTACACAAGCCAGGTAAAAACCTAAGCAAGAAGAAAAACTGGAAGGCCTGGGAGACCAAAGCTAGATGATGGACTTCTCATGCAGATGGAAAACCAGAGATCTCTCTCTGACATGTCATAGCCAATGAAAGGCACAACAGAAGCAGATTTCTCTGCATGGACTGCAGAAATTCTCATTCCAGGGAAAGATTTCCCCATACCCTGCTGCTTGCACTCACTCCTGGACAGCCCCAGAGCACTGAGTCTGTGTAACACTTGGAAGCAAAGGACAATCGTGCCACACTCCTTATCAAATGGAAAGAAACACTATCTTCAAGCCTAGCACGTGCTGTCCTGTCATTCTCACATGAGTGTGCACATGGAGGATGTATTCATAGTCTAGCCCTGGCATCACAATCACTGTCAGGAGTGCAATGCTGCAGTATATTTAGAATGGCTCTGTTAATACTATAGTTCAATTCCATGATACTGTTAATATATCCCAGCCTGCAAACCCACTATTGTTCCACAAGCATTCAATCTTAGTTCTTCAATAACTGCTTGAAATAACAATACTTAAGATACAAATCTCATGGCAGTATCTGTAAAACTGATAGAGAATTCAGCAAGAACCTACAAAAAGCTGACTTTGGAGCAACTTTCTGTCATGTGAGAAGCTTCTGAGCTGGTATGGAGCAGCTCCTTGTGAGGAGCGTCTGTGTGCAGGAATGGCTGAGCCTCTTGAGTCAGCCCGAGGTGCTCACCCAGCAGGCAGTGCTCACTCACCCCCAGCTGCTCAGCAGAGCACACAGCTGCCTCAATACCCAACAGTCAGTGCACAGCAGCACAGAAGGAGGTAGGAACCATGTTTCTGAGGTGTGATGCCACCTAAGAGAGCAATGGGATTGAATTGATGCCCTCACTGCTAAGGCTGGGAGGTCTCATTCTGGCTTGTACAGTGATACTGCTGAAGTTGAACCACGTGCTTACATTCCCCACTGAGTCAGAGCTGTCCTTACACAACACATCCAAGTTCCTCAGGGCTACTCAGCAGGCCCTTCAGAGGCTGCAGCTGTGCTCCTTCTACAGCTGTACTGCTTAACCAGGCTCTCCTGCCAAGGAAACTGCCAAAGCCATGCACAGCCAAGGGAGACTGGTCTCTCCTGGAAGCATCCTCAGTGCCATGTCCACAGCAACTGCATACAAAAACTGCCCTGGGACCTGAAAGCAGATTCTCCTCACCAATAGGCAGATTTTGTCAGATATTGTCTCTTCTCAGCAGTCCCACATTCTATCCCTCAGTGAGCAGCTCTTACCTATTTTCACCACACACTTTAGGAGACAGACACACACTTGATTCGGCTGTGTGGTCTGGTGGGAGAACAGGGCAGCAATATCCAAGTGTCTTTAACTCCAGAGTTTCCAGCTTAAAAACACTTAAGACTCTTTAGAAGGGAGTAAACAATGTCATCCAGACTGTCTGGGGAAGCATCAGTCATTTAAAAGTATAGCTGCACACTGCAGCTTGGGGTTCAAATGTGAACAAGAGCTCAGACACTCCCTCTATTAACAAAGCCACCACAGCTCTTCCTCACACCCCAAGCTTCTTCCCAGCATTAAGCAGCTGCCTAAGTGAAAGTCAGTTATAAAGTAATTTTATCACAACCACTATTTTCTCAAAGCTTAAAAATTAAATCAAGTACTCGGCTACTGGAATTTTCATTACCAGGAAGTTGCAATAATGCTTATTGCATTATGGTTACTGGTTTGTTCTCCCAATGTAACTCCATCAGTTCAATGTTTTGAGTTAATTATTATTGTTTAACTGAGGTAAATGCAAACAGAAACCTAAACAGCGTGGAATAAATAGTAAAAAAACCAAGCTCAGCTATGTAAAGATAAACCAAATACTTCATGATCACCTGCAAGTATGAGGGAAATTCTGACACAGCTCTCATATGTATGAAAAATTAAAAGCCCTGACAATCACAGCTTCAGAAAATGGTCACAGGAAAACTATACAGTGAGGTAAAGACTCAGGCCTTTTTCCTGTATCTTGACACTTGGCATAAGCTCTGAAGAAAGGTTTATTATAATATTAAAAAAAAAGAACTAGATCATAGATTGCAATATAGAATATTCTGTCAGATTATCCCAGCAATAAAGCATAAATAAGCATAAATGATTCTCTGGAGAGACAACCACACCTCCAGAGATCCTCTGGAGCTTCTTCATATGAAAAAGTACCTCCAGTGTACCGTGTTGTCATTCGAGTGAGGGGCAGGAGCTCCAGCAGCCAGGGGGTGATGAAGGCAGCAGAGTCAGCCCTGGCACAGACTGACTGTGCTGAAGGGCCAGCAGTTGCCATGGAAGTCTCCTGCATTCCACTGCCGAGGCTGACCTCGGAGCTGGTCAAACAAGTGGCTCATGTGAAGCTGCTGCTCTGAGATGCTCAGGAAAGCTGTGAACTGCCCAGAGGAGTGACTGCCACACAACAATGTGCTCACTGCAGAGCAGTGCTCCAACACCACTGAATAGACAATGCAAAGAGCCATTCAAGTGTCAGTCTTCCAGAGCAGCCAGGACAAAGTGCTTTTTGTTTCTGTCTTTGAGATCCTGACAAATCAAAAATAGATTAAGTGTGCTGGCAGAGTGGCCTCACCTCCCAGCCGGATATGTAATCCCATGGCAGAGGGCTGCCAGTGCTCTGCAGTAACTCACAGCCAGCACACCCAGCCATGCTCGGCTCCCTGGGAGAGCTCTGGAGGGAATCACACCTTGGAGCTTCATGGGAAGCTCAGAGGAATCACTCTGCCTACAGCCAAGCTCAAATATAACTCAGAGATAAGAACTGCAAGTCCTGATTCTATAGGGAAAGAGGAGTGTGTGCCTGAGCACAGTAACTGCTGAAGGCTTTATTATCTCTAGCAGAGGCTCTGAAATAGATACATTTGTGTTTTGTACAATTTCCATTTAACCTTGCTAATTTCCTTTTTTTTTTATTATTTTTTTGCATTATTTTTTGCAGTTCAGGGATAAACATCGTTACTAAGTAACTCTCCGGGATGAAGTTTCAGTGCATTTGTTCTCACTGCTGAATTAAATACATAAGCATCTTAACATCCACAAATCCAACAGCCCACTACTCCAAAAACCACAAGGAGTAAGCACAATCCGTGCAAAAACACATGAACGTTTATCAAGCAATATATCAAATCTTACCACAAATACTAAACAAAATCCAGCAATTCAACTGCTTTAGTTAACAATTAATAAAAGCTCTGAGGAAAAGGAATGCACCTGCTTCCACTTCCTACATAAATCTCAAGTATATCTGAAGCAATACCTCAGACACAAAACAGTTTCAGGAGCTACGTTTTTGAAGGATAATTTGAAATCCTTCACAGTTTTGTTCCCAGTGAAGGCTGCTCTAAGCCAGCACAATCAGCACAGGCACCCTTTTACCACAGAAACACAGCAAAGCACTGCAAAAATACTTGTTAAATGCTTCACTTGCAGCAAGCCTGATTAAGGGTTAAAATCCCCTTCAGAGTATCAGTGTAGTCATGCTAAGCACAGCACTAAGACTGAGTGTTAAACTCTGAACAGGCAACAGGCTGACACAACACAGGTGGAGCTGCAGATTTCTACCTCAAATGGATCTGCAAGGAGCACTGTCACTCTGCCACTTGTGACAAGGAGTTAAACACTGGAAGGGAGAGAGAGAACAACACTGGAATTGTGATGAACTTAACGCCCCTCCAGCAGCTCAGTAAGAGCACCAGTTCTGTGAAAGGTTTGCACCAAGCTATCTCAAACTACTAAAAAAGAATATAATTCAAGCCTACTGTGTAACACCAAACAAATCTGCTACTTCTCCACTTAAAAATTCAGTGAGGCTTCAAAGCAGGACACACCTAACTAGACAAACTAAAAGATTAATTCCTTACATCAGAGTTGAAGCCTTCAGACCCTTCCATCCAAACTACTTCATTTTTAAAATATTCCAGCATATGGCAGATCATTCACCCAGCCTACTTTCTGTAGATGAGACATTAGTAAGGACTTTTCCCCATTCTCCCCCAAAATGGAATGGGGGGGGGGGGATTTTACAGGTAAAATTGCCATCAGATACAATGTAAAATTGCCATCAGATACAATGTAAAATATATCACTTCAAGATAAGTGATAGACAATCATCTCAAATACTTCAAGAAATTACCAGGATTTCACAAAAACTCACCAGCAGATCAACTCCTAAATCCTGAATCAGCAGTTCCACGAGCAAAACTGAAGAATGAGAAAGGTGTAGCAAGATGGGCACAGCTGCCTGTTCACTCCAGGTCTCATTTACTTTTCTGCTAAAGAAGAACTCACTGGGTAGGTAGGTTTTGAGTGACACACACCTTGGTATTTAAATAACCGAGATCTAGAGATGTAGGACAGAGGTGAACAAGCAGAAGTTAACTCTTCAAACAAATGCAGGTTTTAACAGGATAAATTCTTACCCTATACTTGGAGTTTAAAGGTTACAAAAAGCTCAGTGTTGGAGGAACAGATCAGCATCAGGCAACAAACTTTTTATAACATGGCAAAGATGTTCTGAATTCCATGTAGAGGCTGAGCTGTCACTCACCCAGCATGATCTATGGATTCCCAGCTCCACAGGAAGGTTCACACTTTCTCTTTCACATTCTTATATACAAGAAACTCTCAGTTTGTTGATTAATCTCTGAGTTCTGGTTAAAATGTTATTAAAAACAAATAAAGTAACCAAGTCATGATTTTTAGGGGTCACAGCCCTTCAGGAGTCACCTAACAAGCAACAGATTCTTCAGACAAGTTTCGAGCCATCAAATTTGTTTCAACATGTACAAACTCTGCTAAGTCAACTCTTTCAACAATACTCACCAAAGGGTGACCCAGGGGAGAATACAATGGCACAACATGACTAATTGCTATTCAGCCAAGGTGCTGGTTGTGTTTTCTTTTGCAGGCATGATGGATGTATGGGGTTCTCCTACCAAAATTATCTTCACACAGCTGCACAAGCCCTCTCTGAATTGACCCCAGGGTATTCCTTCACCTTCCACATTTTAATTATTTACAAATAGTAAAGCAGATTTTAAGAAGAGCATCCCCACAGACAGACCCAAGTTCTTCCTCCTGAGTCAAACAGGAGTTTTGAAGCTCTAGAAAACAGGTGCTGCAACACCAGTTTAAAGTTTACTCTTAATCAATCCATGGACGCTTAAAAGTTGACCTTTCACAAGCAGCAGAACTTGCTACATATGCCAGTGCACTACAAACGTGCTCCACAGTCCCATCTCCAGGCTCCTGAAAATCAAATATGCCAGCAATGAAACCACCAAGACTCATCAGCCTACCTGAAGAGACTGCAGTGCTGTCTGCATCTGCAGAAGTGGCTATCACCTTCCAAACCCAGCCTGGAAATTCAGATCAGCTCTAGGATTTCTCTAATTGTCTTGGCAAGAGGCAGCATAAAAATTGTGGAATTGAAACGCATAAATTAGGTTTTGGCATTAGGCCTTTCTTTAAGCTGTAAGCTAAACTAGATTCTCCCTAGCCCACCTGTTCACTCCTTGCACAAAAACATTCAGTACTTTCTTGTCCTTTTCAGGATCCGAGTCAGTTCAGACTAATTTCTTTGGACAAGGCATGTTTTAGTTGACCACTCCTTGCCTTCATGTAGTCACTTTATCTCAATATACATTACTAGACCTAGAGCATATTTATAGAAAAATAATTTCTTAACTACTACACAACTTGGTCTGCTGGGATTGACATATGGCAGTAAGGGTTGATTTTGAGACTAAAAGCTGAATTTTGTTGGAAGAACCAGAAAAAAAAAAAAAAACTAACAGTAGTAAGAAATACTTAGAAAGTGAAAGGAGACAAAGTAGATTAAGCCATATTGCAGTCCTGGGGATCTTGAAATACGTTCAAATACATGAGGCTTAGCCCTACTAGGTCTCTGCTTTGAATACCAAATAATTTGGGTCTAGGAGAGAGAGAAGCATGCTAGAAGCAGGAAAGGATCTGCATCCAGCAAGGACTCCTCAGGTAATCCCTGCCTCTCTGAGCAGTGGTCCAGCCTCAGGCACTGGTACAGTTTAGAAAGCTGGACAATAACTTGAAATACTAATGTTTAGAAAAATAAGCTACAGGGCACAGCAGCTTGTAACTTACTCTTTAGGGAGCTGCCAAGTGCTTCCTCCCCGACCCGAGCAAATCAAGGTGCCTTATGCAAGAGGAAAAGTCTTCATACCTGAGTGCTGAATGGGACTGTGGCGGGCTGGGACATGATGCAACAGCACCATTAGTTTTAATGGGGCTGCTCTCTGGGTGTGACCCTGCAAGGAGGGGAGCACAACTGGGACCGTACACAAACAGCTTAGTAAAAATCCACGCTCCACAGAGAAAGCAAGAAACAGCTCTTATTGTCTTTGCTATACCAGTCTTACACTTGTCAAATGAAGCAAAACCCTTTGTCCACAGCTCCCCAGGCTGACTCCACCAGACCCACCCAGCTCAGGCATCAGCAATGGCAGTGATGAATCCAACCACCCTCTACAGGTAAGCAGAGTACCAAGCAGGTTTCCAGACTGCTTCCTACTCCTTGCTGATTACAACAGCAGGTTTGGCACTGCTGACTCCTCAGTGAATTACTCTAGAACTCTCACCCTTAGACCCTTGTGCTGCTCAGTTATCACCAGCCCTTCAAGAGTTCACAGGAAGAAGTGCCTGTACAATGAGAACACTGCAGAGGAGTTGGAATGCCCCAGCAATGGAAAGCGAGACAGCTCTCCAGCCTGCCAGTCAACACTGGAGAAGGAAAGGATAATTGCCTGGAGTAATGAGCTAAGTATAGAGTCCCCACAATTCCAGTGGCCCAATTACCTCTGCAATTCTTCTGATGCGAGTGGAACACCTTGGGAGGCAGCCAGCTCCAGCTGCAGGTAGAACCAGGGACTGAAGCCACTGCCCTGATCTTGTGCTTAACAGACCAAATTCTGCAAAAGCAGCACCAAGAGTCAAGACCAACATTTTCTAATTCACTGGAATCTTTTTGCCATCCTCAGATCATTACCATATTTCAGCACTTTAGGGAATCCTATGCCATTTTAGAAAACCCCTTGCCCAGTCCTCTCCCCAGGTCAATGTTTAGCAGTCACCCTCATCAAGTGTCAGCATTCAGCCTGTCATTTAAAAGCCAAAATTCCAGTTTGACAAGTGCAAGGCATTTTGGCTAAAGCTTCTAAAGCCTGCAGAACTGAAGCGGGGGGAGCAACATGACAGTGACCAGGCACATTGGTACCATTAGACAGCTATACAGGGAGCTACTGCTTTTTGAAATTCACTGTTAATGAATATTTATTATTCGTTTACTTTAACAAGGGTTTATGTGTGTTACTTCCACAGCTCTACATCCACTGATGTCCCATGTGGTCACACACTCTAAAAGAAGGACCTACAATTAGCTGTAGCACCCATTTTCCAGCAAGGAGGTTTTGCCCCAAATTCCCTTGTAATGATTTGAACACTGTAGGATACTGAACACTCAGGTACAGTGTCAGTACATTGAAGCTGGAATCCTTTTTATAATGAATTTGGAAATTTAGAGCAGGTATCTGATCTCCTTCCTTACTGACAAGTCTAACTGACCAGATGGCTTTGCCAGAACACAACCCAGCCCAAAATACTAAACACTTGGCCGTGGATCTCCAAAACTGAAAATTTCCATGTGGCTTCTCTGTGCAGCCCCAATTTACTCATCTGTTATGTCCAGGGATGCTCTGCAGCAGTGAAGTACACTAACCAAACACCTCCAAATCATGTGATACTCATGCTTGAGTCTGAAGGGATTAAGAGATTCCAGCCCAAAGTAAAAGAAAACAAGTAAGCTATTGTATTCTGCATTAGAACACAACTGTGCCTTGACCATAACCCACCAGCCAAACCTACAAGGAAAGCTGAGCAGACCTCAAAATATTTACCTTGTTCCATCTTCCTCCTTTTTCCTCAGAGAGTTCAGATTTTCCCAAAGTGCAGAAAGGTGCATTCTTTTGGAAGTTACTCAAAGAAAGGTTCACTGAACATAGACAAAGATGATAATTTAATTATAATGGGTATCCAACCAGAATATAATGCCCTGTTCACAGCAAATTCCTGCTACCAGCACTGAGAGAAAATTAAGAATCTGAATCCTCAAACGTACTCATGACTAGTATGTTCACCAATCAGCACACAATTAAGCATTCCTGTTCTCTAATTGTAAAGACGAACACTTGTTTGATAAGGATTAGTCATTAATTTGATGAAAAGCTTATCCACTCTTAAAAAACCATGCACAGTGTTTAGATGGAGAAAAAAGTTCTGCAGGCAATGGCAGCAAATTTGCAAGTTTACATTAAGTACACTTCACTTCCTTTCAAGCTTCCATTTACTAAAGGAAAATAATCAAAATAATCTAGAAATGCAATCTGCTTAGACATTTTAGTCAGGTTTCTTGGATCAAAAGTTCAACCATGCCTACACTACACTAAGTATTTGTTCTCAGAAGCAAATAAAAAGAAAACAAAGAAAATTCAAATACAACAATAAAAAAATCAAAGCTATCAGGTCAAAACACTTAAAAGAAAGGTGTTTCTACTCTGTCAGACCACAACAGCCTGGCTGCAGAGAATTCAGAGAAATGTCCTCACATTAAATTTCAAGCCAAGCCACCCTGTGATAAGGCAGGTGAGTTTTCTTCTCATTGCCTCTAATTTTGGCTCATCGGTTCTTTGTCAGGAGAAAGACAAGTATTTGAAAAGCCTGAACTTAGAGACCCACAGAATGGCAGAAGTCAGCTTTGACAACAGTAATTTTATTTGGAGAAGACACGAAAGGCTGGAGGCAGGTAAAACTCCAGGCAGATTCCAGCTGCAGCACATCCAGCACTAGGTCTGGAAAGGTCTCCAAGCAAAGGTCTCCAGCCCAACCAGCATGCATCAACCAGCACAACTTCCCACCAGCTCATCTCTCTCTGGTTTAAGTTTCCATGATAGCAATCACACACTTGCAGATAGCAAAGGAACAGATAGCAAAGCTTTCCCAGGTACACATTTAGGCCAACATTTAGGCCAATTAGGGCTCCAAGAGATGAGATCAGCCAGCCACAGCCACTGGTTTCCTCCCATCCTCATCCTCGCAAGGAGAACAGGGACAGCCAGGCTGCTGGGTCCCTCCTAACCACTGCATAGGATATTCCAGGGAAATACTTTCCACCGCCTCCAATCCTAGAAATACCAATAAAACTTTCCACCAATTCAGCCAATGGCAGCCACTTCCATGAGTAGCCTTGGACTTCAACTCATTTTGAACAGACATAGTGATATCATAAGAGTGACAGGACAGAGCTAAATGGTGGATCAGCTGCTAGACTGGATCTTTCTGACATTACCTGTACCAAATTGAGGCCTCACTTCAAAAACACCTGAAGTTACTTTACTCAGGTAGCATCTTGTGTAGGATATGGAAGGTATTCTGATTCCACAGCCATAGTTCCATCAGTACAGTTCAAATAAATTGTTCTTAATCTCTATGTCCTCCCTCTTTTTTTTTACAGTTTCTTTAATCCACCCTTTGGTTTCACTCTTCAGTATTTTCAACTACTATTCCTAGCAACTGAAAAAACAAAAATCAGTATTCTGGTAGTCTACCCTTGACCTAGATAGTGCTAAACTCTACATGACAGGGAAAATACTCAAGGGAAGATATGGTTTTCTATCTGTTTTCTGAAATCCTGCCACCAGCTATATAGAAACCCCAAAAAATAAGAATCCTACTTGCCCAGAACAGTCAAACCTCAGAGGAACTGAGGAGTCAGACTCCCAGGGCCTGGAAGTCTTATGATGCACATGAGCCCTGTGTGAAAGGCTGCTCTCAGGGTGAGCTGGGGAGATGCCCTGCAGCGAGTCCTGCCTTTGCTCCACTCTCCAAGGACACTCAGGAAGCCAACCAAGTGCATCTTGTCTTCGCAGACTCCATGTCAACCTACACAGACAGGATTTCTGCCCTCTCCTCCCTCAGGTGCCTGGCAGCAGCTCCCCCCAGGCACTTCCACAAGCAGAAAAAGCAGCATTGGAGAAAACAAGTCTCATTTTGTCAGGAGTCAGCCCTTTCCTGGTTGATAGAGAAGTCAAAACCTTCCTTTAAAAGGTACAGGGAAAAAGAAACTATTTTTATTTCTCTGTCCTTTCAGGTAACACCACAGAATTAATGCTTTGATTGCAGCCCTCGTTTGCAGTCCCAAACTTGGAGAGGCAAATGAGGCCCACAAAAGGGCAACACAAAACAGTTCTACCAGTGTTTCTATAAATAATGTCTATACCAGTGCACAAATCTCTGGTATTCAAAAGAAAAACTACAAAGACTTAATTATGGCAATGCAGCAGCCTTCCTCCACAAATTCAACCTGAAATGTATTACTTCCCCCCATACTGATTACATGTTCTAGAAACTAAACCTCAGAGTACCAGAACAATCCAAAATACTTAGAGACTATTAGACTTGTATATACAAAAGACTTCATCATACAGACAGGCACCCTAGAGATTTATTTCATGCTACTTTGTTTTCAGAAATATCAGTTAAAGAAAGATTTATGCCATTTTCACTGGTTTTCCTTGATGAAAATCTTTCTTAAAATAGGGTACAAGAGCCTTTGATAGAAGTCTTAGCCATGGGCCTGGTGTGCTCACAGCAAGGAAGAAACACATCCAGGAAGTAAAGTTACTAGGACAACGATGTCCACTTGAAAAGCAAGTAGCAGAAATTACAGTGGAAAAAGTATTTTTCAATTCTTATCTCAGTAAGGGCTAAACCAAGCAGGAGCTGAGAGGTCAAATCTGGTATCTCTGCTAGAGATAGGCCCAGTAAAGAATAGCTTCAGTTCTGAAATTAACCCAAGGCGAGGTCACTCTGCAGATGATGCAGGAGTTTTTGGTACAAAATCAAAAGGAGGGGAGCACAGAACACACAGCTTGAGATCAATACACACAGGATGGAAGAAGACAGTTAAATATCAAAGTAACAGAATACAAGTCTTTCCCACACGGATATTCACTGCCTTCTACACCATGTTCTGGAAGCTCTGAGCCTCATGGCAGCCTTCCCTGTCCAGTCCCAGAAGTCCACGCATTTGAACATTCCCTGTTACAGCTCTCCTGAAGAACACAACCCAGGCAGGGGGGTGGTCTGTTCTGGCCACCCTTCAGAAAGTCCAGCTCTTCCCAAGTAGCCAGGGACTAACACCAAGTTTCTGATTTCATTCCAGCTTCAAGCTAATTCCACAGCTGACAGGGTAATTGTCCAAGCTAAGCTCATCTAGCACTAGTTGTAATGCTTCACCAGATACAGAATCAACTCTGAAGCTGACCCCCTGCATGCTGCAGAATCATCTGGTGAACAACCAATGCCACAGAAGACGGGGACTGCATCAGCTCCATCAGCACCTCGGATGAAGCTCTCTACAGCAAGCCCAGCCCCATTTCCACCGTGGTTTGTCAGTCCATCACAATGAACGCTGCAAACAGTCAGATGTGCTGAGCAAGGCAAAGGACAACTTGCTTTGCTTGTCACCTCCCAGGGCTCCTCCAAGCCTCAGTTTCTTTGATGTTCTGCCCTCCTTCAACTAACACCCAACTGCAAAAATGCATTTTGAAGTATTTACAATTCAGTATTTTGGTTCAATTTCTCTTTAAAAAGGGAGTTGGTACTGCTTAGGCTCTATCTGCTTGTGTTACTGAGGATACATTTCATTACTGGCATGAGTGGTTATGTACAACTGCCTGCCCCCAAGCCAGCCCACCAATGCTGCTTTTACAGCTCTTCACTGCATTCCTAATCAAGAGGAAAAATAATGGATTTACTACTCCAAAATCAACTTCAACTTCCACTGGAGTCTTGCTCAAGGTATTAACTTTTCAGAAATGGCAATAATTCAATACAGCAACTTGCATAAGTTCAGTTACAATATCACTGAACAAGGAACATCCAGCTTCAAGTCTTCTGAAATTCAGCTCCTCCAAGGAAGGCCAACAACAGCCTATTTAGGAAATCTTTTGCAGAGCCTGGGTTTTTTCCCCCCTTCTTATCAGAGTTTGGAAGAGTTCCACCATCACCATGATAGCTCACAATGTCATTAGCTGCCTCACTCATGCATATACACACACGAATTCAAAAAAAACTTCCAGATGGATCTTACCATGGTTACCTTGTTGCAACTATTTTCAGCATTAACACCCAGAGGAGGAACAGTGCCTCTGAAGGATCCAGTTGCCCCCAGGAAGCTCTACAGAGCACACATCCAGTTACCAGCTTAACCTACAGCCGCACTCATGTGTCAAAAGAACTGCTGCTTTCCAGACTTTACCTGAAGATTCCAAGTCTGAGGAGTTTCAGAAGACAGACCAAAGCCAGGCATCAGCAACTGTGTTTTAAGTGAAGCCTTTACAAACAGTGCTTCCTGCTGGACACCTGTGACTCCAGAAGCAGCTTTTCCATTTCAACCAACATTCCAGAAAGCCACCTGTTTGCCCTCCCTCCCTTCCTCCCCAGCTCACTTTGCATGGCTCTGCAGGCCCAAGCCTCACTTCCAGGTGCACACTGGTATTTCCTGAAGGAGAACAGAGCACCTGTGGCTCAGAGCAGCACAACCTGACACCTCATAACAGTGAATGTCAGAGATACCACTGCTTGCAACAAGATCATGCTGCATTTCTTCCCTGCTGCTACAGGCTGTTTCCTCCCTGTAGCTCTGAGCAGCAGGGATGGACTCGAGGCCTTCCTTAAGAGATGACACATTGCCCCTGGAAAACCTACAGCCAGTTGGGGGTCACCTCCCTGACACCACTGCCAGAAACTATCAAGCAGGTGAAGGGAAGAACAGGTCGGGGCTACTCATGCTCCAGTTTACCCTTCTGTGGTATCAAGTCCATTCTGTCGGTGCTTCTCAATTGCTCAAAGCAAAGGGACAAAGTTGGGGCTGTTTTGCTAAAGCTGGCCTCCAAATAAGGCCAGCTGACACCAAAGGAGGTTGTGGTTTGTGACCTCTGCCCATCCCACAAGCAGCTGACATGTTTGCAAGCCAATGCACACAGCAATCCTGCACCCGTTCAGGGCTAAGGCATCCAAGGTAGAAGCTGGAAAGCAGCAGGAGCTGAGGGCTCCAGCTCTTCGCTGGGCATAGTAAACAGTCCCAGTAAAATGTCAGTGTTTCAAATTGCCTCAATTGCCAATTCCTTCACTTTGAGGTCTTCACTTTGTCACCAACTTCACTTTGAGATCTTTCATGCAAACCACTCAGTCACCCTGAAATTTTGAAGCACCACAAAGAAAGAAATACTTGCCTTTTAACAATCCAGTTTTTCACAAGAATTACAGCACAAACTGAGCCCTAAGCATATCCCTAAAGTTTTCCTGACAGCACTGGGAAGTTATGGTACCAATATCTAGAAGAGGGCTGAAGTTACAAGATATGAAGCTCATTTCTCAGAGTTTAAAATTCACATGGGATCTCACAAGGCAGATCTTTACACCACCAGCTACTCCGGCTGGAGACAAATGCTGAACAGTTGCCTGTTATTTCTGGGGCAATTCAGTATCTAACAGGTTATTTTGAGAGAAACATGCCATTACTTTGATTCAGCCAGTGAAAGCTACTATGAAACACATACATGTTTAAGTATCTGGATGTTTCATTCTGGTTCGCAGGAATTGATAAGCACTAATTTGCCTGTTTGGAGTCACGTGCTCTGAAGACACCATCCATAGCAACTTGAAGAGTCCTACCCTGTTGTATCCAGTTACAATTCCCAGTAGGAAGCCACCAGAGCAGGAACAGCCTTCACAGCCCTTTGAGCTGTGCAGGCTGAACGATCTCAAACTCCACACTGGATGCCAAGCCAGTTCCTCCACAGAGACAACTCTTCTTCTCAGACTTGCCAGGCTCCTGCCCATTACTCCAGCAGCCCAAAGATCCCCTTCTCCTAAGTTACTCCTTTTTTCCAGGTTACTTGCCAGCAAAGCACTGCACAGCCACGTTCCTCCTACTCCTGCAAGCTGACAACATACTTCTCTCCATCATCCTAGCTTGCATGTAGGTGGAATGAGATCTGAGATAAAATATTGTATTCTCTATTTCAGAAGCCTGGGCAGGCTCCATTTCTGTCTCCTCCAGCTGCAGATGGCCATTTTTACGGAAAATAAATAAATAAAATGAAATGAGAGCTTATCAAGCTGACCTATTCCACTTTTGTGGCATCATTTGTGGGTTGCATGGCTTGTTCCTTGAGCAGGTTAACACTGATATTTTAGTAATTGCTAGTGCAGACAGTTCATGCAATAGCTACTAACAGTGCCCCAGACAGGCACCTATAGCACTGCCAGTGAGTGAATTCAGCTTGGCTCTCCATTTATCATTCCTATAACCTGAAGGGGGACAAGAGTACCTTTCAGTGCAAACACCCAGAGAAATATCACTGTTGGTGCACCTTTGCCCTTCCCCAAGCTCCAAAGCGGGCACAGAACTACTTGTCACTGAAGCACTTTAGAACCTCATGCCCCGCCTTCACTTATCTGCACAAAGTTTCAACACTTACAGCCCAGTATTTCCTGTGCTAGGAAAGAAAGCACCACTTCTATCTCCCAAGCCCACTGTAATCAGTAACAGCTGAAGCAAAGCAGGTATCAGATATCAGCCTCCTCCCCTCCAGTTTACAAGCACTCCTTCATAAAACTTCCTTCATCTCCATCAAAAAAGTTCATTTCCAAATACCACATGCTTTAGCAGCAGACAAAAGGCATCTCAGTTCTTTATCTGAAGCTCAGAGCATGACAGGTACTACAACAAACCTGTCATAGCTCCTTCCGTCACGCTGCCACCCCTTCCCAGTAGACTCACCTTTATAATATAAATAATATAAATATGCTTTTATATTCACCAGAAAGCCAAGCTGTGCTTCCACTCAGCACTACCTGACATGATTCACTGCCAAGTTCTTTTCTTCTAAAAGAATGCCTTATTGCACATGGCTACATCACACAAGAAAACAAACAGGTGAAGCACACAGAAAAGTGCCTATAAGACCTGAAGTCTGCAAGAGTTACAAGCTCACACCCAACCTTCCCACAGTAAGGGAAGTGTGCACAGAAAGGAAAGAAATCAGTTTCCTGTATAAAGTTGTGAAGAAACACCAGGTCTCATCTGCTGAACAAAAAAAACACTCTCTAAAAGAGCAAGAGCAGGAACAACCTCAATGCACAAACTTAAACTCCATGTTTGGGGTGCAAAGCACTTACCAGGGAAGGGCAACATCTGCTCATATCCCAGCAAAAGAACAGGACTGTTAAAAAGGAAGAGGCGTAATTAAAGCCCCAAAACCATATAAATAAAAAGCCTTAACAAGTCCCACTCATAAAAGGAACGGGAATTTCGGCCGCACGCACAAGGGCAGCTGAACACTGCTGACACCACAGCCCCAACGGCCGGAGCAGCCGAGCAGGGGCCGGCGGCTGCCAGCGGCATGGGACGATCCCCAGCCGGGCTCAGCGGGGACCGGTCACCCCAACGGGCCGGGCAGGGGGGCGGCAGCGTCGGGCGAGGCCCAGAGGCCACGGGCAGTAGAAGCCCCGCTGCCCCTGGGAGCCCACCCTGCCCCGGCCGCTCGAACCCGGCAGCGCAGGGCCCGGCCCCGGCCCACCCGGCATCGCCGCCCGCCCGGGGACGAGAGACCGCCGGCTCCTCCTCCTGCCGCTCGTGCCGAGCGGAGCGAAGCGGGGCCGAGGGCGCCGTGCCGGCCCCGCCGCCGCCCCTCACCCGCAGCCGAGGGGGCGTGTGCGGCCCTCAGTGACAGCGCGGCCGCGCTCCGCCAGGCCCCGGCGCGGCGAGCCAGCCCTCCCCGCTGCAGGACAAGGGGCACCCCGGCGAGTACTTACCGCTGGGCAGGGCATGGCGCGGAGCCCCCGCCCGTGCCGGGGCGCGGCGTCCTGCCGGGGCCGGGGTCGCTGCAGGCTCGGGGCCGCCGTCGCCGCCTCACGGACACAACAACATGGCGGCCGCGCGGCCTCCTCCCTCCCCCCCCCACAGGGGCGGGGCCGGGCGCGCGCCGCTCCCGCCCTCCGCCCTGAGGGGAGGGGAGGAAGGGGGGGCGGCCCCCGGCCCGCGCTGAGGGGACCGTGGGGTCACGGAACCAGGGAATCACGGAATCGCGGCGTCATCGAGGTTGGAAGAGCATCTACTGGTTTAAGAGCATCTACTGTTTTAAGAGCATCTACTGGTTTAAGATCGTCTCTTCCAACCGTCAGCCCAGCACCGCCACCGTAATCCCTAAACCACCCCACCACGTCACCCAGGGACAGATGCAGACGCCTCTTGAAGGCCCCGAGAGAGAGTGACTCCACCACCTCCCCGGGTAGCCCCTTCCGAGGTCTGACCGCCTGGACGGTGAAAAGTTTTTTCTAATCTGTAACGTCGCGGCCCCGCTCGCCTCAGCGCTCGCCGTGCCCTCAGGAGGCGGCTGCCATCCCTCGGCCCCTCAGAGGATGGAAGGCAGGGCCGACAGGGATGAGCAAGGGGCTGAGCATCTCCCTGAGGAGGAGACGCTGCCGGAGCCAGGCTTGGCTAGTCTGGAGAAGGGAAAACTCAGAGAGATCTCATCAATCCGTGCACATATCTCCAAGGAGTGTCAGAGGACAGTACCAGACTCTTTTCAGTGGTGCTCAGAGACAGAACAAGGAGCAATGGTCATAAACTAAAACACAAGAAATTCTACCTCAACATGAGGAAGAGCTATCCATTGAGCAGAGCACTGGACCAGCTGCCCAGGGAGGGCATGGAGACTCCCTCTCTGGAATAATCCAAACCCTGGACGCATTCCTGTGTCACCTGCTCAAGGTAACCATCTCCAGGGGATTGGACTGGGTGATCTCCAGAGGTGCCTCCCAGTCCCAGCTATTCTGTGGTTCTGTGATTCTATGAAGTCAACTTGCCCATTTTCCCCCTTTGAGGTCCATAAGCTTGGCACTGGCTGAGCGAGGCTGTGGAACAGGCAGGGTCTCAGCAGAGGTTCGACAGCCACCTCAGCCAATCCGTGAGTCAGGTAACAATGGAAGCGTGTGCTGAGAGGGGATGGGTATGTGTTCCCACACCTCACAGCATCCCCTGCCATCCATCCTCCCCGGGATCCTCAAAAATCCCTGGAGAAACACCCTGTTCCACTATAACCTGAGATTAGCTCAGTTGGTCAGGGCAGTGCCACTAACAGAAAGGCTGTGGGTTCAATCCTTGTAAGGGCCATTCATTTGAGGTTTGGACTTGATGATGCTCATGGGTCCCTTTGAACTCAGAATATTCTGTGATCTACAGAAGCCGTTCTGGTGTGCAAGGTCTTCTGGCTGACGTTTGCTGCGTTGCTTTGGTGACATTCAGCTCAGCTGTAGGAACATGTGTGGCCCCATGCCACCAGGCCACGCGCTGTCCAAGCCACCCTGCGCAGCCCGCGGCTCCTAAAGCATGAGGTAATGGGGAGCTGGGAGCCAGCATGAGGCAGGACTGCCAAAACCACATGGAAACTGAGAGACAAGTGATAAAGCAAAAGGCCTGTGAGCGTTAAGCTACAGAAAACACAGGAAAGCTGGAGAGCAGCAGCAGTGTTGGAGGTGGCAGGAACATTGCTGGTTCCAAAATGAAGCTCTAGCTAAGCCTTGTGCAATGGAGCTCCTTTCCAGCAGCAAGATTTATATCTGGGTTTTGTTGCAACTGTGATGGATCGTTAATGTTTTATTTTTATACATATCTTTAATTTACAATACCATATGTAGGTCAGGTTGTACTTTTGCGGGAGATTTCCACCTGCTTCTCATGTTTGCCTTGATCTGAAATGAAATGCTTGCAAGTAGCTATAAAATGCACTCCTAAATTATCCACAGGACTCTCCCTCTGAGTCCAAGGCTAGTCATGGTAACAGATGGACTTCAGTCTGTCATTAGGTCATGTCTAAGCTGGAAGGAGCATAAGTGTTCAGAAGGAACAATGCAAAATACAGAAGCCTGTGTCTTCACACTCAGATATGAGCCACGCAGTGAGCTGTGTTCTGGTTTGGCTCCCTTGGTCAGGGACAGCAAACATTTGAAAGGAAGTTAATCAGCCCCTCTGAAGGGATTTTTTCCAACAACAAGCCATCATCTAAATGCAAATGTGATCTGAATACCAATATGTACTTTCAGAGGAACTTTGGAAGAAATACAGGTAACTGAAAGGAAAAAACAGGATTCCTGGCCTGTTTACACCCAAAAGGAATGAAAATATGTAGAGCCAGTAGAGCTGTAGCTGAAAATGATGTGTGTTGACAGCATCAGCAAGCAAAATATGAATTTTGAGAAGTCCCTGTTAAATGTTGCCTTTTGCAGTGTGCCTGGAGGGAGATCAAATGCGACCTACTTTGGGAAGCTGGATCCTGGAAACCTGGGGCTCCTGTACAGCAGAACCTGCTGGGTGCTCCTTCTGGTCCTTAAAGAGGGGGAAATCCTGCAGTGCCATCCCTGTGACAGGAAAAGCTGGCACTTCCAGCTGCTTGTTATATTTGTACATTTTCTCTTTACCAATCTGGTCACACACAGTGCACGGAGACATTCTATGTGTTGTGTCCCAAACCTCTTTTTATCTTGTGTTCCAGTCTATTTTTTAATACATTGCTCAGTGTTAAATGACTTTTGCTTCTATTTTCCATGATGATCAGGGCAAAGGATTAGAATTATTTTATGGAAATGGAAATTACTGGACCCAAAGGGAGAGCAAGGCCTGTGAGAACCTGACACACAGCTCAGGGAACGAGGTGTTCCCAAACCCAGAGTCCTGAAGGACCTGGAGTGTATCCTCACTCATCCAGTACAGGGATTTTAATCTGGGAGGTGGAGGGTGGTAATGAATAATGAAGGACCTCCTGAAGCACTGTCTGGTTTTAAACTGGAGGAAGTAAAGCAATCCAGCCATTTAGACACCTGTTAGTGTGACTACAAGAGCATTAGAAGCTTAAAATTTAAAATAAAAAGGAAAAAGTTGGGGACAGGCAGGTAAGTTTAAAAATGTAAAATAAAAATGTGATGTGTCTTTACACATACATACAGATTGATTGCTTTTAACTAAGATTAACTAAGATTATACCCTTGATAATTGTTTCCTAGACACAGATATATAATAGATGTATTAATTTATTCAGTAAATTAATAGAAAGCAGGTCCATAAAAAAAGGATAGCTAGGTGGAAAAGGTAGGGAAGTCACCTCAAACATGCACCAGCTGTGGCTGCACCAAGGGAATTTGTGGGATTACAAAGGGAAGAGTGGGCAGAAAGTGCCTGGATTCCCATGTTCCCCCCAGGTAACCTCACCTCCCTGGATCCCAGGACTACAGCCTGGCGCGTGTGTACTTTTGCTCTTGCACAATATTTTTCAGACAGGCCTTGGAACAAAAGGTAGGAGGGAGCTGATGGCATTTGCTGATGGCACAAAGCTGGGAGGCACTGGCCGTGCAGCAGGAATAGCTGTATTGCTGGAAGAGCAGGATAACATGGAGTGCTGGCACACTGGAAATGGGCTGAAATTTAATAGTGGAAAGTACAAGGTCATGCCCTTGGGAATTGCTAACAAGAATCTCTGCCGCAAGCTGGGAGCTCATCAGTTGGAAATGACAGAAGAAGGGAAAAATCTGGGTGTATTTGTTGATCTCGAGATGACGACAAACTCCCAGTCTGAAGTAGACCTGACAATAAGCACACACATGGAGGTATTTCCAGGAGAAGGGGAATGTTAATGCCGTTATAGAAGCCTCAACTGCAACCTTCTCTGGAATTATGCATGCAGCTCTGGTCACTTTTAATCAGGGGACACAAACTTAAAATGTGACTGGAAAGTAATTATAGCCTAATCCTGATTTTTTCTTATACAAGGATCTTGAGATAAATAAAAACCTGAATGCTGAGAAAAGATACAGTTGTTCTTTGTGAAACTTAGGGAGTAAACACAGCAGTAAACACATCTCCCTTAAGAGCAAGGGTGATGTTCCTGTATGAGAAAACAAGTATCCGATGGCCATGAGAAGTCTGGGCTGAAACATGAGAACATCAGAGCTTCCAGCAGCTCAGATCCTGAGGCTCTGGGTCATCCTTCCCAGAGCTCCTCTTCCCTGATGCCGTTGCCACCAACAGCTGACCCTAAAAGCCCAGTGAGTCCTGTCCAAACTCTTTTTACCATTTGAGGCACAGCCATGGAGTTACCAACTGGCTTCTTATGGAAAAAAAAAGAGGTGCCTGGTGTGGGAAGATATTCCTTGGGCTGCAGTTGCAGGCCAAATGTCACTTGAGCGATTGGCTGTGTTAAAATCTGCACATGGTGGTGGTGAGGTGAGAGCATCCTGTCCTGGGTCACCCTACTCTGGTCCCTCAGATCACCTTTCCAGAGGCTGCTCTCATGCCCATCCTGTACAAGAGCTGCAATCCTGGAGCCATCCCATCTGAAACAGGGAGAAACAGCAAAACCAAAGGTGTGCCAGGTCCTTTCCTGCTCCTGGTACCACCCAGGGCCCTTTAATACACTTCCCTCCTGTGGCCCCAGCAGCCACCTCAGCGTTTACAGGCTGTTTCTGTTATGATGAAAACTGATGGCAGGGTTAGATATGTCTTTAAAAAACAGCACACCAAGTCCTGGTTCAGTAAGAACAGTCAGACCATGAAACACAGGGCAGTTTGCTTTCTCAGGGCTCCAAACTGGCTCCCTTGGTCAGTTTTTTACCCAAAACCAGCTCTTCTCATCCCATCTCTCCTATTTTGTTTTCATCTTTTATTCTATTTAAGTGTTTCACTCATTTTACTCTCCTGGCTTTTTGATGAATGCCTGAGAAGAATGCTGACCCTGACCACAGTATTTACACTGTGTGTAGGTGTTTCCATTCTTCCTGCTCCCACCCAAGAAGTGCTGTTTCATTGTTCATTCAATTCAAGTGGCAGGAGGTGACATTGGGGTCAGTACAACGTGAGGGCCACCCCTGATTCAAATGTGCCAGGAGAGAGTCACTGCCAGTCATCCTGATGGGACCCCAAAACAGATGCTCTGACTCATTCCCTTGCAAAGTAGATGAATAATTTGAAAATAATGAGATTTTTATTACATACATATCATTTTGGTCAGAACATTTTGCAAGAGCCTCATTTTAGGATTTTTTTTTTTGTCTTGTAATAACCTCATTTTACAAGATGTGCCATTAGCGACGCTTCGCTGCAGGGAAGCAGCATGCCTTGGCTGCCCATCAAGATGATTATCACAGGACTACTCAAACAGGAACATTTGGGGGACTCAGAACTTCAAATTCAGTGGAACAGAGACAACGTTTTTGAGCAAACACTGGAAATGGCTTTGGGGACTGTGTTTCCAGGTAGGAGCACAGCTGGCTGAGCCTGGCTCTGCAAGGATGCCACCTGGAAGTCAAAACTGAAGCCATCGGTACTGAGGATGTGCCAGGAGTTCAGTGTGGGCAGAATGTGCAGAAATCTTAGTTTATGGTTGCTTATATTATTTTTTTAATAGACTAATAATCCATATGATATTATTAGATTAATATGGCTTTGTGTTAAACTCATCATTTTCTCCTATGGATCCAGGCTGGGAGAGTTGGGTCTGTTCAGCTGGGAGAGGAGAAGGCTCCAGGGAGAGCTCAGAGCCCCTTGCAGGGCCTAAAGAGGCTCCAGAAAAGCTGGAGAGGTACTTGGGACAAGGGATGGAGGGACAGGACACAGGGAATGGTTTCCCAACTGCCAGAGGGCAGGGATGGATGGGATATTGGGAAGGAATTGTTCCCTGGCAGGGTGGGCAGGCCCTGGCACAGGGTGCCCAGAGCAGCTGTGGCTGCCCCTGGATCCCTGGCAGTGCCCAAGGCCAGGCTGGATGGGTGTGGTTTGGAGCAGCCTGGGACAGTGGAAGTTGTTCCTGCACATGGCAGGGAGTGGGACTGGAGCAAACCTTAAGATCCCTTCCCACTCAAACATTGTTTGCTTTGTGACCTAAAAAGTAAAAGGTTGAAAGTATTTTCTGCTGAACCTGTCTTTTCTCTGGAAAAGCAAACTGGCACAACTCTAACCTGTGTCATGTGCTGTGTTGCTATAACAAAGCTGCCTGAAAAAAAAATGCTTTTCATAATAAATCATATCTATTTTCCTTAATAAGCACTTAACCACCTTCCTCCTGAGGTTGGATAATTAGAGAAAGAGCAGGCAAAGAGAGGGCAAGAAGCTGTTGAATCGGAGGAGCTGCTTGAAGTACCATTAGAAGATGATATTATTTCAGCTGAATATCTTCAGTGATAATTCCTTCCTGTAGACACAACCTGGTAACTTGCTCAGAGCTGTGCCTGCTGGGAATTCCCACCCACAGGAACTTGCTCCATTAAAACCCCAAAGTTGAGCAGGTCTTGGTTCCTCTGGCCAGGCGGACGCTGTAGCTGCAGCCTCCTGGAGCAATGGGAACTGGCGTTCCTGCCCCTGCACCGCTGCAGTGCCACCAGCGGGTCAATTAAGAAGCATCTTGGGTCACCTCTGCTGACTTTCATTAGTGACTGAAATAAAAATTATCCTACAATAAGACTTTAAGCTAAGAATAAACTTAGAGGAGATTAATTGGAGACTGATTGAAAATTGAAGACATAGTTAATAAATTACTGTGGGATCCATCAGGTCAACAGCTTAACACTGACACCTTTGACTCTGTGGCTGTCAAGGACGTGCTGTGGAAGCTGTCATTGTCATTGAGGGGCTCCAGCATGACCAGGGAAGGGAACGGAGCTGGGAAGGGGCTGAAGCACCAGGAGAGGCTGAGGGAGCTGGAAAGGGGCTCAGCCTGGAGAAAAGGAGGCTCAGGAGGGACCCTGTGGCTCTGCACAACTCCTGACAGGAGGGGACAGCCGGGGGGGTCGGGCTCTGCTCCCAGGGAACAGGGACAGGAGGAGAGGGAACGGCCTCAGGCTGGGCCAGGGAGGGCCAGGATTGATATTGAGAAAATTTCTTCATTAAAGGGTTGTAAAGCCCTGGACCAAGCTGCCCAGGGCAGTGGTGGGGTTCCCATCTCTGGAAGTGTTCAGAAAATGCATGGGTGTGCACTTAGTGGCTGGTCTAGTTGCCAAGGTGATAATTGGTCAGACTTGAAGGGCTTTTCCAATCTACATGATTCTGTGATTCTGTGATTCCAAGATTTGTAACTTCCATTAGTCCTTGATAAGTTAATGCATATATCATTAAGATAGAATTTAAAAAAAAAGGAAAAAGTAGAGCTGAATTGAAATATTGCAAAGCCCAGGGTTATCCTGATTCATGCCTATTACTGTAATTGCATTTCAGCTGCTTTGAACATTTAATGGCCAATTTCTACAACTTTGCAATTTAGTACTGCAGGTCTCTTTTTTTTTGATTACACTGACATTTTCCTCAGCCATTTTATTACTCTTTCATTTTATTCTATTTTTAAAGTATGTTTAAGAGTCCTGGTCCTTCAGGGTTCCCTGGCCCCTCTGACCTCTGTGTGAGCAGCATTAAAACCTCTTTGGTGTTCCTTGGAGAAGTGGGGGGGGGGGAAACAGGGGCCTCACCTGGTTTGGGTGTGGGCTGAGACTCCTGTGTGAGTAGGAGAACAGCTCCCTTTGGGCCTGCACAACAGCAAAGCAGATCCTCTCCCCAGCCCCAGGCTGTCATTTGGGACTTTGAGGAGGGATTTGAGCAAAGCCAGAAGCCGTGGAAGCCTTGGTGCTGTTTGGGAAGGTGGACTGCACTGTCCATGACAGCCCAGCAAGGAAAACACACTGACCTCCAGCAGCACATCTCTGGGGTTGCTCCAGCCTTTCCATTCTCCTCCTGGTGCTTTTTGTGCAGCTCAAAATGAAAAAGCTGCTTTTGTGTCTTGTCATCCTCTGAGCGGGGAGTGGCCTCCTCACACAGCCGGAGTCAGGAGGGGAAGCTGGGTAGCTGTCACAGCACCGGGACAGTGCTGCCAGAACAGGGCACTTGTCCCAGGCCTTGACTTGTGACATCTGATCATCCTCACCCTTACATTCAGTGCTGAACAACTTCCTCCCGGCCATGGATCACACCGGGGAAGGAGCCTTTCAATAAAAGCTCATTTTCCAAAGCTTGTTTTGTGGAGAAATTCTCCTTTTCCACATCTGAGCTGAAGTCGGCTTGCCCTGTACCTTCAGATGGCTCTGGACTGAAGCTTGAAAAATGCATTTTCGGCAGAACCAGCAGCCAGCTGACTTTAATGCCTTGTCTTATCTGTGCAAGACAGGTTGGCAGTTTCCCTGCACACTGAGATCAGAAAGCTGTGATTTCCATTAAGATTTCAGATTTAACTTTTACCGTCGTGAAGTCTTGAAGGTCTCTAGCATGTTGTCACAGGTGAACAGATGCAGGGTTTTTTTGCCAGATAAATCTGTACGAATAGTGTGCCTTCATATAATGATTTAACTGGGTTATACAAGTGGAGTTAATATCCCCAGTTTTGGGCAGAGGCTCCAACAGCTCATGGTGCTTTAGGAAATCAAATAGGGGCATACACAGTTGGTAAGGTTACAAAAAACACCCCAAAAAGAGGAATAGTGACTCAAAAGCAGCTCGATGACACATTCAAAGCCCACTGAGTCACCTGGCATCTCACCAGCACTGCTCTGAGGAGGGTTGGCACAGGAGGGGACATAAACAGATGCCTTTGCAAGGGAATCATATTTCAGTTGCCAAGTGTTCTCCTCCAGGAAAAAGAATTGGAGCAAACCTTGGACCGACATCACAGGGGTTTGGTTCTGGTAGGCTGTTCTGCACAGCATGTTGGTGCTGGGGCTCTGACAGGTGCAGTGATGTTTGAGAAATAGCAACAATGAATATTTCATTTAAAATTACTAGTTCAACAGAATGGGGGAGATGGCAGGTTCCAGACAGCCCGTCGTGACATTTGCAGTGTGAATCCCTAACACCCAGCTCTGTGTGACGGGAACAGAGCCCGGCTGTGCTGCTGGCCCGGGGGGAGCCCTGGGGTGTGCGGCCCTCTGCTCACTCCCCCCGCGGGGTCACGGGCTCCCCGGTGCCAGCACACCCGGAGAGCGGGCAGCGAGAACGCCGGCTGTCCGGAGTGTGCGGGCATGGAGGGCACTGCGAGCGGGACTCGGTCCAGTCCCTAATGAGCCACACGACACAGCGCATGGCGTGGTTTCTATTTTAGGCCACTTTGCCATCTAAAGCCGACTCTGGGCTAAATTTAGGAGGAGTTCCCTGTGGTCAAGGAGGAGAACCGAGACCCTTCGGAGCAGAGATTGGTGTCGGCTGGACGTGTCCGTGTCACCCTGCAGGCTGGGAAGCGCCCGGTTCCCGGAGCGAAGGGCTTTCGGTGCGGTGTAAATGTGACGTAATCTGTGCTCACTATCGGTGCTCGTAGGAATTGACAGGAATTGCCCTTTTCGTGCG
Organism: Vidua chalybeata; assembly: GCF_026979565.1. Lineage (NCBI taxonomy): Eukaryota > Metazoa > Chordata > Aves > Passeriformes > Viduidae > Vidua > Vidua chalybeata. The sequence goes on along the minus strand of NC_071547.1, from coordinate 12,806,627 downwards.
CTGTCCGACTGTAATGCACAGACACGTCCCCAGGGAGCAAGAAGTCCCAGCCGAAGGAAGCAGTGTGGAGGCTGTGAGGGTCGCCGGCTGTGACAGGTTCCTGTCCCCGCAGAACCCCTTCTCTGCCCAGCCTGTGACACTGGATGGGGCAGCGCAGTTAAGTTAAAAAGGTCTTCTTCAAAAAGGTGATTTATTGAACCGGCTGGTTTTGCTTCAAAGGAAGAACAGCTGCAGGCTCATTCCCCTCCCAAGACAACCCACGGACTGTAACTGCCCCAGCCCCGCGGCTGCGGCCGATCCGGGGGGCGGGCGGGGGTTTGGGGCTAAACCCGCCCGTTTGGTCCCTGCAGCACGGCCCGAGCCCGGCTCCCGCCCTCCGATCCACAGCCGGACCGGGAGCCGGGCCGGTCCCGCCGCCGGGGCGGAGCCGCCCCGGGCCCCGCCCAGCCCGGTAGTTCCGCTCGGGGCCGGAAGCAGCGCCTGGCCACGGAAGCGTCGCGGGGCTGGTGGGACGCGAGTGCCGGTACCGGGGCTCGGGCAGCCGTGGAGGGGTTGGGTTGGGCCGGACGGCAGCGCCTGGACAGGGCCCGGTGCGACAGGGACAGGGACCGGGCAGGGGACGTGGCGGCGGGAGCGGCTGGGCCCGGGTTAATCGTCGGTGTTGGGTTAACTGTGTCTGGCCATGGGTAGGGCCGAGGTGACAGAGCTGGGGTGTTCAGCTGGAGAGGAGAAGGCTCCAGGGAGACCTCAGAGCCCCTTGCAGTGTCTCAAGGGGCTCCAGGAGAGCTGGAGAGGGACTTGGGACGAGGGCCTCAAGGAACAGGACACAGGGAATGGCTTCCCGGTGCCAGAGGGCAGGGATGGATGGGATATTGGGAAGGAATTGTTCCCTGGCAGGGTGGGCAGGCCCTGGCACAGGGTGCCCAGAGCAGCTGTGGCTGCCCCTGGATCCCTGGCAGTGCCCAAGGCCAGGCTGGGCAGGGCTTGGAGCACCCCGATAGTTCCTGCCCATGGCAAGGGTTGGAACGGGATGAACTTTAAGGTCCCTTCCCACATAAACCATTCCATGAATCCATGCTGCAGCGTTCCCTGTGCCAGCTGTGCTGTGGTGGCTGCCTCATCCTCAGCAGTGTCACCTCACCCTGGACATCTCCATGGATGTGCACATCAGTGGGAATTGCAGTGCAGGGATTGTTTCTGGCGCTGGGAAAATAAATTTCCCTGGGAAAATAAGTTTCCCTAGTTCATCGTGTTCTTTGTCTGGCTCTTCCACTGTACCTGAAATCACAGGGCACGGCAGATTAATTGTGGGTTGGTCGTTTAGACCAAAGTTTTTTGGGGGGGGAAAAGCTTCTGAGAATAATCGGGAATAATTCTCTGCTGAGGTTATCCCATACTGAGGTTTATTCTCTTCTCTAGATGAACAAGCTTTTGGGCAGGGCTTCTGTCTCTTCCAGAATGTTTTTGACTTGGACTGGAGATTTTGGTGCCTTCCAGGCTTGAAATGAAACTTGGCATGTTTTTCTGTGTTACAGACACACATTTCTATGTGCAGCTTTCAGAATTACTCTAAAAATTTTAAGTGCCAAATTAAATATATGACAAAACTGAACTGAAAGCCAGCTTGGCTTATTCTGCTAAAAAGTTTTGATGGTTTTTTTTCCCCCCCCCAAAGATATTGTTCATCATAAAGTAATAGTTGCTTCTGTCAACATTCTAACTTTTAAGCTTCTCTGGACAGACAGAATTATTTTTAGTTTTCTAGGCTGTCGATATTGCTGTTGCTCTGCTGTATTATTTTAATTGAGCTCTAAAATGTTAGATTACAGAATTTTTGCCTAAATCCATAGGTGACAGATTTATGGAATGAAAAATGTTATTTTTTCACTTGCTGTCTAAACCAGGACCCCACTCCTGAGTCAGAGTTGTTCAGCTTTAGAGACACTGCTCTTGTTTTAATTGTTATTCGTCCCAGGCAATGTGACTGCAAGTAAACATGCATCTGAGGAGATATGTGACCTTCTTAATAAGAACATAACTTTTTAGTACCATTTTGCAGATCTCATAACCCCCTAAAGAATTCAAAAGCTCTGTTAACCTGCAACTTTCATTTTTTTTTAAGTCTGAACTCTTTTAACAGCATCCATAACATTCTTTCTATTGAGTTACTCTAATATTTGTCTTATAGTTAATTTCAGAAAGTTAATTGAAACATTTATGAGCCAACAAATGCTGTTGAAGATGAAGCTCTGGGAATTGGCAGGAGTGGGGAAAGCTTTTGTAGGCTCAGCCTGTGTCCCTTTTCTGGCTGAGTGCTGTGAGATTCTACACACAGGCACCAAAAATACTCTTTTAAAGCACAGGCAAGGCTGTGTTTGGGTTGTTCCTGCAGTTTGTGCTGTCATGAGAGACACTGCAAGTGTTGAAAGAGGCTGCAAAGGCCAGAGTTCAGCACAGCTCTTCAGCAACCCCCTTTAAACATCTAATTTCCATATTAAACAGTGCCCCCAAATGCGTTTTGTTGTCCTGGAAGATATCTGTGGCCTTTCAGTAAGGAACAGGGATGAAAGTTTAGCACCACATTCCAGATTTCCTCTGATACATGTGCAGGTTCCCCAGAATTTGGCATTTTGGTGGGGTATAAATTGCTGGGCATAAATGTATTCCCAGCCAGTCTGTGTGTGTGTGTTACAGCAGGGCTGCAGCCTCTTTTGTTCTGTTGTTGCCTGACTGACCTTGTAAAGTGCATCCTGTGCTGCTTTTGTTTGCTGAGGACAGGAACAAGCCACCAGGATGCCAGCGTTGCCTCTGGACGAGCTCCAGCTGACAGAAAGGGATCCCAAGACAGGGAAGCTGAGAACTCTGCCAGCACTGGTGAGCTCTGGTTTTCCTGAAAGCCAAACAGACCTTCAATAAATAATTGTCTTATATTGAGGCTTGGTCTGGGATATGTGACAGGAATGGCTGGAGCTGGGCCAGGGCAGGCTCAGGCTGGAGATCAGGAAAGGTTCTTCCCCCAGAGGGTGCTGGCACTGCCCAGGCTCCCCAGGGAATGGGCACGGCCCCGAGGCTGCCAGAGCTCCAGGAGCCTTTGGACAGCGCTGCCAGGGATGCCCAGGGTGGGGTTGTTGGGGGTCTGGGCAGGGCCAGGGGCTGGGCTGGATGATCCTGTGGGTCCCTCCAGCTCAGGATATTTTGTGATTCTGTAATATTTATTCAGCCTGCTTGTTAAAGAATTTTTTTATGTGTTCATATAGTTGAGATTTCATTTACCCACCATAAAAAAAGAAAAAAACCAAAACACAAGAACCAAACTTACATTTGGAGTAAACTGTGTTTTCCCAGCACAACTCCCTCTCTGGAGTCTGTAACCTCTGCTGCAATGGAGGGATGCTGAGGGAGTTTTTGCAAGCTCTGCCTCAGGTTTAGCTCCAAGCTGTGGCACTGGGATTTGTCCCTTGTGCCTTCAGCTTGATGAAACCAGAGAATTCAACCCACAGAAACCCTTTTCACACAGAAATAAGGCCTGGAGAGAGCCTTTTGGGTGTTTTGCAGGAGTGGGACTGTCAGTGCTGCTCACTCCTGAGGAGCTTTACCCTGAGCACACGTGTGGGATGAGGCAGAGCCCAAACCTGCTGCTCACTGAATTCTCCTTTTAGGGTGGGTGTATTTGGGCAAAGCCTGTTCAGTAACCTTTGGGAAAGGTAGCAAAGTGTTTGTGTCTTTGATGGTTGTGTCAGTTTGAGTTCATGGAGTATTGTGCAAGAACCAGTTCAGAGGAAAAAGAGAGAGTTCAAAGGCATGCTCTTTGTTTTGATGGTGTGGGAGGATTGCTTTGTCAGGCTTTGTTTAAGAGAAAGCAAGGAGCAATAACTGCCAAATTATCAAGGTCTGAAAATGTTGCTTATAAAGAAGGATACAAACCCACTGCCTTGAAAGGGTAGAAAATGGGAAGTTACCAGGGAATGTTCCTGTCATCAGGACTGTAGTGACAAGACAAGGAGTAATTGGTTCAAACTGAAATTTAAGTTAGATATTGGGAAGGAATTGTTCCCTGTGAAGGTAGAGAGGTCCTGGCACAGGGTGCCCCTGGATCCCTGGCAGTGTCCAAGGCCAGGCTGGATGGAGCTTGGGGATAGTGGAAGGTGTCCCTGCCCCTGACAGGGGTGGAACTGGATGAGCTTTAAGGTCCCTTCCCACACAAGCCATTCTGTGATTGTATAATGTCAAGTTGTGTTAAAAGGTAGCTTTGTGTTTCCTGGAATTCAGTGAGCAGCTGGTGACATTCCTGTCACTTGGTCTGGAGTTATAATACAATGGTTTTTTGGCTCTTTGCAGCACCCAGAAATTAAAGCAGATCGGTCGTTCGTGCTGTACAAACCCCCTCCTGCCATCAGAGACCCTGCTCTGGTGGAGGAGTTCCTGGAGCGAGCAAAATTCATTGCAGATGACCTGAACTGGCTTCTGGCTTTGCCTCATGACAAATTCTGGTGCCAGGTAATCATTGCTTTTTATCTGGAGATACAATGTAAACATCTAGGTGCTTGTAAAAGCCATGAGCCTTACATCATTTTCATAAAGATTTGCTTATGCTTAATATGTCATGCAGGAAACATTTAATTTCTCTTACTGCACTTTAGAATGCAAAGAAAGTATTTCCCTAAGGATTTTCCATTGGGAATTTTAAGAGTTGGCTTCTATTGATGGATATGGGAGTCCTTTTCATATGCCTGGGCGTTTTAGATTGCTTTAAATTTAACTGGGATGCTCAGGAGCACAATGTATGAAGGTGTGAGATTCCCTCCTTCCCATTTTCCTGCCTTTCCTTGTGCCAGGTGATATTTGATGAGACCCTGCAGAAGTGTTTGGATTCCTACCTGCGCTCCGCCCCTCGCAAGTTCGACGTGCTGTGGGATTGCCACCCGGAGGTGCATGAGCTGCAGAAATGCCTCCATCGCAGCGTCTTCCTCACCTTCCTCAGGATGTCCACCCACAAGGAGTCCAAGGTAAATATTCCTATGCCTTGCAGGTGCTCCAGGCTGTGTGACTTAGGAAAAAAGAGAGAAATGAATCATTTTCCTTCTGGCACAACATTCCTCTTCCTGATGATTTTATCAGTTGGCTTCTCAGTGTGGAGATGATAACACTCAGAGCTGAAGTATCCAAACTATGCAGTGATTCCTTGGTTGATTGCCTGCATCTCCTTCCTGGGTAATAGCAGGTTATCCATGTGTAGTGGTTGGATATGTCATGGTAAGAGGAGAGAGAGCACGTTGGCCTTTGTGTGGCCACATGGAACAGGCTCTTCAGGCCACCAGTTCCCGAGTGTTTGCTCCCTCAGGGCCACGTGGTGCTACAAAATTCCTGCTATTACTTGTGTCTCCATGAACTGGCCCCAAGTTTTGGACATACAGTGAAATCTCTCTAAATTACAGTTATCTTGGCATCATCAGACATTCAGCCTGGAGAAGAAGAGACCCCAGGGAGAACTCACAGCCCTTTCTAGTGCCCAAAGGGGCTCCAGGAGATCTGGAGTGGGATGTGGGACAAGGGTCTTGAGGGACAGGACAAAGAGGAATGGCTTCACCTGTCAGAGGGCAGGGATGGATGGGATATTGGGAAGGAATTGTTCCCTGAGAGTGTGGGCAGGCCCTGGCACAGGGTGCCCAGAGCAGCTGTGGCTGCCCCTGGATCCCTGGCAGTGCCCAAGGCCAGGTTGGACACTGGGGCTTGGAGCAGCCTGGGACAGTGGAAGGTGTCCCTGCCCATGGCAGGGAGTGGCAGTGGATGGGCTTTAAGGTCCCTTCCCACCCAAACCATTCTGAGATTCTATAATTAAAAGACATCCTCATCATTAATTGTGTGAGTGCAACTCCCATCTGGAGCTATGGGATTTTTACCAGGCCTTTGGGCAGGATGAGTGAGGCACCTTGTGTTTCAGCAGTCACTGGATCTCCTCATTGGTTCTTGATGTGTTAGGCTGTGTTGATTCTTTTGCTTATCACAGTGGTGACATTCAGGATGTTTTGAGGGAAAGGCCTGGGAGTGGAGGACTGGGATAGGAGCAGGATGAAGGAATGCTGGAGCCTGTAGCTGGCACCACTTCAGCAGAAGTACCCAACACCTCTGTGGTGTCTTTCATTGCAGGATCTGATTAAACCTCACCACTTGGAGAGGCAGGCGAGCATTTGAAACCATTTTCTAGTTGAGTGATCTGCAGGGAATGAATAGTCCATTGTCATGCAGGAGTCAGCAGGAGTTCTGGAAAGGGAACCTGGCCAGCACTGAGCCCCATTCCTCTGCTTCAGCAGGGAGAATGTGCCCTGCCTTTCACTGGGATTGAAAACATTTGCTGTCACAGGCAAACCGGGCTTCTGAAAATCCAAAATCACATTTCAGCTGCCTGTTTCTCAGTGTCAGACAATGGAATTTTTCTCATCTGGAATTTTGTAAGAAATGCCTTCAGTGTGATGAGTTTTTGGCAGTGTTCAGCAGTCAGCATGAAGAGCTGCAGCTCTGGGGTTTCTCCCTGCCTGTCCCTGATTCTGTGGTCTCTGGTGCTGGGTTCGGCTCTCCCAGGGTACAAGAACCTCAGGCTGCCCCTGTGCCTGGTTACTCATTCATCCTCCTGAGCTGAGCTGTTCTGGTGTCAGGCTGGGAACTGGGGACCTGTAGGGAGATTTTTTTGTAAAACTTTTAGGTAGATTAATTCACCTGCTGGTGAAGAGATCAGTGGGGTGCCTGGTGTGGCAGGGACAGGAATGTGGGAATAGATAGCTCCACAGAAGCTGTTTCAAGGAGTGTTGCTGCCTTCTATGAAATAAATTCCTTAATACACCTTTGAGAGATATTTTTACAGGTGCCATTATAATGCTGGAGTTACTGCAGAGTAAGATATGGATTAGTCTTTAAATTCCTTTTCTTTTTCTGTCTTTGTAGGATCATTTTATCACTCCCTCTGTCTTTGGAAAAATTATTTACAATAACTTCCTGTTTGATATCCCCAAGATTCTGGATCTCTGTGTCCTTTTTGGGAAAGGAAATGGCCTCCTGCTCCAGAAGATGATTGGTTAGTAAAACCCAAGGAACAACTTGCTACATGTAGGCTTTTGCTTATATGACAAGTGGCTTACTGGGGTTTACACCAGTGGAACTGTTCTGAAAATTAATTGTTCAGTAGCACCTAAGATCTGTCATTTCTAGATCCGATTGTGCTTTTCTTTTTCCATGTGCACTTTGCTTGTTCCAAGGAAAACTTCATGTCCCGCTTTGCTGCCCTGAGCTAGGCTCATGTTGTTAGACATAAATCTAGGCTCAGTTGTTTCCTGTGCCAATTGAATGTGTCCTCAGCCCTTTGAAGTGGAATGTGAGGCTCTGTAAAATCCTGGTAGAGATGGGAAAGGGTGAGGAGGGAGGAGGGTTGGGAGATGGGCACAGTCCAGCTGTGAGTGCTGTTGTTCCCAAAGCTGGGAGCCAAGTGAAACATTCAGTGTGAGGTAATCACTGTTATGGTAAGTGGGAGAACCTGAAACTTCAGTGCAGACATTGATGTATCCAGAGCTTCCAAACCACAAACACTTCAGAGCCTTGCTCAAGCTGTGCTTACCCCTGGATTTCTGTGCCTGTACACATGGCCTTATTGGTGAGTACACAGGGAGGAGCATCCAGCCATGGATGCTGAGGAGTGGCGATGGAGCATATTGATTTAGCTTCTCTATTTATCCTGTGCTCCCTCCCAGTCCTGTGGTCTTTAACGTCACCTGAGTGGAAGAATATCTACCCTTGGATTAAATGAGCTCTTCCTGAATTCTAACCCACTTTGTCTGCAGCTCATGGGATGAAGGTTTTCCATTTCTTTGGTAGTTACTTTTTGTCTCATTTCCAAGTTCACTCACATGAGAAGTGTTAGAGATCATGTGGTGCAGACAGATTTCCAGCCAGAAAATCTTAGATAAACTTTTGCATTTTTAATCTTTTTATCCTTTTTCAGTAGCTTCTACTCTAAATTCATCTGTCAAGCCTCAGAGGTGGAAAGCAGGCATGGCAAGATAGATACTTCCCTTTCAGATGCAAAGCTTAGATTATCTGGGTCTTAAAATATTCCAAAAGAGACCTAAGTAATGAAACCTCCATTGAATTACACTCTGGAGTGCCACATAGTCATGCTGCATGCAGGGGACCAAAGATTTGCTCACCTGATTATTTCATTATGTCATGACAGCAACGGCATGAGCAGTTCTGGTGTGTAATTCATAACTTCATAAACTTGAGGTTCTTCTCAGAGTATAAATTTATCTGAAACTTGTCTCATAGCTCTGTCCTTGCTGGAGAACTCTTAATTGTCATAATCTGAACAGTAATTCCCAGGAAAATAGGAGCCTCAGTGCTTGGTTGGTGAGGATTTATGGTATGGCATTACTCAGTGGAGTATTTTGTAAAGATAATGGAGTCCTAGTAATATAATAGCAGGTGTTACTAAAGCCTCATTACCTTTAAGAAATATTCGGCAGCACAGCTCCTGGTGTGTGCTGAACTGTTATCAGTAATTAAAAGTCAACTCCAATTGTCAAATAAAGGAACTGGGGTTGTTCAGTGATAGTATTTGCATTATTCATTGATTCAGCCCCTGGAGCATGAATCATCTGACATCTCATTTGCTCTGCTCTGATGAGCATATTCCCATTGCTGGATCTCCAGTGGCATTGGAGAGCTGATGGATCAGCTTTGTGGGAGCAGGGCCTGTGCATGAGCTCAGGAATCAGGGTAGGCTGTGTCCCACATGGTCAGTAGGTGTGTCTGGGGGTGTCAGCAGTAACACAAGTACCATTTTCTGCTGCAAATTTGCTCATTGGCATCAATGTCTGAACTGATGGAAATGCTCTCCTTTTCCCTTTTCAGGAAATATCTTCACTCAGCAGCCCAGTTACTTCAGTGACCTTGATGAAACTCTGCCCACTGTCCTCCAGGTACTGCTTTCCTGCTGGGATTTCATCTGGAAATGTGGCATAGCTTGGAGAGTGGAAAGGGAACATTGTAGGTGGGCAGAATGCATTTCATGAAATCATGGAATATCCTGAGTTGGAAGGGACCCACAAGAATCATCAAGCCCAGCCCCTGGCCCTGCACAAACACCCCAACAATCTCATTCATTGTCCAAACACTCCTTGAACTCTGACCACCCTCTGGGGAAAGAACTTTCCCTGGTATCCAGCCTAAGCCTCCCCTGACTTTGCTGTTTCCCCCTTTCCCTGGTTTGTTAATGTGTGTCAGGGAGGTTTTGAACCTTTACCTAAAATTATTACGTGATGACTCTTCCCTCCCACCTTCCTTTAGCTTCTGGCCTTCTCTGCTGTGTCCCACTGCTGGCTCCTGTCTGTTAACACTGCCCTGTTCTCCTGATTTAGGTGTTCAACAATATTTTGCACAAGTGTGGTTTGCAGTGTGAAGGGGCCTCTGCTGAGCCCCAGAAACTGGAAGCGAAAGTCAGCGTGACTGCAGGGAACATGCCCCTCCAGGTAGGACTGAACTCTCTGTACTCCTGCTGAACAGGCCACAGAGGATCATTCTGTTCCCAAAAGCTCCTACAGCTCATGGTTCTGTGCCATTGTTGCACTCTTTGTCCTGGGACATGATGATAAAACCTTTCCACCATGAGCTTTCAACCATATCCTTTGGAACATGGATAGTTTTAAACCTGGCAACTTTTTTTGCTTAACCAGCTTATAAATAATGTAACAGAGTATCTCTCCCCCTAACCCTGGAGGTGATAAGAGCTGATTTTTTCTTCCTTCAGAAATGTGTGTTTTAACAACAGTGTAATTTAACTGCAGTTAATTAAGAGGGGTTTATGTGCTGGAGGCTGTACAAAGACAGTAAATGTGGTCCTCTGCAAAACCTTAGTCTTTCAGTTTGTGTGTGGGACCAAACTATCTGTTCAAACTATGATTTATTGATAATAAAAATGATAGTTTGAAACTGTAACTTAGTGTGTCATTCACTTTGTTTCAGCTGCCTCAGAAATGTAGCTTGCACTGGACCAGACTGCTGAAAACATCCCTTTGGTTCCCATGGTTCTGCTGTGCAGTGCTTCATGAAAAGTGCTGCATGGGGAAGAATTCCATGTGTGGAGAGTGTACTGATGGCAAAGCCACTGTCCAGAACAGGATCTGATGAGGGTTCTTATAATGTCACAGGATCTTTAATGAAAGCAGACAGTTGGGATTGCATTATAGATCTTTAAACAAACATTAGGAGTTCTAGGAGAAATGTTGTCTCTCCCCCCAGACCCTGTAACAGGTTTATGGTTGATACAGACTTTGTGCAGTCAGAAGGAGGCCTGGCCCCAATATTCTGTGTCCCTGCTGGGAAAACTTGCCTGGCTCTTCCCTCAGTAACTGTTCTTTCCCTATCAGGAGCTGAAGGACATTGTGCTGTATTTATGTGACACCTGCACAACTCTCTGGGCCTTTCTTGATGTCTTTCCCTTGGCTTGCCAGACCTTCCAAAAACACGAGTTTTGTTACAGGTATGTCTTGGAGTGCAGACAGAATTTGTCCTGGCCATGTAAAAATACTGAATGTGCTAATGTGTCCTGTCCCATTGTTAAATGAGGAGACAGATTTGATGCAGAGGCTGCTGGGTTCTCTCTGACAGGAATGCAGCATAATAAATACATGGATATAGGGATGTGTGGATTTTCTGTTCTATGTTGTTATCTAGGAGTGATCCTAGAGCCAGGCATCCATGACAATTTCCAGTCAGCTGAACAGTACTCAGTGTGCTCTGGGAAGGATGGAGAGGGACCAGTTATGGACAAAAGGAACTTCCTGCTGTAGGACCCAAAGCAAGGGAAGCAGAAAGTATTTCAGAGAAATAGTTCTTCAAGGTCTAAAAACAAATGCCTTTGATGTTATGCCCAACAGATATGTCAGAGAATATCAGTGAGCTTTGGCAAAAGCTGAGTGGCTGGAAGAGGGTGACAAGGCATGAGAGGGAATGGCCTCAAGCTGTGCCAGGGGACGTTCAGCTTGGGTGTTAGGGAACATTTCTTCATGGAAAGAGCTGTACAGCCCTGGCACAGCTGTCCAGGGCAGTGGTGGAGTCCCCATCCCTGGAGGGATTTAACAGCCAGTTGAATGTGGCACTTGTGGACATGGTCTGTGGTGGCCTTGGCAGTGCTGGGGAATGGTTTGATTCAATTCTCTCAGGGGGCTTTTCCAACATGAAGGTTTCTGTGATTCTGTGAGTGCTGGGTCTTTGCAGGCTGCAGATCTGTGCTGGGGTTTTTTTCTGGGTTGAGCAGATGGTTCTGATCAGCACCAGGATGCTTCTCAAATGCTTTTCTTTCCTACCCCTTCAAAGACCTCTCTGTGATTTCCTTAGAGTGCTGCTCTTTTTCTGTGGTGTGTTTGCTTGTGTTCTGGGGCAAAAATACCAAAATGAGGTGATGCTCATGGGTACTGCTGGTGAGGAGGGTTTAATGAAATCAGCCATTTGTTCTGCCTTTTAGCAAATGAGTTTTGGAACCTCAGCTGACAGGTACAGGTTTGTTCCCCCTTTGTACAGATTAGCTTCGTTTTATGAACTGGCAATTCCTGAGCTGGAATCTGCAATCAAGAAGAGGCATTATGAAGATAACAGGTGAGAATTCCTGCAAAGGCTTCCTCTGGATGTTCAGTGAGATTTTCCAGGGCTTAGTTAAAAATTCACTTCATGCTGCTTTACCCATCCCTGAGGAGCCTGGCTTTTTTTTTTGCTGCTCCAAAGAGCTCTGAAGAGATGACTTCTGTAATAGCAAATTTTCCTGGGCAGTGGGGTGACGAATCATTTTTAGTGGTGTGTAAGAAGGAATTTGATGGGAGGTGCATTCAAATTGTAACAAAATGTGAGAACATGAATGATATCTGTGTAGCTCAGTCTCACTGCAAGGCACAGGCTGTGCTGGTACAGCAGGGGTCTCATGTGGGGAGCTGCCAGGACAATTGGGATTGAAACCAGCTTTATTTGGAGCATGGATTTTCCTTAATGACCATGAAATGTGTCTAATATCTAGTCTTTGCAGCAATGAGATGATCATCCTAATGAAATTCTTCTAGGGGATTAACTCTGGCATAAAGGTGTGTTACAGATTCTTGTGCTGACACCAACAGTGTCTTTTGCTCTCTCTGAAGTGTTTTTGCTGATTTGTGGAGGAGGATTTCACACTCCAGAAAGAAGATGATAGAGGTTTTTCACATCCTAGTAAACCAAGTCTGTCTGCAGCCCATCCTAGAGAGCAGGTATTGGCACTTGGCTCTGTGCTACTCGCCAATTACTTGATTGCTGTGTGGGAGAAATTGTTTCTCATTTGCAAATTTACTGGAGAAAACGAACAGAAACTTCTATTTGTGTTGGGATTGTAGCCAAAGACTTGGCTACAGTCAAATTCTATTGTCCTGTGTATCAGGAATGTTCCAGATGGAGCTGTTTGGTCTAGAATCTCTGTGGTGAGCTGGGTCCAATGAGCTTTCTGACCCCAGTGTGTGGCTTGTGCAAAGTGTGCTCATGTGTAACACCTTGAGACCTGATTGTGACCTTCCAGGACCTGGAGGGCCCAACAATACAGATGGAGAGAGACTGTTTACAGGGGCTTGGAGTGACAGAACGAGGGGGAATGGCTTCCCAGTGCCAGAGGGCTGTTCCCTGTGAGGGTGCTGAGGCCCTGGCACAGGGTGCCCAGAGCAGCTGGGCATCCCTGGAAGTGTCCAAAGCCAGGTTGGATGGGGCTTGGAGCAATCTGGGATAATGGAAGGTGTCCCTGCCCATGGCAGGGGGTGGAACTGGATGGGCATTAAGGCCCCTTCCCACCCGAAGGTGCCTTGGAACAAGGTTTGGAGCCTCAGCAGCACCCAGGGCTTTGGGCACTAAGGCTGCAATGGGAGTTTGCTTGGCAGGTGTTCTTGCACGGGTGAGCACAAACTTTCTGGAAAATTTACTGGTGTAATCCCAAGATGTCATAAAGGCACAGTTACAAAAGCTCTGCACACCATTTTCTGCTCACTGCAAGTCTGAGGCATCAAACTATTTATAAAGTCTGTCTGAAAACTTGTAATTGTAGGTGTGTTACAGCTTTAGATCTAAGTGCTGAAATGTTTGCTGAAGCCTTAAAAATCACTTGCTTCCATTTGACTCTTTGCTCCTGTGAAAGCCAAATGTGGCCTGAAATCTCTTTTCAAATGGGGCTTTCCCTTGGTGTGTAGATGTGAGTGGTTTGGCTGGTGGGGCCAAACGTTGGCAGACTTGCCTCTGAGTGTTCACTGTGCTGTGTTTCCTGCAGCTGTGAGAATATTCAGCCATTTATTGAGGAATTTCTGCAGATCTTCACCTCAGTGCTTCAGGAAAGGAGGTGAGTCTGGCTGGCAAGAGGGGGGCTCAGTTCCTTCCTCTGCCATTCTTTACAGCAGAATTGCCTGAGGCAGCATTATGAGGCATTTGGGAGTCAGAAATCATTGTAAGTAGTTGGGAGAAGTGCAGTGAGATGATTTCAGCCTGCAGCACAGACCCTGGCACTGAGAAATGCTATTCTTCACTCCCTTTAATCCAGCCTCTCAAAAAAAGAGAAGAGCAATTTAGCCATTAGCTTCCTTGACAAGTTAGGCTGTTATTACAGATCTGTGCTTTCCAGCTGGGCTGACCAGACCAGAAAAATATTAAACATGAATGCTGGAGATGCAAAGGAAGTGGCAGAACTTGGAATTCCATCTTGTCCTCCTGCCCATGCTGGCATTCTGAGCACATTCACATGGTAAAGCAGATTTTCCCTGTAATGCAGCACTGGGTTCCAGCCCTCACACCTGAGGAGTATTGCTGTGGTATAGTGGGACCAAAATCAGGCATGGCTGGAATCCAGCATTGGGTGAGAGGTTCTCTGTTCCTACCTGAGCACTGAGGCACTCAGAGAGGCACAGTAGTGGTAATTAATTGAGCTCCACTGATTAAACTTGCTCCTGTGTTTTCAGATTTCTCCGTGACTACGACGAGCTGTTCCCCGTTGAGGATGATGTGAGTCTGCTCCAGCAGGCATCCTCTGCACTGTATCCTTGGGCTTTGCACACCTGGCTGCTCATGGATTCCTTCACACCAGTGGCATTTCTGCCTCTGGTTAAGCTGCATGACTGGCAAGGAGTACTGGAAAGTTTTCCTTTAACAGAAATAAAAGAACAGGGGGGTGTTGTTGCCCAGAGAAGCTGAGGCTGCCCGATCCCTGGAAGTGTCCAAGGCTTGGACGGGGCTTGGAACAACCTGGTCTAATGGAAGCTGTCCTTGCCCATGGCTGGGGGTGGGACAAGATGAGCTTTAAGGTCCCTTCCCACCCAAACCATTCCATGGTTTTGTGAGTGTTGATGCAGGCACAAATTCAGACATTGCTGACAATCCCGTAGTTACTTCAGGGTGATCCCTGAACATGTGCATCCAGGAATGTCCTTAATGCTGTGCTCTTAGAGACGAGACCAGGACAGCCTATATCCTCCAAGCAGTGGAAAGTGCCTGGGAAGGGGTAGACAGGAAAAAAGGACAACCTGTTAAAGATCCAGCAGCATCCAGTGGAGCTTCAGCGATAGCGGAGAGCACCCCTGAGGACAGGGAGGATCTGGGGGCTGCGTGTGCCCTGGAGGATGAGGTGAGTACAGCTCTGTGGTGGGACTGGGCTCTGCTCTTCCTGGGGGCTCTGCTCTTCCTGGCCTTCCTCTATCCATGAGGACAGGCTTGATTTGCCCAGCTTTGGGGACAGCATGAGATTTGGTGTCATTTCTGACCTTTGCTGGATCTCCATGCAGCCTTGGGAAATGAGACATAAAGCTACACCTGAATCCTGAGTTATCTCTGAGCAAATTGCTTCCAGCTCTCATGGCTTGGGTTTTCCCTTGCTGAAGATTATTCAAATACTCTTGTTTCATCCCTGCAGTTCATGTGCATATTTTTGAAATGCAGAACTTGCCTGTTATTTGAGGAAGGATTCTCCAGGGTGTCCTTGCTGACTCAGGGACTGGCAAAAGTAGCTGTGTGTCCAAATCTGTGTCGAAAACCTTGTGTAGTTTAAACAGCTGATTTCTCTTTTGGCTCCAGTCTTGGACTTGTGTGTGTAAACCCTGAGAGCCCAGAGTGCTGCTTTCCCTGTATTTCTGTGCACACTGCCTGCCCTCAGCTCTGTCCCTCCCCAGTGCCCACCAGGTGTGTTTGGTGTCCATAGTGTGCCGGCGCTGCAGCTGCGCCCATCGCCTGCGTGTCTGGCGTGGAGCTGGACTCCCTGATCTCCCAAGTGAAGGATCTGCTGCCAGATCTTGGAGAGGGATTCATCCTGGCCTGCCTGGAGGAGTATGGATACGACACAGAGCAGGTGATCAACAACATCCTGGAAGAGAAGTTGGTGCCGTACCTGGATAAGCTGGACCGAAGGATGCAAAGGTGTGGGACAACCTCTGGTTGTTTCTGTCTCACTTAATTGTTCTCACTGAAGGCTCAGCACTTGTAGAGCTCTAAGAATTTGCATATTTGGGGTAGAGAACTGCAGTGAAGGCTTCTCATTGTCACCTGTCACCAGTTTTCTGCCATCCTTGTGTCCCTGCAGAGGAGTGGGACCTTTGCTGCTCAGTGTTAGAGTAGAGCAGGTGCTGGGTTGTGTTTTGTGACAGGGGACAAAACCTCTTGTACATGAAGAATAGAATAGAATAGAATAGAATAGAATAGAATAGAATAGAATAGAATAGAATAGAATAGAATAGAATAGAATATGATGCCTTCAAATATTTTGCTGCAGTGTTTGTTGTCACAGCTGTGAAAACCGCAGCTGTCCTGCAGGAAAGGGCATCTTCAGAGGAGCCGATTCAGCTGGAATTCAACCCACAGGGTCAAATATAGTTATTTAACAGGCTGCTATTTTGTGACTGAAGATATGGCAATTCAGATCCATTTTTACGTTCCCTCTGACAAACTTGCCTGGCTTGTCCTACTTTCCTGGATTGGACAAGGGATGGAGGGTTTATAGCTGGTGGCAGGATTGAGTTGTTGGAGTTTGTCTGCAGCTGTGAGTGTGTGTTTGTGCTGCACCAGCAGTTCCTGACAGAGCATCAGGATGTGAATGTGCTGTTTGTTCACATTTCATGGAGTTATGGGCAGACTGTCTCACTGTTGCATTAAAGGAAAGCATCTTTATCGGAAAAATGATGTAAAAAAATCTTAGTTTTGCAACAATCTTTGTGTTCCCACAATCAGATCTGCTGACTTTGGCACAACTGGTGCAGGACAGGCTTTAGGAAGGATTGGTTTTTCTGCAAAGCCAGCAGTTCCACAAGATAGAGCTGCATTTTTTTTTTTCTTCCTGCCTTTTGCATCTTGAAACAAAGCTGCTGGTTCGATAGGAAATGTCGAATTCTGACCCCTGCTGATTTATAGGGGAGCACAGCAGCATTTGCAGCTGCCCAGCTGAGCTGTCTGCACCACCAAAATGAATGTCAAAAGTACAGTCTTTTGACTTACAAGTTGAACAAACATAAACCTGGAACCCTGAGAAAGATTTAACAAGGGAGATAAATATCTTGAAATCAGCAGCAACAAATTATTGGGATTTTTTCCAGCCTGTAATTCATCACACTTAATGTTTGTCTTCACTGAGTCACTGTGTTGAGACCAGGCAGTCTGTTGAATATTCTGTTGTCCTGCATGGTTTGATAGACTCTGAAATGAACAAAAGAATTTTCTCTTGGTTTTCTGTGAGTTGCTTTAGTTTCCCCTCAAATCCAGGCTTTGGGAAGTGCCGTGCTTGTGCCAGAGCGTGGCTGGGAAGAGAAGGGGTTGTGCCCTGTGACTCAGCCAGCACCTCTTGGTGTGCCAGGGATCATTTTGGGACTGACAAAGGATAAACCAAGGGCTTAGGGAAGGGAGACGATTTCTCTTCCTCACTTCACTTTAGTTTTTATTTTCTCTCCTTGTTTTTTAACAGACAGCTGAAGCCAGACCCTACCCCTCTGGTCAGCTCTCGCTGTAACATTTTCCAGAATGATGAGTTTGATGTTTTCAGTAGAGATGCAGTGGATGTGTCTCGGATCCAGAAAGGCAAGAGGTGAGTGTTGGCACTCAGTCATTAACTCTGCCTGTCAGGAGGAATAAACACCTGGGAACCTGCACATTTATCTCTCCTAAAAACCTCCTGAAGGAATGTTTTGGCAGGGGGAATGCTTATCAAAAATGTTTCCCACCTGTTTTTCTGGGAAAGTAAAGTGAAATATTATGAGGGGGTTGGTTTCACTTAGTGTTTTTCCTAATTGGCTTTCCTGTGTCTGCTGCTGGAGATTGCTCTGCCAAGCTCATTTGTAATGTCAGGCTCTTCCTCCTTGGGCTTAATGTTAAACTTGCACTGAACAAGAAACCTTGAAAAGCACCATCCCTGAGCCTGGGATTGTGACTCAGACCTGAGAATAACTAATGATTTGATCTAGAGCCAAGGGAAGATTCAATATCCATCTACTTCAACATCTGATAACATTCAGTGCCTTAGACTACTTGTGTTGTTCCTACTGCTGTAAAACTTCCTGCAGAAGGGCACTTGGACTCGTGGAGTAGTTTGAGTTGGGAGGGACCTTTAAAGGTCATTTAGTCAATCTGCCTGCAATGAGCAGGGATCCCCTTGACATGAGCAGAGATTTCTACAAAACCCCACCAGTTTTCACTTTGCTTTCTGCCTAGCTGGGTGTGTGGTGCTGGTTCCCTTGTTTCAGAGTCTTTTAAAATGTATCACAGAATCATGGAATGGTTTGGGTTGGAAGGAGCCTTAAAGCTCATCTCGTTCCACCCTCTGCCATGGGCAGGGACACCTTCCACGAGACTTTAAACACCTCCTCTAACCAGCCAAGTGTGATCTTGATGTTGGGATGTATTCACACAGCAGATAACTACAAGTCTGGCTGGAGTTGGAGCCACGTGACCTAAGAGCTCCCAGTTAAGTTTTTGGTTGCAAAGTTGCATGAAACTCTAGGAGAAAACCACTTTTGTTCCCAAGTCCAGTGGTGCAGCTCCTCAGAGCAGTGCCACAGTGCTGATCCTGTCTTGGCTGAGCAAGCAAGGAATTCCTTTTTTCTCTGGCCAAGGCCATGACTTTTGTTGTGTCCATAGCTGAGAATTCACAGGCAGAACCTTCCTCCTCATGGTGGCCTTGCTCTGTGAGGCAGGTGCATTGTACAGGTGTGCTGGGTTATCCCTGTTTCCCAAAGCTTTGCACAGATGTTCTGGGTTATTCCTATTTCCCAAAGCCTTGCAGCAGCAGCTGGTCAAGGTCAGGGAGCACCGAGTTCAGCACAGAGCATCCAGTGGCTGGAATATCCTGCTCAGAGCTCCCTCTGCAGATCACTTGGAGGCCTTAGGAAGCTGTAAATCATCCCTGAGCTGGGCTCTGGGATCTGCTCCCATGGCACTGCCCTCCAGGGGTACCAGCACTCTTGGAGAAGTTCTCTCTCCTGCTGTAGTTATGTGACCTCTTGGGATTATCCTCTTGCTGCTGCTCTTCCTGCTGTCATTTGCCTCCCTTCATCTCAGAACATTTGGGAAAAGTCTGCAGAACTCCAGACATACTAATTGTGGTTTGAGTATTTTAAAACCACAGATCAGCAGTGCCTAAAGGAGATCAGCAATGCCTAAAGATGACCATATCCAAGGAAAAGCTGCAGTACCTGGTCTCCAGGGTTTAATATTCAACAGCACTGATGGCTTACCCCAGTTTTGGGGTAACAGGGCTCTCCAAGCTTAGTCTGAGGTCTACTTTGGATTTGAATTTTATAATTTTTTTTCTCTTTCTAAATACCTTTTGCTCACCAAGTTCTCTTGTGTTTGGGGTGCTGTTGCTAAGCCTGGTGTCACCATAGTGCCTTAAGAGCCAGAGCAGACTGTTCTGGCCACTCTCAGCATCAGCAGTTTGGAGCAGGGACTGTCCTTGAGAAAGAAAAATCCTGCCAAGCTGAGGAGGGAATCAAACACAAGGAAATGAATGTGCCAACATAGACTTTGCTGATCCTGAAAAGTGATGGCACTTGTCTGTGCCTCTCCAGCCCTGGTAGTCAGCTGAATCTGTCTCCTGGAGCCAGAGTATGTCCTGAGCTCCATGGGACTGGAGGAGCTATCCCACTCTTTTTCCTGGGATTGGTGCCCAGAGCATTTCATGCAGTTCCTCTGCAGTCATCAGACCAGCTCGACAGGAAGCAATTACCAGGTGCTGGGTTCAGGCTCAGCTGAATTCCCACAGGAGGTGTTATCCCAGGGATCCCGGGGTGGGTGAGCTCACCACGTGCTTGGGAGGGCATTGGGCCACCGAGTGCAGGCAGTGAGTCATGGCAGAGAGGGAACCACCTCCAGCTGTAAACTTCCTTTGTTTTGAGATTCTGAATGAAAATCCAGGCTGCTGGATCACATCCCCTCAGTCTGTCCCTTCCCGAATCACTGCCACTGCCTTGGACAGGTCCTTTCTCTGATACAATCCACTGGTGCTGGGTGCTGCTGGACTCTGGGGGCTGCAAGTTGCCCTGGGAATGCTGGACAGTGGAATCCCCTGTTGCTTTGCTGTAAATATGTATTTGGCTTGTCTGAAAAATGGGACTTCAGAGCTTATGCTTGTGCAGTTTGAGACAAACAGCAGCTGCTTTTTAATCCCTCTGTTTCTTGGTCTTCCCTTCTTTAAAATGACTATAATTTACTTGCTTTCTAAATTTAAAAAACAAGCCCTTGCAGTGCTCCAAGAGGTTGAATCATACTCACTCTCTACTGTTTTGTTCTTTGCCTTGGGAGTTGTGTTTATTCTCATTCTCACCTGGTAATTTTTTGGATCTCCCTGTCTACGTGTGTCCTTTTCCCCTCACATTTGTGCTCCATGCACCTTGGCCAAGTTTCATCTGGAATAGAATTGCATTTGGCCTCCTGTAAAAGCTTCCTCTCTGTCTGAAGTGATAGTGGTGGTCTCCAATTCCTGCTCTTTTTTAGTGGCCAAACAGCCCTGGTACAAATGACCCACCCTGGATCACTCCATCCAGCCCTGGGGCCCAGCACAGGAAGGGCCTGGAGCTGCTGGAGTGAGGCCAGAGGAGGCACCAGGATGATCAGAAGGATGGAGCAGCTCTGCTGTGTGGAAAGGCTGGGAGAATTGGGATTGCTGAATAGAAAGCTCTGAGATGACCTAATTGTGGCCTTCCAGGACCTGAAGGGGCTGACAAGAAGGATGGAAGAGAGACTGTTTACAAGGGCTTGGAGTGACAGGAAAAGGGGGAATGGCTTCCCACTGCCAGAGGACAGGGCAAGAGGGAATATTGGGAAGGAACTGTTCCCTTGAAGGGTGGGCAGGCCCTGGCACAGGGTGCCCAGAGCAGCTGCCTCTGGATCCCTAGAAGTGTTCCAGGCCAGGTTGGACAGGGCTTGGAACATCCTGAGCTAGTGGAAGGTGTGAGGGCGGAATAAGATGAGCTTTTAAGATCCCTTCCTGCCCAAACCATCCCATGATTCTATAAACCAGCAGGCCAATAGGTGTGGTAAGGAGAGCCTGTGGCATTGGGGATGAGACTTGCACTGCTTCACATTCCACTGACTAACAGGGGAAAAAGCAGCTTCAAGGGCAGGTTTTGAGCCCTGTCTTTTCCTCCCGTTCCCGGGCAGGAGGGAGAAGGACACGACCCGGAGCTTGGTGAATGACAAGCGGCTGGTGGCGGAGCAGAGGCAGCGCTACAGCCAGTACAGCGTGGTGCTGGAGGAGCTGCCCCTGGAGCCGGGAGCAGCCCAGCCCTACGAGGACTACGAGGACGAGTACGACGACACCTACGATGGGAACCAAGTGGGCGCTAACGACGCTGACTCGGATGACGAGCTCATCTCCAGGAGGTGAATGCTGAGGGGAGGAGAAGGGAGGGAGCCACGGGAGAATCACCACGGAATTCTCTGGCTCCCACAAACCTGGGAAATGCTGCTTTGGGCTCTGTTTTTCCACGAGGGCTTCAAACCACCCCTTTTCTCTGTTTTCACTGTGATGTGCAAGGAGGAAGGTTTGGGTCTCCCTTCTCCTGTGGATAGGGAGTGTTCCCATGGCAGGCTATTCCTTGGACAGAAGGTGATTGCACTCTTGAGGCAAAGAACCTCAATGAAAAGTGGCTCTATATAAATACAAACTAAATTCCTAGCCCCAGACCATTCCTAAACTTCAGGAATGTGTTGCAAATGAACACAGTGTGCCCAGGATGCTCTCCAGCTTCCACTCGGCTATTGCCTCAACTAGTCAGCAAATCCAAGAGGGGAATTTGCCATGTGTGGAAACTTGTACTCAGCAGTGCTTCTCCTTAGAGAAACTACCCCGCAGCAGGGAAAAACAGCTTGGAAAATCAGTGGAGCTGGGCAACCTAAAATGGCTGGTTAGCAAAGGAAAACTTCAAAATTTGGGAAATTTTACAAGCAGACTTTTCCCTGCCAATTCCCTCTGAGTGCTGACAGCTGGGATTGAGTTTCTGATGAGCTACACAGCACTCTGCACCACGACTGACAACTGCACACAATTAGCTTTTGGGAAGCAAAGGGTAAGTGGGGATGGAGGCTGGAGAATATTTATTTTAGAAAACATGTGGTTTAAA
Source organism: Vidua chalybeata (assembly GCF_026979565.1). Taxonomy (NCBI): domain Eukaryota; kingdom Metazoa; phylum Chordata; class Aves; order Passeriformes; family Viduidae; genus Vidua; species Vidua chalybeata. Next base: position 12,784,998 of record NC_071547.1, on the reverse strand, counting down.
AGCTGCTTTAACATTTCTGAAAGTGGCCTTTTGAATTCTGATGCATTATGAAGATGTCACCATTCCTAACCTCAAACCAAATGGAAGCTTTGAGGCTCTTTTGTCCCTTTTTTCCCCCTTCTAAAGTGTTGAGAAGCTTCAATTTAAATCCTTTTTGTGTTTTGCCTGTAAGAATGTGGCACCCAGGTGTTTTTCCCTCTTTCACTGTCCCTAGAAACAATTAGTGGATGTCACTGCTGAAAACTGGATCTGTTGGTTTGACATAACAAAGGCTTTTCTGGTTTTACATTTATTTCTTTGGCAGCGGAATGGTGGGTCTGAATTCCAATGGAATTTAAACACAGACACATATTTATGTTAAAGAAGAGTTGCAGGCATGTGTAAATTCTTCCTCCACCCCCGGGCCCTTTGCTCTGCATGTTCAGAGTGATTCATAAAGTCTGATTAATTTCTCCAGGGTTTTCCCCATGTAGGAAACTGGGGCACAGCAATGGAACTGGGGCTCCCTAGACAGCCCTGACCAGTCAGAGGGTTTGGAGCACAGCACTGGCTGAGCATTAATGGTTCTGTCCAAATTTGTCTTGTACAACAGATGCTCCCTGTCTGCTGAGCTAAAGCCTAGCAAAGGATACTCCTTAATATTGCCTTGTGGCTGTGTCTGGATGCCCATTTCCTAAAGGAAGCAGTTGTTTCTGTGGAGAAATTCCTTGTGAAGTTTCAGGGTTGGGTTTTTTTAAATTATTATTATTATTTTCAGTGACAATTTCATAGTGAACATTCCCCAGTGGAGACTGTGTGTTTGTCAATTGCCCATAGGAATGTGGCATTAACTCCCGAGTCTCCTGTTTGGGTTTTGTTTTTGTTCAGGAAAATTAAGTCCGTGAAATCTGTAAAGTCTCATCTTTTTAAAGACATAATGCAAACCAAAAAGGATGTGCTGTTCAGAGAAATGCTTGTGGCTGTGCTGTTTTCTTTTCTAACTATTTGTGTGTTAATTCCCAGGCCATTCACAATTCCTCAGGTCTTGAGATCTAAAGGACAGGAGGAAGGACAGGAGACAGAGGAAGAGGGTGAAGAGGAGGAAGAGGAAGCTGAAAAGGAAAGAACAAAGGTGACATTTAGCTGGAGTTGCATTAAAATTTACCATATTTCTTCCCTGCTTCACCTGCAGGTGATGTGGAGCAGATTTCCTGTTTCAGAGAGGGAATCTTTGAGCAGCAGCAGGGACTGAGCTGCTGTTCAATGGCTGCTGGGCTGTGATGTGTCCCCAAGGACAGCTCTCCGCTGCTTCCTGGCCTAACTGTGCTGGAGCAGTGACATTTCCTCCGTGGGGAGCTTTAATCTGCTTTATCCCAGAGACAGAGAGAGCCAGCAGAGCACTCTGAGGGTCGCTGGCACTCTGTTCCCATGGATGTGCTGGGAGCAGCCATGGTAATGGAAGGTTTTCAGGCAGGTTTTGTGCCAGGTGTTGTGTTTAGAGTCCCTGACACCAATCCCACTTGTCCAGAGGTACTGAATCAGGAATTGACTCTGTTCCCAACAGAATCCTCTCCTCTCCAGGCTTCTGCATGGTGCTGATGTGTTTCTGACCTGTTCCCTTGCCTCCTTGTAGGACCACTTTGTGCAGGACCCCGCTGTCCTGCGGGAGAGGGCTGAAGCCAGGCGCCAGGCGTTCCTTGCCAGGAAGGGGTAAGCAAGGATCTCCCTCGGGCTCTGCAGCTGTTTTGCTGCTGACTGGAATTGTTGGGGGTGTTCCTGCTCCTTGACATTCCTGTGTGTCAGGGTCCTACCGCAGTGGGGTGAACTTCCTTACCCACCCTTTATTTCACTGCTGGTTGTTTTATCCCACCGAATAGGCATGGCATGGAACCATGGAGTAGTTTGGGTGGGAAGGGACCTTAAGACCATCTTGTTCCACCCCCTGCCATGGCAGGGACACATTCCACTGTCCCAGGCTGCTCCAAGCCCTGTCCCAGCCTGGCCCTGGACACTCCCAGGGATCCAGAGGCAGCCACAGCTTCTCTGGGCACCCTGTGCCAGGGCCTCCCCACCTTCCCAGGGAACAATTCCTTCTAGTACCCAATCTAAATCTCCCCTTTTTCATCATAAAACCATTCCCACTTGTCCTGTCACTCCAAGCAGCAAAACCCCGTGGAAGACAGGCTCTTGGAGAGCACAACTCCCAGAGGTCAAACAGCTCCCACAGGGATTGTGGGACAGTTTCATAGCTGTTTTCAGCTGATGGGCTCAGTGTGTGGAAGGACACAGTGGTGCTGTGGCTGATGCTGCTCCTGGGCTGCCGTGGGAGCCCTGGGATGAGCCGAGGCCCGAGGCTGAACTCCTCACACCCCGGTGTTTGTGGGGATGTGGGATTTCACCCCCAGGAGTGCAGTGTGCCTGTTGTGATGTCCTTTCTCTGTGTCCTCCAGGCACAAGCACGACAGCTCTGCCGTTGTTGGAAACGCCAAGGGCCACGGGCAGAACCGGGAGACGCTGCAGGAGCGGAGGAAGAAAGAAGCAAACAAAAGCACCAGAGCCAACCACAACCGCCGGGCCATGGCCGACAGGAAGCGCAGCAAAGGCATGATCCCTTCCTGAGCAGCTCCGGGGCGGGGCTGCCCCATCCCCTGGCCCTGCCCAGGAGGAGGCTCCCTTTCCTCGGCATTCCCTTTGCTCAGGGGATGGATGCTGTGTGCAATACCTGGCAGCTGGGCTCACACGGAGCTGCATTCCCTGTGGGAGTGCTGCCTGTTCCCGGGAAGGAGCTGCCCTGACTGTGTGTGCCAGTGGCTGCACCCAATACATGGGACAGGCTGCAGCAGCCATTCCTGCCCTTTTGTACTATTTATAATTCACAGAGTTTTATTTTCATACTGGCTCCTGCCTACCCTGGAGTGGGCAGCTCTGAGAGCATGGCTTCCGTGGAAATGCCTTATCCTGAACTTGAGTTACAGATTGTCCCAGGTTAGAAGGGACCCACAGGGATCACGAGTCCCACTCCTGTCCCTGCACAGACACCCCAACAACCCCACCCTGGGCATCCCTGGCAGTGCTGTCCAAACACTCCTGGAGCTCTGGCAGCCTCGGGTCTGTACCCAGCACCCTCTGGGGGAAGAACCTTTCCCTGATATCTACCTAAACCTCCTGACACTGCTCTATGCTGGCAGAGAAAGGCTCAGGCTGTTCCCACTGCCAGCAGACCCACAGGGGTTCAGGTGTGTAAGACCTTATGGATTTCTGTCCCTCAAGTGAGGCCTGTGAAAACAGATGGTACAAATAAAAGATGTAGATGTCTTAGTTGGTATTTTTAGGCCCTTACAGACAGTATTGATGAACTTCCTGGTATCCAATTAGGCTTTGCTTGGTTAATTTACTGGTTAATGTGCCCTGAGTGCCATCTCCCCACCACGCTGCATTTTCTTACCTGTGCCTGTCACCCCCACAGTGGGAAAACCAGCAGTGGGTTGTACTCCAGGGCAATCCCAGGGCTGCAGGAGCAGTGGGGTGGTAAAGTGGTAGTAGGGTGGTAGTAAGGCCCACACCTTTGGTGCCTGGTGTTGTGCAGAGAGCAAGAATGTGACTGGAGCTGCTGTAGGGCTGTTTGCAGAGAAGCAGAAATGCAGCAGAACAGCCACTGCCATGAAATGAGGGGAAGCCCTGAGTGCTCCAAGGAGATTTTTCTTTGCCTGTCAGTGCTGCCCAAACCCCCCAATGACAGGCATGGAAAAAGGAATAGATTTAGCAGCCTCCCCAAATGCTGTATCCAGGAAAATCCCCTGCTGGGATAACGCTGCTCTCCTGCAGCTCCTGCTCTCTGCACCGATGGCTTCAGCTCCTCCCTGCTGCCCACTGCAGTGCTGTCCCCTCATCCTGTATTCAGCATTGGTTCTTGCTGCTCTGAGCCTGCAACTCTCTCTGAGCTGCTCAGCCTGACATGGAGCAGCAGCAGAGCTCAGGGAGCTGGCACTCACTCAGATGGGATTATCCCAGGAGAGCTTAAACCTTTTTCTTAACCATCTCCATAAAGCACAGCTGGGACTGGGACAGCTGTAATTGGGTTTGGCTCCAAAACTAAGCACAAGTGTTTAAGTGCTCATTGTGTTCTCAGAGTAAATGTTTTACCCCCCTGGCACTCATTTGCAAACCCAACAAAGCTGCTGTGAGCACTGGCTCTGATGGGCTCTGCCTCAGCCTACGCTGAAATTCCTCCTGATTAGTGAAAATGGACCGAGGAGGGAGAGATGGGGCTGCTGGAGTGGGAGAGTGGGAAGAGGAGTCACTCAGCCAGATCTCCCTACAGCCACCTGAGAGCCAAGGAATTAACTGATTCATTGCCCCAGAAAGTGCCTAAATATCCCTTCCCATGTAGAAAGAAGTGTTTGACAGGGTCAGGCAGGGCTGGGCTCTTCAGGGAGAAGGGAATGACTCTGCTCAGGGCAAGAGAAGGTTCAGGGAGGAGGAACTGGATGATCTTTTAAAGTCCTTTCCCATCCAAACCATTCAATGACTCCTCTGAGCCAGTCCCTGGGGGGAACTGAGTGATCCCTCTCCTTTCCCAGCACCTTCCCTTGGGTCAGTTGGCTGGAGGCAGGTGTGACTCACAAACCTGACATCACTTCTGCTCCTCCAGCCATGGGAGGAGCCAGGTGGTACAGGAATGATCAGGAAAGGGATCCACATCACCTCTGCAAGTTCCAGCTGATCCCCCATCTCAGCCCAGCAGTGCACAGCACACTCCTCTGTTAGGGCAGGGCTGCAGCAGCACCTGCAGCTCTGAAAGGCCCCAGGCCAGGAACTTCCATCACAGCTGAGCTACAAAAGGTGCTGTGAATGGTTTTAAGGCCCTTTTCTGTGGGCAGACCAGAAGCAGCAAACAGTTTCTCACCCTTCCCAGGCAGAAGCCAAGGGTTGTCAGGAACTACAACTGTCTAAGTGCTTTCAAACCTATTTTAAGATGTTGTGATTCCTGACAGTGCTTTGGAACTCAGGGCTGTTCTTAAAGATTCTCCACCTCCCAGAGAAGGAAGAGGCAGAGAGGGCAAAGGATGAGTGAGGTGAACACACAGACACAAGACAGGACCAGGAGTTTTATTTGAACACAGTAAGTGGAGTACAGCAGCAGAACTCCTTGAGTCCATCTGGCTTCACATCATATCAGTAGGTGGCTTGGAGTTGTTCCATCAGCAATCCATTCCCATTTTCAGGAGGCTGAATCCATCCCTGCAGTGCCTCTTGCCACCCTAGGCTGGCTCCTGCTGCTGAGCTGCTCAGTTCTCATACTTGTGCTTGATGTGTTTCCACAGTTTCTGCATGCAAAACAAGGAGGGAAAAAAAATGAAGATGTTTTAAGCAGCTTCTCAGTGGGGTTCGGATAACAGAATGAAAAATGCAAATTATCCTGCCTGGGGAGGTGGTGATGGACTCCTGTACAGGATCTGGGGGACACAGGGATGCACATGGGGGCTCCTGGCTTCTAATCTGGACAGGGAGGAAGCTGCAGAGATTCCCCTTCCCCTGTTCTGCTCTGGATTAGTGGCCCAGAGACACTGCCTTGAATTCCCACCCAGACTGGAGATGGCAGTTCTGCTCCTGCACATAAGGGATGCACAGAACAATCGTGGAATCATGGAATACTTTGGTTTGGAATGGATCTTAAAGCTCATCCACTGCCACCTCTGCCATGGCAGGGATGCCTTCCACTGTCCCAGGCTGCTCCAAGCCCTGTCCATCGTGGCCTTGGGATCCAGGGGCAGCCACAGCTGCTCTGGGCACCCTGTGCCAGGGCCTGCCCACCCTGCCAGGGAACAATTGCTTCCCAATATCCCATCCATCCCTGCCCTCTGGCACTGGGAAGCCATTCCCTGTGTCCTGTCACTTCAGGCCCTTGTCCAAAGTCTTTTCTCATCTCCTGGAGCCTCTGTAGGCCCTGCATAGGGCTCTGAGGTCTCCCCCAAGCCTGCCTCGGTATCCTGCAGTCATTATCCCGTCACTGCTGCGCTTAGGAACCTAAGGACGACTTGACCCCTTTTACCCACGGTTCACGCTGGGGACACCCAAGGCCACCAACCCTTATCCCCTTCCTCCGGCACGGGCAGATCGCCCAAACCGCGGGACTACGGAGCACAAAATAAACTCCTTTTCCTCCTCCCGCTCCCTCCTGCCTTTCACGCCCCTTCCAAGCGACCAGAGAAGCCGAAGGACACCCCGAAGCCCCGACCACCGAGCGCCACGACAGCCGCGGAGCCCCTCGGGCGCGGCCGAGCCGCGCTGACCCTCAGCGAGCCCCGGGCCCGGGGCTGCCGGGGCGGGGCCCAGCGGGGCCGGCCTGACCTTCAGCGCTGGGCCCGCGCCCGGGTGGCCCCGGCGTGGCCTTACACAGCCCTCACCCCTTCGTTGAGATGCTCGAAGAGCGCGTCCGCGCCCTGGTCGAAAGCGCGCTCGAAGAGCACCGCGCCCAGCACGATCGACAGCGCGAACGTGGAGCTGCGGCGGAACAGCGACCCGTACACCTGCCGCAGCAGCACCATCTTGTCTGCGCGCCCCGCGCCTGCGCCGTGCCGCAGGGGCTGCTGGGGGATGTAGGCGGTGCTCTGTGATTTGTACGGAGTGCTAAGCGCCCGCGGGGCATGCTGGAAGTCGTAGGCCGTGCTCTGTGACTTTTGTGAGCTGCGCATGCGGCGTTGCCGTAGGGTGTTGTGGGAGTTGTAGGCGGCGCGGCGCGGCGCGGGCCTGGCCAGGCGTGGGTGAGTGTGGCGGGGGTACCGGGGGTCCCTGTGAGGGGTCCCTGTGAGGCTCTCCTCGTCCCGTCCCTCCCGCCTTGTCCTCACCGGCCTCCGCTGGGCAACCCCGGGGCTGTGCGGTGAAACCGGCCCGGCCGTGGCTGCGGCGGGACCCAGACGGGGCTGAGGCCGGGGGCAGCAGGGCGGGAGGGCTGAGGGGGCAGAGATAGCCCGGGCCAGCCCGGCCCTGCCATGCCCTGCCAGGGTGTCCGGCCAAGGGTGACAGGGACAGGAAGGAGGCTGCGGTCACTGCCCTCAGTTGACCCCGGAAGGTGGGTGGGAGGGGAATTGGGATATTTTCTGCAGTTTGGGGTTTCAAAAGGTAGTTGGCGTCGGGGGAGTGGGAGAGGGGTGTGGGGCTCATGAATCATGGAATGGTTTGGTTGGAAGGGACCTTGAAGCTCATCCAGTGCCACCCCTGCCATGGCAGGGACACCTCCCACTGTCCCAGGCTGCTCTAAGCCCTGTCCAGCCTGGCCTTGGGCACTGCCAGGGATCCAGGGGCAGCCACAGCTTCTCTGGGCACCCTGTGCCAGGGCCTGCCCACCCTGTGACAGCTGCTCAGGAGGATGGGACCTGGCCCCATGTGGCAGAACAAAAGTGGGAACGTTCCCATTTGCTGCCCTCTCTTTGTGTTTCTCTCTTTTTAACCTCAGTGAGAGCAGACCAGCCCCGGGGTGACTCTAGCACAGATAGGAGAGAGGTAGATTTGGATTTAGGAAAGCAGAACAGACAGGCAGAGGACAGGGGAATCCCAACACTGGGGCTGTTTCCCACAGGGCTGTTGTTAAATGAGTATCTGCACGAAGCTCCAGAGCAGACCCTGAAGTGACACTGCTTTGTTGTTTTGTTTGTCTCACCCCCTCAGAAGTAGCACAAGGTCTGGCTGCAGAGAAATTTCTCCTGATTTATTCATATTTTTTCCCTCAGGCAGACTATGGGGATCTGTGGGATTTTCTGGGTTAAGACAAGACCTCTGCTTGTTCTGGAAGCCTGGAAGGTGCCTGGCACATTCCTGTGTAGTGTTATCCCTTTGGAACCTCAAATGGGATGGGACCCACAGGATCATCCAGCCCAGCCCCTGGCCCTGCCCAGACCCCCCAACAGCCCCACCCTGGGCATCCCTGGCAGTGCTGTCCAAAGGCTCCTGGAGCTCTGGCAGCCTCGGGGCCGTGCCCATTCCCTGGGGAGCCTGGGCAGTGCCAGCATCCTCTGGGGGAAGAACCTTTCCCTGATCTCCAGCCTGACCTGCCCTGGCCCAGCTCCAGCTGTTCCTCGGGTTCTGACCCTGGTCACCAAAGAGCAGAACTCAGAAAATCTTAATTTTTAGTTTTCAAATGTAACTTCTAACACAAATCCCCCCAGCTGCCCATTAATTGTTGCCACCAAGATGGTTTGTGTGTGGTCAGGTTGGTGTTGATCCTGAATCAAGCTCTGGATTTCCAGTGGAAGCTGTCCCTACCTGTGGCAGGGGTTGGAATGAGATGAGCTTTAAGGTCCCTTCCGACCCAACCATTCCATGATTCTCTGACAGGACAAGGGGCAATGGCTTCCCAGTGCCAGAGGGCAGGGATGGATGGGATATTGGGAAGCAATTGTTCGCTGGCAGGGTGGGCAGGCCCTGGCACAGGGTGCCCAGAGCAGCTGTGGCTGCCCCTGGATCCCTGGCAGTGCCCAAGGCCAGGCTGGACAGGGGTTGGAGCAGCCTGGGACAGTGGAAGGTGTCCCTGCCCATGGCAGGGGGTGGCACTGGATGAGCTTTAATGTCCCTTCCAACCAAATCATTCCATGATTGCATGGTTCCTCTGGGTGGAATGGAAAGCAGGATCTGTGCCTCTGTCATTGGGAAGCTGCTGGCAGACTCTGCTGCCATTCCAAGTCTCCCTGCAGATCTGAGCAGCTGAGTATCAGAAGCCTGACACTTGGATTTAATTAATTCACATCTGCCTGGGTATCCGAAGTGGCTGGAATGGCCCTGAGCCCGGCTGTGAGAAAGCAGGAAATTGAGGTCAGGGCCCAGCAGCACCTCCCGGGGCTTGTGTGGAGAGCAGCAGCTCCCCCGGACACAGAGGAGTCTGTGCCCCTTCCGGGGTCACCTTCCTCCCTCTGCCCGGTGAAACGCCCCGGAGAGTCCGAGATAAAATCTGCAGCTGATACAGAGCAGCGTGGAGTGTTCTGGCAGCAGTTGGAGGAGGGAAAATGTGGGATGGTGCCCAGGATATCTTGGCTAGAGTTGTCCCAAGCCTCTCTCTGTCACCTTCGAGGTGCCTCACACCAGGGTATTGCTCACCAGCAGGGCTCCAGGAGACACAGCACAGCATTGCTGTTACACTTTCATACGACATAAAGCCCTGGGTTGTTGGTTTTGTTTGGGTTTTTTTTTTAATTTTTAATTTGCATTTATTCAGGAAGACTTTTAAGCTGGCACAAAGCCTGGCTGGAAGCATTCATGGCTGCGGTGAGCCAGGTCTGAGTGCCCTGATTCAGTTGCAAATCAGGGGCTGGAGATGCTGCGAGGAGGAAACGGCTAGGCTGAGGCAGTTCTTTACAGAACAGCTACATTTACTTTATTTCATAATGACTAAGATGGATTTAATTAGGAGCCATCTCTGTTTTCAGCTGAATAATGCTCTTTGTTTACTGCTGGAGCCGTTTGGGGAGATGGAAATAGGTTGGTGCTGCTCAGAAGCAGCTTTTTACTCCTCTGGACTCACGGAGTGCTGGGAAGTGCTGGTGTTGCAGAGTTGGCAGAAGCCAGCAAGGTATCCATGCAGTGGAATCCTTGAAAAGATGGGGATAAGTGTTGGGTAAACTCACTGAAGGGGAAGGTCTCAGGGAGAATCTGATACTTCTCAATTTGCTTTTTACAATCTGTCTGTCCCCTGCAATGGGAATTGCTTGGAGAATTTGGGAGCAGGCAGCCGTGGGATGTGGGATCTGGCTGTCTGGAGTCTGTAGGAGCTTTCTGCCCTGGTTGTCTGGGGAGGAGGGGGAAGGAGCTTCTGCAATTATTGCTGTTGGAGTGATGAAAGAGAAAGTTTGAAATACTATTTCAAAGGCTGGCTGCTGCTGGGCTTCCGCAGGCAGAATTCCCTGGGAGATCTCTGGAAACTTGTGTGGGACCACTGCAGAATCTCATTTGTTTTCCCTGTCTGCAGCATTCTCTTCTGCAGAGATGGAGTGCAGGAGCCAGCAGCTGAGACAGGGAGATTTTTGTGTCACCAGGAACTTTGGGAGTCTGTGGAATAACATGTGGAACAGGGATTTTTCAGTATTTAAAAGCATTGTTCCCCCTGAATTCCAGCAGCCTCACCACAGTGCTGCAAACCTGGCTGCAAAACTCAGGGATGCAAAGGATGAGGGAATTTATGGCTCTGTGCTCATTAAGCAGCGCTTGGGTTTGGATTCCTGGGCTGGAGGAGGACGATTTCAGACCTCAAGCCCTGCAGAGCTGAGTTGGGATCAGCCCAGGGCATGGGGGATTTGGGGTCCCAGGACACATGACTGGGGCATGGCCAGCCCTCACCCCCCCAGGAAGGAACCTCAACACGAGATTTCCAGTTCACTTGGAATATCTGAACATTTTACCTCCAGTGTGCAGGTTTTTAATCCAATTTTAAAAATCTCAGAAGGTCTTCCCATGGAGTGCAGCTTTGCTTTAACTTGAGGTGTGAGGCCTCAGAGATTTCCAGGGGTTTGATTTTGAAGCAGCAGTTCCTGGGAGCAGGGGAGGGAAGGGAATGTGGTGCTGCTGCTCCTGCTGGGATGGATGTCTGGCAGGAGGCTTGGCAGCCCTGCCTGAGCTGGGCATGCCAGGCTCTGAGGGGTTGCTTGGTGCTCTGCTCTTTGTGCTGAGCCAGAGCAATTGGCCAGGGGGCTGTGATTGATTCTGGACCCGTTTTATTTATAAAATCTTTATTTCTTGTGCTGGTCTCTGTGCCACTTTTTAAATGCATTCGACTGTCAAAGTGTCAAAACCTGGAGGATTGCTTTTGGAGTTTATCTCCCAGTCCATCCATCTTTGCCATTCATCAGACACCTTTATATCCCTCAGGAGAGAGCTTGCAGCTCCTTCAGTGTGTTTGTTGCACCTCCAGCAGGGACATCTGATGGGGACAGGTGCCTGAAGGATAAAACACAATCTGATCTCGCCTGCACTGACAGTGGCAGGCCCAGCACAGGTGGGAGCTCCCAAATTCTGTTGTGATCTTAGTGCTGTACTCAGCGCAGACACAACTTGGTGCCATAGACTGATGGGGATGAGGAGAGCAATCCATGATGTCTAGGAAAAAACAAGTGGCTCAGTGGATTGTAGGAAATATGTCCTGTAGTGTTTGTAATGCAGCTTCCCACCTGCAGGATGGGTGAGATTGGTTCCTGTTTTATCTTTGAGGATAAAATGAGCTTTGCTGAGTTTCTTCCTTACATTGCAGAGATGGACACGGGGAAGTTTCCTTCCTCTTTTGTATCAGCTTGTGGAGGTTGTGGTCAAAAGTCCCCAGGACCTCCAGCTCCTCCTGTTTGCACCTTGGATGGTTTGTGCTGCACCTTCCCTGGAGCCTGTGGCTCTCTGTTTTCTGTGCTCTGAGCTCAGGGAAGGAGAATCCTTCCAGCAGAGCTGTTGTTGCTTTGGGTGACAGTGATAAATGCAGATCAGGCCCTTTTTCCCATGTACAGGCAGCAGATCCTGCCCCAGCAGCCTGTGATGGACAGGGATATAAACTGTTGGGTCTCACCTCTTTCTCTGTCTGCCAGCCCTAAGTGATTTGAGTTCTCCTCCTTTGGAAGCAGGCACTGTAAATCCTGGATCCTCCATTCCCATGGCTGGGTGCCGAGGAGCTGCCTGATGACCTGAGGACATGCTGATGCTGTTCTGCCAGGAGAGAGATGGGCAAAAGGTACTTCTGTGACTACTGTGACAGGTCCTTCCAGGACAACCTGCACAACAGGAAGAAACACCTCAATGGAGTGCAGCATCTCCGAGCTAAGAGAGTCTGGTACGACTTATTCCGAGGTGGGTGCTCCAGCTGTCTGCCACTCCCTTCCTGGGACTGGGGAGGTGATGGGTGTGGAGTTGGGGGGAGTGGGAAGAGAAAATAAATCAGCACTGATGGTTTATACACTCTGTGTGCCAGCAGTTTGAGCACATGATGCTGCTGAATCAGGCAGTCTCAGAGGTGAAGCCCTCGTGCGTGGCTCTGACCTGTCTCAGCACACAGTTCCAGGTGTGCTAGTGCCAGCCTGAGGAGTGCAGTGGGAGTGGGCTAAACTGGCTGTGAAACCATTGCCTGCGTGTCCCTCTGCTTCCTTCTGCTCCCTGACTAGTTTGGGACTGGACATGATGGGATTTTGTTGTGCCCAGGATCTTTACCTGCGTTCATCCCTTGTCTTCCCAGATGCTGCTGCTATCCTGCAGGAAGAGCAGACCAAGAAACCTTGTCGGAAGTTTCTGCAAACAGGTGAGGAGTTCTAAGGTGGAAAGAAGTGCCTGGGCTCTCACAGCTCCTTCCAGAGCCAGCCCAAGGTGGGAGGGAGGAGCTTGAGCATGTGTCTGGCATCCAGGTGTGATGGAGCCAGGGTTTGCTTGCACAAGGACCTCCTGTGGGTGGTTCTCATGGGACTCTGGCTCTTCCCAGGATGATTAAAGTTGGAAAAGACCTTTAAGATCACCAAGTCCAAATGTCAGTATAGTACCACCATGTTCATCATTAAACTATGTCCCCAGGTGTCACATCCACAGACTTTTTTGAGCACTTCCAGGGGTGGTGACTGTATCACTTCTCTGGGCATACAAAGTCCATTCCAATGCTTTACAACCCATTCTGTGAAGAAATATTTCCTAATATCTAATCTTGAGAATTTTGAAACTGAATTTTCAAATCTCACTATTTCATTCCAGGACAGTGTGATTTTGGGTCCAACTGCAGATTTTCCCACATGACAGAGCAGGACCTGGAGAAGCTGAGTGCCCAGGTTCAAGGTGAGTCCTCCAACAAGGCAATGTCTGAGGATCTCCTTGGAGGGAGAGTTGGTGCAGGGGGGTGTGAGGGGTTCTGCAGACTGTGATCCCTTGCTGCCTGCACGGAGCCAGCCAATCTCTCCTGCTTCACAGTGCTGTGTGAGCCTGGGAGTGCTGCAGTTTGTCATATGCTCCCCGCTCTCGAGCTGCTGGCACAGACACAAACCTGGAGCTGAGCAGTGCTGTTACCACTTGGCAGCAAGAGTTTGGAGTGGCCTTCCTGAGCCCTCAGGGTTTTGTTCAGTCAGGGAATAAAAACTGTCAGCAGCAGAGGGCACTGGTACATCATGTCCCCTTAAATTTATGGATTTGATTTCCCCCCACCTTGCTGCTATTACCAAGGGAGCTGCTGCTTCCACCCGTGGGAAGAGCTGGTGGGAAGAGCTGTCCTGCTGTCTGGCTGTGAAAGGGGTCCTGGATCCAGAAACAGCCTCTGCTTGGGTGGCTTCGGATGGAAGTGAAGTGTGGGCAGAGGGTGGATGGCAGCTGCTCCCTGCTGGGAGTCTGCAGAGCACTTTTGAACTTTCTCGTTCTGGGACTACCATTCTTGGAACTACTTTTCTTTTAGGGAAAAGAGGTGGTAGCTCTGTTTTCTCCATAGGAGTCATTACTTTAGTGGTTAAAGAAAATCACAGAATCACAGACTGGGCTGGGTGGGAAGGAATCTTAGAGCTCATCTCACTCCACCCCTGCCATGGGCAAGGACGCTTTCCACTAGACCAGGTTACTCCAAGCCCCATCCAGCCTGGCCTTGGACACTTTCAGGAAGTGTGAGTGAGCTGTTGGTGAGAACTCGTGGAATGGCTGAAATCCCCACTGGAGATCATCTAATCCTCACCATGCTGGAAGCAGGGTGAACTCAAGCATGATGCTCAGGGCCACGTCCAGTTGTATTTTGAATATCTCAAGGCTGGAGACTCTGTGGGTGACTTGATCCACTGTTTGACTAGGTTCATAATAAAAATGTGTAATTTTTTAAATATTTAAATAGAAATTCCTGACAGAAATTCCCAGATTTTGGGTTGTGCCCATTTTCTCTGTACTGGGGAGCCCAGCACTGGGTACAGCACCCAGATGTGGCCTCAGAGTGTGGAGCAGAGAAGAAGGATTCCTTCCCCAACCTGGTGTCCCAGTGTAGCCCAGCTTGGAGCAGCTCCCATGCCCACATCCTCACTGGAGCCAGCTGTTGTTTTGCTAAGAGTCTGGCGAAGCCAGGCCGAAGTGTTGGAAGTGTGGGATGTGAGAGGGGGGTGTGCGTGGGGCAGAGCCTCTCCTGGCCCTCGGGGGGATCCCGTTTGGGGAGGAAGAGCTCAGGGGAGCCGGGGGGAGGCAGGCAGGCAGCACAGAGCTATTCCAGGCCATGCTGAGTCAGTGAGAGCCCCCGAGGTGACTCTGAATCAATCTCTGAGCACCACCGGCAGTTGATAAAGCCACGATGGGGACTGAGTGTTCCAGCCCTTCCCAGAATCATCTTCCAGCCAGAGCCTCTCCCTGACCCCTCTGCTGGGCTCCCGAGGGTGCACAGAGTGGCAGGCACAGGAACCTCTAGCATTTCCAGGCACTGGCTGTTCCTGCAGGAGAAGTGGGAGCTCTCTGGAGCAGAGCAGGGAGGGCTGGCAGCTCCTCTGCGCTCAGGCAGCTTTCCTTGCCAATTACACTTGTTATTGAGTATTGACTTGTGTCAAATGGGTCAGTGTAAGTGCAGGATTGGCTGCTGAGAGCCAATTCCAGGGAGATTACTGGGAAACCTTGCATTTGTGTTCTGGAATCAAACGTTTCATTTACCAATTAGCCCTGAAGGAACAATGGCCAGGGGACAGGGGGTGCTTGGTAGGAGAGTTCAATCCTGCTCACCTGGTGTGGCTTTGTGTATCACACAGACTCCAACTCTGATCAGAGAGTTGCAGGGAAAGGCTGGTGCAGGATTTGGTGAAGGAGAGGGACAGCCTGTAACAGACAGGATGGAAGGATCAGACACTGTCTGGTGAGTCATGGGGACATTCCAGCACTCCTTCAGTTGCCAAAGCACCCTTGTCTCTGGTGCTGGGGCTGAGGAGGGCAGAGTTGAGGGCAAGCTCGTAGTGGCAGGGTGTGTAATTCACACGGGATCCTCCATCAGTAATGTCCCACATGCATTCCCACTCTCAGTCTCAGGATCTCTGAGCCATGAGCCATCCCAAGCCACAGCCAGTGGGACTGGAGCAATCTGGACCAGGCTGCCTCTCACTGACCCAGCTGGGAGATTTTGGCAGCTTTGGAGGCAGGGGTCATCAGGAATTTGAGATGAGCTGAGAGGCTGGAAGCTCGAGAGCCTTCTCAAGCCTGGGGAGACCATGCTGGGGGTGGCCAGGCTGGTGGGGGATGCTTTCCTGATGGGCCCACAGTGCTGCTTAACCCCCTTTTCCTCAGCTCTGGTGCTGGCAAGGCCTTGTCTGACTTTTTTTTAACCCATCTAAACCATAATGACACTTTTATCATGTAAATATTGAACCTGTCCCTGAGTCCCTGTGAGTATTTGGCATTGCTAGCTCCGTGTCCATGAACTCACCTTGACAATGAAGTATTTTTATCACAGCCAAAGGAAACGTGACATTATCCTTAACATTTGGCCTTATTAATGTTGAAAGCTCATCCTGTAGTTTGTGTAAGTTTTGTGGGTTAAGTAGGAAAATTTCTGGATGATTCCATGTTCTAGAACAGTTTGGAGCCTGGCCTACTTTGGCATCAGCATCTCTGCACCCTGTAGAATATCCTCATCAAGAAGCAACAGTTTACACCTTCAGCAGGGAGGGAGCTCATATTCCCAGCTGTTCCCCCATCAAAGCATTAGCCTTCTGCATCTGCTGCATCATTCATCAGCCAGACACTTCCAGGCTGTCATTTTAAGTACAGTCATGTCAGGAAAAGTCACTGTCAAATTGCCATCTCCTTGCTCAGAGTTATTGGCTCCCCGCTAATCCGTGTGCCTGGCGCAGGCAGGATCGACCTGCCTGGGCTCTGATGGCTCCAGCCAGCCAGGGCTGCCAGAGGAGGCCACAGCTGGTGAGTGTTTGCAGGATGTCCACGAGGTTGCTGGAGTCCACTGGTTTAACTGGGCAGGGAGCGGGAGGAGCGCTCACACTGGGCTGCAGGGCGGTTACTTGTTTAGCTTCTCCAGTTGCAGGGGCTCCTCAGCCTCATCTCAGCTGTGCTCTGGTGCTGTTTGTGTGCTCTGGAGGAGTTGGGGTTCCACATCATCCACCAGGGAGGCAGCTGAGGGAGAAGCTGCCTGGAGAAGAGGAGGCTTAGAGGTGACCTTATTGCTCTCTACAACTGAAGGGAGGCTGCAGACAGTTGGGGGTCGGTCTCTTCCACCGGGCAGCAACTGACAGAACAAGGGGACACGGTCTCAAGCTACGTCAGGGAAGGTACAGGTTAGATATTAGGAAAAAAATTTCACTGAAAGAATAATAAAGCACTGGAATAGTCTTCCCAGGGAGGTGGTGGAGTTACCATCTCTGGATGTGTTTAAAAAAAGACTGGACATGGCACTTGGTGCTATAGTCTAGTTGAGGTGTTAAGGCATAGGTTGGACTTGATGGTCTTAGAGGTCTCTTCCAACCTCATTATTCTGTGATTCATGTGTATCTCTTTGCTGAATGGGAGCTGAGGGATTTCCTGTGCATTGCCTTGCTGGGTGACCCCCCAGCAAGTACTGGCGGGTTCCATCTCTCACACAGCAGTGCCTTTGTCAAGAATAAAACCCATGAGGAGAGAAGATAAATGTGGGCCCTGCTCTGGCATCATTAGAGGTACTTCACAACTATAGATGCTCTTTCAGTTGGCTGTAATTAGACTTTGAAGCAAACACCACAGTGAGGAGGAGGAGGGGGGAAGCACCTTCACACCTGTCCAGCTGCACGGGCATGTGTGGAGGGCAAGGGCTGGTAAAGGCCTTTCAGAGCTACTTCTTGGAGTAGCTGTTGGCATTCAGGGAGTATTTCCAGTTTCAGCGTGTGTTTGGTGGTCCCTGGATGGGATGTGTGTGCTCCAGAGGAGGGACATGGACATCATCAAGGTGGGCAGAGCTGGAGAGCTGCCTGTCCCTGCTGCCATATTTTTGAGCCTGAGGTTTGGACTGCTCCGGAGCAGCAGCTCCTGGAGCTGTGAGAACAGGGAGACAGCTGGATGTCTTTCTAATGTGGATACCTGGGGCCTCATTTGGGGCAGTGTGAATCCAGAGTGGTTCCACAGCATCCAGTGAACTTTTCTGGCTTGGGACCATGAGTTGTGGCTACTCCATCCCTGGTATGGTACCTTGGGGCTTCCTGCTCTGAACAGAGAAGCTTGGACTGTTTATGCTCTGTTCTCTGTTGGGGCTGGGAGTTGGATGAAGAGCAAATCGCAGTGGTACAGAGAGGTTGGAGAGATTCTCCATGATTTTCTTCCCTGCATCATCGAAGCTTCTCATAGACACTGCTTGTCTGTCCCCTTGCTGAGGTGGGGTGTGCTCAGGAGGTAGAAGAACATGGAACAAAGGGAAATAAGGTGCTCAAGTTTGCCAAATGAGTCTAACCCTGAGTGTGAGCAGTGCCCAGCTCTCCAGGCTGAGCTTCTTGCCTCCCCATTTCCTCACCTGGCCAGCTGGTTGGGTTGCTGGTAGCTCTGCTGGGGCTTTGATCCTTGGGAACAACTGTAGGAGACTGGAACATTGCTGTCTCCAACCTTCTCAGTGGGCTCAGAGCAGCAGCCGGACCACAGCGGGCTTTCTGTGGTGGTACTGGGCACATCGTCACCCCGCCCAGCAGCAGCAGCTGAAAAGGCTGGATGACAAATTATCCATCTGCCTGCTCATTGTGTAGCACATCCTTGCCATCCTGATTTAGTATTCAACAGGCAGATGAATAATTGGTTGCCACCCAGTAGGATGAAGTGATCCTTCACTCTGCCCAAGCACTATTAATTTCACACCCTGTCTGCAAAGGTATAATATTTTCCTTAAAATATGTGACATATGGCAGGTGGGTGTGAAGCAGGCTCCTGAGGGGCACAGCTGCAGGTGCCTTGATCCCTAAATGGCATCAGGGATCCCCCAGAAGGATGGATGAGCAGGGCTAAAGGAATGACACACAGCTGCCTCTGCTTCCTTTTTATTGTCACCAGTATTTGGTTTTCTGAGTTCCCTGTTCTGTTAGGTGGGAAGTTTCCACTAGGCTGGAGCTGGGATTGCTGGGAACATGTCCTCATCCCTGATATGCTGGCAACAGTGTGGCTGTGTCAGGACTCCTGCTAGACCTGTTCAGCACCAGCTCCCTCCCTGCAGCTGCAGGGGAATAGGGAGCTTTGCTAACTGGGCAGCTGTGGGTTTGTGCCACGCTGGCTCCGTGCCCTTCTTCCCAGGGGATGCCTGTGGGCATCTGCCCACACAGCCCTTCCAGAGTGATTGGAGGGGTTGAAATCTTGATTCAGTAAACAGCAGAGGTTTCCTACTGGTTTCTTTCCTCTTTCCTAACCACCATGAGAAATGGAACAAGGAGTAATGGGTTCAAACTGAAAGAGGGGACATTTAGGTTAGGTATATGTTGGACTCAATGATCTCTCTTGAACTTGATTGATTCTGTAATTCTGTGATTTATGGAAGAATCTTCCCTCTGATGGGGCGAGGCCCTGGCACAGGGTGCCCAGAGCAGCTGTGGCTGCCCCTGGATCCCTCGGAGGGTCCAAGGCCAGATTGGACAGGGCTTGGGATAGTGGAAGGTGTCCCTGACTGTGGCAGGGCGTGGGACAGGATGAGCTTAGAGGTGACTTCCAGCCAAACCCTTCCAGGTTCTAAATACAAGAAATTGTCCCCTGGTTCTCTCTGCCCTGGTTCTGCCCCTGGGCTGGTGACAGCTCTGCCTGGGCTGTGCAGGGGCTGGGGACACATCAGGCAGGGAGCTCCTTAAGCAGCCCTGACAGCAGCTCTGGGATCTGTCTACTGGCTGGAGCACGCACCCGGAACTGTTCAGACTCTCCCGGGCTGCCAAGGCTGCATCGATCCGGACCCTGTCCCTGTCATTTCCACCTAATGGGGCAGAGGTGGCACAGTTGCTGCTGCCAGTTGGAGGGACACAGCTCTGGAAACGGCTCAGGGCCAGCCAAGGCTGTTCCAAGCAAGGATGAGGGTGATCTGCCCCGGGGGGAGATGTCAGACTCCCCTCAGTGCCCAAACTGCCACCGTGCTGGTCTAGCTCTTGTCCCCTGCTCTGCCTGGCTGCAGCTGTCACCAATGATGACTCCAAGCATCAGATGGCAGGAGGGCAGGGGAGGAGGAGGGGCTGCCCAGGCATGGTGCACACTCTCCACCCTGTGAAACTGTGCAGGGTAATGAGCAGCAGGTTTAATGGAGTGAAAGAACAAGAGTCTGGTGGCCCTTTCTCTCATGGCCCTCCCTCTGATCCAGCCCTCTCTGATCTCAATCTTTCTCTCAAGCAGGGGAGAAGAGGCTGAAGGAGCTGCAGAGGGAGGGAGCAGATATCCCACCTGGCACCATTGAGGACTGGCTGGACAAGAGAGCCCAGAGGCTGAGCGCAGCTCAGAGTAGCAGGTACTGGGTACTGGGGATCATCCAGGTGTGGATGCAGAGGGGGATCCCACAGGAGGACTGGGATAGGGGGGGTGCAGGGCATCAGAGGTCCCAACACCCCCAACCAGCGCTCGTGAGGGACACGTGTGTGGACGCAGCCCTACCTGCCCCACCTGTGCAGGGATGTCTGCACAGGTGTCCCCGTTTGCCAGGGGACACCCTTTGGGAACAAGCCACAGCAGAGGGCTGCCCCTTGCTCTCTGCAGAGTGCACAGACATACCTGGAAGGATAGAGCCGCTGCTGTGCTGGCTCCTTAATGCCTAGGCTTCAGTGTCAGGAGCCTGCTTTCATCTGTTGACAGCTCCCCCATCCCCTGCCTGCCAGGGAGGGTGGAATTGGCTCCTCCTCACAGGATCCATTCGGATTCGGGTGCTGGCTGTTTCCTCGCTCACCTGACTGTGCCGCAGGCTTAATGGGATGACATTTGGGCAGGTGCCAAATCTCTCTTCTGTTCTTTCTCTGTTTGTTCCCGTCCTCTCCGTGTTTGGACTGGGCAGGAGCTTCCTTCTGATGCTTGTCTGAGCTTGTTACTCTGGGATTGTTCTGTCCCTCAGCTCGGCTGCCCTTGGCCTTGCAGAGATGCCCACATTCCTGTCCCCTACACTTCACTTGCCCCATTTTGTTTGTCTTGCCTGTGAATCCCTGGAACATGGGGTGGATCAGCTCTTACAGAAGATAGCCATCTCTATTCCCAGAGGAATTTCCAGACTTTCAGAACTACTTGGTCATACCCAGAGGAATGTTCAGACCTTCAGAACTTGGTCCCTGCTGCCTCCATAGATGCACAAAACAAATTTCCAGGATTGTTGCTCTTTTTCCAGCCTCTCTGTCCCTGCAGGCTCAGAAACCATCTGCTACAGGAATTAAACACCAACTATTGGAACTTTCCTTCTTCTCTCCAGCCTTGCCAAAGCCTCTCTTGATCATCTCTGTGCTCCCCTTGTGCCTTCCAGCCCCACATTTCATGGGATTGATTTTTACCATTTTCCAAAGGAAACGTAGAGCGCAGATTTACATCAGAAAAGGGTTCAAGGCCTCAAAGTTTCTGAGATGTCACAAGTTCCATGAGTGTGGAAGTGGGTAGAGGAGAGGGATCCCATTAACACCTTCAGAAAGGAAATATTCTTGATCTTGCTGGCCACTGGAGAATCCCTGTGGGACAGCTATTGAGAATGCTCCAGCTGTAGGTAAACCTTTGATAGAGCACTTGTAGCTCATGCGACCCCAGGGAAGTGAGTACCCAGGCAGCATCCTGCCTATTGATCAGTCCTGCTGCTCAGGAAATGCTCATTAGGTGATGGCTCCACCTTGCAGCATTCCCTCTGCTCCATATGCACCATGTGCCTGAGCCACAGTGCTGGGGGGATGACACCAAATATCCCTGCCCAGAGGGGCTGGTGTGTGTCCTCATGGTCCTGCCTCATCCTGAGCTCTGGAGAATCCCCACTGAGGGGATAAACCTTGAGCCAAGTGACTTTGCTCTGTGTTAGTTGCCTGGAAAACACTCCTGGAAAACTACTCCTGTAGTTGGCTCTCGGCCACGGCCCCGCAGGGAGAGGAGGGTGCTGCTTCTCCCTGAGGTTATGTAAAGGAGTTTGATTAGATTTCTTCTGGCATAACAATTAAAAAGATTCATCAGGATTGGAGGTAGAGGCCTGAGAAGCTGCAAGGTTGCTGTCAGGGGTTTGTTTGAGAGAACAAATGAGCTTCCTGCACTTGGGAATTAATGGAAAAGGTACGTTTCCCATGAATTTAAACGTGCCCTGGTCAAGCTGGAGGCAAGGGAGAGATGGTTCTTGCTCCTGCACTTCTTCATCCCAGTGTGGTGTTTACAGAAGCGTCGATCAGTAAAGCTGAAGAGAGGGGCAGGGCCAGAGTGATTCCCAGACCATGGGGTGAGGGAGAAGCCTCTTCCCTCTGCTGAAGGGTCCTCTGGTGCACACACCCTGCTGCTTTGGCAGCTCCTCTGTTTCCGAGGGGTCCTTGTCCTTTGGGAAGTGCACAGCTGGCTTGGGATTTGGGCTGCTCAGAAAGAAACAGCTGCTGGTTTTGTTTGTTCTTCCAACTCAGCTGTGTGAGGAGTGGGGATGGAGGGGCTGGGACCAGCCCTGCTCCCAGCACCTGGCAGCTATGCCTGCTGAGCCCCTCTCAGGGGGCTGTGCTGCTCCCCCCAGCCCAGACCCCCTCACCTCAGTGTTCCCACCTGAGTTTTCACAGGCACACACTGTGTTAGGCTGCTTGGATACGCTGGAATGATCACACAGCTGTTCTGGTGCTGGATTTGGGATGGGGAGGGTGAATGAACCCATTTGGTGATAACCAAAACCCTCCTCTGCTGGCCCCTTCTTTTTGGGGACTACTGGAGGGGGCACAGGGAAGCCCAGCCCCCAGCATGGCCTTGGTGTCAGACTGACACACGGCTTCTCACCTCATCCCGTTCCATCTCCCTTCACAGTGCTCTTCTTGAGAAACCAGCACCATTCCAGTACCCTCTGGGCTGGCCACCAGTGCAGGAGCTGCCCCCATCCCTGCAGGCCCCCCCACCCGGGGGGTGGCCAGTGCCCCCCAACCTGCAGTGGGGCTGAGGCACCCCCAGAGCCTGGCTGGACTGGCTGCGTCTGCTTTGGGAAAGGAACAGGATTATTTATACACACTTCTATTTCAATAAACCCTCCTCCTGCAGCCTCTGTGTGTTGTGTTCCTGCTGGCCCGGCAGCCTCCTGTGGGCTGAGCCACTCCCCTGGCTCTCTCCCTGCCTCTGGAACAGGGATCTGTGCTCAGCACAGCTCCAGCCCTGCACAGGGGTTGTCTGTTGTCACCTGGAGCCGACATTCCCCATTTCCTGGGTGGGATCCATCCCCTCAGATCACTTCTGCCTGCTCTCAGTCCAGCTCCATGCTGGGCTCTGTGATCCAGCTGGAGCTGTGAACTGATGTTTAATTTCCTTGGGTGTTGGTGCTGTGTTTGTTCCTGATAAATTCAGGGTGTGACCCTGCCTGGGTCCAGGTGCTGGAGCTCCCAATGGAGAGCCTGGGGAGCTTCCCTCAGCCCTGCTCCTGCTATGCTGGAGGCAAGGGGCAAGGAGGGGAAATATCCCAAGGTTTCTCCAGAGTGAGAGTTTGGGTCATCTCTCCTTGCTGGTAAAATGTGGGGTGGGGGAGGCCCTTGGCTGTCTCAGGAAGGGAGCGGGGTGCTGCAGCTCTAGGGGCAAGGGGGGATCCTGTCCAGCAGCATCCTGGGAGGCAGCTCTGGCAGCGGATTTGTCCAGGAGGGCTGTGCCCACTGCCAGAGCATTCCAGGTTTGGCTGGGAAGGGAGGTGGTGGGTCCAGATTCATGAAGAGCACAGGCAGGAGCCAGCTGCCTGTGGCCAAATCCTGCCTGGATTGCTCCAGCAGGGCAGGGCTCCCATCTTGGGATGGGATGGCAAATTGTCACAGGAGCATCAGCCCCGTCCTGGGATGTGGTTCTGACAGGAGCAGGGACTGGATGTGACAGCAGCCTGGAAATAGCCTTGGCTGCAGCCTGGATGAGTTCTAGGTCCAACTAGAGAATGTTTTTATCCTTCCAGGCAGGAGCCCTGGGCTTGCTGGAGAGCAGGAGTACAGGGATTGGGCTCGGAGGATGCAGGATCAGCCCCATGTCCTGTCCTCACTTCCACCTGCAGGACAGGTGGATTAATAAGAGCACCCAAGTGGCTCCTCTTTGGGAACAGATAGGAGTTCCTGGAGCAAGGGAACCCTGCCCCCAAGGAGATGGGACATGGGGACTCCCCAGGGACTGTGGGATGCTCCAGAGTGGGAGCTGGGCCTACTCTCTCCAAGCTTGGATGTGCATCCCTGTGCCCCAGTCTAGCACAGGGGAAGAGTCCTGGGGAATGTTGAGAGCCTTCACTGACTGGGGGGGACAGTGGCTGCTCTGGTGGTGGCAGCCAGGACATGCTCCTGGACACCTTCTGAGGCCACCAGCACCAACAGATAAAGGAATTCCCTCTCCAGTCCCTTCCATGGATTTTTTCCCCAGTCAACATCCAAATCCTTCCCTGTTCCCCACATTGGTTGGAGCTGTGCTTTGATCAGCCCCCAGGCCTGTCCCTGCTCCATGTGCTCCAGTCCTGGTGGGTTTTCCAGCTGATCCAGGAGGGGTTCTTTTACCCAACACTTCCAAACTTCAGGGCTCCCCAGATCCAGCTTAAATTAGATAGAGTTCTCTGGGTAAGCTCTGGAACCCAAATGTAAATTAAAATTCCAGTGTAAAACACAACAGCCACAGCCTTTCCATGCTCTTCCTTGCTCCAAAGGAATTGAGCTCCTCTGGAAGCAGAAATTCCCAATAAAGGCTGAAAGGCAAGAGCAGGAACATTCCCTGCTGAGCTCCAACCTGTCCAGGGGAAGATGATAGGGACTGCCAAGGGGGATTCATTAAAGTTGGGGTTTTCCCACAAAAACTGCAGGATGTGTGGCCAATGGGCCGAGCCCGGCATCACCTGCAGGATGTTGTGGATTCATGGAGCTGTGTAACTCCCGGGGGGGAGGAGGAGGCTGGGAATTTCAGGATCTGTGGGGTGTGTGTTACAGCAGGTTGCAGGAGGTGACAATGCCATGGATCATCCCAGCAGGGTGGGAAACAGCCTCTGTGGGCTCATCCATGGGGAAAGGCTGCGGGAGGAGGACACCAAAGCAGGATGGGGCTGTGGCTCCTTCCCGCAGGGATGGCTGGTACCCGATCCCAAGGGATGCTGCAGGGATGGACTCACCGTCCCCGGGGTGGGGGTGAGGAGCTGCTGCCCAATAGTGAAGCCTGAGCCAAAGTGCCTTTGCTGGAGCAAGAGCTGGAGTAATTTATCGGGAAGCTTTTAGGGAAATGAGCGGCTGCTGGGCCCCTGCCAAGCGCAGCCCCGCTGGGCTCTGCCCGTGTCCTCTGGCAGCTCTTGCTGGGAGAGAGGGGGACAGGAGCAGGAGTGGGAATGGGGACAGCATGTGGACTGGGGTGAGGACAGGACAGAGAGAGGCATGGACAAAAGGATTGGAATGGGGGTAGAGATAGGGTCAAGGATGGGGATTGAGGCAGGGATGGAAATAAGCAAGGGAATGGGAATGGGGAGTGGTCAGGGATGAGGATGGGACAGGGATGAGGATGGGACAGCAGTGGGGATGGGGAGAGGGGAAAGGGACAGAGAGAGGAATGGAAATAAGGATGGGAGTGGGACTGAGGATGGCACTGGGGATGGAGACAGAGAATGGGACAAGGAGAGGGATGGAAATGGGACCAGGACAAGGGTGGAGCTGAGCCCATCCCACACTTGCAGCACAAGAGAAACAACCATTACCAACTTCTTCCCTTCCTATCTCAAACACTCCCCAGAGCTATGGAATCGCAGCCCTGCAACCCACGCTGGGGTTGCTGCCACTTTTACTCTGTTGTCCCCATGTCCCATGCAGGGTCCTGCTCCCTCCCACCTCCCCTCTCCCGCAGCAGCCCCCACCTCCCGGCACATTCCCGTTGTTTTTGCCTTTCCTGGCGGTCCCTTAATTGAGTTATCCCGGAGCACCTCTGTTGCAGCAGCCGCAGCGATCCATTGCCTCTGCGGCAGAGCAGGGACGCGGCTGGGACCCCGCTCCGGCATCCCGCCTGCTCCAGGATCGGGAGCTGCCATTCCAAACCTGCCCCAAGAAATCCGTTCTGCCGATTCCCATTAAAATCAATTGAGCAGCTTTGAAACGCTAAGCTTGGGGGATGGCGTTATTCCTTTTATCTAATTTTATCTAATTTTTTCTTTTACATTACTGTATTTCCTGGCAAATTAAATTGTATTGGTTTTTTTTTTCCTTCTCTTATGTTTATTCACAGTGTCTATAATAGACCTGGTTAAAAATAAA
The DNA here is from genome assembly GCF_026979565.1 of Vidua chalybeata. Lineage (NCBI taxonomy): Eukaryota > Metazoa > Chordata > Aves > Passeriformes > Viduidae > Vidua > Vidua chalybeata. The sequence continues at coordinate 12,759,718 of NC_071547.1, read as the reverse complement.
AAAAAATATATATACACATGTCTCTGAGGCCACGTGGCTCATTTGGAAATGCCAGTCCATAAAAAATCCAAACTTTCTACGGGAGATGGATGAAATTTCATTACGGATGTGGAGCCTCCCGCACTTTGCAAGGCAGCCGGAGTGATTTCATTGCCGTGGAGCACTTCCCATTTCCATTTCTCATTTGGACGTTCACTTCAATTTGTTTGATAAATTAGAGAAGATCAAAAAAAGGCCCCACCCAAACCCCAAATCAATAAAATGCCACCAGTTCCTCCTGGCATCCCAAAAATGGGGTGTCCCCCACCCCCCCACGTGGTGCTGCAGGGTGGGAATTCCTATGCTGGTGCAAGGAAATGAGTTTTCCCCATGGGAGCAGCCAGGGAGGTGAAGGTGGGGATGTCCCAGCCCCAGTGTCCTGGGATGGGCTCCTCCAGCCCCATAATAGGGGAGCAGCAGCTTTGCCTGATTCTCTCCCAGCCCCAAGCACTTCCCTGTTTTTTATTTATTTGTTTAATCTCTTTGCCATTAAAAATGCATCGCTGGGGGCTCGGGGAGGGCGATCCATTAGGTGGGAATGGGCTCCCACAGGGCACACAGATGTGACATTCCCGATGTCCCTCAGCCTGGAGGGCTCACACCAGGGCCAGGCCTCAGTGGTGTAAATCAGGAGTAACAGGGTGCTCCCCGCCACCAGCCTTGGGGCAGGATCCCCAGCTTGGCCCAGGAATTGTGACCCTGTGGAGCCTCTCTGAGCGCCGCAGACAGATCCTGGTTCCTGCTGGAATTACTGTTAACCCAGGTGAAAGCACTTCTGGGAAGCAGCTTGGGCTGAGCATCCTCCCCGTCAAGGCAAAGGGGAGTGAAACATTCATCAAACCAAACATAAAATATCAGGCATGAGATGTGGAGAGGGGGATGAAACCACTGGGATCCATGGGAAGAGGCAGGACCTGTAGCAGGATCCACAGCTGAAGTGGGGTGGGGGACATGGGAGCTGCTGGGAAGGAGCCAGGTCCCGCTGCCCCAAAGTTTAGGAATGCTCCAGCCCCCGGAGTCCTGGGGATCACAGCCCGCCAAAGCAGTGCCCACCTCCCGTGCCAGGAGGACTCAGCAGCACCCACAGGTGCTCCCAGGGCCCCACCCCCTCTCCCTCCACCCCAGCATCTCCAGGAGCCCCTGCAGCCCAGAGCGCTTCAGAAATCCGAGTTTTATTTCAGATCAGAAACAACCAACCAGGAAGGAAAAAAAAAAAAAAAAAAAAAAAAACAACAAAAAACCAACCAAAACCAAAAACACCACCCCAAAAACCCCAAAAACTCCAAAGAATGAGAAACGGCCCCAAATCCAAACCAGTCCGTGCCCAGGTGGGTGCTACATACAGGCTGGGGGGTTCCGGGGCGTGCGGGGCTTCCCGGCCTTGGGGTCGCTCCGGCTCTTCCCAAGGGGGGTCGGCTCAAAGTGCATCAAGCAGGAGGTCAGGAATGTCCCCGCACCGGGCAGGTGGGGAAACCGAGGCACGGCACGGGGACAGGGAGGGGCTTTTGGGGGGGGTGGAATCCAGCCCTTGGCAGCCAAGTCCATGCAAACGCTCCCGGCTCTAGGAACCATCTCAGGCGCGTGTATTGCTTAGGGGATGATTTGGTTTATCCTAAATATGAGCTCTAACGCTAGATCGGAGAATCCGACGGGATCCGCCGCGGGAGGGGCCGCCGGCCCGGCGCGGGGAGGGGGCTCACGGGGCTCCATGCACGTCACATGCACTCACGGGTCGGATTTTGTCTGGCGAGGGGGGGTCGGTGTGTCGGTGTCGGTACCAAAGTCTCCGTGCTCTGCGAGCAGCAGCGACGGCAGCGCCCGGCACAGCGGGGCCCCGGCGCGGCTCTGTCCCCTCGGCTGCCCCCCGCCCGGGAGGGTCACGTCTCTGGGCCACAGATGGATGTACATAGAGATATTTATAGATATTTATAGGTGTCTCCTCCTCGCTGTCGCTGCGGGTCCCCGGCGGCGGGGGCGCCCCGTTACTTCATCCCGCTGCGCAGCACCTGGTTGGCGGCGATGAGCATCACGCTGATGATGAAGGCAATGGCGAAGGCGCAGATGAGGCTCTTCCGCACGCAGGTCTGGCGGATCTGCTGGCTGGAGCAGGCTGGGGGTGGGACAAACACCGCGTTACCCCAATCCCAAATACACTCTCCTTGTACAAAGAGTAACCAGTGCTATCCCCATGGTTTGGCATCCCCATGGGGGGATTGGCGGCTTTTGGCATTCCCGGTGCCCGGCACTCACTCTCCACGTCGACGGGGCACTCCTCGGCTGTGCCCATGTGGCTCTCCTCCTCCGTCATGATGATGTTCTCGATGTCCTTCATGGACAGGTGCTCGCAGAAGGTGTCGTACAGCAGCCGCTTCAGCTCGTCCACCGTCAGTTTCTGCATGTCACACTGCCGGGGACCGGGGGCTCAGGGTGACCCCATGGCCGGCAGAACAGGGGGCTCCGGGGTCCCCCAGAACCTTTGGATGTGGTGGTTTGGGTGGACCACCCTGGAATTGTCTGGGAAAGGCCTGGTGTCCTGGTGACCCCCAGCAGAGCGAAGGGCACCAGAGGGTGCTGGCACCAAATGTGGCCCTGTTTGTGACAGGGGCACAGGAGCTCAGGGGAGTGCACCCTGACACTAATCCTGAACCTCATTGTGATCCTGACCCTGACCCCACTCCTGACCTTGACCTCAATCCTGACCCTGTTCCTCTTCCTGACCCCAATCCTGACCCTGGCCCCACCATTAAACCTGATCCCAATCCTCATCCTATCCCTGACTCCAACCCCAACCCTGATCCTAAACATGGCCCTAACCCCAACCCTTAAACCACTGCTGACCCTGACCCCAAGGTTTATACTAACCCTAAACTGGAGTCTGAGCCTGAGCTTGACTCTAACCCTAATCTTAAACCCAGTCCTGACTCTTAAACCAATCCTAACCTCGTCCTTGACCCAGAGCCTGACTTTCACCATCAACCCAACCCCAATTCCAGCCTTGACACTCATCCTATCCCTGATCCCAACTCAAACCTTGGCCCTGACTCTGAGCCTTCCCTGGTGCAGGTTCTGGGGTGATGCCCCAGGAGGGGCTGGGGGTGTCCCTACCTTCACATGGGGGCTGGGGGTGTCCCTGCTTTCCCGTGGGGCTCGGGGTTTCCCTACCTTCCAGAAGACGGTGTCGAAGTCGGTACCGTGGAACTTCTCTGGGATGCCCGAGGTGGAGAGCTTGGGCCCCAGCAATGTCACAAACTCCTCGAAGTCCACCTGCCCGTCACCTGCGGGACATGGGAGTGGCTGTCACCCCCTGCCTGGGCATGGGGCACATGGGACACTCCCCCTCCCAGAAGAGGCCCCGTGGGTGGTCACAGATCCCCAAAACCAGTTGAGGACTCCAGGATCAGCTGGGCACCTCCAGCAAATTTAGGGAACTTCCAACTTTGACCAGGATGCCCAGCATTGGATGGGGTCCCCAGTGCCAACCAGGGCCCCAGGGCCAACTGGGGACACTCAGTGTGGGCTAGGGACACCCTAATACCACCTAGTCCCCCCAAAATGTGATCTGGGACCCCAGTGCTGTCTGGGGAAACCAAATATCATCCAGGACATGAACATGAGCTGGACTCTGATTCCAGCTGGGACCTCAATGTCATCTGGAGGTCTCCCAGGGCTAACTGGGGACCACAAATGTTGGCTGAGGACACCCAAAATCAACCAGGGACTCCAACACTGGGTGGGGACCTCTAACGAAGTTTGGTGTCCCCAACACCAGCTGGGATGGCAACACTGGCTGGGGTCCTCAGTGCTGGCTGGGACTCTCATTGCCATGTAGGGACCCCCAGTATTCACTGGGGACCCCCAATGCCATTTGGGCCCCCTTTCCAATGGGACCTGGGGACACCCACTGTCACCTGGAGCCCCCAGTACTGGTTGGGGAAGCCCAACACTGTCCAGGACTCTGAACAGCTGTTGGACCCTGAATTCCAGCAGGGACCCCAACTCCAGCAGGGACCCCAGTGGTGGCTGTGACCCTGGGGGTGGCTGTGACCCTGGGGGTGCTTGGTGGCCGTTCTTGGCCATGTCCCCTGGCAGCGGGGACGCTGGCATGGGGCTGTCAGGGCAGCACTAACGATGAGTAATGAGGGGAGCGGCGCCTTGGCAGCGCTGCCGGAAAGGCTTTTAAATGGGGGAAAAAAGGAAAAGCAATAAATTAAGGAGCTCTTTCAGGTCCCTATGGGCGAGGGAGGGGTGGGGACAGGGTCACGGTGGCAGCGAGTGCTGGAGGGAGATGGGTGCTGAGGACACGACCCAGAGTGCAGGATCCACTCCTGGGTGCAGGATCCAGCCTCGGCAGCGGGGTCCCAGCAGGTTTAACAATCCCACAAAACATCCAGGATCCTTAAATCATCCCAAACAAAGCTGCAGTGGCAATGATGATGATGATGGATGAGCGGGAGGCTCCAGCGGGAGGCAGAGCCTGGGTCAGGCTCATCCCACATCCCGTTTCGTGTCCAGCACATGGGGTGGAAATACAGGAGAATTGTGTGTTTCTCCCAGCTGGGGATCCCGTCCCTGTCCCCATCCCGAGTTGCCGGGGTCCTACCGTCCATGTCGAGGCGCTGGATGATGACCTCCAGCTCCACCTCGTTGGGCATGTACCCCAGGGAGCGCATGGCCGTGCCCAGCTCCTGCTTAGAGATGAACCCATTGCCGTCGCGGTCGAACACCTTGAAGGCTTCCCGGATCTCTGTGGGGGGAGCAGGAATGAGTCTGGCTGAGCTTCCCACTCCAGCACCCACAGAACCCCTGTGGGGATCCCACCTGGCCCCCCCGGCCAGCGTGGAGCCCCCAACCTCCCCAGCAGGGTCCCACCTGCCCAACAGACTCTGAATATTTGTACCAATTCCAGGCACCCGCTCGCCGCACCCACCCTGCCCTCGCTACTGCCACAGCTGAAACTGCGGCATTCTGCCCTAAGAACACATCCCTGGATGTGCCTGAGCTTGGGGTGCCACCAGGTGGGCACTGTCGCTGGGGGCATCCCCACGGTGCTGCAGCATCCAGCCGGGAACATTCCTCAGGATCCATGGGGGCTGGGGACTGTCCCCATCCCGGGGTCCCGGGGTGGGATTGTGCCCCATGGTCTTCGGGTGTGTCTGTGCCCCCATCCTGGGTGCACAGGGGTGGGTGCTGGAGCTGTGCCACTCTTCACGCAAAAAAAAAAATCCCAAATCTTGATGAAATTGCTGCAGTGTTTTGCCCTGTCCAGTGCAGAGGAGGATGGAAGTGGGGGGTTTGGGGGTTTCTGGCTCAACAGGAACCCTTGGGATGTGGGGGAAGATCCCAGCAGGATGGCAGGGAGATGCTGAGGGGAAACTGAGGCATGGCCTGAGTCCCTTGACTCCACCCCACCTCTTGCTGCACTCAGGACTCTGCTCCTTTTTGGGGCAGTTTTTGGCTTTTTGATGTCACCTGATGTGCAAAGCTGGAACCAGGCTGATGGAAAAGAAGGACCAGGGAATTTGTGCTGGGGGACAGTGGGAAGCCAGGCCAGGATGTTGGTGCCTCTTCCTTCTCCATGTGGCTGCCAGGGGGATTCGTGCTGGAAGATCCAAGCAGGAGAAATGGGCTGTGAACTTTGGGTTTGGGGGAGAAAACCCATATTGGGTGACAGTGCTGACCCCAAGTGCTTGGAAACATCCCTGCCTGGATGGTGTCACATCAGTGACGTCTTCAAGGTGTTTTGGGGGAGTTTTGTGAGATTTTGGCCTGTCAGCCTGAGCTTCTCCATGGCCAGTGTCCCTGCCTGGGCAGGGAGATCCTCCAGCTTCTCCCTGTGCTCCTGGGGGGCCTCACTACACTCCAGGCACCCCCAAAATTCATCCTTCAAGGATGCTCATCCCAAAGAGCTCCAAGGTAGCTCCTCATCAGATGGTTCAGGATGTTGGGGGACACACAAGGACATGTCCTGACAGTGGCCAGGCTCCTCATTGAGCACCCCCTGCCCCAGCTGTGCCCTGAGCCTGCTCAGACCCAGTGTGAAGCCATGTCAGGATGTCACCAGTGTCCCCAAACCAGGGGGACGGGAGGAGGTGGGAGCCCGTGGGTGTCTGGCACAGGTGGGTGCTGAGGGGACACGACACTGGGACCCTGGGGACTGGGTGAACTGGGACAACAGCTGGTGCAGGGACACGGGGAGTGGGCACATGGAGGGGTGTGAGCACACACAGACAGACACACGGACACACACGGACAGACAGCTGCAGGACTCACACAGACCCCACTGCAGCGAGGCTGGGACACCCCTGGCAGTGACACTGGAGCTGTGCACACACAGACACACAGACAGACACATTCCTTATGGTGATGCTGTACTGGTGTCACACATCCCTTGCAGGGATGTGCCCAGGTGTGCAAACACACACACACACAAATACACACACAGACAGACACCCCTTGTGTGTGCACTGTGCGTGCACACACAGGGACACAGCCAGAACCATGTCACAGTGACGCTGTGCCTGTGTGCACACACACCTTGCAGTGACGCATGTGAGTGTGCGAACACACCCCAACACCTCGGAGCGATGTGCTCATGCACACACACACGGGTGCACACACACACAAGGGTGCACACACACACACGGGTGCATACACACACACACGGGTGCACACACACACACGGGTGCACGCACACACAGAGGTGCACACACACACACACACATGGGTGCACACACACACACACACACGGGTGCACGCACACACACACACATGGGTGCACACACACACACACACACGGGTGCACGCACACACACACACATGGGTGCACACACACACACACGGGTGCACTCACAGCCCCCGTGCAGGGACGTGCATGTGCATGGATGCAGCACACCCTGACACCTCGCAGTGATGCTGTACCTGTGCGTGCACACCCCGACACCTTGCACAGATGCACCTGTACGTGTGCACAAACACACGAACACCTTGCACTGAGATACTGGTGCCTGTACACACACACTTCCCTTGCAGTAGTGCCGCACTTGTGCACACGCATGGACGTGCACAGCCACGATGCATTGGTGCTGCACCTGTGTGTGCACACACCAACACCCGGCACAGCTGCATTTGTGCAAGTACATACATGCAGAAACACACACAAACCCCCTGCAGTGACATCCCTGTGCCTGCACACCCACACCCCCTGCAATGGTGCTGCACTTGCATGTGCACACGCACGGACCTGCACAAACACGTCACGGCGATGCTGCACTTGTGCACACAGACACACAAACACTGTGCACAGCTGCACTTGTGCGTGCACACAGACAGAACCCCATTGCAGTAAAGCTGTGCTGGTGTTTGCACACACACACACACACACACGCACACACACACACACCCCAGCACGTTGCAGCGACGCTGTGCTCATGCACAGGCACACAAACACCCTCTGCAGCAGGGCTGTGCGTACCAGCCCGTCCTGCTGTGACGCTGTGCGTGTGCACACTCACACCAACACCTCCTGCAGCCAGGCTGTGCATGGGCACACACACGTGCTGCAGTGACACAAACATTGGCCCAGCACAGAGAACGGCACAGCCACACACACAGTGACACTGGCACTGGCACAGCCACACACACAGAGCCACCCTGCAGCGAGGCCATGCACGTGCATACGATGTGTGAGCACACAGATGTGTGACCACTCAGAAGTGTGACCACTCAGATGTGTGAGCACACCCGCAGCACCGTGTGAAGGGGGTGTGCCTTGCCTGTGCACACACACACAGCCCCTGCAGTGAGACTGTGACAGGCACGTCAGAGCACACGCACACCCTGCAGAGCTGCACACACACACACACACACACACACACAGCCCTTGCACACTCGTGTGAGCACCTGCTTGGGGCCCCCAAATGGATTTTGGGGTTCTCCTCACCCCCCAGCCCTGTGGCTCCCTGCCTCAGTTTCCCCACAGGGATGCCGAGGGCTCCTGGTTTGGTGCTGGGCCAAGGGTGCTCCCCCCAGGCAGAGCGGGGACATGTGTGGGGTCACCCCCCGTGGCTCAGTTCCCCCCCAGTGCCGGTCTGGAGCCGGGGCTGCTGCACCCCTTTCCCCCAGGTTCCCCAGGGACACCCCAAAGCCGGGCACCGCCAGTGCCCGTCCCGCCGCCCCGGCAAACTTTTGGGGTGGAAAAAGCCATTCTGGTGGCAGCGAGATGAGCTCGGCCCCTCTCATCGCACGAGTGGGCAGAGCCCCGCCGGCCGCTCCTCCCGGCCGGAGTCCGGTGACACCGGGACTGCGTGGAGCTGCCGTGACCCGGGGGGTGGCACGGGTGACAGCCACCGCTCGGGTCCCCCGCGCCACCAGCCACTGTCATATTATGACAGCGGGGAGGGGGTGACCCCGCCGCGCCGCGGAGGGGAAACCGGCCCCCCGCCACTATCGGCGGTCCCTGCTGTGTCATATTGCCACAACCGGGGGCCCGGGACCCCCGCACGCCTCCTCGCTTCAGCTTTCCTCCTTCCCCTCCTCCTTCTCCTCCTCCTCCTTCTCCATCCATCCGCATCCCGCTCGCCCTCAGCCTCCCCACGGCGCCGGGGGAACGCGCACCCCGACTCCCCCACAGCCGCATCCCACGGGATGGACTTCCCGGTCCCCCAAACCGCCTCACTCCGCAATCCCATGGGATGTCTCCCTCATCCCCCCTGATCCCCAGGCAGCCTCCGCAGCCCCCCGAACCCGCTCACCCTCCAGCTCATCCTCGGGGATCTCCACGGGGCGCTGCTCGGCGAGGATGTTGGGGACGGTGTAGATCCCCCGGTACATCAACGCCGCCGTCACCGGGTGGAAAGGCATCTTCGGGGTTCCCCAAAACCCAAAGTTTAAACCCAAATCTCGTCGGGTAGAGGGGGGGCTCCCCCCAGTCGGTACCGCCGGACGCTAAACACAAGTTGCCGGTACCCGCCGCCCCCCGCCCGGTACCCACCGGCCAGGGGGGGCCGGGGCGGGCGGGCGCTCCCCGTCCTCCGGGGCCGGTGGCGGGACGGGGCTGGCGGCCGAGCCCCTCACCGTGGAGTCAGGGCGCGGGGGGGCTCCGCTGGGGGCGGCCCGCTTCCCCCGCGCACATGCCCTCCCGAAGTGGAAACGGGAGGTGAAAGCATCCAAGCCCCGGTTAAATCCTGGTGGAAGCGGCGGCGGCGGGGGGGACGGCTCTGGCCATGCCGCTCGGGGCGCCCCCTCCGCCCCGAGCCCCCCCCCCCCCCCCCACCTCCTCCCGGGGCCCCCCTTCCGCCGGCCCCGGGCCGCTCACAGCCCCCGGGGAGCCGCTACCACCGGGCCACGCTCCCCGGTGGGGCCCGGCATGGCGGGGCCGAGGCTGAAGGCGGCCTCTTCGTCTTCCTCCTCCCTCCTCCTCCTCCTCTTCTTCCTCCCCGCCAAGTGTCCCGGGCAGGCCGGGGCTCGCTGCCGCCGCGGTTCAGCCCCCGCCGCGCACCCGCCGCCCCCCCGCCGCCGCCGGCAGCCGGAGCATCCTCGGCCCCGGCCCCGGGAAGCGGCGGCGGAATCCGGGGAGCGGCGGCGCCGGGCGGGTTTTGAACGGTCCCGCCCGGGAAATGGGGCTGGGGGCGGGGGGGAGGTGGGGCCTCCCCCCGGGGGGGCGGCGAGGGGGGGCAGTGCGGCAATGAGGGGGGAGCGTCCCGGGCCGCAGGGAGGGGGAGTGGGAGATGCTGGTGCCGCGGGGGGGGGGGGGGGGGGCTGGCGGGGGACTGGGGGTCGGCAGGCAGGGCTGGGGGTCCCTGTGACACCCCCTGTCCCGGCAGCTGTCACCCCGATGTCCCCACATGCAGCACGCCATGCCCAGGGAGTTGTCACCCCGAGGTCCCTTCACATGGCACCCTGTTCGTGGGGCAGTCACCGTCCCAGGGTCCCTGCAGGCTTCGGGGACTGTCACCATCCCAAGAGGCCATCACCTGCATGTGGCACCCCAAACCCAGACAGTCGTCACCCCCAGGTCCCTGCACGTGGCATCCCGTGCCTGGACAGCTGTCATACCTGTGTCCCCACACCTGGCACCCCAGGCTGCCACCACCCCAAAGCCCCTGCATGTGCCACCCTGGGCCAGCCATCACCCCCAGGTCCCCGGGGTGCTGCGGGGTGACAGGGACCCCACGGCCAGACCTCCTGCTCCCACTGCAGGGAAAGAATGAGCCGTGGAAGAGGCAGGAAGCAGGGCCAGGAGCAAAGCCCTCCATCCCTGTCACCTTTTCCAGTCATCTCCTGCTTGCCCCCAGCCTTAGTCACATTCTTCACCTTATTTCTCACTTGGACGTTGATTAATCACAGCTGGGCTCCCTGAGCCAGGGCAGGTCCCCACCGTGCCATGTCCACACCGCCTCCGTGTCCCGGTGACATCCCTGTGACATCCCTGTGACATCCCTGCACTCAGGCACACGGCAAGGAATGCTCCCAGGACCGGGCACACCTTCCCTCCCAAATCCCGCTGTCCTCCTTCCCTGGGCTGGGCTGTCCCAGCAGACCCCGGCCCACTGGGAGATGGGGGATCACAGTGTCCCCTGTTCCTGGGTGGCATCTCTGGAGGTGGGGACAGTGGCACAGGGAGGCTGCCAAGGCTCCTGCTCTGCACATTTGGAGGTGCCGTGGTGGGGGGGAAGGGCCTGGGGGGAGGAGAGATGCGATTCCCAGAGCTGGAACAGGGTGGAAGAGAGAAAAGTGGAACAGTTGGCACCTCCCAGGTTCTCACCGGTCACCAAGGAGGCGTCAGAGCGATGGGGAAACTGAGGCACAGCTGGACAGGCTGCAGATGTGCCTCTCATCTTGGCACTGCCACAAGAACCCCAAAAATCTTGGAATAGGATTCTTGCTGCTCCAACAACTGCTTCACCAAGCCTCCCCTCGCCTCCTGCAGTCGCCGCGGACACGTGCTCAGCCTCATCCAATTCACCGCTGCCGGGAATTTTCGGGCTGCTCCAGCCTCCCGTGTGCTGAGCCCTCCATCTCCCCCCGAACACCAGCCAGGACCCGGCTCCGCGGCTTCCCGGAGCCCAGCGCTGCCTCCCGGCCGCGCTGCCGCTGCAGCCGCCCTTGGCTTCAGCCAGCTGGGGTCCCCTTTAAGCTGTTTTTTAGTTGGGAGAAATTTCCCTCTCCCGCAGCAGAAAACCACCACGGCCGCGCTCCGGAGAGGGGATTTCAGGGATGAGCAGTTCCCGATGCTGTGGGGTCTCAGCTCCCAAGGCAGGGTCGTTCCTCCCGGGGAGTCGTGGCTTGGGGGTGGATTTTTCCAACTCTGCTCCAATTCCCTCCTCCCCTGGAGCTTGGGATGGGATTGGGGCATGTGGATCTGTGCCCCACAGGGAGTCTCCAGTGTCAGATACTGCGGTTGAGATCCCAGCACCCGAAGGGGGAAGTGCTGATGATAACAAGTGGCTTTTTGGGAGAAACAACCCCCAGAAAAGCAAAGCCTGATTGAAAATTTCCTCCCCCTTTTTTTTTTTTTTTAAACAGATCAGTTTGCTCCTCGACGTTAACGAAGCTCCCTCCCAGTTAATTCTCCAGAGGCCCTGGGGTGGAAACTCATTAATTTGTCACCACCCAAATCCCAGCAGGAATAACAGGGCCAATTTCTGGGCTTTTTCCCTCCAGTCCCCAGTGGAGCTCCCTGTGCAGCGGCAGGGACGTGGTGGAGCCTCCTTCCCCAGGGATGGGGGCCGCCGCTGCTCCCGGCTCCCGCTCCCCGGGGATGGGGGTGGCCAGGCGGCACAGGGCGGGGAGGGGGGAGGAAAGTGAAGTGGTTTCATTGCATTTGAAGGCCTGATTGGGTTTTTGTTCATCAGGGATCCCTGCTGGAGTGCTCCCGTGCTTTCCCGGAGCCCAGCTCAGCTGCGCTGCTCTCTTCCACATGGGATGAAGGCTGGGACGAGCCGTGCTGGCTCCCTCTGCTCTGCCCCACAGTCCCTGTGCTGAATTCCCCACTGATTCTGTGGGGAGAAGCTCTGGGGTTTCCTTAGAGCTCGGCCCTAGGACAATGGGGTGGAGGCAGCGGCGTCCCAGGGATTCCAGCTGAAATCCCAGCCACAGCCGCTGGGATGCTGGGAATGTTCTTCTCCACAATTCCCCCTTTATCTCACCCGGGGCTCGGGCCAGCCTTGCCAGCAGGTCAATGCCACCTCTCCCCTCCGTCCCTTTGTCCCTCTGGAGACAGCAGCACTTTCCCAACACTGCCAGCTGTTTTCCTAATTAGCTGATCCCACTAATGAGGCTGGAGAAGCTCGGTCCAGGCCTGGTGTTGTGTGGTTCATTTGCAGCTTCAGAGCGATCTCCCTGTCAAGGGCCCTCGCTCTGGGTTCACATCCCAACATCACGTCCTTATTCATTCCAGGAGTTTGAGGGGACGGAAAGGAAAAGGACTGAAGTGGCCCTGGCTCAGGGATGGGACTGATTGAGATTTAATTAATCTGCTCCTTGTTTATCTCTCCCGTGGCAGCACTGAGGATCTGAGGAGCCCTTCTGGCTCCTTCCTGCCCTGAGGGATGGGATAGGATGGGATGGGATGGGATGGGATGGGATGGGATGGGATGGGATGGGATGGGATGGGATGGTGTGAGGATGAGGATTGGAATGGGTTGGGGATGAGGTGGGATAGGATGGGATGAGATGGGGGTGGGGATGGGGATGAGGAAGGGGGTGGGATTAAGATGAAGATGAGAATGGGAGGAGCATGAGTGTTGGGATGTGCTGGGATGGGGATGGAATGGAGTGAGATGGGGATGAGGATGGGCATTAGATGAGGATGAGGATTGGGATGGGGATAACATAGGGACAGGGATAGAGGTGGGATGAGGATGGGGACAGGGTTGGAAATGGGATGGGATGAAATGGGGATGAGGATGGGATAGGGATCCTCACAGAGTGGGGAGGGGGAGGGATGGGATGTGGATGGAGATAGGATGGGGATGGAATTGGAGATGGGATGGGGATGTCCCAAAACCATGGGAAAGCTGTCAGGGGTGAGGAAACTTTATGGCTGGGGATGGCACAAACCTGTGCTGGGTGCTCTCAAATCCCTCAGGACAACCCCAGGGACCTCCTGGCAGCCTGAGGGGGCTGGGATGGGGATTGGCACCACAGCGCCCTCCGGACACTCCCATCACTCCCCCGGGCACCGGGAGGGGACGTGAGCGCCCCGGGGGTGTCGTTGTGACATTTTAAAGTCACTGGCACCGAGCCCTCAGAGGCGCTGGAGGCATCAATCTCCCGGGGCCGCGCTGTCAGGTGGGTATTTAGTGAAATGTTTCCTAAATGAACGCTTGATGGGAGAAGAGGGATGGCTGCAATGTTCCGAGCCACAAGGTTATCCCGGCCGCTGGCTGCCAGCTCCCAGTGCCCGCTGGAAACCCGGGAAGGGCACCGGAGAGAGCCCCTGGGGAGGCGTCAGGAGCCTCCTCCCACACCTGGGAGCAAATCCCACCCGTAACGGGGAAACACCGGGCACAGCTGCAGGCAGCTGGTGCGGGCGGGGAAGGAAGGGGGAATGGGAAAAGCTCGGAAAGCTCTGCTGAATTTGGGTTCTGAAGGGGGAAAATAGCCCTGCTAGGGGAGGAGGCAAGAATTCTGCTTAGAGGGAATTATTCTTTATGGAAAAATGGCAAGAATCGAGATGAGCCTGTTCTTAGCGCCCCTCCAAGGGGATGCAGCCCAGGATGCTGAGGGCAGCAGTGACTCCGCTTGCTCCTGCCAGGAGATGGAGCAAGAAACAACTCGCAGAGATCTCAGTCAAAGACCCTCAAGCTCATTAACAGCATCAGAAACACTGTTCTGGACAGCACGGCCTGCCAAGGGCGGAGTGCCGGGGCACAGGGAGGGATGAGGCGTTTTCAGAAGGAAAGGTGGCAGCTCCTGGAGGGAGTTTTGCTTCCAGGACACCGGGCCTGGCTCTGCTCCCATCCTGCTGCTGGTGCACAGCAACATCAGCTCCATCTCTCCAGGATGCTGTGATCTGTTGCAGTGGGATGCCCTGTGATGCCAGAATCCGGTGGTACCCAGTGCCAGGATGGCCAGAAAGGGGCAGCAGGCACATCCCTGCAGGGCTGGGACGATACCCAGTGTCCCTGGGGCTGGGCAGAAGGTGATGGCAGTGGGACTCGAGCATTCCTGCTCCGGATCTGATCCCAGGGCAGGAATGGCAGCCCCTGCCTGGTCCTGCTGCCCGCCACGATCCCACACCCATCACACCTCGCCCAGAACTCCACACAGGGCTCCAGGGATTCACCCTCTGCTCACCAGCAGCTGGAGCAGCTCCACATCCATTTGATTCCACAACATCCGTGTTTATCCCTTCCTGGGCTGAGCGGGCAGCTCTGCTCCCCACCAGGGGTTCCAGCTTCCGTGCACAATAAATCCCTGATGAGCCTGGCCAAACACGCGGAGCTCGCCAGGGGAGCGGCTGGCCCTGGATGCCCGGTGCCATCGGGGCCTCTCCCCTCCCTTCGCCCTCTTAAATTCATTTCCCTCCTTTCTTATTCCCTGGGAGAAAAGGTGAAGGGGCACAGCCGGTGGCGATGTGCCCGCCCTCAGCAGGGATGGATGGATGGATGGATGGATGGATGGATGGATGGATGGATGGATGGATGGATGATGGATGATGGATGGATGATGGATGGGTGGATGGATGGATGGATGGATGATGGATGGGTGGATGGATGGATGGATGGATGATGGATGGATGGATGGATGGATGGATGATGGATGGATGGATGGATGGATGGATGGATGGATGGATGGATGGATGGATGATGGATGAATGGATGGATGATGGATGGATGATGGATGGATGGATGAATGATGGATGGATGATGGATGGATGATGGATGGATGGATGATGGATGGATGATGGATGATGGATGGATGGATGATGGATGATGGATGGATGGATGGATGATGGATGGATTATGGATGGATGATGGATGGATGGATGATGGATGATGGATGGATGGATGGATGGATGGATGGATGGATGGATGATGGATGATGGATGGATGATGGATGGATGGATGGATGGATGGATGGATGGATGGATGGATGGATGGATGGATGGATGATGGATGGATGGATGGATGGATGGATGGGGGTGGATAGGGGTGGATGGGGATGGATGGGGATGGATGGGCTGGATGGGGATGGTGGGGACAGCTCCAGGCTGGCAGCTGAGGGGGAATGAGGTCCCCATGTCCTCAGGAAAAGAGCAGGATCTAGCTGGCTGTGACCCCTGGGAACAGCGTTTTACCTCCTCACCTGCCCGGAGCACTGGGTGCCCTGAGCACCCCAGGGTGCCTGTGGGCAGGGGTGGGGTGTCCCATGGGCTGCTCCCCCAATTCCTGCTGGGATGTGGGTGGGCAGAGTGTGACCCCGCAGAGCCACCTGCAGCCCTGGCGTGCCCCAGTCCCCCCAGCTGCAGCCTGTCCCTGTGGTGGCCCGTGGCCAGGTGCCACAGTTGCCACACTCTGCCCTCGTGCTCACACCCTTCCCTCATGCACACACCCCCCAACACGTGCGGGAGCCCCCCAGCCCTGCCCGGGGCTTTGCCAGTGTCCCCCTGTCCCCACAGTGCCCCCTCCCTTGTCCCCCAAGGCACCCAGGGCCAGGCAGCACCCCGGGATGCAGGGGGTCAGCAGGGGGGATGGAGCAGCAGCCCATGGGGGTGGGGAGGCCACACCAGCAGCCCCTGGGCTGCACAGCCAGGCCAGAGCCATCCCTGCCTCAGTTTCCCCATCCATCCCCTCTGCCCATTCTAAGCTCTTTTCCTGAAGGAGTTGCTGGCCCAGCTCTGAACCAGCACCCTGATGCCCCTCCAGGGCTGCTGGCCCTGAGACTGACACCCACAGGTCACCCTGTGTCCCCTCTGTCCCTTTCATCCCCAGCTCTCGACATTTTATTCTATTTTTGAGAGGATTTAATGGTTTAGAAGTTAAATAATGTGAGTTGAGGAGACTTTGGGAACCCAAAATGAAGAACTGCTGCCAAAGCACTCAGGTGCTGCCTGGGATTGGCCAAGTCGCCAATTTCCTTCCTCAGGAACCCACGGCTGGGGAAGGGGCTGGGACAGGTACATGGCAAAGGCTTTTTGATGGTTTATTTTCCTTGAGCAAAGGCAGCTCACACCAACCCACACCCGCAGCTCCTGTTGAGTTCAGTTTGCTTAAAAGGGAAAAAATCAGGGTGAAGCTTCCTTTGACAGGAGAGAAATGGTCTGGGATGTGCCAGGGAGGGCAGGCAGGGAGATGGCACCGGGCTGGGAGTGTGAGAGGCAACACTGGGGGTGTGCAAAACTCTGAGTGCAGGGCTGGGAGTGCGGAAGGCTGGGAGTGTGCAGAGCCCCTGGAGCAACAGGGACCCCTGAGCCAGAGGGGGATCCATCCCTGGCTTCACCCAGTGCATCCTCTGCACATCCATCCCTACAAATCCATCTTTTCACATCCCATCCCATCCATGCCATGCCATGCCATGCCATGCCATGCCATGCCACGCCACGCCACGCCATGCCATCCCCTATGCATTCCCAGTGTATTCCCTGTCCTGCTGCCCTGCCCTGTGCTGGATAAAGCTCCCCTGGATTAATTTCAGGATGCAGGCGGTGCAGGTGACACACCAGTTGAATTCCTGTCACCGGAGGCCACATGGGAAATCAGGTCACCCTCCACATTCCTCACCGGCTGCCTTCAGCCTCCCCAGAATTCCCATGGGTATCCCACCAGCATCCCTCTGCCAAAAGAAACCCCATCCCACCCCCTCAGCCCTGCTTAAAACAAAAAACGGAAAAATCCTCCCAGCCCACCCGCGGGGATGAGCTCTGGTCAGAAGCTCCGTGAATCTGCCGGGATTTTGCTGCCGGAGAGCGGATGAAAATCATCCATCGCTGATCCCGGCGGGGCCGGGAACAGCCCCGGGGGTCGGGGCTCGCTGGGCTGGGCCGGTTTCATCCGTGATTAATTATAAAATTGAGGTCAATGCAGCACATCCTTTATTTATTCCAGGCAGGATGGGATCAGGAAGCATCAAGGATTGCAAACACCGGGCTCAGCCCCTCTGGGCCCTCCAAACCCCTCTTCCCTCAAGGAGGGATGAAAGGAGCCCCAAGGGAGCGGGGGCAGCAGGACTCTGGAGCCCTCCCGATCCCGCGGGAGCCACAGGAGGGATCCCAGCACTGCAGCTGCGCTTCCCATTAATCCCGGCACCGCTAACTGCGGCAGGCGGGCTCAGAGCAGTTTTTCCCAAAGAAAAAAAAAAGCAAAGAAGCCTCAGCTCCCCTCCTAGTGCTGTGAATTTTTATTAAAACAGGAGAAAACAGTTATTCCTTCGGAGTACAACAGTCCAGGGAATGGGAAAGCGGCTGTGCCAGGCCACAGCCATCTGAGCTGCAGCCACGTGCGGGGAATCGATCCCAGGGTTTAAATAAACAGGGATGGGACAGGGTTTACTCCACGCTTAGCCCCGGGCTGAGCCCCCGGTGCGGCTGTGGGACAGGTGAGGCTGTGGGAAGGAGGAACGGGGGATCCTGAGGGGATGTGAGGGATCCCCGGGGCAGCACCGGCTCTGCTGGAGAGTAAACGCAGCTGGAAGAGGATTCCACCCGAGAGGGGCACAGGGTTTGGGACGGACACAGGAAGGGAAGGTCAAGGCATCCCTGTTCCCCCCGCGGGGGGGTCAGAGCAAAGGCACCCACAATGGGAGAGGCAGGAGCAGGCAGCCCCGGCCCAGCCCGGGACAGCGGCATTCCCGGGGGGCTCCGAGCGGCTGGGATGCCCTGGGACCCAGGGAAAGCCCAGCCCGGAGCCCCTGGATCCCTCCAGCCCGAAGCTGCCCAGGTTTGTCACAGTTTCCAGGAACAGTAAGGTTTCATTTGGTTGGCACTAGCTGTTCTCTCGCTCCCTGTTCCCAGCAGGGAGGAGGAGGAGGAGGAGGAGGAGGAGGAGCCCTTCCTCCCACCTCCTCTCCCCAGGGAAGCAGCCCAGGATCCCCCCAAGCCCCGGGTCCTTGTCCTCCCGCTCCCTGCTCCTCTCCCACCCCCGCGGGCGCTGGGAGAGCCAGCGCGACGTTCCTGATTTACAGCACTCCACTGGAACATGCTCGGGATCCTAATGGAGCTCCCGGCACCGCCACCTGCACGGGGCTCCGGGAGCAGAGCCGGGGCTCCAGGGCCGGCCCGTGGAATTGCAGACTGGCACAAGGGGCTCTGGGCTGGCACACCGAGCTCCAGAGCCACAGGAGAGGGGTGACAACTCCTCCCAGGGAGACCCTCGGGCACACTCCTCTGCTGGCTGCCAGGGTGGGAAGGCACGGCCACAGCCCCAACCCTGGTTCCAGGGAAAAGCCTGGAGGACTGAGCCTGGAAGCAATGCTAGAAAAATAAGGGAAAAAAGCTGGAAAACCCAAGAAAACAAAGTGTCAGGAGGAGGATAACGGCTGCTAAGCTAGAGAACATCACACAGTCCGTGGGCAGCCGGCCCCGAGTCCGTGGGTGTGCAGAGGCTGGAGCAGCCGGCGGGTCTGGGGTGATCCCTCTGGAGCCCCGACTCCAGGACAGGCTCCGGCTGGGCAGGAGCCGTGGGAAGCAGCAGTGGTGCGGAGCAGTTGTTTCCTAAAGCTCCTCGAAGAAGGCCACACGGGACTTGGTGCTCTGTAGGGTGAGCTGGAAGAGAGCAGAGTGGGATGAGGGTGCACCCCGACCTCCCACAGGGCACGTCCAGGAGGGAGCTGCTGCCTATATCCCTCCTAAAATACCAGGGAATGTCGAAGCCCAGCCAGGGGGTGCGGAAGCCGGGGGTCGTGCAGCCCCCACCACAGCAAGCACAGCCCGAGGCAAAGCGGGGGCAGAGACTTCATCAAGGTCACTGGCATGGCTGAGGCTTCCAGGATTGGAATACATGGGAGACTGGATCCAGGGAGCCATCCTGGGGCCCCTGACAAGGAGGACATAAAGGGAAGCTGAAGGAGAAACACCTCAGTGAGCTGAGGAAGAACCCACAACTCTGAGAGCCACCGGACACGTGTCCCCTCTGTCACCAAACAGGGCCCATCCTCCCTGTGCTCACACCCAGCCCCATCCCACCACATGTGATCCATGCAGCCGGCCTGGGATCTCATCTCATCCCACCCCGCTCCATCCGTTCTGCCACAGGACAGAGCTGGAGAGCCCTCACTCCCAGGACAGTCCTTGCAGGCTCTGCAGGACTCGGAAACCCTTGGAAAGCTTTCCACAGCCATCCCAAAAGTAATACCCCACGGAGCAGCCGTGAGCCCATTTGCTAAGGGGCCGAAGAAGATAAAAGAAATCCACAGCAGTGGAGAAGAAATCCCAGGATTTAGAGCCAACCAATGGAGTGCAGCAGCAGAAGTGCCACCTTCCAGCCAGCTGCTGGATCACCAGGAGTTTGCCAAAGCGTGGGCTAATTGCCGGGGCTTCGTTTCAGCTGGATTAAGCATGGTGCCTTCCCAGGAATGCCAGTTTTGCTGGAACAGGAACCCTGGGATCACCTTACAGTGAGTTAAGCCCCTCAACGGAGCCATCAGGTGCTTTCCCCCCTCCCTGCTTCTCCCCCATGGCTTTTCCTCAGTAATTCCATCTCAGCTCTAATGCTGGTGGGGAAAAAAAAATCTGTATTGCAGAGGAAATTTCTACAGGGGCTTAATAATCTTCCTTGGCAGCAGTTTCCAGGCCAGGGCTGGCTCTCCTCCTCTTTAGCGTCCCCCTGGCTGCTGCAGTGTCCCCTCCAGAGCTGGCTGGAAGGTGGGTGAGGTGGGACAGGGATTCTGTGTGATGCAGGCAGCATTCTTCCTCTCTAAGGCTGGAGAGGGAAAAAAAATGGAACAGAGAGCCCCAAGCTGCTGCCAGACCAACTGCTGGGGCCATCTGACAGGAAGCCCCATTCCTGGAAGTGTTCCAGTGCCTAAAAGGGTCCAAAACAGCTGGAGAAGGATTTGGGAAAAGGCCTGGAGCAACAGGGCAAGGGGGAATGACTTCCCAGTGCCAGAGGGCAGGGATGGATGGGATATTGGGAAGGAACTCCTCCCTGGGAGGGTGGGCAGGCCCTGGCACAGGGTGCCCAGAGCAGCTGTGGCTGTCCCTGGATCCCTGGCAGTGCCCAAGGCAAGGCTGGGTGGGGCTTGGAGCATCCTGGGACAGTGGAAGGTGTCCCTGCACATGGCAGGGGTGAAATGGGATGAGCTTCAGGGCCCCTCCCAACACAAACCATTCCATGATTCCATTATCTACCTGCCATCCATCACCTTCCCAAGGCTGTGCCTCTAAATCCTAAATTCTGCAGCCTGGCTGGGGAACCAGAGCCTCCCAGCCCTCCCAGCCCACAGGAGCTCACTCCTTCCTAGCACAGCGAGGGGAGTTCCCTGCAGGATCACCCTGGCAAAGCTGCAGCCGCTGACGGAGCACAGGAAGATGTTTCCCTCAGCCTTACCAAGGAATCCCACTGTTTCAAGGCTGGCTCTCTGCCTGTAGCTACACACAGCTCTCCATTAACCCCCCACATGTTTTGGGGGTCCTGGGGTACCTCGAGGGTGGCCTGAGCCCAAAGCTGTGCCTGCCTCAGCCCGGAGATTTGGGAAGCAGGCAGAGGCAGAGCTCCGGCAGAGCTCCGGAGCATCCAGCACAGGCACAGGGAGAAGGGAGAGCCCTGCTCCTTTACTGGATGCCTTCATCCACAACATCCAAAGGCTCTGAGAGAGGCTCAGTGGTTCCTATTTTACCTGTCCAGGGAATCTGAGGCACGGGAAGAGCAGCCATACAGGGAGTCAGAGCAAAGGTGGGTCTTGAGGAGATGGGATCCCATGGAGAGGAGTGAGCACAGACTTCCCAAGAGGGCCGTGCCCTGTAGGGCACTGGCTCCCAGCAGTGGCCAGATTTTGCCACCTGAAAGGCAAACACCACAGGGATTCCTCCCTGAGAGGGTGGGGAAGCCCTGGTCTGGGTTGCCCAGAGCAGCTGTGGTTGCCCCTGGATCCCTGGCAGTGCCCAAGGCCAGGCTGGGTGGGGCTTGGAGCAGCCTGGGACAGTGGAAGGTGTCCCTGCCATGGCAGGGGGTGGCACTGGATGGGTTTTAAGGTCCCTTCCAACGGGGACCAGGAGCAGGATCTGGGCTGCCCAGCAGCTCCAGGCAGCTGTCTCCTGATATCCGACTGCAGCCAGGCTCCAGAACCACCCGAGAGGAAATCAGGGCTGCTCTTCACTGCACCCGGACTCTCCACTGCCCGGGGGGAAAACTCTCCCCTGTCCTTTTTCCTTCTCCTATTGTTTGCCTCACTGTGGAGCGCAGGCAGGGCTATCCTTGCTCCCACTGGGAGCACCACATGGACCAGTCCCGAGGGATGCACTGGGGAAGATGGGAAGAGCTGGGGGGAGCTCCAGGGCTATCCTGACTCAGCCCAGCGGGCACCTTGGGGGCTGTGGAAGCTGCTGGGCACAGGGAGCTCTCTGCAGGGAAATCCTGCTCCCTCAACTGGTTTTCCTTTCTTTTCTGCACTGGGATGTGAAAGCAAAGGGAAGAGCACCACCCTGTGCTGGCCTCTCCATCATCTGCTGGGGGGAAAGCCTCCAACACCTCCAAAATCTCTCCGCAGTCTCCGCATCCCTTTCTCCTGGTCAGGCGAGAAGAAATAAATATCCCTCCCCGTAGCGTAACGCTGTGCAGGGTGATTAAGAGGGAGTTACATCCTCGTCAGTGCGGAGAAAAGGAAAAAAAAAATTGATTTACAAGCAGTATTATGATAATCTCCTTCCTGCAGGAGGGAGGGTGGGCTCCCGATGCTCTACCAGAGCCATCAAGGAAAATTTAGAGGGAGAGAGAGGCAGCGCAATTAAGCGGCCTGAGCTCAAAATGAATCAGGATCTCAGGAAGGGAGGAGAGGGAAGAGTCCTGCTCCCCGCATTCCTGCAATGGGGCTCCTCTGAGCCTGCTGCTACCCAGGGCTGCCGGACTGATTTGATTTAGGAAACACAAACAAACCAAAGCAACCTAGCAAGTGCCTGGCAGGCACAGGAGGTTCGGAGCAGGTGACCCAATAACTGCAGGCACAGCAGTGCTGAGGCTGGGCAAACCCAATCCAGGGAAACCCCCCAAGGATCCAGTGAGCCCCAGAGTGGGGCCATCCCCATGCAACAGGGAGGGGAATGGGCTGCAACTCACACCAATCTGCCCCCAGACCTCCCCAACAGGGAGAGGTTTAAGATGTTTCATTTTCTTGCTGTTTCCTTGTTTATCCTGCAGTATGGCCAGGCTGGAGGAGAGGGGGACCTGTGCCACCCTCATCCTGTGTGATGCCAAGATGTTTTCCTGCTGCTGGGAAGATCTACAGTCCTTGCTAATCACCAGCCAGTGCTCCACACACACAATCCTCTTTATTCCCCACTTGCTGCCCTGGTGCCTTTCTCCATCCCTGCTCACCCCCCAGTCCCACCGGCCAGGTGGAACTCTCAATTCTCACTGTGTTACTTTTGAACCCAAAGCCTATTTTCCTGTGATTCCTCCCATTTCCCTCCCTGCTCCTCTCTCCCTCCCACGCTGTCTTTATTCTCTCCGGAGCACAACTGTCCCCCAGCCCCCGACGCTTTGATGAGCCCATTTGAAAGGAGAAGATGACGCTCCATGTGAAGGAAACGCTTTTCAAAGGCTGCCACAGAAATAGCTGATAGGCCTGACGTTTTCTACTTTCCTCTTGCTCCTTGTAAACAAGGAAAAGAGGCTGTCGTGTCCCAGTTTAACTGCTTGGGAGTTTCACTTCCCAGCTCCGAGGAGAACCGGGAAGAAAACGAACCTGGAAGGGATGTGGTCTGTCACACGTGGGGGTGAGTGGGCAAGATCCACGTGGGATGAGCCTCTGTCTCCTTCTACACTAGGAAAATGTGCTCCCAGAGCTGCTTTGCCCACTTGGTGTCTCCTGGCTCCCACCTGCACACCAGCCAGGTGCCAGGCTGAGTGAGAAGCTGGCAGCCTCACTCATCTTTTCCAGCTTCACAGCTCCCAAGGAAATGGGAAACGCCAGTGCTGCTGCTCCTGGGAAGTCCCTTGCTGGTGGTGTGCCCGTTCTGCCTTCCCTTTCCAGCTGGGATTGGGTCATACAGCCCTGCAGGAGACTGAGGAGCACCTCATCCCTGTCCCAAGATCCACAGGGAAGGATGGCAGCTCAGCCTGCTCTGTCCCACCCAGGCTCCCTCCTTTTGTCCTTCCCAGGGCATTCCTTGTGCTGGTCTCTTCTCTCTGGAAGGGGCACATCCTCCTCCCAACAAACTACTAGAGCAAACCAGACCTGTTCCAGGGAATCTGCAGTTCAAGAAGGGGAGAGATGAGGGAGTCCCCAGGAGGTGACAGGGACCCCACAGGAATTGTGAAGTCCTCAAGGGACACATTTCAGTGATCCCTAGCACACTGCTCTCCCAGTGCAGGTAGAAAATAAAGCATCTGCCCTGGTGCCAGCCTCCCAGCATCCTTCCACCTGTCCAGATGATGAAGGAGCCTCGTGACATTTGGGGGTGGCACATCCTGTCTGCATGATGAGACACTCAGGCAGCACTGCCATCACCAGCCATCAGTGTCCTCACAAGGACACACCACAGCCTATCCCAAAGGTGGCAGGAGGGAAGACAAAGCTGCAGAAGTCCCTCTGGCTCTGCCCCATCTGTGCTTCCAGCTGGGAACTGCTCATTGGCTAAATCCAAGGGGGACCTTAAAACTCATCCAGTTCCACCCCCTGCTATGGGCAGGGACACCTTCCACTAGCCCAGGGTGCTCTAAGCCCCAGTGTCCAACCTGGCCCTGGACACTTCCAGGGATCCAGGAGCAGCCACAGCTTCTCTGGGCACCCTGTGCCAGGGCCTCCTCACCCTCACAGCCAGAAATTCCTTCCCAATATCCCATCCATCCCTGTGGCAGTGGGAAGCTATTCCCTGTGTCCTCTCCCTCTATCCTTTGTCCCAAGTACCTCTCCAGCTCTCCTTTAGGCACTAGAAGGGGCTCTAAGGTCTCCCTGGAGCCTTCTCCAGCCTGAACACCCCCAGCTCAGATCTCAAAGCATCTCCACAATGAACATTAGCCAAGCCAAGGGCAACACTGCACTATGTCCAGGATCAGAGCCAGGAAAGGAGCCAGCAGGATCTGCAGGATCCCCATGGGCACCAAAAGTGATCCCCTGGGATTGAGCTCAAGCCCCGGAGAAGCTGCTCTCAGCCACGTGAGAGCCTGGCAGGAGAGGCTGAGGCTGCCTGTGGAAGGACCAGAGGCTCAACGACAAAGCTGCTTGTCTGGGAACAGGCGTGGAGATTTGCTCCTTGCCTGGATACTTCAAAGGGCTTAAATCCCAGTAAATAAGCATGACTGTGCAAGAAGAAAGCAACTGGAATCAAAGACCTGATTGTGTTTTAGCAGCCTGTCCTGGGAGCTTTCCTGCAGTGGAGGAGATCAGGAAGAAGTGGGTTTTTCACCTTCTACCACAGACTAAGTGACAAACCCTCCTGAATCGGAGCCAGCTGGAGTCACAGCACCAGCCCACAGCAGGGAGCTACGGAGAAGGGAGAGCAGCTTCCAGATGAGGTGTCTGTGCTGTGCCCACAGAGCTCATAAAAAGGGATTAGCATGTTAACCACGTAATTAAACATGAAAAACTTAGCAGGCGCCTTCAAAGGCAGGCACCAAACCCCAGAGGTCACACTGCAGTGCTCACTGTGCAGCTGCTTTAATTATGGGGGCTCCTCCTGGGCACTGGAACTCTCCCAGCTGCTGGAAGTCTTCCCACAAACTGACAGGACTTCATTTCACTTCCTTGTGCTGTGGCCACAAGTGGATTTCACCCCAAATTTACCTGCCATGGAGCTCTTCAAGCCAGGTGGGATGTGTTTCATCCACAGCCAGTCTGTCTGGAGATATCCAACACCTCCCCCAAGGTGGCCCAGACCTGCAGGGTCACCCCTTTTAGCCTCTTCCCCATGGAACTGCTTAACAATGAGAGCAGCCTGTTTTGGGGAACACCTGCAGCTCCCCACAGCTGGCACAAACCCCAAACTGCAGGGATTTATAGCCCCTGGAATGGCTATAAATGGTGCAGTGAAGAACAGCACAGCCTTGTGCTGAGTTCTCCTGGGTAAAACCTGCCTCTGCACCCGAGCTCCAGAGGTGCTGTGGAATTGCTCTATCTTTTCCAAAAGCAATTCCCATCTGCTCTGCCACCCATGAATGTGGCATCCCAGTACTTCCCTAAGTGCCACTGACTCCAAACTCCTGAAACCCTGTGGCTGTGCAAGAACTTCACCCCAGGGCAGAACAGGAAAGCTTCCCCAAACTCATCCTCCCGAAGGAGGGAGTGGATGCTCAGCACATACAGCCTGCAGATTGAGGGCAAATCCTTGGAGGAAAGCAGGCTCCAGGAATAAGAGATGTGGCATTAACAGAGCAGAACCCCCTGGGCAGGAGGAGGTGAGGAACAGGCAGAGGCAGGGCAGGGAGAAGGACAACTCCTGTCCCCAGGTGTGCTGGTGACCTTCCCCTGCCACAAGAGCCACTTGCAGACACCAGCTGTCCTCAGTCCTCTGCTTTACCTTCCTGGGATGCTTCTCAAATAGGCAGAGCATCCTCGTGCCGCTCAGCTCCAGAGACGGAGCTGCGCATTTTTAGCCCGTTTTGACAGTGTTGGCAGTAGAGATGTTGGCGTTTGTTTGGGGTATTTTTTTTACATCCTGAATTTCTTTCTGCAACAAACAAGGGGGGAAGGTGCTGGTTTACTTCATTAAAGGAATCTTCAAAGGCTGCCCTGCACCTCCGATAGATTCCCAACCACCGGTGCAAAAACAGGCGCGCTGAATTATTTAAGTGCCTCCACCTGAACTCCCCCTCTGAGGCTGCCAACACAACTTCTACCAAGAAAGAAGCTTCCCAGCACGGAGGATCAGGTATAGGAACAAATGCAGAGAGGCTGGGAGTGCTCCTGAGGGAGGGAGAGCCGGGCCGGACGGGTGACCGCGGGCAGCCGGTCCCGCTGGAGCGCAGGCAAGCTCATGCACGGGTTAGTGCCACAGCCAGATCCCAGCACCCCCACGCAGAGTACCTTGGAATAACCTACTTGGAATTCTCAAATGCAGATAGGTCTTCTGCCCTGGGCTTGAGGCTAAACCAGCAAAATAAAATGAACAACAAATAATAATAATAATCCCCGTGTGTGATACAAGGGCAGGTGATCAGTGGGATCTCAGGGCTTGCCTGGAGCAATCAGCAGCTTCCAGGTGAGGCAGAGGGTTGGTGCTATTGAAGTATTGCTGGACTGATATCCCATTCCCAGTGCCCTATGTTTCCTTGCCTTCATCACTGCGAAGACAAAAGCCCTGCTGACCTTCCTGAGCAGAGCAGGCTGTAATTTCCCTCTGATGTCTCCACTAATAGTCTATTATTTGGGAACCTTTGCTCCATGCTGAGATGCAGCAGCCAGGCAGCCCCCGCTCCCTCCGGAAGGGAGGGGACGGGACAAGACTCCATCTTCAAAGGGAAGCAAAGTGATGGCACTGTGACAAGCCCTGACAGACATGGTAATGATGGCCCAGCCACCCTCTTTAAGGGAGACAAATGGGACCATCAGCTCTCTATGAACTCCTCTCTGTCAGAAGTGAAAACTTAGCAGTTTCTGTTTAAACCAAGGACTTGGAACACAAAGACAAATCCTTCCAAAACCTACTGGGAGCAGAAACGCCTCCAGATTCTACAATGACAAAAGGGGTTGTGAAGATTTTTATTTTCTCTGCTCTAGTGTGACAGGAACCTGAATAGCTCCAGGCCAGCATGGGAAAACTAGCAAGTGAGCCCTGCTAGATTCATTTTCCTGCCCCAATTCAGTGATCACCAACTCCCAGCCATGAAAGTCGGCAAGAACTGATATTTCCAAATCCTTTCAGACATAACTTCTGGCTGGGAGTAGTAAAGAGAGTAGAATTTGTTTTTCAAGCCCGCAGTTTTTACCATGGCCTGCATCCCGTGCTGTACAGATTTCCAAAACCTTCCCGAGGACAGCTGCTAGCAGAAAGCCAGCCAGGAAAAAGCCTTCGCAGGGAAAAAAAGCCTTTGCAGGTGAGTGGGGCTGACCACCACCATCCAAATCCATCGTGGATGTGCCCCAGCCCCTCGCTACAGAGCCCAGCACTGAGGCAAAGGAAAAAGATGGGATGTAGAAAAATAAAGAAGGGGTTTTGTTGTGAGCTTTCAGGTGACCCCCATGTCAGCAGACCCAGGCAGCCTCAATTTTTGGCTGAAGTTCCTCATGTCAGCCCCACTGCAGGAGGCAGGTGGCTCCAGGGAGCAGAGGTCTCACCCCCTCTGCCAGCAAAGGCTTTGCTGTTAGTGACTGAAGCTGCACTACAGGTTTCTCTAGAGAGATTAAAAGAGAGGAAGAGCCTTTGGCTTTTTCCACTGAGAGCTCCTAAGCCAGGAGTATTTCTGCCCTCATTATTCACCAGACAAGCTCAGTGCTCGTAGGGAATGGCTGCAATAGGCAGGGAGGGCTTTTCCTGTTCACTGGGGATGCAGAGCCCTTCCAACAACATCCTTGGACAGCTTTTAAGGTTCAGAAAGACCTTCAGCCCTGGAGACATCCCTCCCCACAGCACTGGAGAGACCAGGCTGGGTCAGGACACCAGAATTCCAGAAGCTGGAATTCTCCAATCAAAGCTAAGCAGCTGGGGAAGAAAGCCTAGATTCAACAATTTTATTATCAAAAGCAGGGTGATTTTAGGGTTCTTTTTAAAGGGTTTCATCACGGGAGATACAAACTGGGGCCTTCTGATACCTTTTTAATAGTGTTGTGCTTGCTGTTGCCCCGGCTGGAGTTCTCGTTGTGCAAAATATCCAGAGCTGTCTCTCTCTCCTTGAGCTTCAGCGCCTCGATTTCTGTCTTCAGCTCGTTGAGCTGCTCCTGCAGGTGCTTGCTCCTCTCCATGTACTCCACCCTAATACACACACAGAACAGCCCTGGGTTAGCACTGACCAGCAGCACGTGCTGATGTGACACCTGATAACAGACTTATAACAGAAACAGCTTTTCTTCATTATTTTTAGCGTGTGGAACTGATAATATCAGTTTATAGCACACAGTGAGCTACTCAGAGCAATTATTTGTTCCTTATTAAAGGGACCCAGACAGCCAACCCAGCAATAAAAGTGTAAGTTATATTATTATTATTATACAAATTAAACCCAAGCTGGGTGGTATTTTAAGTCTCCCAATTTGCAAGTGAAGCTGACTAAGGTTTACACCACACAGTGGTTTAAGCAGCTACTCAGGAGAGCTCTACACCCCTGCACCCCTTCCCAAACCTGCTCCACAACCCAAATCCACAAATCTTTCCATGAGGAAGGACCCTGATGTACTGACTTGTCATGTTTTAGAGAGATTTAGCTTGTAAACTGTGTGGAAGCAAGTGCTATCCCCAAAATATCAGGTATCTTATTATCCCCTTAAAGTATCAGGTATTTTTATATCTGATATGACACAGAGCATGAGAGCATGCCAGGCAGAGAGAAAGTCTCCCCCAAAAAAAAAAAAAAAAAAAAAAAAAAAAAAAAAAAAAAAAAGGGAAAAAAACAACCCCCAAAGCCAGCCATTCCCAGGACTTCCACAATGAAAAATCAACTGGAAAAATCACCTCATGAACTTTGGACCTGTGATTAACCCCCTGAGTCAGGTCAGAGGGCCAGCAGGGTAATAGGAACCCTTTCCAGTGCCAAAATTTTTAAAGAGGTTTATCCCAGCACCCAAGGAAAGAGAACAGCCCCAGAAAAGACAGGAAAAGGATCCTATTGCTTTCAGCATTTGGCAGAGGCAGCTCTCCCTGCTCAGGAGAGCAGGATGACCTAGATAGCAACCTGGGTACAGAACCAGGAATTATCCTGTTATTTTCAGCTTCTATCTTTTTCCTTCTGGCTTTGGGAAAAGTTTTTAGAAGTTCTTAATCTCCTGTCTCTAGGTCTGTGGTTTCATACACAGGAGAGGGCACTGAGCAGAGGCAAACCAAAGCAGCCTCTGGGATCCAGGGGTCATTGCAGCCTCAGGAAGTTTTGGCCCGAGAGGGATGACAGAGCCATTGTGGCTTTGATCTACGACCCAATCGATGAACAAAGCACATCATTATTACAGAGATTAAAATCTGATCTGCTTTGATTTCTGTTCAATTGGTAATTTCGAAGGCTACACTTACACCCTCAGGAAAACACAAGATCAAAGCTCATGATCACATCCAAACTTGCTGGCGAACACTTTACATCCAGGAACGTGACACAAATTCCAAGGAAAAGGGGTTAAAGCCCTAGTGCAGGACTGTAACACACCCCAGCTATCACCACATTCCCTGGACACCTGCAAAGCCTCAAGCTCAGGCCTCCAGCACGCAGCCTGCTGTTAACTCTTCCCACCACTGTGGGCAATTCCAGCCTGAGCAGGAGCCAGGATTCCCACATGGAGAGGAACTGCCTGGAGCAGGGCCCTGAGCTCCCCTGTGAGCAGGTGACACCAGGTCCCCACGAGGGAAAGGCTCAGCCAGGACAAGCCCAGCATTTTTCAGGTTGGAAAAGCCCTCTGAGGTTACCAAGTCCAACCATTCCCCAGCACTGCCAAGGCCCTATGTCTGCAAGTGCCACATCCACATGGCCTTTACATCCTTCCAGGGATGGGACTCCAGCACTGTCCTGGGCAGCTGTACTGAACAGCTCTTTCCATGAAGAAAGGTTCCCTAATATCAATCCTGAGCCTCCCCAGCCTGAGGCCGTTCCCTCTCCTCCTGTCCCTGTTCCCTGGAGCACAGCCCGACCTGCCCCGGCTGTCCCCTCCTGTCAGGAGTTGTGCAGAGCCACAAGGTCCCTCCTGAGCCTCCTTTTCTCCAGGCTGAGCCCCTTTCCAGCTCCCTCAGCCTCTCCTGGGGCTCCAGCCCCTTCCCAGCTCCGTTCCCTTCCCTGGACATGCTCCAGCCCCTCCAGGTCTCTCTGTCAGGAGGGTCCCAGAGCTGCCCCAGCACTGGAGGTGCCCCAGCAGTGCCAGCTCAGGGGACAGGCACTGCCCTGCTCCTGCTGCCACCCCAGGGCTGGCACAGCCCAGGTGCCCTTGGCCTTCCTGGCCACACCTGGCTCAAGTTCAGCACAAATCCCAGCCCAGCCCAAACTGGATGCATGCCACATACTTCTCCTTCTCGATTTCCATGGACAGCCTCTTCATGTCTGTATCCTTGAAGTCAAAGGAGAGGCTGTCACTGATGAGGTTGTAGCTTGGCAGGTCAGTGGGCAGTGCTGTGGTACTTGAGTTCATGGACTGCTGAAGAGAGAGCACAAGTTAATTACTCTGGGCCACACAATGTCACTACAGCCAATGTTCTGCAACGCCAACGTAAAATCAGAGCAACGCTTGAGCCCAGAGTCCTGAGCACAAGATCAGCCTGGACATCCCCTTGCTCCATTCCCAATTTGCTCCCCAATTCAAAGCCATTGCCCCTCCAGGATTCTTTGTAGTCCTAAAAGAGGAGACAACACACCACCTGCCTTCAAAATCTATTGACAAAACTTGGTAAAATCAAGGCTTTATCACTGCTGTGTCACTTTAAGCTGCCTCTTGGGAGTCATCTGTCTGCTATTTAACATTCAATCAGGCTTATAAAGTTCAAGCTGTGAGCAGGGACAATGTAAGATCCTGTGTGACAGCAGAGTCTTGCACTCCACAGCTCCCCAAAGCCTGAGCAAAGACCAATGTGACCCCAAGGATGTCATTCCAGCAAGGTCCATGGAGATGCACATTTTTATCTCCTCAGTAATTTACAGCTCTAAAGGTTTAGAAACCACTTCTAGATTCAGCTGGAAATGGAGATAACACAGCAAACCACTCCTGGAACACCTGAGCAAGGATTTGGGACTTTCTTCCTCCTGCAAAATGCTTTGCTATCCCCCAGTGACACACACTGCCAGGCCCTCAGGTTTTATCTTCTCCTAAAAAATGACCCTTCTTCCTCTCAGTCAAAAATTCTGTCACACCTCTAACAAATGGGCTCATTAGGAAGATAGGAATATCCTGCTGGAGTCATGGCTCTGCTCCTGCAGCACACTGGATGAGGTGGCAAGCAGGGCACATGCAGCATCAGATGGGGCTGAGTCACAACTGCTGCCAGCCTGCTCAGCCCTGCTCTGGGGTATGAGAAACCCAGCCCAGCATCCCAAAGATCCTCCACCTCCCTCCTGGATGATCCTTCTTGCTTTAAGGGATTCCTGTAAGGAAAACAACATGCCCAAAGCTGGAATGGCACTGCTGAGTACCTGCTCTATCAAATGAGAGTTTGAGCTTCCATTTGCTCTTTCTTTCCTTCATTTCTCCTATTTGGGATACTCCAAGCACTGTTTTCAGTTAGCTCCTCTTCAGCAAGACCTGCAAGCACTGGGGTGACAGATTTACTCTGCACAATAACCTGCCTCTTCCCTCACCACCAGCCTGGAATTCACAAACAGCCAGGGCTCGATCCCAGCTCGGACAAATCTGAGAGGGACAACATTTCATCGATCGGCGAAGCTGGAACACAAACACCTCATACAAGCATAAACAAGGAGGTGCCTCAAACTGCACTTGGCCTGGCTGGAGCCTTCCAGGTGAGTTAAGACCCACATGACAAGGAAACCCAACTCCTTCCTCCCCCTCTGCTGCCAGCACGGAACAAAGCCACATTAATTCTGGAGCAGGCGCTGGAAGGGACAGCTCAGTACCTAAATTCCAGTCTCGAAGGAAAGGGGACAGGTCTGCCAAAGCATTTAACTGATTTAAATACTTGCATCCCATTGACATTCAAGTCCCTTCCCTGTAAGGCACACAGGCGTTCCCAAAGTCCTTCCCACGTGAGGTTCTCCTGTCCCTGCAGCGCAGGGGAGCCAGGAGCATCCGAGCCAGCCTGCTGGCCTTCAAACAACCTTTAGCTTGTTTTTTTTTCAGTACAAGCTTTGTTGGGTTTTGTTTTTAAAAACTCGCAACAGCAGCAGTAACAGTTGAGCAGGAATTTCAGTTGCTGCAGCCATTAAGGCCTGAGCCAATTCATCAGGGTTGCTACAGCCACTACTTCCTTCTCTTCCCTCAGCACTGCTCTGCTGTGGAGCATGGGAAAAAATCGGTGGAGAACTCAGAGAGCAGCAGGAGTGAGAAGGAGTATGGAAAAACCAAAGAGTGAGCAGGTTCAGGGCTCTCAAAGGCACAGGATTGATATCTGGAGCAAAGCATTTAACAGAATCATGGAATGGTTTGGGTGGGAAGAGACCTTAAAGCTCATCCTGTTCCACCCCCTGCCATGGCCAAGGACACCTTTCACTATCCCAGGGTGCTCCAAGCCCCAGTGTCCAACCTGACTTTGGACACTTCCAAGAATCCAGGGGCAGCCACAGCTGCTCTGGGCACCCTGTGCCAGGGCCTGCCCACCCTGCCAGGGAACAATTCCTTCCCAATATCCCATCCATCCCTGCCCTCTGGCACTGGGAAGCCATTCTCTGTGTCCTGTCCCTCCATCCCTTGTCCCCAGTCCCTCTCCAGCTCTCCTGGAGCCCCTTTAGACCCTGCAAGGGGCTCTGAGCTCTCCCTGGAGCCTTCTCCTCTCCAGGTGAGCACCCCCAGCTCTCCCAGCCTGGCTCCAGAGCAGAGGGGCTCCAGCCCTTGGAGCAGCTCCGTGGCCTCCTCTGGATTGGCTCCAGCAGCTCCAACTCCTTCCTGTGCTGAGTCCCCAGATCTGGAGGCAGCTCTGCAGGTGGGGTCTCACCTGGGCAGGGCAGAGGAACAGAATTCCTGTTGCAGATTCCCTGCCATTAGCAACAATCCCAGGCAGCTCTTTCAGCAGGTGGTGTTATTTCTAATCCAGGGCCGTGGGGTGATAAAAAGGACAGGGAGCTTTTTCCATATGTGTTCCCTGACCTGGAACAAACTGCAAAGCCCTGTTCCTGCAATACAGCAATTTCCTGCCGTTAAGAGGCAAGCACCACGCCGGCAGCAGCCATCCCTTGGATCCCTCTGGAATACAGAGCGACACAGAGGATCCAGAGGGAGCACAGAGCACGTCAAGAGGGTTCCCCTGCAGGGAAAGCTCCTCCTGGTGCTGCCATTGCCTTTATTTTGCTGCTCAGGAATTTGGGCAAGCCCAAACCAGCCACTGACAGCTCCCACAGGATCAGAGAGGAGGTGATTGCCTTTAGCTGGCACCTGAAGGGCACTGAGGGAGGCAAAGATTTGCGGCCAAGTCCGTAAGGAATGAGTTGTTCTCCAAGCCCTGACGGCCTGAGTCTCAGATCCACATCTCACTTCTCATGCATCACCTACCAGTGACATCATAAAAGCAGCATGGGCTTCAAGGACTAAAAAAACACTCAAACAAGTTTTAAAGATTGGAGACTGGAAAGTTGAAAAATATATATATTTAACTGTTTCTTTTGCCTTTTCTGCAGCACAGAGTTAGGTCAGGGATTGGACTCCATCTCTGAAGGGTCTTTTCCAACCTAAGTGATTCTACATCCATCCACTCCCTCCTTCCTCTCTTGCTCTTGTGAAGTCCTGCTGAGTTCCCAGTGTCAGGGGACGACACAGCACAAGTCTGGGACCATGGAAAAGGACAAGCCCAATGTTATATCCTCGTTCAGGAAGAGAAAAGTTGGAATCCTGCACCGTTCATCAGAGCTGAGGAACTCAAGTCTCCCAAGAACAGCTTTCAAATCAGGGTCCCCCCATGTGCTGGCAATCCAGTGAAGTTTAACAGAAGATAGAAGAGCCCAGCAAGGTGTTTTCACCTGGATATGGACATGCTGGGCACACCAGCCTCCTCCTGACCTTGAAAACAACAGCCACAGAGTCTGTGCAGTACATCCCTCATCCCAGGGCAGGGAGAGGGGCAGGAGGAGCAGCAGCTGCATGAGGGGACCCTGGCACTGAAATGGGGAGGAAAAAAGCATTTCCCTCCCCAGCAGGCATTGGCATCCGTGTCTGGAAGACCAGGGCTCTTTAGGGAAGGCAGAGGACACAGCCTCATGTGTCTGGAAGTGGCAGCTCTGCCACCAGGCAGATGCAGCTGGAGGGGTGGAGCTGAGCTCCATGCAATCCCACAACATTCCCCTAATGAGGCTCTAATTCCACGGGAAGAGAGAG
Organism: Vidua chalybeata; assembly: GCF_026979565.1. Lineage (NCBI taxonomy): Eukaryota > Metazoa > Chordata > Aves > Passeriformes > Viduidae > Vidua > Vidua chalybeata. The sequence goes on along the minus strand of NC_071547.1, from coordinate 12,725,485 downwards.
CTGAGCCACCCAGCTGCTCCCCTGCGCAGAGATTTCAGCACAAGGGCTTTGAGCTGGGGCTCTGCTGGTTTCACTAAGGATGGACATGGCAACACGAGCGAACGTGGTGTGGAAGAGCTGCCCAAATACACTGGCTGGTGTAGCCATGCAGCACGGTTCCAATAAGGACAAGTGTTTCCCTGTGCACAAGTTAAAGCCAGAATTAAGGAGCTGATGCATCCCAGAATTCTAGTGATTTGTACAAGAAGGAGCACTCCAAAGCTGGGCTTTATCCAGCATTCACTTGACTGAGTGTCCCAGAGCTGAGAGCACCTGATTATTTTCCATCACTGTTATTTTTAATAGCTTCCAAATACTCTTGCAGTGAACTCCAGGGAATCAGGATGAGAAGTTGCTTCATCTCAACCCCTCTCCAATCTGCTCCTATAAAGTTTCCAGACAAAGGGGGAAGGAGCTTGCAGGTACAAATTCCAACCTCTGTGCTGGCCTGTCCATAACTCCCAGGTCAAGCCCATTCCTGATGTTCTTCCCCTTCCCCCAGGCCAGGAAGGAACAGGTGTGAGCTGCAGGGCTGGAGGCACCTGATGGGCTTTGCAGGCACAATTAGGGAAGCAGAGGAAAAGAACTGCCAGACAAGTCAGAGCAATGGTCATCTAGTCTGGCTTTTCGGTGCCCGGCACAAATCAGGACCAGATGCTTCAGAGGAAGGTGTGAAATCCTCTTAATGGACAATTATGGAATAATCTCCCTTCAAGTAAGTTTTTTTCCAGCACATGAAGGTCCAGTTTATGCCCAAAGAATGAACTTACAGGTTCTGAACAGTGTTTATCGCACCTAACAAGGACATATTTAACCCTATTTTAAAGGTTATTGCTAAGCTGGTGCACTCCACACGTGCTGGCAAAGTGGCTTCGATACAGCTGCTAAACTGGTTTAAAATTTGCTGCTTTAATTTCACCAGCAGCTCCTGTGCTCTCGTAGCAAGAGGTGGGTGGAAAAAAAAAGAGCATAGTGAAGTTCTGCTGGATGAGATGCAGGGATGAAAAGGGCAAGCACTGCTCAGGATTTCTGAGCAGCAAAGAAACAGCTCAGCCCCCTCCATGGTTGGGATGGAGAAGGAGGCTCCTCCAGGCTACACAGGAGGTCAGGGAACAGGGAAGTACAACACAGATCTCTCTTACTGTGTAGGAAGACTTGCTAGTGATCTCCAAGAGCTTCTGCTTCGCTCTGCGCTCCGACTCGCGAGCCTCCTGCAGGTCCTGCTTGAGCTGATCAGCCTCCTTTGCCCTGCAAAGACCAACAGCAAACAGCAAATATCAGACTGGAGCCAGGAGGAATGAGAAGCAGGACCAGTGTGCATTAGGCAAGAAGAGACAGAGAAGGGCTGAGTTCATCTGAGCAGAAGGGCTGACACCTGGCAGGCTCTCACACAGAGAGGAGTAATCAGCTGGAAGGAAACAAGACTCATCTTTTACTGCTCACTGCCACATTCACCATGGGACCTGGGCTAGGGTATCAGGAGGATGGAAACACCAGTTTTAACAAGGAGCAAAGTCTCTGTTCAAGGACCTGGAACAGAACTCATGGCTGGAAAGGAGAACTGAACAACTGAGAGATATGTACAGGAGTAAGGAGAGAATAGGGAATGTAGATCTACCATCCAGAGGAAGAACAACCCCCAAGTGTTATTAATGTTGTTAAATACTTTGGGGAATGCAGAGGAGGGTTGCAGAAAGCACCCAAAAGCAGAGCTGGCTTTTGGAGAGGGAAACCATCTGGGCCAAAGGGCCATGTGCTGTTGGACACACGTGGGAAGCTGAGGGAGGATAACTCAGAGGGATAACTTGAAGGGGGTGGGAAGCAAAGCAAAAGCAGCTGCAAGGTTGTACCCTCTGACCTCCTCTCTGACTCCTCGGCCATTTTCAGTGCCAACATCTCTGCCTCCAGCACCTTCTGCTCCATCAGCCTCTTCTCCTCCTCAGTCCGGATGGCCGTGGCCTTGATGCGCTGCATCTCCTGCTCGGCCTCGGCCGCCTTCTGAGCCAGGAGCTTGGCCTCCTCCTCCGTGATCTGCGCCTTCTCCGCCAGCAAATCCGCCGTCTCCTCCGACCTCATCTGACAATTCCGGGACACGAAGCCATTAAGGACAGCCAATGTCTCCCCAAAGGTGCCCACAGCCCCCGGAGCAGGGCCCCGAGCTGCTCGCTCCGACACGCTCCGTAGAATCCCTCCCTTCCGTGAAAGCCTGCAGCCGTCTGCCCCCAAGGCTGCGATGTGCCCAGGCTCTGTCCCAAATCATCCTCTTTGTGCTCCTCCCAAGCAGCCCTGCAGGATTAAATAGCTCCATCCAGCCTGCTGCTCACTGGCCACTGGAAGCAGTTTGGGAACAGTCTTAGGGCAGCCATAGAGCGCTTCCAAAAACGCTTCCGCAGTGGAAAGAGTGAGGAGCAGCTGCAGTGCTCGGGAAATGGCCTCCCAGGAACCTACCAGAGCCTCGTTGGCCATGGTTGCCTCCTCCTTCAGCTGCATCAGCCTCCTCTCCAGCTCATCCCTGGTCCTCTCAGCCTCTTCTCTCATTTGCTTCTCTCGTGCCAGGCACTGTCGTTCCATCTGGGAAAAAGGGATTGGGGAAAGCGAGGAGAAAAACACATGTGAGGAAGGTGAGAAAGAGTCACAGGTGAGGTCAGAGCACTGCTGCTCCTCTCTGCTTAGTGACAATGGGAACGTCCATGGACTGGGGTGACCTGATCAAAGAACAGAATCATGGGATCACTTAGGTTGGAAAAGATCATCAAGTCCAACTGTTCCCCCAGCACAGCCAAGGCCACCCCTAATCCACGTCCCCAAGTGCCACACCCACACCTTCTTTTAACCCTTCTAGGGATGGTGATTCCACCACTGCCCTGGGCAGCCTGTTTGATGCCCCCTTGAAAAGTGCCAGTCCTGAGACAATTCCCATCCTCTGCTCAGGCTGTCACTCACAGCATGGCCACAGGAGCTGCCTGCAGGTGACAATGTCCCCAGACAGTGCCCTCCTAGGCTGAGTCAGAGGGCAGACCAGACCAACTGGGTCTCAAGATCTCCAGCTTAACTCTCTGGAGTTTCTTACAGCAGGACTGGGCCTAAAGACAGTCTGAGGGCACCTCCCAAACACCAAAGCACAGGGCAGGAGGCTGGAGAACAAGGATAGCTGCTCCTTTTGATCAGATATCCAACCCAGCATCCTGGAACCTTCACTTCCATTCATTCAGAGGGAGGTGACACAGAGGGCAACCATCTCTGACAATTCCTGGATAAAACAAACCCTCTCCATTCGCAGGGTACAGCAATGCTTCTTCAGGAGGAGAAGATCCAAGCCACCAGGACCTGCCAGCTCTCCCCAGAAGATGCTGGGAGGGTTGCTGTGCCCAGGGACTGCCTCTTCACTAGCCAAGAGCCCAAAGGAGCCATTGGGCTAATTAACACACTGAGTTTAATCCCTCCAGTCCCACAGGGATGGGGCATTATAAATATCCACGCTGCAGCCAGGACAGGAGACCTGCTGGGTTTAATAAGGGAAGGAAGTGAGACAAGCCACATTTCTCTACTCCTTGGACACCAGCTGTGCCCTGAAAGCAGGACGCCCACTGTTCCAGCCGTTCTGCTTCCTTCCATTAAAGGTTCCCCTCATTAATTATCATTATGATCTGCATCCCACTCAGGACTCCCATTAACAAGAATTCCTGATCTAAAAGGACTATTTGAAACCAGTTAACAACTGTGGATGCTGGGGAGGGAGCAGGGAGCAGGGCAGACAGCACAGTGGCTCACTCAGGACAGGGCAGCCAGCCCACACAGGAGCCTGACCTTTCCCATGGAGCCCAAGTGGTCTGGATTTGGGAGCTCAAGTGAAGCCATAAGCTGCGGATCCCTCCCAGAGCCCTCACCTCTTCCAGCAGCCCAAATAAGCACAAGATCCTGGGTGTGGTGTTATCCAAATACATCAAAACCTCACAGATCATAAAACTTAAAGATTCATGGAATTGATCAGGCTGGAAAAGCCTTTTAAGCCCAAGCCCAACCATTATCCCAGCACCACTGTGTACTCCACAAAACCATATCCTTGAGTGCCACATCCACTTCTGAGCTCTTCCAGGGATGCTGACTTCACCACTTCCCTAGGCAGCCCATTCCAGTGCCTGACCACCCATCCCTGAGGCTGTCAGCACTTGGACACCGTGCTGCTCCTTCCAAGGACCTTCTGCTCTACTAAGGACACGGCTTAGGGAACACAGTGGTGAAGGGTTGATGGTTGGAGGCCTCAGAGTGCTTTTCCAACCTCAATGGTTCTATAGTGCCAACTCCTTACTGACCAGAGGAATCCCTGTGGGAAGTCCCTCTTCCCCAGTGGAGCTTGTAGTGACTCAAGCCCAGACCTCTTCTGCCACTCCACGAGCTACATGAAGGAAAACTGCCTCAGGAGGTGCCTGAAGGACAAGTCACATCCCACCTCCAGCCCAGCTGAGCACCTCAGCACCATGCAAGCACCTTGGGAGGTACATGAAGGACAAGATACATCCCATTTCCAGGCTGGCTGAGCACCTCAGCACCACACAAACACCAAGAGATGCCTGAAGAACAAGCCATGTCATACCTTCAGCCCAGCTGAGCACCTCCACCCCACACAAGGATTGAGAGAGGTGCCTGAAGGACAAGCCATGTCCCATTTCCAGGTCAGCTGAGCACCTCCATCCCACACAAGCACCTCTACGGCCACGCTCAAACCCAGTAACACCCAGACCCACGAGCACAAGCCCCTGCTGGGTGCAGCGACTGCTCTGGCTTCTCCCGCTCCTCTCTAGTGGCTTCCCTGCCAAAGGGCCATTTATATTCCGAGCACCAGTGCTCAGATTAGCTGTGTGGGTTTCAGTGAGTAGAAAAGGTCTACGAGCAGAAAACAATGATTCATACAATTCAATTTGCTGATCTCTGCTCGTGGGCTCCACGCCGCTGCCTCCGCCGCGCCGTGCCGGCCGCCCCGGCTGACCCGTGGCACGGAGAGAGGCCAGCATGGCATTAGCATTCCAGGCTGCACAGCCCGGAATGTCGGTGTGCATTCCATCACCCTGCAATTAGAAATGAGCCAAAGAGCTACAGCAGAGCACAGCTCCCCCTCACAGCCCCTGATTTATCAACTGTCCCAACACACGGCCTGCCACGCACTTGTAGACAACCAGGGCAGCTCTTCCCTCCTGTCCTCTCAGTTTTGTTCCCAAATTGGGGGCTGGACTCAGGCTGCCACCAACCTGCAGAGCCAAGCTGAGATGACTGGAGAGCTGGGAGCAGGCTACTAAAAAATGTTCAGCTGGACCTTCCCTCAAAGCTGCTTTGAAGTCATTCCAGAGACCTGTTCTCCCCAAGCCCAAGCATTTCTGATTTTGGCTCACTGGTTATGGGACACGTGGCTCACCTGCTTCCTGGCCTTCTCCTCCCTGGCCTGTGCTTTCATCTGCTGCACCTCCAACGAGTCTGCCTTCCTCCTCCTCATGAAGAGGTCGTGGTTCCCAATGCACAGCTGAAGAATCTGTTGCAGTCAGGGGTGAAGAGCAGAGAGGAACAGCTGTATGTGTGATGGCAATGAGGTGGTTTGTATTCTTGACACACAAAACCACTAGAATTGCTTTGATTTGGTGCTTGTTAGTGCTTCCACCCACTGAGCTCCAACCCTGTGAGCTCTCACAGCTGTAGGAGGGGCAGGGAGCCAGGTCCCACACCAAACACCAGCTCCTGGGTATAGCAGCTCTTTGCAGACACCAATTTTCTGTGCCTCCAGCACAGCACGGGTGTTGTTTTACACCCACTCTGAAAAGACAAGAGGCCAAATAACGAAATAAAAATTGCTACAGCTCTGCCTGGTTCCCTGGTTCTCACTGCTCCCTTTCTTTAGGCTCAAGATGAACTTGCACCTTCTCCCCAGTGTACGTTTAAGGCACTGAGATTAAAAAATAAATTAAAAAAAAAAAAAAAAAAGAAAAAAAAAAGAAAGGAAAACCACTTTCCATTTGGACAAACAGAAGGCTTATCAAAAACTTGCTTGGGCATCTCCAGATTCCTTTGCTGAAGGGATTTGAGCCCCAGTGTGGTTCTCTCTGGTAAGGACCAGGGAGGTGGCAGTGCTAGAGGAGGGTTAGCACAAGGTGGGCACACAGAGGAGTGAAAAGATTTTTTTAGCAATAAAAGCAGGGTTCTAAATTTGGATTCTTTTCTAAAGGACTGATTTACATGCTCTTCTTCCATTTTATAAAATCACAAGAATCATGAAATGGTTGGAGTTGGAAGAGACCTTTGAGATCATCCAGTGCCACCCCCTGCCATGGGCAGGGACACCTTCCACTGTCCCAGGTTGCTCCAAGCCCTGTCCAACCTGGCCTGGAACACTTCCAGGGATGGGGCAGCCACAACCCAATCTTCTCTGAAGATTTCAGCACTATGAACCTGATGATGCAGAGAATGAGGAAGCCCCATTTCCTATAGAATATGAAGCACAGTCAACAACCAGGACAGCAAAGGTACCTGTGTGACCTAACAACAGATCCAAATCCAGACCATCAGCTAAAGCTGGTCTCCAATATGGACAGCTCAGTGCAGCCCATCCTTGTCCAAGGAGAGTGTCCTCAGAGGGGAAAAGCCAGGACTGTGGTAAAGGTGCCTCCCAAAGCAGGGAAAGCTACGACACAGGGCAGAATGGGAACGATCCACATGGGAAGAAAGAGGAACTGGGCAAAGCTGGGAGTTCTATTTATTAAGTGCTTCCACTATTTAGGTCAGCTGAAAGCCAAGAGCTGCAAAAGGGAGCACAAAAAGAGGGGAAGGGGAGAGGTTCTGTGCAGCAGCTTACCTTGAGTCTCCCCCTTCCCTCCTTCAGCGAGCAGTAACTGCTACACCCCATCACAACCACACAGCAGCAGCTCCCTCTCAAAGGAAAAGCCCCAAAAGCTCGTTGTCTCACACTCTCTGCAGAACCCACTGCTGCAGGCAGTAAAAAAAGACTGTCTGTGCACTTACCAGCTTATTCACACGCAGCTTTGATGAATTGAATTTAAAAACATCAATCTTTTTGTCCAATGGCTTAATCGTAAACTGAAAAGAAAAAAATAAAGAGGGAGAGAGTTATCAGAGAGTGGTGCATTTAATAAAAAGGCAGCTATAAAATTCTTCCTGAAAGCTCTGGCTCAGAGCAGGTCAGCAGGGTCAGACACACGGCTCAGAGCCGTCCCCGTGGCTCTGAGCCAAGCAAGAGGACTTGCATCAAAAGAAGCCAAGGAGACAACTGTTCCTCCTGTCAGGAAAACATGGGGGCCACAGGAGCTGGTGTCCTCTGCAGAGAACCCTGCAGGGGTGGGGGTTCAGCTCAGCACCTCCCCAGGCAACGTGCTGCTCTCCTGGGAGCTGCAGGGAACACAGAAACCACAGCAGGAACTCAGGATGCTTCCAAAGGCAGGAAGAACCAGCTCAGCTGCCTGATGGGAACCACAGAATCATTAAGGTTGGAAAAGCCCGCCAAGATCCTAAAATTCAAGTGTCAACCCAACAGCATCATATTCACCCTCAAACCATGTCCCCAGGTGCCACATACACAAGTGTTCTGAACACTACTTGGCAGTCTGGGCCAGGGTTTGACAGCCCTTTAATGAAGAAATTTTCCCTAATATCCAACTTAAACCTTCCCTGGCACAACTCAAGGCTGCTTCATCTCATCCTATCACTTGTTACCTGGGAGAAGAGCCCAACTCCCAGCTGGTTGCACTCTCCTGTCAGGGAGTTAAAAGGGCAGGAGAGCTGCACCAGGAACACAGCAAAGAGCTGCTGCCCTTCCCACTGACACCTCCACTCACAAGAGCTCCCCAGAAGAATTTTCCATGTATTTTCTTCTCCAGAACTCAGCCATGTCCTAAGATTTCCCCACAATTCAAACTGTTATTCCCTGGCTGTAAGTTATATGTACAGTCCATGTGCCAACCAGCCAGCTCTACCCATGGCCTGGCTTCACCCTCTCCAAAGCTCTCCCACAGATGCTTTCTTGAGAGGCCAGTGGTGGCACAAATCCCTCAAGGGCTTTGGTAATGCAGCCCTTGGATGGAGAGAAGCCTCTGCACTACCAGAAGGGTACTTGAAGAGATGGAGTGCTCTGCAAGATGGCATTTTTTAGGAGACATGCACATATTCCATCACTCCCCCACACGCTACAGAAATAACGGGCTGAGGAGCTGGAGCAGACAGTGTGTCCATTAGAGTGGGAGATCTGTCAATACACGGCCCTGCCTGCAAAGGGCCCTGCCCTGGCACTGCCTCGCTCTGGCAGTTTAAGAGCCAATCTTTTAAAACTTTCACAAAAGCAGACGTGCATGAACGTCCCTGGATTCGGGCTCCAGCAGGGCCCCCAGCAGTCACTGAGAGCAGCAGCAGGAATGTGCTGGGAGAGGAGTTTCAGCTCCATGTGAACAGTCAATCTTTGTTAGGAGGGATAACCCCCAGTGTGGTGTCAGCAGAGCTGCTGTTCCCAGCTATTGGCCCTGTGTGCATCAGGTCAGGCCTGCTCGTGGGCACCTGATTACACAGATGATTGAGCTGATGGAAGGGACCCATCCTTCCCCTGGAGAGAGCTCTGCTACAGTCCTGTGGCAAGGCCTGCTTATGGAGGGGTCAGTCCCTGCATTCTGGGGAGCTCCCACTGCACTGTAACAGGAAGGGAAGCTTTGGAAGTCACTCAGTGCTGGGCTTTTTGCGGACTTGTGAAGCTCTTTAAGGAGTAAAGCAAGTGGAGACAATTCCAGCATGGATTTACTGCTTATAAAACTTCACAAGACATGCAATAAACGCAGCTGATGAGAAACCTTTAGCTGCTCCCCTGATCAATATCATGTTTAGATTAGAAAACCATTTTTAATTAAGAAGTTAATTCTCTTCCTTACCATGAAGGCAGCTGGTTTCTTTGAGCAGCTCTCTCAGACTTAAAATGGAGCTGCTCAATCCCCCCTCCTCAGCCAATTGCACTTCTGTTCTCAATTAGGTTTGAGGGCCAACAATCCCAAAGACCCAATTTTTGTCTCTGGATTTAATAAATAACTATCCAACAGTGCCCTTAAATTGCTCAACTTCCTAAAAAGATTCCAGCTGCTATGCCAAGCCCAGCAGCCTGACACCCAAGATGATGTAATGAGATGGCAAGAGCTCTTCTCCCCAGGAATACATCTCCCTGTACTCCATAATACAGAATATATCCACAGTAATAAATACTGTAATATATGCAGTAAAGAAGAGATTTTAACTTCTGAACTCTGGTATTTGGGCTAAGAACATCAACAGCAATTTTGGGTTTTTGAAAAGATTATTACATAGAAGGTTTGAAACCAAAGAGGAGAACCAGCTCCCCAGTGACCCCTTGCACGCCCACTCCTGCACAGTTTCAGGAAGGCTTGGATTAAGGTTTCAACTGGAGGAGTTGAGCTGCCCTTAGCTAAGCTGGTGAGAGCAAGCACAGCAGAGAGAGAAGCCAAGAGAAATAATTTTAAATCCCAGTTGTGTTCTTACTGCTCTCAGGGAGGAGTTGGGACACATCCATACCTCTTTATCACTGTAGGAGATATTCCGGATCTCATTCCATGGGAAGGAGATTTTAGGGGTCAACCTGTTGTCTGGGTCATAAATGTGAAGACCCAAGGCATCAACTCCAAGGAGCAGCTCTGTGCCCTTTTTATTCTGCAGGAGAAAAGGAAAGAGCAGAAATCACTGGGAGGGTCAGATGTGAACCTACTGTTCCCCCCTCAGCCAGCCCCGAGCAGTGACCCAGCACTGGGTACCAGGAGCTGTTGCCTCCCCTCAGCACAGGTGGGGTCCCCAAATGCCACCTCCCAGCTCTCTTGGCTCTCCAGGACATGGAAATTACTCTGGCAGGAAAACAGGACCCCCCAACCCACCCAACTCACCCTGATGGCAAAGTAGTTCACGCCGTACATTTCCAGGTCCTGGGCTATCTTCAGATACTCCATTTCAGCTTCATCTCTGTCAGGCAGGAACAGTGTTTGGGAGGATCAGAGAGGGACATGGCTGCTCCTGCTGATCCTAAGCACTCACCAGGCTTTAAAGCTTGGACTGTCTCTATCACACAGGTCAATCCTGTCTTTGCTGGCAGGATCAATAAAGTCCAAGAGCAAATCTCACTCTGCAGCTGCCAGCATCTGAGTGGCTGCTGAGATGCAGCACTCCAGGCCTGGCTTTGTTCACCTCCCAGTCCCTTCAGCATAAATAGGAAATCCCTGGCTGGGATGTCACTGTTTCAGATCCATGGCTTTAGGTTTATCCCCCAAAAGGAGCATTTTTCCACCTGAGGCAGCCACATAGTTTGAATCCCTATTTATTCTCCGAGATCCCTGATGCAGGCGAGTCCTTACTTTGCATCAATCCTAAATTCTCTTGAAGGCCCCAGCAGTGACCAGGGGACAGCAAGGCACAAGCAGAGCCATCAACAAAAGCTTTGAGCTCTTTCCGAGGCTGCTGTGCTGAGATTAACCTGCTGGCAGAGCTCATCCAGTGCCTGCCCAAGCTTCCCAAAGCCTGGTGACTCCCCAGGGGAGGGGACTGGCCCTGACCCAGCCCAGCAGCACAAGCTCACCTCGCTCTGCCCCGGTGCTCTGCATACCAGGCTGTTATCCTTTCCTCCCACATCTCTGGAGTCATCTGGTACAGGTTTATTACCTGGGATAGGAGGGAGACAGAGACCAGCTTACAGTGCTGCTCCTGGCTCAGCAAGAAAGCCAGAAACACCAAGACAGATCCAGCAGCACATCCAGCCTCAGGACAGCTTGGACACCGACTCCCTGACGCTGCTGAGCTCCTTACCCGCTTGGGAAGCAATTCCTCCTGTGCCAGGAAGCCTCTCTTGTGGACGTTGGGATCGTAGTCACCGTACTGGGGAGAAGCACAGACACCATGCCCACCCCACGTTAACAACAAGGGCAAGTCAAACCCTTCACTCCCTCACACCCAGCCCTGAGTGACAGCAAACATGGCCTGCTCACCCCTTCACCCCATGAGCACAGAACGTGCTGCCCTCTAAGGTGAATAACCTGAGTTTCCTTGACATTTCATTGCTAATAGAAACAAAGAGTTTCCTTCTACTCATGCAGCAGGGCTGGGAAGAGAACAAAACTTTCCACCATCACAGAATCATTAAGGTTGGAAAAGGTCTCTAAGATCAAGCCTGTGAATGAACACCCCTAAGGTCCCCAAGGGCCACATCTGCTCAGTTTTTGAACACTTCCAGAGATGGTGACTCCACCACTTCCCACAATTTCAGCTGATGACCTTCACCAGTTGATGTCCTCCATCAGTCCAGCTGGACTAGATGATGGTTGTCTATTCTATTCTATTCTATTCTATTCTATTCTATTCTATTCTATTCTATTCTATTCTATTATCATTATCATTATCATGCCCTAATTAACATTTTCTCCAGTGCAAGACTATAGCTGACAGGTCCTTGCAGTTCCACAGGTAATGGAACAAGGAAATAAGACATGGAGAAAGACCTGTCCCCAAAAACTGATGGATAGCAGTGATCCAGGTTAGGCAGATGGCAGTTCCTCTGTCGCTGCTTATCACCCTAATGAATAAATATCAAAAAAATTAGAGGAGTTTGACAGATTCCTCTCAGGCAGGTGGTGGCTCTTCTGTCAGAGGGTCTGTTGCTCAACTGGGTCATGGAATCCAATTCAGATTTGTTAAGTGCATCCACTAATTACTGGTATTTGTTTAGATTTACATCTCTTTGAGCAGCATATAAAGTGACTGAGAAAGAAAACTGCTTATTAACAGATTGAAGAGCCGTGTGTCCCTGCGGTGCATGTGAAAATGAATTTACCTCCTGCACGGCCTCAGAGGGCAGGAAAACGCTGGAAAACGGCTCCTCCAACAACCCAGCAAATTCAGGGGGAGAAGAACAAAGCATGTAAGGCACGTACACAGAGTGCTGTGACTTCCACACTTCCTTCACCTGGCAACAAGGACTTCTGCAGTGATAGAGGTGACAGTGCCTGACTGCACAAGACACAGCACCGTTTGCTCAAGCCACTCATTTTGCAAGTGGGGCAGCCCTTCCCTCCCTGCTTTTCTGAGCAACCTTCACTCAGGAAGTGCAAAATGGTGACAATTTTTAAACACAAGACCAAGAAGCACCTGCTGGTCATACAACAAGTCAGGAGGCTTTTCCTCTCAGCCTCCTTTTTGTGCCAGGACCTTCACACCGTGCACCAAAACCAGAGTTCAGCATCAAAAGTCTAAACGCATCCCACCTTTGCGCTTGGGAGACAACACGTGGGGATTAAAGACACAAATATTGATTTGGAGCCAATGCAGATGCAAAGGGAGCATGTAACAACAACCAACACTGACTCAGACTTCAATTAATAGAACAAAACCAGCCCGGATTTCATCCAAGAACAGCGGTAACTCTCTGTCTTCCAAGGTCTCCTCAGGATGCAGCACTTTGCAGGTACACGGCCCCTGAGCCCCCCTCGAAAGGAAGCAGAACTAAAAATGTGGCACTGGTGAAGGAAGCAACTCCAACAACTTTGGACAGTCAGCAAGTAAATAATTTTTAGGTGATGAAAATAATAGCGAATAGGATTAACACGATTATTTTCTGTTGTGATCTTCTGCGGAAGTCCAAGACTAAATATGGATTATGTGACTTTTCATGTGCTAAAAAATACTGCCGTGTCCCAGAGGAATATTTGTACTGAGAGGGGAGAGTCTGGATGAGAACATTAATTATTCACAAGTCAAAAATCAACAAATGGCTTAAGTATTGCAGAATTTGTTGGCTCAAATGATTTTGCAAATGTACTTTCTAAAGGCCTTTTCAATTAAATCATTACTTTCAAACTGTCATGGAATTTCAGCTCTTGTTAATTGAACTGTATGATTAATATTTGTGATTGGACATGGAATTGCCTTTACCACACTCATACGCCTGGCTTAGATTGCTGGATAAACAGAGGCACGCTCAGCTACAAATTAACACCAAGTATTGCTTGTTTGGGGAAAAACAATAATAATTAAAGAGCTGTTTGCTGTGCTGCAAGATCTGAAGTGCTGAGAGAGTTGCAGCACAGCAGCGACCTGCATTTAAGGGGTAAAAAATAGAAGAACCTCCTGGATGTTCCCATTTTTTTTCACTTGATCCCATGTCTTTCCCTGCTATTTAAAACCTGAACCACCTCCAACCTCTGAAAGCCACGTGGGTGGTTTGAATAGGGCTGGAGGGGAAAGCACATAGTAATTCCCCAAATGAACACAATGAGAGGGAAATAAATAAGCTGTTATTTTTAAGACCCCCCTGTTTCCTTTGCTGTCTCAGGTTGGTGTGGATGGATCAGCAGTACCTGGCTGTCAATAAGTGGCTGCTGGATGCACACACGCTGCTGTGTCAGGCTATTATGCTCCTAATCATGCAAATCAGCGCCTTATTAGTGAAATTACTGCACTCTCTGCCTGCTTTCTTGTCCAGGAAGGACATCATTATCCTATTCCACTGGAAGGAGATGACCTGCAACATCCTTCTGCCCAGTTCCCTATCAAAGATGTGCTTTCAGCTTTCACCTTTGCTGGGAGTGAAAGCAGGAGGGGAGTCCCAGGCTGGAGGGGCAGCAAGGAAAAGGATATCTGGAAAAAAAACCCTTTAGTGAAAAGCAGAAAAGTCACCCCTGCTCCTCCTTCTCCTGATCTCAGCATGGTCAGAACTGCTCTGACTCCATGTGAGCTCCTCCCAATGGCCCAGGACATTCAAGGTTCCAAGGGGACAAAGGGGAAGGCACAACCAACCTGCACCAAGCCACAGCCTGTACCCAAGGAGCTGTCCCGGCCATGAGGTAACAGAGCTCAATATTTACCCAACGTTTATTCATTTTGCAGACAGGAAAGTCATTCTCTACATATCCTCAGATCGGGTCAATGGAAAGAAAGCCAAGGAAGTGTTTACTCATGCACTCTAATAAGAGTGATGAATGTTTCACACAAACAGAAACATTTCTAAAAGCAACTTTTCTTTGTCCAGCTGATGAGTCTCTTGAACAAAACATGGTTTCATCAATAGTCTAATTATGAGGAGAAAAACCACCAATTTCTTGTAAATTCAAACCCCATCAAAGAACATGGCACCCAGGGCTCTACTCAGAGTGTGGACTGAAGGCTTATGAGAAAATTACATGGCCAAAGGAAAAAAACAATCTGGATCAGGCCCTCTCTTCTGGCAACAGGGCTGAAACCCCTCTCCTGCACTGCCAGCAAAGATGGTCCCACAGAGCTACCTCTGCACAGCCGTGCTCCTCAAGGACAGCTGGACTTGCCAGAACCAGGGCACAGCCACCTGCCTGTGGTCCTGTGAGCCACACCCTCCCAAAATCCCACCCAGAGTCAGAACCAACAGGAGATGCAGAGACAATGTGGCTGGGCTGTGCTCAGACTGCAGTTGCTCCTCTCCCTCCCAAAACAGGATCTTTGCACACACAGACTGAAGCTGAGCTCCAGGAGCTGTTAACTGAGCAACAGCACATGTTGTGCATACACAGGGAGAAATTATGTCCCTGCCACTGAACCCTGGGCTGCTCCCTCCACCCCAGGAGTCTCTGCCCTGGGCAAGCTGTGCGAGGCTGCACACCCCAAACTGGAAAACCGTGTCCTCTGGAATAAATCCTCAGCAAAACACACCCGCTCTGGGCCAGAGGAGAATGCAGCAGAGAAACAAGGGGAACTCAATGAACACTGACATTTCCCTCTGTCTGGTGAGGCCAAACACCCAAGATCAAACCCAAGATAAAGGGAGAAGCCAGGAAAAGCCCTTTCACAGTGCAATAAAAGGGATGTGGCAGTTCTAGCACTGAAATAAAGTCATTGTCAAGATAAGTATTCTGGGGGAGCAGTGGAGCTGGCAGTCCCACGGCTGGCTTGCCTCTGGCTACACTGGCAAAAGCAGGGAGGAGATCCAAAAAACCTCAGGCTCAGGGAATTCACCTGCTCCAGCAGTAAGCCACACTCAAGCAAGCTCTGCAGCTCCTGAGCTGAGCATTTGCTATAGAGTCCTGGAAGAAGAAAGCAAAAACCCATCCAATGTCTGGAGGAAGCCAGGAACCAGCCATGTGGAGAAGGCAGCAGTCCTGGTGTAGCCCCCTCACTTCCCAAGCTTTCACAGCTTTCCCTGCTTTCCCTTTCCCCAGGAAGTGGCTCCTGGAAAGCACCTGGATCAACACTACCCCAGCAGGCCCTTGGAGCATCCCTTGCTGCCTACCTTGGCTTGCACAGCGTAAGAGGCCAGCAGGACAGAGGCTTCAGGAGGACAGAAGATCTTCTCATCCAAAATCTGCTTCTTCACCTGCACACAGAGCAGCAAAGGACAGATAACACACGTTTAGTGGAGCACAGCAGAGCATGACTGTCACAGCAGATGGCTGCAGTTTGTTTTAACTTGAGCTGTCAACCACACAGAGTTAACAATTTTCCTAACACTAATCACAGTCCAGACCCAGGAAATCTCTGGCGGCTCGGAAGGGCTCAGGCTTTCACAGACCACCTTTCTCAGACAGGTTGGTGAGAAGAGCTAAATTTATATGTGGAAAATGACAGCACATTTATCCTGTTGCTAAAGGCAAGGGGTGGGGGGAAAACCTTGCATGTAAACAGAGTGATAAAACCTCTTCAGGCACGAGCTACGGACTGATAGGACATTCAGCCACACTGCTAAATAAAAGAGCAGCTTGCAGCCAAGTCTCTGTCCACTGCAAGCTTTGCTCTGGGACATTCAGGCCTCATTGTGAGTCAGTGCTCACCTGTGCTGGAGGCCAATTCCTTGGATCCCAGCACGGAGAGCTGGGTCACCTGCGTGGCAGAGCTTTCAGCAGCAGGCAGAGCCCCGCGTGCGCTCCCGGGAGAGCCAACGTGCAGCTCCCCGAGGCCACAGCTTCACTTCCCTGCCTTCTGTGCATTCAAAAATTAAACCTGTCATGTTCGATCTTTTTTGGGTTGGCACACTTAATTTTCCTGATTAAAGATAGGGGGGAAAAAAATTTAAAAAGCCTACGATTTCCTGGGAGGCTTAAATGGATTGTTGGAGATGCAGGAACATCAATTTGAATTTAAAACGTGCTTTGAGTCCTCAAAGTTGGGTACAACATAATCACAGCAGATATTCTGCTGCATCAAGATAAAAAACAGGAGAGTTTACAAGCTTAGATGTGTTCCTGTTTCCCAAATGCATTCAGGAGCCCAGGTTCCTCTCAGCACAGAAATCCCAGCAGCAAAGTCATGGTCTGCATTTAGAAAATGCGGCTTGAATGGCTCTTCCTCTCTGATTTTCCTTCTCAAAGATGCCAACAGCATTTTTCCTCACTGTGGATAAAGCTCCTGGCAAATGAGGCATTCAGAAATAACCCTACAGAGACACCAGTGCACGAGACAGAGCTTGGAAATTAACAGGAATACTTTGCATTTAGAACACTTTTGGCTCTGGCGAAAAAAGATGGACTTTGGAAGAGTGAGGAGTATCAAGAGGCTGGTGAGCTCACTCCGAAAGGGCAAGACACCCTGCAGGCTACAGAGGTATTCCCAAATCCAGGTTGTCCTGACTTTGGTGTAAAAAACATAAGAATGAGTGACTTTTAAAAAATTTTTGTAATTTATCTTCAAATAAACAGACAGAGAGCAGCTGAAACATCCCAGTGAATACCCAGGAGTCTGACTAGAGGGGCTCTGTTCCCTGTAACCATGCTTGACACAACTCTTCTGAGGAAAAATGTGTCAGAAAATGGATTTTGTGGTAGAAAATTGATCACGTCTCTGAAAGAGAGCTCCTGTGATAGCAGCTCCTTGTTACCAGCCATGCAGCATTGCCACATCATCAGCTGAACTGATTTCTCAGGACACAAGGTTTTGTAGAATAATTTAAATAAAAAAACCCAACCGAGACGTGTTCACCAGTTTCCAAATGCTTAACTGCAGGTCAGGAGTTCCTGGGGCAGGTGAGACTGTGAGGTTTCCCCTTCTCCTCTGTTTTTCCACCAGAGAGCTGAGCTGCTGGGATGTTCTTCTGCTCCAGGTACCTGAAGGCTCTTTAGTGAGGAGAGGAACTTTGCTGTGCAGCCTGGGAAGAGGCTGGCTGCACTCTGTTCTCCAGGATCAAACGCTCCTGCTCCACACAACGATTCCCTCATGTCCAAAGGCAGCTGCTACCCCTCAGCACAGCTCATCCCATACCCTGCAGAGGGACACGAGCCCTTGGCTGACAGATCCATGTCCCTGAGCCACCACCCATGGATATTATGGATCACCTCATCATTCTTGTCTGCCAGTTCAGAGGTCTGCCAGTCTGGGCAAGCTGCTTCCTCCACAAAAACCATCCTTCACCTATTTTAGGAAGTTTTTGTTGCTAAAGACAAGTCCCTTTGGAGAGGTGTGAACATAAGGATGTGGAGCACACTCTGCTGACCAACTCTCTGACCCAGGGACCTTCTGCTCATCCTGGTTCCCTCTCCCTCAGGTTGGATAGCAGTTTATTGACTCCTACCTGCAGGAAGAACAGGTGCTGGGTGATTTCCTGGACCAATTCCTCCTCTGCATTCTCAGGATAAAATTTGGCCAGGAAGTGAAAAGTTTTGGGCTCCTCTGTGGGAACATCATGATCCAGGACCTGTGGGATACAAAAGCCATTTGGTTTCTTCAAGGCAAGACCCAGCTCCCTTCTGTTCAGATGAGCACATATTCTGTCAGACACTTTTAGACATCTAGAACAGATCTAAATAGTTCAAACACTGTAGTTAAAAAAGGAAAACAAACATTTCTGACACTCCTAATGATGCAAGGGAACAAAAAAAGGCAGAAACAAACAGCATGAGAAATGAGACAGTGAAGGTTGATCCTGATCTGCCACGTGCTCGTTGCCTCTCCTGATACTTGCGGAGAGATGTTGGATCCTGCTGCGCCACCACCCGACTTTCTCCTTGTTTTCCTGCACTGAGTTTATTTCAGTGGTGTTTCTTACCACCTTGCTCTGGTACTGCTCAGTTAAATGTTGGCTTAAAACCTCAGCCTGAGAGGTGAGACACCCAGGCCTCCCCCGGTGTCCTTTGGATGTGAACAAGCCACATCTGACACCTCCAAAACCCTCCCCTCACAGATTTGGGAAGCATTTAATCCCTTAGCCCCATCTCCATTTCACTCTGGTTTTCCTCCTCCCAAGCTCTAGGTTTTTCTCAACAACAAAACAAGAGGCAACTCCACTTTTCTGCTGATGGTTTTGTGTTCAGGGGCACAAAAGAGAGAGTTTTAGGTTTCATTTGCTTTGGAGTCACCCTGAAGTGCAGCACCCCAGCATGGCTGTGTCCCAAAATGTCTCCAGGGGATTCAAGCGTGCACAGATGCTAGGATGGGCATCTCTGCCAGCTTTTTCCAGTCTGACACCCCCAGATACCACAAAGAAGGGATTTAAGTGCATCTGTCCCAGTTCACCCACCACACAATCCTGGGCATTCAAAGAAAGACAAAAGGACATTCTCCTTTGTCATCCCACACAACTCACAACCTCTCCAGGGAAATATCCCTGTCCATAGCAAGGGCTTGGAACAAGATGAGCTTCAGGGTTCCTTCCAACCCAAACCATTCTGGGATTTTGTGAACTTTGGTTCTAACCTTCTTGTCCATTTTGAGCCAAGCCACTGTGTCCTTGATCGTGTACTGCAGCCCAAAGAACCAGGTTTCCCGCAGTCCCAGTGTCCTGCACACCAGATCAAACAGGTCCTTCCCTTTCCACTTCACCTGCCAGAGAGCACACAGGAAGCAGAGTTATAAAGATGGATTTCAGAACTTCTCTCTGTTCAACCAAATGCACTGTTTTCACCTCTCAAGGTCAACTTTAAACCCCCTGCAAATGCATCTGGTACAGACATGAAAACACCCTAACGAGGCACACATTATCTCCTTCCATCTGATCTCATCTGCAGAACACCAGCTCCTCCCTCAGTAGGAAACTGAAATGCGATTTCCTCCTTTTCCAAAAAATGACACTCCTATTTCTTGCCCTGGGAAACTAAGGGTTCATTTAGGCTCTTGTTGAGCTCAGGTTTAGGCTCCTGATATGTTCAGGTTCCTGCCTGTTGCCACAGGGAATAAAAATCCCTTTGAACTGCCCCTTGGTGGCTCTAATGTGTCTCCCTACAGGCCCAGGAAGCCCTGCACAAGCACCATGAGCACCAGGGGTTCAGAGAGAGAAGCCACAAAATCAGCAGTGACACAATCCCTGCATGGAGTGAGTGCATCCAGAGCCACCAACCCTGCACGGATAGAAGGGAAAAAAGAGCTCCAAAATCCCCATAATTACCACTGAAGTTAGCGGTTCTCTGGGAGCACATTTTGATAAACTGCATTTTCTGCTGAAAATGTTGGTGACAGAAGCAGCCAAGGAGCAGAGAAAATTGGTTGCTCAAGGACCATGTCCTTGGAGCAATCCTGCAGCTGCATCCATGATGCTACTGAAGTTTGCTCGTAAAACCGGGAGGTGTTGGGAGGCAGAGAGGTGAAGAGGGACATAAACCACGTGAATCTAATATGCCAAAGCCACTTTGGTCTTCCATCTGCACGCTGAAAACAATTGCTGGACCGAGACATATGGCCATTACTCCAAAGCCCTTGGGCAAACAGATCTCGCGCGCTCTCTTGTCACTACAACTCAATCCTGGTGCCACCTGGACACATCGGTATCAACGCCGGGGCCGCTCCCGCTGTCACCCACTGCCGCCTTGTGGGCACAGCCAGGGCCAGCTCAGCCAAGCTCTGCCGTTCAGCGATGACTCCGTCACTGCTCTCCCCCTTCCCCGAGAGCTCAGACACACACGCTGACAGTCCCGGAATAGGACAAAGCCGCCGCCACCCTCCCGAAAAACACCACCCCCGGACTGCTCGCCGCGATTCGGATCAGGCGCTGTCAACACCTCGGGGTCAAAACGCCAGGAGCAGCAAGTTTGGCAGTGCTGTAATTATAACCCCCTTAATTTCACACATTTCACTATCCTCCAGCCCCCGGGATGGGCTCCAGCTCGACACAGGATGGCTCAGCTGCAGAAGATCTTTCCCTGACTATGATTTTAAGTGGGAGGTTAATTCGAGGGCTCAGACAAAACAGAGTGAGGCCCATTAAAAGAGCTATTTGGTACCATTTTTGCAGGCACATAAAAGCAGGCTGCCAGCAAAAGGCTATTTCTTCACTAAACTGCTTTGTATAAAACATTATGGGCTATTTTTCCTTTTCTAAGACCATATTTCAGTTTCAGCACAGCAGCGCCTGCACCAAACCTTCCCAGGACAGGCTCCTGCCTGCTGCTGACAGAAGCACCAGGACATGGCTCCATGTCCCATGTCCCATGGGATCAGTGCATTAAACCTGGAATTTCCATTGGCTGTGACTCCTCACTGAACCACCACACATACCCAAAGTGTGCCCAAGAGCTGACAGGACCCAAAGGTTTCTTCTCAAAACACAAACCACCAGTTTGTTTTGAAGAGCAGCACTGCGGACTAAAGCAGGAGCTTTGTGCAGTTTTAACTTGGTGATGGGAATTTGGAATGGTTTGGGTGGGAAGGGACCTTAAAGACCACCCAGTGCCACCCCCTGCCACGGGCAGGGACACCCTCCACTGTCCCAGGCTGCTCCAAGCCCTGTCCAGCCTCACCTCGGACACTTCCAGGGATCCAGGGGCAGCGACAGCTTCTCTGGGCAACCCATGCCAAGGTCTCACAGCTGGATTTCTTCCTGACACCTAACCTAAATCTCTCCCCTTTTAGTTTAAAACCATTACCCATTCCCCTCTCACTATCTGCCTGCATTAAAAACTCTCTCTCCTTTTTTTACAAGCCCCTCTTTAAGGGACTGCATTTTAAGCGAGGCTTCTGCTGCTGCATTTTACACCAGCGCTTTGTCACCACGAGTTTCTGCGGTGGCAGGAATAGACATTTAACATTCTTGCACAATGCTCAAGACTCCAGCCATAACAGAGCACATATCCTCCCCAGCTGCGCTGAATTACCTTCATTAAATATATCAATGATCAGCAGCCACCTTTATTCCAACAGACATGATTTCCCTCCACACCTCGGTACTTAAAATAACGATCTGTATTCAAGTGGCATCTTTTGACAGCTGAACTCCAACTGCTTTACAGACATCCAGGACCTCAGCCCTCCTCACCCATATTTTACAGGCTTTGTATCATTAACTGCCACATTCTGTGGTTGTAAACTACTAGATAAAAAGCCCCTCCAGGGCATGAGGGGACGGACAGAGCTGCTGTCCAGAGAGCCTGGGGGACAGCCAGGACAGGCTGGCCATTCTCATCCACACTGTGTCTGTCACGCCATTCCCTGCATGGCACTCAAGTGACACCTGAAGCACAAAGATGATTTTACAAGCCATTCTGAGCTCCTGAAAACAAAACTAAGGAGCTCAGAGCAGAAAAAAACCTTCTCAGCCGTATGCTGGGGTGGCTGGCACGATGCTGTAACAAAGCTCCATCTCCCAGCAAAAAGCTACATCATGATAACCTCAATGTGACCCTCAGGACAGAGCGGGATGGGATGCGTCACTCCAGCATCCTCCCTGTGCGGCAGGCATCACCTCTGACATTTGCAGCTCCTTCCCCATTAGCAGATCACAGCACGGGTGGCTGCAGGGATTCAGGAGTCACTGAAGGAACACGGGAATGAGGCCCGTTATAAACAGGCTGTTACTCCACCGAGCTGTTTGTGTTCTTTACTAAGTACAGAGCGGTTCCAATCTATCAGCAAAGCATTTTAAATTAAGAGCACTAAACACTGAAAACTCTCCAGCCAGTGCCTAGAACTGAGTATTTCCAGCCCAGATTATTGGCATCATCTTTTTCTCTGGCGGAGACGGCGCATTTGGCATCTATTAACAGGGTTTGCATTATTTATTAACCTGCACCGCGAGTCATTTCCAACTCGCAGGCAACTGCGCGATTTATTTCGGAGCATAACCTCTCTGTCAAGTTTCACAACTGCTCCTCAGCTCCCCACTCGATAAAGCAGCTCCAAAAATGAGCAGAAGGCTTGTCTGGTCCTCTCATCAGGGGTGACAAGGAGGGAGGGCAAGTCAGGGAACGGAGCTGTGTTGGGAGGTTTAGGTTGGAGATCAGGGAAAGGTTCTTCTCCCAGAGGGTGCTGGCACTGCCCAGGCTCCCCAGGGAATGGGCACGGCCCCGAGGCTGCCAGAGCTCCAGGAGCCTTTGGACAGCGCTGCCAGGGATGCCCAGGGTGGGGCTGTTGGGGGTCTGGGCAGGGCCAGGAGCGGGACTGGATGATCCTTGTGGGTCCCTTCCAGCTCAGAATATTCCACAATTCTGAAAAATGGGCAGCAAGGGCCAAGGGGTGCAACCATCCTGTATGGACAAGGTTGAGCAAGGGGTGTCTACACAGAAGAGAGATTCCCAAAACATTGCCAGGCTGATGCTTTTCTTCCAACAATATCAAATGTGGTAAAGGGGAGGCAAGAGGGATGGGTTTAATTTAATATTTAGGTTCCCCACACAAGAGGCTCTCCTAAGACAACAGGGAGGTGCCCAAACTCCAGGGGACAGAACCTGGCTCTGCTCAGGGGGTACAGACGAAGATCTCACCTTCTCCTCATCACAAACACAAACCCCTGGGGCTTCAGCTCTTCCTGCGATCAGGGTGGGCAATAAGGGCACAAAAAAGTGAGCAGAGGACACCAAGGCTCAGCTGCTTCCCAGGGAAACCCAGAGCAGTGGTCCCTGCACACCCCACCCACGGAACACGGTTAAGGCATGACCTTGCAGAAATGACTCACATTTACAGAGTATTTTACTGCACCAATTTACCCGTAAATAACACAGAAAATGGCTTTTTGCTTTGCAGATAATTTTATTAGGCGTTAGCTCTATGCTGGGGATGCAAAGCAAGGCAAGAGCTCCTGCTGTGACATGACAGCCAAAGGACTGCTGGGAAAAGGGGACCAAGCCCCAGGAAAAAGTGCTCAGAGTGAAGTTACTCCTGTTTAGAATCAAATTTTAACGAGAGAACGTGACACCACTGAAACAGGGATGGAGAGGGCAGAAGGGAGAGAGCTGGGCCAGAGCAGAGCATCCTCCACTAACCACCTGGGAATGAGGAAATGGATATGGGCTGTAGCTATTCCAAACCCCCATCCCACAGGAGATGCCCAAACCACCCAGCCGCAACAGTTTACAACAGAAATGGAGATGATTTTGAGACTGCAGACCACACTTATTTCTCCTTCTGGACCTGAATTATAACCACAGTACCACAGACAACCATTTATTTAGATTTAAAGCCCATTTGGAGCAAACAGGGAATCAAAAATGTAATATTCGTCAATTTTGTTTTAAATAAAGTGATGTCAAATATTTTCAGTTGCCACTTACTGAGTCACAGGGATGGGCTGTAAAAGTTATTTTTATTTACTAATGCTACACGACAACTCGATAATGAGCTTTTAATTAAAACCTATTTCTGTTAACCACCGAGGAGGCCAAAAACGCGCCCAGGCGTGAGGACGCAGATGGTGCAGCCAAGCACGTTCCGTGGTGTCTGCCCGAGACAGAGACGGAGCGGGAATGCCGGGAACAGGCGGCTGTGACCAGACAGAGCCAGGGGACAACTGGTGACAATGTGCCCTCTGACCTGCTCAGGTGAGACCCCGCCTGCAGAGCTGCCCCAGCCCTGGGGCCAGCACAGGAAGGACCTGGAGCTGTTGGAGAGAGTCCAGAGGAGGCACCAGAGATGCTCCAAGGGCTGGAGCCCCTCTGCTCTGGAGCCAGCCTGGGAGAGCTGGGGGTGCCCACCTGGAGAGGAGAAGGCTCCAGGGAGAGCTCAGAGCCCCTTGCAGGGCCTAAAGGGGCTCCAGGAGAGCTGGAGAGGGACTGGGGACAAGAGATGGAGGGACAGGACACAGGGAATGGCTTCCCAGTGCCAGAGGGAACGATAGATGGGATATTGGGAAGGAATTGTTCCCTGTAAGCACAGATTGAAGCTGTGGCTGCCCCTGGCAGTGTCCAAGGCCAGGTTGGAGGGGGCTTGGAGCACCCTGGGATAGTAGAAGGTGTCCCTGCCCATGGCAGAAGATGGAACTGGATGAGCTTGAAGGTCCCTTCCAACCCAAACCATTCCATGATTTCACGTCCTGTAAGTTGGGCCCACACAGATGAAGAGTTATGGGGTCAAGAAGCAGCTCAGTGCAGAGCAAGAAGCTCCAAGAGGACAAAAGGAGGGTTTGGATCCTGCAGGAAGCTCTGCTGAGGATGCCCAGAGCTGTAACATCGGCCAGAGCTGTCTCTGTGCTGCAGGTACACATCTGCAGCACAACACTGCTCCCTGCCCGGGACAGCCCCAGGCCTTCCCCCCAAGCAGGAGCTGATTGCTGAG
Source organism: Vidua chalybeata (assembly GCF_026979565.1). Classification (NCBI taxonomy): domain Eukaryota; kingdom Metazoa; phylum Chordata; class Aves; order Passeriformes; family Viduidae; genus Vidua; species Vidua chalybeata. Next base: position 12,700,990 of record NC_071547.1, on the reverse strand, counting down.
GGACACGGGGCCTTTCAGTGCTCTGATGAGCCCTCAGCACTGCTGAGCTCTGAACACAGACAGCTCACCCGGGCTGGGAGGGGCAGCCAGTGGCTCACCTCGGGGTGAAGCCAGGTTAAATGCCTCTCTTCCCATTGCCAGGGCTGTGTCATTCCCTACCAGTGTTGCCTCCCAGCTTCAAGATTATTCCCAGGATTGCTTCCCTGTTCAAGTACCTTTAATTTCAAAAACCACCTACTTGAAAGACACTGCCTGTACAAAGAAAAAAAAAAAAGTTATTAAAGAGCATCAAAATTGGAGTCTCCACACCAAAAGAGAAAAATTTACTGTCCCAAATGCCCTCCCTCCTTCCCCTCTGCATCAACACATCTCCGGATTAATTAACAGAGTCTGGGGATTGACAGCAGTTTTGAACAGTCTTTGGAGAGAAGTAACAAGAGTTTCCAACTAGCTTGGAAGAGGCTGTGATGGGAGCAGGGGATCCAGGGAACTTTTCAGGTGCAGGTTGAGGCCAAAGCCAAAGAGGATCCATGTCCACAAGTCACAAGCACAACTTAAGAGAATGAACTGCACCAAGCAAGACACCTCCAAAACATCAACTCCCAAATGTCACTGGTGAGAATCAGAAATTCTGAGGTTTTGGGGCATAAACCCCTCCAAGACATGAGTGAGGAAACAGCCCTTACCTGCTGTGTCTCAGATTCAAAGAGAGTAGCACGTGCTCCTGAGTGCTGGCACAAGATCAGGACACATGGGCACATGGAGGAACAAAACACTGACTTGGAAGCTGGTATCCCAACAATTTATTTGGGATCATGTTGTAGCTCAGGGGGATTGTTTCTCTCAGCTTTTTTAAACAGCTGTTCCTGCACACAGAATGGTCTTTTCCTGTTAAGTTTGTGTCCACTCACAGAAGCTTTGCAGCATCAAGAGGTCACTGTCCCTACCAGCACCCTGCTGCCTGAAATTTGGAATGTATGGATCTTTATAAACCCCCTTCCAAGTATCCTGCATTGCAGAAGGAAGCCAAGGGCATTCCGCTCCCTGATTTCCTCCTCCTGCCTTTTTATTTTGGTGCAGTGACTGGACACAGCTCAAAACTCAGCTCGGATTTACTGCACCAGCTCTTCCTCAAAAACTTATTTCCACCCAGATTTCCACCACCAAATCCTGGGTTGTTCCAGTTCCAGAAGATGAGCTTTGCAGCTCAGCTACACAAGTCCCCGTGTCTGGTGACAAAGGGACAGCACTCAGCCACATACGGCCGAAATCAGGACTCTTCTACTTACAAGGGCTTTACATCCAACCTCATCCAACTGGCCCTGCACCGAGTGGGGCACTGGGCTAAAATAAAGATCCCTTCCAACCAGGATTATCCTCTGGACAGAGAGCAACAGCTTAAGCACTGAAGCAGTAACTGGATGCATGTTTAGACCAGCAAATACATCAGCACAAACCTGCCTCTTCTCGCTGCTTGAACACTTAAGCTGTTTCTCCAGGCTGGCTGTAAAGCTTCTCCAATTCATTTTTAAGACAGCAAAAGATAAAGGTTGGGAAGCAGCTGGGCAGCGAGCTGCACCTTGATGGAGTGACCATCAAGGTCACTTGATGGAGTGCAGGATTCAAGCCCAAGAGCACAACACAACAGAGAGGGACAAACACACCCTTTGGAAAATGGGTCATGGCTCTGTAATGGAGACACACTAACGAGGCTGAGCACTGCAAGAGGAAGAAATTGGCAAAGACACCCAGGAGACCAAAAGAATGATGGAGGGGTTCTCCCATCAGCCAGGGAACTTGGTTCTGAGAGGGGAAAAACTACACATGGTGGGGGGGAGACCAACCTGACATCGGCCACACCACACCTCTGCCACCCCACCAGAGACGTGGGGTTTTAATTATTGAATAATTCATGGAGTGGTTTGGGTTGGAAGGGACCTTAAAGCCCATCTTGTTCCACCTCCCTGCCTTGGACAGGATATCTTCCACTATCCCAGGTTGCTCCAAGCCCTGTCCCAACCTGGCCTTGGGCACTGCCAGGGATCCAGGGGCAGCCACAGCTGCTCTGGGCACCCTGTGCCAGGGCCTGCCCACCCTCCCAGGGAAGAGGATTCCACATGGCTGCCCAAGGTTCTCAGGAAGGTGAGGCAGGTGGGGTTGCTTTAGCACAGGGATTCAAGAGCTATGCAAATGTCTATCCTTCCTCCAGATGTTATCAATTAATTAGGTACAGCTCAAACCTCCAAGATGGAAGTAACAAAAGGAAGACACTCGCTTCATGCCTCAAAGATTTCCCCAAACAAATCTGAAGTCTTTAAAGTGAAACCCCAACCGTGATTATTAATCTCCATCACCGTGTTAGAAAGATTAAGATTTCATTTCTAGGAATTATTTTAGATTTAGGCTCAATTTAGAGACATCAACTGCAGAATAAACAGATGCAAAGCAGGTTTAATCCCTTAAAATGCACAGCTGGGGATTTCTAGGGAGCAGACTGAAAAATTAACACTGAGAAAGAAAGTGAGTCTCCAGCAGCTACAGCTGGGTCATGGAATCATGGAATATCCTGAGCTGGGAGGAACCCCCAGTGATCATGGAAGACCAACTCCAGACATCCAACAGATCAGCAGCTCTCTGTCCCTGTCAGCACGAGGTGCCACTCACAGGCCACAAAAACACATCTCAAGAGCCCCCAAACTGCAGGATTCCCACTGCACCTCCTTCCACTCATCCTGTCAAGCGTTTGTGAGGCAGATTTCCCTCTCCTTCCTGGCCAAAGGCACCTCAAAGCACACAGATAGCTGGGTAAACAGTGCTGCTCACTCTTCTCCTAGCAAACCTTGGGATAGGGGCCAGACTCCTTCAGAGAGCAGCAATCTGTCCCAAAAATCAACTCTCCCACCCCACTGACTCTCAGGAGAGCACAAACTCCACTCCTGGGCTCCAGGTCTCACTGTGGGGGTGGAGCAAGCTGAGCCCTTCCCTGGGCCACCTTCCCACCCCAGCCACTCGAGGTGTGTCAGATCCCTCTGCCCCAGGGATGCTTCTGCAGAGTCAGCACAATGAGGAGCTTTCCCCAGAGCTGCTCAAGTACAAGACAAAATCTGGGACAGAGATCCAGCCAGGGTGCTGGACAGCTCAGATGGAGCTTGGATAAAACCCACACCTCAAGCTGGGCTTGGAGCAAGCCCAGGAAGCCACAGAGATGCTCCAAGGGCTGGAGCCCCTCTGCTCTGGAGCCAGGCTGGGAGAGCTGGGGGTGCTCACCTGGAGAGGAGAAGGCTCCAGGGAGAGCTCAGAGCCCCTTGCAGGGCCTAAAGGGGCTCCAGGAGAGCTGGAGAGGGACTGGGGACAAGAGATGGAGGGACAGGACACAGGGAATGGCTTCCCAGTGCCAGGGGGCAGGGATGGATGGGATATTGGGCAGGAATTGTTCCCTGGCAGGGTGGGCAGGCCCTGGCACAGGGTGCCCAGAGCAGCTGTGGCTGCCCCTGGATCCCTGGCAGTGCCCAAAGCCAGGCTGGACACTTGGAGCAGCCTGGGACAGTGGGAGGTGTCCCTGTCCAAGGCAGGGAGTGGAACAGGATGAGTTTTGAGGTCCCTTCCCACCCAAACCAGTCCATGATTCCATAAAAACTCACTCCTCAGCTGCAAGGTGTGAAACAGCCCCATCACCCACCTGCATCCATCCATCCATCATCCATCCATCCATCCATCCATCCAGCCATCCATCCCCCCTCCTGCTCCAATATTCCATGCTGAAGGATGAGGTCAGAATTCCCTCTGCATCCCCCCTGCACCAGCTCCAACACAAGGAGCCCTCAGCAGGGCCTGAGCTCCTTCCACCTGCAGGAGTCTCTCTGCAGCAACAAGTTCTTTTGGCAGGAACCTCCCAGAAAAGTCAGCTGGAGACGCAGCAGTTCCACAGCCAAATCCCACAGGAGCACTGCACAAACCGCCCTGATCCCAGCGGGAAGTGACACCCGGCCACAGCACTGAAATTCACTATTATTTACTTTCCACCATCAGTTATTGCTGCAGCCTCGGGAAACCAGCAAAAACAGAGCCAGGACACTCACACTCTGCTGGAAGTGTCTGCCTAGAGCAAATCCTTAATCCCTAGGAAAAGCAGGAAGTTCTACAAGGCTGAGAGCAGATTTCCAGAGCAAGGAAATCGGTGATGACAAACGCCCCTTGGCTGATGGGTGCTGGGATTCCCCCAGGGTTTGGGTCAGGATAATGAAATATAAACTATTAAATGCAGAGGTTGGAGTGGGGTTTCAATGTCTGTGTGGCCAACCCCTCTGGACCAGCTGAAAAAGCAGAGCAGATCCCAGGGTTTGGCAGCAACGCCCTGGGAGAACGCCTTACAAGTTCCAAGGGCCCCAAAGAAAGGAAATTATCACAGAAAAGCCAGACTCAACCCTCTGGAGCATCCCTCAGCCTCACGGTGAGCTAAGAGCTCAGGAAAATGCCAATATTCTGTCCTTGGGCATTTGTGGAGCACTTGGGAGTTGGATTCCTGTGGATTCAAGCCTTGACACTGAGATTCCTCAAGCCCTGAGACAGCCACAGTGTAGTGGTGACTTGGGCTGGGACGGCAGGACAGCACTGGATTAGAGCCCAAAGGAAGCTGGACTGCAATGAGGATAAAGCTGATTTATACCCAGAATGAAGCTGAATTATAGCCAAAGTATAGGATGAATTATAACCAGAATAATGCCAAATTGCACCCAGAATGAGATCAAATTGTAATCGGAATGGAGCCAAATAATAACCTAAATAAAGCTAAGTTACACCTGGAGTGAAGATGAATTATTGCCAGAATAAAGCTGAATTATAACCAAAGTATAGGATGGATAATAACCAGAATAATGCCAAATTATACCCAGGCCAAAGCCAAACTACACACAGAAAAGAAGCCAATTTATGACCAAAACAATGCTGAATTACACACAGAATAAGGATTAATGATAACAAAAACTAAGCCAAACTATAGTCAGAATACAACTGAATTACACACACAATAACGCTGAATTACAACCACAGCAAAGCCAAGTTATAACAAAGTAAAACCAAATGACACCGATTCATGACCAAAGCAAAGGTGAATTACAACCAGAAAAAAAGCCGAATTACAGCCAGAATATTGTGCAATTATACCCAAAATCACACCAGGATAAGGCCAATTTATAACCAAAACAAAGCTGTGCCGCTGCTGCCCAGGGCAGGCCCCGGAACCGGCGGAGGGTTGGGGGGGCTGGGAGGGGGGTCCGGGCCCCTCAGGGGCTGTGGGGGGGGCTGGGGGGCCCGTCCCCCTCAGCGGGACCCCCGCGCCCGCGCGGGCCGTCACCTCGCAGCTGAACTCCATCTCGGCGTCCATGGTGGCGATGCGCACGGTGAAGGTCTTGGGCTGCTTGCGCTTCAGGGAGCTGAAGCTCATGCGGGACGCGATGGCCCCGGCCATGGCGGCGCAGCGCGGTCAGCGCGGCGGCGGCGCCATGGCGGCCTAGCCCCGCCCCCTCCGCCAAGCCATTGGCCGCGCAGCGAGAGCGCCCGCCCCCGCCGGCCCTCGTAGCCAATAGAAAGGGGTATGCTGAAGAGGCGGGAGCAGAAGCGGCTATGATTGGGTAGCAAGGACGCCGCTCAAGAGAAGGGGTGGGGTGAGGCGGGGCCATTACGCGCGGTGTGAGGAAGCGATGGGGCGTGGTGGTGTCGCCCCCTGGTGGCGGGCGGAGCGCTCTGCTCGCGGGGACACGGGGAGACCGGGACACGGGGGCACCGGGACACGGGGACATGGGAGGCAGGGACATCAGGACACGGGGAAACGGGGACACGGGAGGCAGGGAGGGTGACCGGGGACCCTGGCATGTCCGAGGCCCGTGCGGTGTCAGGGGTCCGCGGGGTATCCGGGATCCGGGGGTGTCTGGCGGATCTGCGCGATCCATGGGGTGTCCGGGGTCCCCTGGACAGTGGGGTGTCCAGGGTCTGTGGGGGTCCCTGAGGTGTCAGGGTGTCCGGGATCTGGGGGTGTCCGCGGCTGCGCAGAGCCCGTGGGGTGTAAGGGTCCTTGGGGTGTCAGGGATCGCTGAGATGTGAGGGCTTTGTGGGTCCGTGAGGCCCTTGACGTGTCCCCGCTGCCGTGGGGTGTCCCCGCTGCCGTGGGCTGTCCCCAGTGCCGTGGGGTGTCCCCAGTGCCGTGGGTGTCCCCGCAGGACGGGGTTCTCAGGGTGACACTGGGTGCTGCCCCCTCGGTGGTTGCCGAGGCGAAGGGACCCACGCGGTCCCGGGGGCACCCGGGTGTCCGGGCTCGTGGGTGGGGGCAGAGACTGGGACCAGTGCCCGGGGCGGGCGGGGACACGGGGCAGGACTGGGACGGGGACCGGGACTGGGACGGGGACAGGGACTGGGACTGGGACTGGGACTGGGACTGGGACTGGGACTGGGACTGGGACTGGGATTGGGACCGGGACTGGGACTGGGACTGGGACTGGGACTGGGACTGGTACCGGGATTGGGACCGGGACTGGGAGCGGGACTGGGACCGGGATTGGGACCGGGACTGGGACTAGGACCGGGACTGGCATTGGGACTGGGACCGGGGCCAGCGCGGCGCAAGGGGGCGGGACTGGCAGCAATAGCGGGACATCGGACGGGGCTGGGAGCAGAACCAGCTGCGGTAATGGAACCGGGACCGTCACTGCGATGATGGGATGGTGGCTGGGACCCGTCACCAGGGCAAGGGGACGGGACCGCCACCCCGATCGGTGGGGGATAACGGGCTGGGAACTGGGACGAGCACGGGGGAACGAAACAGAAACTGGGATCCGCTCAGAGTTACCGGCACGGAAACTGAGTCCAGCACGGGGATAACGGCACGGACTGGGATCAGTCCAGGGTTACTGGGATGGGAACTGGGACCAGTTTAGGGTTACTTGGACAGAAACTGGGACCAGCACAGGGGGACGGGGCGGACCTAAATCCGGCAGGAGCAGGAGGGGGAAGGGACCAGCGGCAGCCGAGAAGCCCCCCCGACACCCCTGGGGGGACCCAGGCGTCCGGGAGCAGCCCCCGCCCCCGCAGCGGGAAGAACGGGGCCTCTGTCCCCGCGGGGACAATGGGGACATTGATGGGGACCCCCCCGCCCCCCCGCAGGACCCCCCATGGCAGAAAGCGACGACCCCGCCCGCCGGGACCCCGCCCCCACTGGCCCCCGCACCCAGGTGGGCGAAGGGGGTGGGGGACGTGAGGGGGAAACTGAGGAACCACGGGGGGGTGTGGGGTGTTGTAGGGGCTGGGGGGAGGGGGGGGGTTGGGGAACCCTGGGCACCCGAGGGAGCTCGAAGGGGCCATGTGGAGCATTGGGGTGTACGGGGGAGCCCAAGACTCCATAGGGACTTATGGGGCACAAGGGGCGAGCTCTGGACAGCTGGGGGGGCATTGTGGGGTACAAAGATAAATTGGGGTAGGAGGGCTGGGGGGCTGTAGGGGTGCTGGGGGGTCCTTCCTTGGCCCCCTGCAATGGGTGACCCCCCTGCCCAGCCCTGCCGGCCCGTGCCGAGGGTCCACGCCTTTGGAAAGGGGGAGCAGGCGCTGCGGAGGGACCCCCGCACCCCCCCCGCCATGCAGGGCTGGCTGCACAAGCAGGTGAGGCAGGGGGCGCGGGGAGGGCTGGGGAGGGGGCTCAGGGGTTGGATGGGGGTTGAGGTGCAGGTTTCTGGGGGGTTTGCCAGCGTTTTGGGAAGACCTGGGGCGGTGGGGAGGAGCTGGAGGGTGTACGGGGTTGGGGGGGTCTGGGGTGTCAGGGGGTTTTGGGGGTGGATGTGGGGCTTGGGGGAAATCAGAGGGAGTTGGAGGGGGTCAGTGGGTGGTGAGGGAGGGTTGTGGGCTTTGGGGGCTTTGGGGAGATCAGAGACACATGGTCGGATGGGGCAGTGTGGGGCGGTTATGGGGTCTGAGATGGAAGAAGGTGCTGGGGGGTTATGGGGTTTGGGGGTCTGGCAGGGCAGGGAGTCCTGGGGGGTGAGGAGCTTGGGGGGATCGGGAGGGATTGAGGGGTCTGGGGCAGCAGAGGGTCCCGGGGAGGGATGGGCTGCGGGGGCTCAGCCCCTGTCCCCCTCCCCCCCGCTTCTCAGGACAGCTCGGGGCTGCGGCTCTGGAAGCGCCGCTGGTTTGTACTGGTGGATCTCTGCCTCTACTACTACCGGGGTGAGGGGGGCACGGGGGGCTGGAGACACCCGCAGGGCGTGGGGACCTGGGGCTGAGGGGGCTTGGGTGACCTGGTGTCCCTGGGGGGTCAGCGATCCCGGGCTGTCCCTGGGTCATTGGGGGTTCCCGGGGGGGCTCAGGGGTCCTGGGGTGTTGGGCAGTCCTTGGAGGACCAGGAATCCTGGGGGATCCCTGGGGTATTTGGGGGTCTCTGGAAGAGACAGGGATCTCCCGGGGACTGGGGGTGTCTCGGGAGCATTGGGAATTCCTGGGGATTGGGGGTCTCTGGATGGATTAGGGATTCCCCAGGATCAGGGCTCCCTGGGGGCTTGAAGAGGTCCTCGGTGGGGTTCTAAGGTCTGAGGGGCCCGGGAGGTTTGGGGGCATCAGAGGAGGTCTCCGACATCCCCCTGATGGCACTGGAGATCTCAGGGTGCAGATGGGGGCTCTGGTGCCCCCCATTGTGACCTTCCTCTGTCCCCCCAGACAGCAGCGAGCAGCAAGTGCGGGGCGGCCTCCCCCTGCCCGGCTACGAGATCCGCGTGCTGCCCGCCGCCCCCCGCGCCCCCCGCGCCCCCCAGTTCCTCTTCACGGTCAGCCCTGGCTCCCTGGCACCCCGAATCCGGGGGTGCTCTGCGTGGAGGGGACGGGACCCCGAGACCCGAGCCCGGTCTAGCCAGGATCCCCCATTCCCAGGCCGAACACGCCGGGATGCGAACGTACTGCCTGGGGGCTGAGACCCCCGAGGAGCTGCACGCCTGGGTCTGTGCCCTGCGCCGGGGGGCATCGCCCCTGCCCGGGTGAGGGGGGCACGGGGGGCACCGGGGGGGCTGGGTCTATGGGGGGGCACAGAGAGGGCCTGGGTTTCGAGGGCTTTGGGGGATCCCAGGCGGCAGGAGGAGGTTGGAGATTTTGGGGAGGGAGAGAGAGGGTTTGGGGAATCTGGGGAGGGGGGTCACAGAGCGTTTGGCGGGGTTTTGGGGGCAGTTAACCCTTTAACTCCTGTTTTCTATCCCCCTTTCCCAGCTCGGCCCGCTCCCTCTCCCAGCAGGCACTCCAGGAACCCCGGGGTGCGGATCTTCCCTCGCCCCCATTGCCCATGCACTCCCCCGGTGAGGGGCTCGGGGGCCCACCCGCGCCCCCTCCTTGCTGCCCCCCAGTCCCTCCACTGCCCCAGAGCGAGGTGAGGTCTGGGGTGGGGGAGAACTGAAACGGGGGGAAATATGAGGGGGGCAAGTACTGGGGTGATTGTGGTGCAGATCTGTGTGGTGATGGGGGCTATGGGGCAGAGCGGGCGGGACTGAGAGGTGGGAGGGGGTTATGGGGCAAGATGGGGGGGCTATGGGGCAGAAAGGGGGCTATCGGCCCAGTGGGGGCCAGGGGGCAGGGAGAAGGGGCGATGGGGCGGAGGGGGGCTGTGAGCAGAGGGGGTTCGGGCAGGGGCGGGTCTGGGGCGGGAACGGCTCTGGGTCCGGCCGGAGCAGCGCTCCCTGCGCCCTCCCTCAGGCGCCCCAAGCCCAGGAGGAGCCCCGGGGGCGGGGATGTCCCCCCAGGGCCGGGGACACGCCGGGGGCGCCGCGGGGACGCCCCGAGCCCGCAGGTGAGGCCCGGCCACGCCCTGACCACACCCCGACCACGCCCCTCGGTCGGACGGCCCCGCCCAATTCTGGCCCCGCCTCCCCAGAGCGGAGCCCGAGGAAGCCCCGCCCCCTTGGAGCAGAGCCTCAGCCCCCGCCGGAGCGAGACATCGGGACCAATCAGCCACCGACCTCTCCAGACGCCTCTTCTGATTGGCTGCCGAGCGCCGCCGGGCCCGCGGGCACCGCCCCCACTCCGGCATCCAATGAGGCGTCGCGGCGGCGGCGGCGGGAGGGGGCGGGTGGGCGTGTCCGGGCGCGCGAAGGTGTGGCCGGGCGGCCAATCAGAATCACGCTGCTGCAGGCCAGCTTCTGAGGGGGCGGGGCCGGGCCGAGGGGGCGGGGCCCGGTGGGCACGCGCCGCGCGCGGCCCCGCCGCGGTGCGGAAGATGGCGGCGGGAGCGCGCGGCGGGAGCGCGGCGCTGCGGCGGCTGCGGGGCGGGGGCGCGGGCGCGGCCCCGCGGGGCGCGCGGTGAGTGGGGACCCCCGGGCGGGGACCCCTGGAACCCCCGCCCTGCGAGCCCCCGCGGCATCCCCGGATCCCTCATCCTGCCCCGGACTCCGCGTCCACCCCGCTCCCCCGCTGCTCCCCCGGCGGGGACACCCCGCATCCTCCCCCCTGGACCCTGCAGCTCCCCAGGACCCCGCATCCCTCCTGCTCCCCGCATCCCCCCGGGTGGAGACCCCATCTCTGAGCCCTTGAGGCCCAGATCTTCCCCGCTCTTCGCATCACCCGCCCCGCGCTCCCCTGAGTGCCCCCATTCCCTCCCGGCCCCCGCATCCCCCGGGGCCGGGACAGCCGTATCCCCTCTCCTGAGACCCCTGAGCCCTTGGCCCCGCATCGCCCCAGGTGGGGACCCCCGCACCCCGCTCCCCTGGGCTTCCTGATCCCGCCCTGGACCCCGCGTTCCCCCGGGCGGGGACCCCCCACCCGAGCCCCCCCGAGCCCCCTGAGCGCTCCCCGGACCCCGCGGCCCTCCCGGAGCCGGCGGGCGGCCCCCAGAGCGGCCCCACGGTCGTTGCCTCGCTGGGGACAAAGGTCCGGCCGCAGCTCGGACCCGGGGCCGAGGGGCACCGTTCCCCCCCCCGCCGCCACTGCCCTGGGGGGGACCCGACCTTCGCCGGGGCACCGGAGCCGCCCCCGGGGCTGATGGGGAACCCGCGGGACGGGCTGGGGGGCTGCTCCCATCGCCCCCCGTCCCCTTGCCCATGGGGGGGTCACTGTCACTGCAGTGGGGGCTGAGGGGGCTCCCGTGGGGGCTGCCCCCCTTGTCCCACACCCCCACACCAGTGTCCTTGCTCTGCTGGGCAGCATGGCCAAAACCCCTCTGGATCCAGGGGGACAGACTGGAACTGGGGACAGACCCAGCCCGGAGCTGGGACGGGGCTCCCAGTATGAACTGAGCAGAAGCCCGCGAAGGCCCGGGGCTCCCTGGAAGCCGGACAATGGAGGCAGCTGCCTGCAGGACCGGCAGTGAGGCCTCTGGATCCTGCTCTGCCGGCCATTCCCGGTGATTCCCGGCCATTCGCGGTGATTCCCGGTGTCCCCCTGCCCCGCTGTCCTGCAGGGGGTACTCCAGGGATGTCGAGGGCAGCTGGTTCCGCTCGCTCTTCGTGCACAAGGTGGATCCCCGCAAGGACGCGCATTCCAACCTCCTCTCCAAGAAGGAGACCAGCAACCTCTACAAGATCCAGTGTGAGTGCTCCTGCCGGGAGGAAGGCAGGCACAGATGGGCTGCACCCCTCACCCGCTGGGACCCCCATTCCCGGATCTTTCCCCCGTTCCCAGCCCCTCTCTCCTGTCCCTGCAGTTCACAACGTGAAGCCGGAATGCCTGGAAGCCTACAACAAGCTGACGTGAGCACACCGAGGGGGCTTCCCGGCATCCCAGCGGGGTCTTGGGGTGCTCTTCTGGACTGAGAGGGGTGGGAGGGCTCATGGAGCTCCTGGGTGGATCTGTGTCCCTGTTCTGTGCCTCAGTTTCCCTCCCTTTGAGATGGATGCATCCCCCAGGCTGCATCCTGTTTGGGAGGGCAAAGAGGGGCACTGGGAGGGTTTTGGGGTGCTGCCCCCCACGCCAACTGTGCCTCTCTGTGCCCCCACAGAGAGGAGGTGCTGCCCAAGCTCCATTCGGACCCCGACTACCCCTGTGACCTGGTGGGCAACTGGAACACGTGGTACGGCGAGCAGGACCAGGCAGGTGAGGCCAGGCAGCGGCTGCTGCTGCCACAGGCAGAGATTTTGGTGGGATTTTGGGGCGCTGCTCCCCTTCCCCACCCCAAACCCCTCTTTGCAGTGCACCTGTGGCGCTTCTCGGGCGGGTACCCGGCGCTCATGGACTGCATGAACAAGCTGAGGCAGAACAAGGTACCGCCGGGGTGGGGGCCACACCCCTGTGCCCGACACCCCCGGCCCGCGTCGCCCCCACCCCGAAACCCCCGGCTGGGGCTGTCCCCAGGAGTACCTGGACTTCCGCAAGGAGAGGAGCCGGATGCTGCTGTCCCGCAGGAACCAGCTGCTCCTGGAATTCAGCTTCTGGAACGAGCCCCAGCCCCGCCAGGGACCAAACATCTACGAGCTCAGGACCTACAAGCTGAAGGTGGGGATCAGCCTGTGCCTCAGGGGGGGTCTTCAGGCTGGTGTACCCCAGCTTTGGGGGGCAGCCCCCCAAATTCCCCCTTCCTGGATGAGGAGACCCTAAGCTGGGCGAGAAGGGAGGTTCTGACTGGTTTTCCTCCCATTTGCAGCCAGGGACCATGATCGAGTGGGGCAACAACTGGTAAGGCCCAGCGTGGAGGGGTCCAAGGTGGGAAAAGCTCTCTCTGGAGAAGGGGGGACCCCTGGGGCAGCCCCCCATGTGTCCCCTGCTTCCTGCAGGGCTCGGGCCATTAAGTACCGCCAGGAGAACCAGGAGGCAGTCGGGGGGTTCTTCTCCCAGATCGGGGAGCTCTACGTGGTGCATCACCTCTGGGGTAAGGGGGGTCACCCCTGGGGGACCCCCGGCCTGGGGGCTGCGCTGGGGGGCTCAGGGTGCCACCCCGTGCTCTCCCCACAGCCTACAGGGATCTGCAGTCCCGGGAGGAGACCAGGAATGCAGCCTGGAGGAAGAGGGGCTGGGATGAGAACGTTTATTACACTGGTGAGTGGGACTCCATCCGCTTTGGGGACCCCCTGCCCATGCTGGGGACCCCCTGGCCTCACCTCTGTCTCCTTTCCTCCCCCAGTCCCGCTGATCCGGACCATGGAATCCCGGATAATGATTCCCCTGAAGATCTCCCCCCTGCAGTGATTTGGGGCCGTGCCAGGGGGGGCTCCCTGCACCCCCAGGGGCTCTCTGCCCCTGCCCTGGCCCTGCTGGGGAAGGGCCGGGGGCTTCTGCTCCCCCCGGCTCCCAGCTCTCTCCCCCGCCCCGTTTTGGGGTGCCCTGGGGGGGGTTGAGAGCAGGGAGGGGAAGGTGGGAGCCCCCTATCCTGTGGTGGGTCCCCAGGATGGTGCTGCTGGGGGGGCTGTGGAGGTGGGGGGGCTTAATTGCTCCTGATGAGCCCAGCGGGTGCCTTTGCTGCCAATTAAATATTTAATATGCTAATGCCTAGGCCCCTCTCGGGGTGGGGAGGGTGGGACTGGGGTGCTTGGTGTGACCCCCCCAGGCTGGTGTCACCCGGGGGCTGCCCTGCCCCACGTCACAGGTGCTTCCTGCACCGAAGGACCTCCACCCGTGGGTGCTGGGATACACTGAGAGACCCCCCCAAAACCCCAGTGCCACTGGGGAGCCCTTGCCAAACCCATGGATACCCCCCAGTGCCATCGGGGACCCCATCCAATGCTCCCCCCAAGCTCCTGAATCCCCAGGAAAGCTGGGCCCCCCAAGCCAAGGCCCAGCCCAGTCCATGGATACCCCCAGGGCCATTGGGGACCTCATGCCAAGCCCCTGAAATCCCCCAGTGCTAAAGTGGACACCATCCCATGATCCTCCAAGCCTATGGATGCTCCCAGTGACACTGGGGACCTTTTCTCATGCCATTCCGAGCCCAGGGGTCCCCCCAGTGCCATTGGGGACCCCATCCCCGGCCCCAAAAACCCATGGATCCTCCCACCGCCACCACCAATGACTCCTTCCTGTGCCCCTCCCAAACCCCTGTGTGCCCCCCACCCCATTGGGGATCCCATCCCAAACCCATGGGTACCCCCAGTGCCATCAGGGACCCCATCCCATGCCCCCACAACCAAGGGGTACCCCCAGTGCCACTGGGGACCCCGTCCCAAGCCCATGGACACCCATCAGTGCTTCTGGGACCCCTACCCAAGCTCCCCCCATTCCTGTGGGTGCCCTTCTGCACCAGGAGCCCCCCCAGTCCCACCAGTGCCCCCAGTGTGGAGGTCTCACATGGTGACCACGCCCCTTGGCCAAACCACGCCCACCAGCCGAGGCCACGCCCACGGCGCGCATTGCGGGTCCTCCAGGATGCCAGGTCCGCTAGGGGGCGCCTGTAGCAGCGGCAGCCTCTCGCCGCCGCTCCGCGCCGCGCTCTGTCGCCCCGTGACGTCACTTCCGGGAGGCGCGGAGGCGAGGCCGCGGTGAGTGCCGGGGGTGAACCGGGAGCCCCGGGAGGGGATGGAGGGAACGACCCCGGTTTCTGTCCCGGTCCCTGTCCCTTGGGCTGGGGAGGCTCCGGAGGGGCGGAAGGTCCGTGGCTCGGTGTGCTAGGGGCTCAGTGCAAGTGGAGGGTCCTGGTCTGGAGGGGCGAAGGCCCCGTGCTGGCGGAGCTCTGAGGCCTCGGGCCCGGTGTGCTGGGCTCTGGGCGCTCTGGAGGGCGGAGAGTCCCCGGCCTGGGGGGCTGGGCGGCTCTGAAGGAGCGAAGGGTTCTGGGCCCGGTGTGCTGGGCTCTGGGGGCTCTGGAGAGACGGAGGGTCCCGGGTCTGGGGGCCTTGGAGGAACGGACGCCCGGGATAGATGTGGGGAGGTCTGCGGTGCTCTGGAGCAGCGGAGGGTCCCGGGTCTGTGAGGGGTCTGCAGGCTCTGGTGGGGCAGAAGCCGCAGTCCGGTGTGCTGCAGTCTGGGGGCTCAGGGAGGGGTTGAGCGCTCGGGCCCGGGGTCCCAAGGGAGCTCAGTGGCAGTGGGGGGGTCCGGGGGGGCTGTGGTGGAGCAGAGACCCCGGGCCCGCCGCGCTGGTCCGGGGAGGCTGGGAAGGGCTGGGAGGTGCAGGATGGAGGGAGGCACAGGGGACACTGCAGAGCCCAGGCGGGGGGAGCCCGGGAGAGTCCCGGTCCAGGCAGGTTTGGCCGCCACGGACCCGCCCTGTGCCCCCTCCCCAGCCCTGCCGGCAGCACCATGTCCTCCGAGTCCAGCAAGAAGAGGAAGCCCAAGGTGATCCGCACGGATGGGGTCCCAGCCGAGGGCAAGAGGGGCAAGGGCGACACGGACCAGGTACAGACCTGCCCAGGGACCCGCCCACACCCCTCTGTGCTGGCCTGGCTTTCCCTGCTGGAAAACAATGCCCAGAGAAGCTGTGGTGGCCTCATCCTGGCAGTGTCCAAGGCCAGCTTGGACTGGGCTTGGAGAGGACTGGGATAGTGGAAGGTGTCCCTGCCCACGGGACTGGATGGGCTTAAAAGTCCTCCCTTCCCACCCAAACCATTCTGGAATTCTATGAACTGTGAGATCCAGTTCCCCCAGCTTCCAATGCCTCCTAAACTCCCGCTGTGAATTCCTAAACCTGCTTCCATCTCTTTCAGGAGACACAAACACTCCTCTGGAGAGTGAGCACAAAGCTGGAAGATCCCTCAGGGATTTGCATGGTGCCTTCAAACCCTCCCGTGAGCAGCAGGATAGTGTAGGATCAGCCAGAGTGGGGAGCGGGGTGGAGGAGGAGGAATCACCTTTCTGGTTTGTCCTCTGTGTCATGTAGGTCATGGAATATCCTGAGATGGAAGGGATCCACAGGGATCCTCCAGTCCAACTCCTGGCCCTGCACAGACACCCCAACGGTGTTAATTCAAATCTATAACAATAAAAGACAGCCTGAACTCGCCAGGTGTTTTAGTGACTGGTGGGTTGGGGATTGTTGGAACTGAGTCTTTTCCCTGTGTAAAGCCATGGGACTCATGGGCAGAGGCAGAAATGGCAGCTTGTCCCCCAGAGCCCTTTCCAGAGGGAGGGATGAGCCACGGGAGGTGTTCTTGCCTTGGCAGGATGTCAGGTACTACAGCGAGGAGAGCGAGGTGGATCTGCGTGACCCCATCAAGGACTACGAGCTCTACAGGGAGACCTGCCAGGAGCTCCAGAGGCTCATGGCAGAGATCCAGGAGCTGAAGAGCCGGGGCATCAAGGAAAATGTGAGGAGAGGCTTCCACGTGTGGTGTAACATGTCTGTCATTTGGTGTTTCCCCATTATTCCTGTAGGAAAGGCAGCAGGAGCTGTGATGTCTCCTGGGCAGAGTCAGGGAAATGGAGCAGCCTCCCTTTGCCAGGCTGCTGGGGCAGGAATTGAGCTCTGGAGATGGAACAGCCTTCTTTGTCCAAGGCTGTTGGGGCAGGAATTGAGCTCTGGAAATGGAATAGTTTCCCTTGTCTTGGCTCCTGGGACAGGGATTTAGCTCTGGCATTAGAATAGCCTCCCTTGTCCCCGGCTCCTGGGACACATCAGGTGCTTCAGGCTGAACCAGCTCTGTTCCTACTGCTGAGGAAAATGGCTGGAGTGATTCTCTAAGGAGCCTGGACCCCCTCCCAGTTATTCCCAGCAGAGCCCTGTGATATGGCAGCAGGAGGCTCCCTCAGAAGCCCCAGTGACATAAATGTGGCTCCATAGCACAGCGTGGAGCCCCTTTTGTGGCTGGAATTCCCTGCAGAGATGGTGCCAGCCATTTCTCCTGCTTCCAACCCCTCTCTCCTGCCCCTCAGGCCTCGGAGATCGACGAGCGGCGCGTCCAGAGCTGTGTCCACTTCATGACCCTGAAGAAGCTGAACCGCCTGGCCCACATCCGGCTGAAGAAGGGCAGGGACCAGACCCACGAGGTACCCAGGAGGGGCTGGGAGGGAGGGATGCAGCTTGGGATTTAGGAGGGTCAGAGATGGGGCAGGTCCTGCCTGTTCTGTGTGTGTGGTGTGAGGGTTTCACCTTGGCCAGGTCGTGGGGTTTGAGTCGAGGGTTTGTTCACAGGCTCTGTCTTGGTTTGAAACACAGGTGTCTGTTAAGGAAGGCAGGAGCCTCCCTTGAAATGGAAAATGTAAACCTCCTCCCTCTGAATTACTATTATTTTGAAATAAAAAGGCTCTCAGGCAAAGATGGGGGAATAGGAATAACAGTTCTTTACTAGGAAAATTAAAAATACAAATGCAGTAGTACAAACAAAAACAAACCCTGCCAGAGTCAGAACAGGCCCTGGCAGCCTGTGGGTCAGGGTGTGGCACAGTCCCATTCCATGGTGGCTCAGCCCTCCTGCAGTGCCAGCTGTGCTTCTGCTGGAGCAGGATCCTGGACAAGGCTGGAGTTTTCCTCTGAAGCTCCAGGGCTGCTGGAGATGGGCCTGGGCTTCCTCTGGGAATGCAGTGGGGAAGAAAGCTGCTCCTCTGGGAATGCAGTGGGGCAGAAAGCTGCTCCTCTGGGAATGCAGTGGGGCAGAAAGCTGCTCCTCTGGGAATGCAGTGGGGCAGAAAGCTGCTCCTCTGGGAATGCAGTGGGCAAAGGCTGCTGTGCTGTTCCCAAGGTCAGATTGGATCCAGGTAGGAATGCTTGGCTCCTCCCCTGGGCAGAGCCTCTCCCCATGGGATGCTGGAATTTTCTCAGCCATGCAGGGACACTCAGTGGCCATGAACAGCAGAGATCTCCTGGAGGGAGGATTGGCTGTGGGAGAGATAAAGAAAAAACTGCCCCATGAACAGCAGAGACCTGCCCCAGCTCTGACAGATGGGGATAGAACACACACCCCCAGCTACACCTTTCAACCTGAGACAGGCTCAGATCCTGGTAAACTCCTGCTGGGTGCAGGGCAGCTGTAATTAGATGAATCATGAAGGAGCAGTATCTGCTTTTGTCTTGAATGTAGTAGGAGGTCAGAAGCTCTGTTTCGGGGGTCTGGTGTTGGCAGGTGTATCAATGGGTGTGTGACTGGCCTGGAAACTCCACGTCCAGAGTTCTCAGAGAAGGGATTCTGTGAGCCCCAGCAAATGAGCCCTGTCCTGTGCCTTGGATTTGAAATGTGCAGGAAGGAGCAGGATCAGTTTCCTGTCACAATATTTTGCTCCTCCAGCACTTAAAACATCATTCTTCTCCTCCAAAATTGTTGCATACTCTAAAACCTGCTGTCCCAAGCTGCTGTAGTGGGGTTGTGGTGACTCTGTCTTGGTGACTGTTTTTCCTGCTCCATCCCTGCTCTGGCTGTGTCTGTGTTTCAGGCAAAGCAGAAGGTCGATGCCTATCACCTGCAGCTCCAGAACCTGCTCTACGAGGTGATGCACCTGCAGAAAGAGATCACCAAGTGCCTGGAATTCAAGTGAGCGTGGCCAGGGAGCAGAGGGATCAGTGGTGTGTCTGGGATGGGTGGGTGATTCCCACCCATGGGAGCTCTACCCACATTCACGGCAGGAGCAGAGCAGGTGATCCAGGTGTTTGTGATCATGGAATGGTTTGGATGGGCAGGGACATTAAAGCCCATCCAGTGCCACCCCTGCCATGAGCAGGGACACCTCCCACTGTCCCAGGCTGCTCCAAGCCCCACCCAGCCTGGCCTTGGGCATTTCCAAGGATCCAGGGGCAGCCACAGCTGCTCTGGGCACCCTGTGCCAGGGCCTGCCCACCCTGCCAGGGAACAATTCCTTCCCAATCTCCCATCCATCCCTGCCCTCTGGCAGTGGGAAGCCATTCCCTGTGTCCTGTCCCTCCATCCCTTGTCCCCAGTCCCTCTCCAGCTCTCCTGGAGCCCCTTTAGGCCCTGGCAGTGGAGGTCAAAACAAGTTCAGCTCACTGATGGTGGTGGCTCAGTAGCAGGGCAGGAAGCCCCAGTGGGACACTCTCCTGTGGGACACATTGAGCACTTCCCACTTTTCCCTGGTCTGATCCATGTGTCCTGGCAGATCCAAACACGAGGAGATCGAGCTGGTGAGCCTGGAGGAGTTCTACAAAGAGGCTCCCCCTGAAATCAGCCGCCCTGCCATCACCCTGACCGAGCCCCACCAGCAGACCCTGGCCCGCCTGGACTGGGAGCTGGAGCAGCGCAAGAGGTGGGTCCGTGGTGTTCCCATTCCATGCCCCTGCTCCAGGGATCTGGGCAGACACCCAGAGCTGCTGGGAGAGCAAATGTAGGGATGGAGATTTTCACACGCTCTTGGATCAGTGTGGAACAGGCATTTATTGTGTGGCTGGGAGATTCTCTCCGTGCAGAGCTGGGCTCGCTGGGATCCTTGTTCCATAGGTCAGGGAGTTCTCTGGCACTGCCTGATGATCCAAGGAGCAAAGGGAACTCGTCCTGGCTGGAGCTGCTGCCACTCCATGCCATGGTGTGGAGCTGCCAACCACACCGGGCTGGGACAGCCCCGTGTCCAGCTGCTGGCGTCACCACTGTCCCAGGGCTCAGCTGCTCCCTGACTCTTGCCCCCTGGGAAAAGCAAACATGACACAGCATTTCTCTGTTTGGATAACAGTCAGGCAGTGTCCAGGAACACCTTCTGGAAAGATCAGTTGGAATGTGCTGGTGGGTGCAGCCTGAGGGGGCAGCTCAGCAGAGCAGATGAGAGCAGCCTCCAACCCTTCATGTTTCCCTTTTCCCAGATCCTTTCCCTAAAACCTGGTTGCTTTTGCCTGGTGAAAGGCACAGCCAGGATCCTCCAGCTGGCTCTGCCTGTGGCACAAGCAGAGGAGTGTTCAGCGTGCAGATCTCTGAGGGTTGTGTGTAAAAATGATATTTCAGACCTCATGGAGACCCTGAGCTGCACATTAAATTGCTGAGAAGCCTTGGAATTCCCACTCCTCGCTCTGTGGTGTCTAAGGAATGCCCCTGTCCATCTCCCACCACTGCTGAGGTGGGATATGGTTGGTTCAGCTGTTCACAAGCAGATGCCAGTGGTGCTCTGGGCATTTTCTGATGTTCTTGGGGCTGTTGACATCCATCCATAATTTATGTTGGTGTTTTCAGGTGTGCAACCCCATAGGATTGGCTTTGGATTCTTCTCCACCTTGCTTGTGTGAGGTGCCTCTGGAGTGGTGTGCAGGGATTTCAGTAGCTCTGTTTTGGGAAGGTGTGTGAACACTGGAGCTTGTGTAGGAGCCTGTTGGGATATGCATTGACCCCCACAAATACAGTATTGCTTGGAAGGAGAATCTAAGATCTGCAAGGTTAGGTCTGTTCCCCTTTGGAGAGCCCTTGTCCTGGGCAGGTCACTTCCATACCCAATTCCCTGCTCCTGCTGGGAAAGGGCTTGCAGTCAGCAGCAATAAGGGGATTTGGTGTGTTCTCCCTAAACACAAGTGTATCAGGGCTTGGAGCATCGTGGTGGGCTTGCATTTTCCTGGGTTTTCTCTGTTGAACTTTGACTATGTGACATGAAGTGGCTCTGGGGATATGAAGTGACAAAGCCTCTTGGAGAGGTTGTGGCTGCTGGCAGCAGAACCTGGTGTGGGAGCAGATCTCCTGAGGGAAGATCCAGTTGCTGCCCCTCTGTGGAGCACAGCTCGAGGCTGAGCTTCCCCTTTTCCTTGTCTGTTTTCCATCTCCAGTCAGTTCCTTCCTGCCTCCACTTGCCCTTGGCATTAGGAGCTCTGTGTTTGCCCCATGTCTGAAGTTTCCTGGTTCCTTATGTCAGGGCAGGAATGCTGGGGCTCATCATCCAGGTGGACCCCAGCAGGTTTAGAGCTGTGGTGCGTGGCGGTGACAGAATTCCCACCCCTAGGCTGGCAGAGAAATACAAGGAGTGCCTGACCAGCAAGGAGAAGATCCTGAAGGAGATTGAGGTGAAGAAGGAATATCTGAGCAGCCTCCAGCCTCGACTCAACAGCATCATGCAGGTACCTGAGCCCTGCAGGAGGTCACACTCCGGGGGGCAGCTCCTGGGCTGGTTTGGGTTTGGAGATGTTTCATTCCCACTCGAGGTGGGCAAGGGGCAGATCCAAGACCCCTCCAGAGTCTCCTTTTTTATTTATGCAGCAATTCCTGCAGAACTGCAGCTGCAGGAGCTGCTAAATGGGCCTTTCCCTGGAGAGCCCCAGCCTCCTGTGACTGCCTTGGGAGGGAAGAACAGGAGAAGGAACTGGGTTATTTCCAGATCCAAAACTTTCCCAGCAGAGACAGCTGCCAGCCCTTTCCTGGGGCTCTCCATGTTTAACCCTGCACACCTGTGCTGGCTTCATCTCCTGCTCTCTCAGGCTGAGGAGGATGAGCTGTTCCCTCTCCCTGTCATTCCCCAGGCCTCCCTGCCTGTGCAGGAGTACCTGTTCATGCCCTTCGACCAGGCTCACAAGCAGTACGAGACCGCCCGGCACCTCCCGCCGCCTCTCTACGTCCTCTTCGTCCAAGCCAGTGCCTACGGACAGGCCTGTGGTGAGCACTGAGGGCACAATGCCCCCCATGGGCCAGACTTCACTCCTGCCTGCAGGAATCACCACTTTTTGGGGGTCTTTCCCTGCTGTCTGCTCTACTGTCAGATTCTGCTGAGCTCAGAGCAGCAGGGTGGCCCCACGGCACGGTGAGGCAGCAGCATTTGAAACCTTGTTTGCTCAGCTGCCTCGCTGGAAGAAGTGCTTGGGAAGCTCCCTTCCCACCCCTTCCCAAGGTCAGCAGGGATGTCCTTGCAGCCTGTGAGCTGGCTCAGTGCTGTCACAGCATCCCCAGAGCTGTCACTCCCTGCCTTGTGCCACCTGTGGGTGGTGGGGAGCCCAGGCCTTGTAGAGGCCATTCCCACAGCTCACCTGGAACCTTTCATCCCCTCAGTAAGCTTTGAATTTTGAGGGGATTTCTGGAGCCTCCCTGAGTTGGGAGGGATTTCCTGGAAGAGGTCAGGAATCCCACTGGCCTGTGCACACCTCCTGTGTGGTGTCACCTGTTCCTCTCAGTGCCAGAGGAGCATGGAAGGACACAGTGGTGTTTGGCCACACCAGGTCCTTGCTGCATCTGCAGCCATGGTGACACCACTCTTTGGTCCCTGTTTGTCCCAGCCAGACCCCAACCTCTCTTGGCTCTTAATAAAGATTTGGCCCTTATCTTTTCCAGGGAGAGTCCCTCAAAACCCAGCATTTTCCATTCTCTGACCTCATCCTGCCCAGGAGATCCAGCCCAGTGGTGGCCTCACAGACCTTTCCAGACAACCTCTCTTCCCACTGGCCTTTTGCTGGAGCTTCCTTCACCAGGAACCAGGAGCTTTAGGGGCAGGGCTGCTCTGCCCACTGCCTTTGCAGCAGGAGTGGCATTCCTAACTCAGTTTTCCTGTCTCCTCTGCAGATAAGAAGTTGGTGGTGGCCATTGAAGGAAGTGTGGAGGAAGCCAAAGCCCTTTATAAGCCACCTGAGGACTCGCAGGGTGAGTTGTGGTGTTGCCCTGGGGACTTGTTCCTGTGTGTCTGCAGCTCCTGAGACCCTGCTTTTGTTGGGAGAGGGGTGTCAGGGGGAGCCGTGGGCTTGGAAAAAGCCCTGGTGGTCCTGCTGGTGGTGGGAGAGCTGAGCCCTGGGTGATCCCTGCTGACACCCCTCTCTCTGCACAGATGATGAGAGCGATTCTGACGCAGAGGAGGAGCAAACCACGGTAAGGGACAGCACTGTCCCCCTCTGAGTCCTCCCCCAGCACTGCATCAGGGGAGCTGCTGGGAGAGCTGGGGCTGGCTGGGGCTGGGAACTGCCCCTGCACGCTGGGAGTGTGTGTGGAAGTGCAGTGATGTCAAATCCTGACTTTTCTTAGGAGGAAGGAGCTGCCATTTCCAGTTGGTGTCCCAAATGCAGGAGCAGCCAGGGTACAGAGCTGCTCCTCTCGTGTCCCATCCCTGCAGCTCTCCGGCTGGAGCTGCTCCACTTTGTATAAATAGCCTGAGGGCAGGGAGCTGTGTCCAACAGGGAGGGATCTGTGTCCATCCTGTGCCAGAAGCATTCTCTGCACCAGGGCTTGTTCAGCACTCCTTGGAGGAAGTGTTTCTCCTACAGATAATTCCAGCTAGATGCTGAGGAGAGGCTGGAGGTGCTGGTTGTTCCCAGCAGCAAAGCCTGAAGGGGCTCTGGGCCTCCACTCCCAGCCCCCAGCAGCAGAGCCAGGTGTATGGGGCTGTTCTGTGGGGAAGGGTAAAGGGAGGGGCCTCATGTGTCCAGAGAATGGAAGGGCCTGGAGCCCCAGGAGAGGCTGAGGGAGCTGGAAAGGGGCTCAGTCTGGAGAAAAGGAGGCTCAGGGGGGACCTTGTGGCTCTGCACAACTCCTGACAGGAGGGGACAGCCGGGGGGGTTGGGCTCTGCTCCAGGGAACAGGGACAGGAGGAAAGGAAAGAAGAGTTTGTCAGAGGAGGATATTGGGAAAATTCCTTCCCAGAAAGGGCTGTCCAGCCCTGGCACAGCTGCCCAGGTCAGTGGGGGAGTCCCCATCTCTGGAGGGATTTAACAGCTGTGTGGTTGTGGCACATGGGGACAGGGGTCAGTGGTGGCCTTGGCAGTACTGCAGGGGTGGTTGGACTTGATGCTCTCAGAGGGCTTTTCCAACCTAAAGGATTCAGTGATTCTAGGTTCTGCCTCTTGCAGTGGGAAAGCTTTTGGGCCAGCAGGTCCTTGGCTTTGTCTCCCAAGAATGGAGACTTTCCCTGGAGCTGAAGGAATGACGGGAACTGTCAGCTGGGGCTGAGTGAGGGTTTCCTGCTCCTCTCCTTCCCCAGGACAGCTGTGACCATGGGGGATTGTGGAACTGGACTGGAGGGAAAGAGCTGTGGGCTGGGAAGGTGCATGGGTTGGTGAGGAGCAGGAGAAGGCTCTGACAGCTGTTTTGCCCCCCCAGAAGCGGCGCAGGCCCACCCTGGGCGTGCAGCTGGACGACAAACGCAAGGAGATGCTGAAGAGACACCCCTTGTCCGTCACCCTGGACCTGAAGTGCAAGGGTGAGGAGCTCTGGGGTGGGACAGCAGCTCAGGGACTGACCCCAGCAGCACCCTGGGGACCTTGGCGGGAGCTGGAAGTGTGGAGGGGTTTCTCTGAGCTGGAGCAGCCACCAATGTCACCCCTTCTGTGTGGGCAGACGAGAACGTGCTTCACCTGACCTTCCACTACCTGATGAACCTCAACGTCATGACAGTGAAAGCCAAGGTGACCACTGCCATGGAGATGACCACAGCCATCAGTGCTGGGTAAGGAGAGCCCTGTGGGCAACAAGCCTGGAGATCATCAGGCAGTGACTTCATGGCGTTTGAGAGTCCTGCAGAGCCTGGAGATCATTGGCCAGTGGCTCCATGGGATTTTGGAGCCCTGCAGAGCCTGGAGATCATTGGGCAGTGACTCCATGGGATCCAGGTGCCCTACACAGCCCAGAGCTCATCAGGCAGGGATCCCTCTGTCCCTGTGGGTCCGGGAGCCCTGCACAGCCCAAGCACCTTCCTCCCCCTCTCCTCTGCCATGAGAAGCCAGAGTCAGGGAGTTTGGGAACCTCTCAGCAGTGCCAGAACTGTCAGGAACTGAGGGAAAGTCTCTCCTGCTGACACATTCAGCCTCCCTCCCACACGCAGAGCCTGGCAGCTCCCTCACCTGACTGTTCCTGAGGTCACCTTGTCCTGAGCTCCAGAGATGCAGCTGCCTCTGCCTGTGCTCCCCAGAGCCTGCTGGAGCCTGATTGGTGTGAGGAAAAGCTGAAATGGCAGCTTTGGGAGCCTGCCCAGGGAGCTCCCAGCAGCTGCCAGCTCTCTGGTGCCTCTCCCTGGGACAGGAGGTGCCTGAGGAAAAGGGAGGTGGGAGAAGCTGGTCTGGGCTTGCCTAGGAGCAAGTGCTGCCTCCCAGCCTCTCCCATATGCAGCCTCCTCTTCCTATTGGGGTTCTCTTATTGCTGCAGACACCCCAAAGCCTCTGTGACAGCAGCTGGAGATCCTGTGCAGGGCATTCCCTCCCTCCTGCTGCCCTTGGCTGTGTTACCCCAAACCAGGGAGGCTGTGCCTTGAGCCAGGCCCCAAATCCTACAGCCCATTGTGCCTGGCCGGTCCTGTGAGTACAGTCAGACATGAGGAATTTTATGGCACTAGAGGGAGCAGCTTCCTGGAAGAGCAGGAGCTGGTGCCCTGTGATTTCCATCCTGCTCCAGGCAGGGAGGAGACAGCTCTCCCTTTGGAGTGGAATTAGGGGAAAGTCATTCTGGTCTTGAACTCATGAAGCTCATAATCCCCTTCTCTGGGCTTGGAGCCTGTTCATGGAGGGATGAAGAGCCTAGACTGCTGCTGACTGACCTCTCTCCTCTTTCTGCCAGGGACCTGCTCTCCCCAGACTCCCTCCTCAACTGCCTCTATCCAGGGGACCACGGGAGGAAAACGCCCAACCCAGCCAACCAGTTCCAGTTCGATAAAGTGGGGTGAGTGTCACCCAAGCCATTGCCATTAGTTCCTTGCTCCAGCACAGCAAATCCTCCCTGGCTTGATGTGACCCTTCCTCATTGTCCCCACAGCATCCTGACCCTGAGTGACTACGTGACAGAGCTGGGACACCCCTACGTGTGGGTGCAGAAGCTGGGCGGCCTGCATTTCCCCAAGGAACAGCCTCAGGCATGGCACAAACCCCTCCCCTCTCCCCTACAACATTGGGCTGAGCTCTGGGGTCCCATCCTGTCCCCCTGCTGGTACCAGCAGCTCCCAAACCATGGCTGGGACAGGCTTTGCTGGGCTGGATCTGTGTGTGGGGCCATGCTGACGTATTTCATGTCACACGTGTGATAGTCCAAGCCCTTGTAGTGACTAAATGATGGGTGCTTGTCCCTGTGGGGATGTGGCTCCTGACACTGCCATCCCTCCTGCCCACAGCACACAGTGGCTGCTGACAATTCCCTGAGTGCCAGCCACATGGAGCTGACTGTGAAGCTGCTCCGGAGCCGCCTGCAGTCCCGCCTGGCCCTGCACAAGCAGTTTGCATCCCTCGGTGAGTGCTGGGCTCCCCACCCTTCCCTGGGGACAGGGGTGCAGTGGCAGGGTCCTGTCAGGCTCCCCACCCTTCCCTGGGGACAGGGGTGCAGTAGCAGAGTCCTCATGCAGGGAAGCATCTCTTCCCTGCTCAGCCAAGCTTCAAGTGGCCATGGTCCTGAATCCCAGTTATTCCAAGCTGCTGCTCATCAGCCAGTGCCTGAACTGGGAGGGAGAGTGGAACATCAGCAATCACAGGAGAGGAGACATCAGCTGGCTATGTCACATTTGATGGGTGGCAGTGCCACCCTCAGCATTCTCAGTCGTTCCCTCAGCCCTTGGGAGTTGTAGGAATGAAGGAACTGCCCTATTTTGGGTGGCAGAGGAAGGCTCTGGCCCTTCCAGTGCCCAGCACCTCTTTGGGAATGGCCATCCCAGTGCTGGGAAGTGATTTGGGACATGCTGGGAGGTGAGCTGCACACCATTCATGTTGTGTGCCTGTCAAGCAGCCCAGGGATCCAGTGGGATCCCATGGGATCACAGCCCAGGCCTCTGCTGGGCACCTGATGGAGCTGCTGACATCATGCCTGGATCCTGCTTTGGGAGTGTCCCCACTGCAGGACAGTGGCAGAGCAGTGTTCCCAGCCCTGCCCTGCTCAGGGCCCTGTCCTTGCTTTCAGAGCACGGTGTTGTGCCGGTGTCCAGCGAGTGCCAGCAGCTCTTCCCGACCAAAATCGTCTCGCGCCTGGTGAAGTGGACTGCCATTCCCTATGAGGATTATGCTGTAAGTGCTGAGCACGAGGCTGAATCCCTCCCTTCCAGCTCCCACATTTCACTGGAGCCATCATTCCTCCTCCTCCCCCCAGGAGCTGCCCTACACTAAGGATGTGATAGAGGCTGGCTTGGCTGAAGACACTCACCTCTACTACATGGCCCTGATAGAGAGGGGAACAGGTAGGCAGCTTTCCTTCCTTTGGGAATGCCAATCCTCATCCCAGGGCAGCTTCATGGGTAATCCAGCTGGCTGGAGGGCCTGTGAGTGACACCTTTTCCTTGCTCAGCCAAGCTGCAGGCGGCCGTGGTGCTGAACCCCGGGTATTCCACGCTGCCTCCCGTCTTCAGCCTGTGCCTGAACTGGAAGGGAGAGCGCAACAGCAGCAACGACGACAACATTCGGGTACTGTGGGGCGGGGGCTGCATTTTTGGAGGTGTCCCCAGCAGTTCTGTGTCTCTAACAAGGGAATGTTAGAGTGAGCTGGTGGCTGGACACTCCTGGGAATGCAGAGTAGACATCCAAGCCTGTGCCAACCTCATCCCTGTTTTCCAGGCCATGGAGAGCGAGGTCAATGTCTACTACAAGGAGCTGTGGGGGCCCAAACCCGGCTACCAGCTGCTCACCAACCAGCTGCAGCGCCTGTGCATGGTGCTGGACGTGTACCTGGAGACAGAGCCCCACGATCCCAGCGTGGAGGGGCCCAAGGAATTCCCCCAGGAGAAGATGTGTCTGCGCCTGGTCAGGTGGGAGCTGGCCCGGGGGCTGAGGGTGCTGCCAGGGACTCTGGTGGCATTGCTGTTCCTGGAAGCCTGTCCTAGAGGGATTGGCCTGCACAGCTGGGCAGTAGCCCCGGAACTGGGCCATTTCTGTGGGTGCCATGGGATGTTCCTGATCCCTGTGGTCACAGCCTCTCCCTCTTCTCCTCTGCCAGGGGTCCCCTGCGCCTGAAACCCTTCAAGTTCAACTACCCCCAGGGGTTCTTCAGCCATCGCTGAGCAGCCCTGGGCCTCATTCTGGGATGGGACTTGTTCACTCTGTGGGAGGAGTGTTCCCATCCTGACGTTTCTGCTCCTTTTACAATATTTTGGGGTTTGTTTGAAGGTTTTGTAGTCAAAGGGATTAAACTGAACTAAAGAAAAAAATGTGTGGGTAGCTTGTCTGTGCACAGGGGCTGGGATGAAGGATCTGTGAGGGCTGCAGCAAGCCTTGTGTCCCAGCCCTGGGCTCTGGCAGCCTTTGCAGGGATGCTCCCTGCCTCCTGACTTCCCTCCCCACTGGGGAGCTGAGATGGCTAAAAACTGAGGTGGCTAAAAATAGCCCTTTTCCAGAGCCCGCACTGCAGCCCCAGCCTGTCCTTGCCAGCTGGCTGCCATCCCACTCCGCACAATTCCTGCATCCTGGGGGGCTTCTCTGCCCCCTGGGCTTGGAGGGGAGCAGAGCAGGGTCCTGGGAGAGGCAGGAGGAGGGTTGGGACATCCCGACTTGTCCTGGTTGGCATCAGGGAGTTGGGATGTGCCCCCTCCCCTGCACCGCTCTGTGTGGGGGTCCCAGACTGGCAGAGCTGGGGTTCCATCCTCCTTCCGAAGGTCACTGTCCCTCCTTCATCCCAGCCTGTGTCTCCCCTGGGAGTGACTTCTCCCCCAGGAGGCCTGAGAGCCCCTCTCCTGCTCCCCCCAGCCCCTGCCCTCAGTGCAGTGCTGCAGTGCTGGGCTGTGCCGCAGCCCTTGGGTTAAACCAGGCTCTCCCAGTCCCTTGGGAGCCATGCTTTAAAAAAAGAAGGAAGGGAAAAAACACACTGAAATCCTTTGGAAAGCATGGCAGGGCTGGCCCTGTGTCCATCCTCAGTACACAGGGTCCTCTGTGCCTGCTGTGGGGTGTGTTTCCCCTCCAGAAAACCCCGTGACACCTACCCCGGCCCTGGGTGACAGATCCCAGCCCCACATTCCCAGCTTCTTTCCCTGTCTTCTCCCCAGGACAAGCCAGCAGAGCCAGGGTGTCTCTGTAAGCACTTTTTATTTGGTTATTGCACAGAAAGCAAAAATCAGTGGGCTGAGGTTCCTGGTGCACCGTGTGTGTCTGAGCATTCCAGCAGCTCCCAGCCTCTCCCACCTCTGCCCAGAGGGACTGTCACCCCCCAGGGCAGGGCAGGACCCCGCCAGCCCCCCCAAGCAGCTACAGCTCTGCATTGCACTCATCCATCCATTGCACATACATTAAATAAATGCACTTAGAGGAGAAGGGTGGTGGGGTTCCCCTGGGGGTCCCCCCTCTTCCCCTGGGTTATAATTCAAGTGTTTAAATGTGGCGCTCGGCGAATATCACGTTCTGCGAGGGAAGCAATCGCCCACCCGAGGGGCTCTCACGGGCCTATTGCTAAGGGAAAGCCTGGCCTGGGGGGCCCTGGGGGTCCCTGGGGTCCCACCCTGGGCCCAGCCATCGGAGGGAGCGGAGCAGCTCCCGTGCCCGGAGGTGCCTTCGGCGCCCGGGACTCTTCCATCACTTCTTCCCCGGCTCTGGGGCTGTGCCCTCCTTGCTGGAGGGAGCCTCGGCTTTGGGGGGTTCCTTACTGGCTTTGGGCTCATCTTTGGGTTTTGCTTTAGCTTTGGGTTCCTCCACTTTCTTGGGTTCCTCTGCCTTCTCCTTCTTGGGTTCCTCCACCTTCTTAGGCTCCTCTGCCTTCTCCTTCTTGGGCTCCTCTGCCTTTTCTTTCTTGGGCTCTTCTGCTTTCTTGGGCTCCTCTGCCTTCTCCTTCTTGGGTTCTTCTACTTTCTTCTTGGGCTCTTCTACCTTCTCCTCAGCCTTTGGTTTTTCAGCCTCCTTGGTGGCCGCTTTGCTGACCTCCTGCTGAGGTTTTGCTGGAGCCTCCTCAGCTTTTCCCTCTTCGGCAGGTTTGGGGCTTGGCTTGGTCTCTTTGGCCTGTGGAGCTGGAGGTTCTGGCACAGCAGCTGCCTTCTCCTTGGGTTTCTCCTCTGCCTTGGCTGGGACGTCCTTCTTGGGAGCTTCCTCCTTCTTACCCTGCTCAGGCTTGGAGGGAGCCTTCACCTCCTTGGGCTGCTCCTCCTTGGCGGGGGCCTTCGGAGCAGGGCTTGGCTCCTTGCCTGGGGCCACTTCCTTCTGCGGAGACTTGGCCTCCTCCTTCGTGGGAGATTTGGCTTTCTCTGGGGACTTCACAGCCGGGGGCTTGGCCTCCTCCTTAGAGGGGCTTGGGGGCTTCTCTGGGGACTTCACAGATGGGGGTTTGGCTTCCTCCTTAGAGGGAGTTGCAGGTGGCTCTGGGGATTTCACAGCTGGGCTCTTGGCCTCTTTAGAAGGGGCTGGGGGTTTCTCTGGGGACTTGACAGTCGGGGTCTTGGCCTCATCCTTTGAGGGGGGTGTGGGTTTCTCTGGGGACTTCACTGTTGGGGTCTTGGCCTCATCCTTTGAGGGAGGTGTGGGTTTCTCTGGGGACTTCACTGTTGGGGTCTTGGCCTCCTCCTTAGAGGGTGTTGGTGGCTTTTCAGGGGATTTGACAGCTGGAGTCTTGGCTTCCTCCTTTGAGGGGGTCGGGGGTTTCTCTGGAGACTTCACAGCTGGGCTCTTGGCCTCCTCCTTTGAGGGGGTTGCAGGTTTTTCTGGGGATTTCACAGCTGGGGTCTTGGCCCCCTCCTTTGAGGGGGATGGGGGCTTTTCAGGGGACTTGACTGCTGGGGTCTTGGCCTCCTCCTTTGAGGGGGACTCAGGTTTCTCTGGGGACTTGGCCTCCTCCTTTGCAGGAGACTTGGCCTTTTCTTCACCCTCTTCTTCAGCTTTCTCCTCTTCTTCTTCCTCTCCCTCTTCCTCCTTCTCTTCAGCTTTTTCCTCTTCAGCCTCTTTCTCAGCCTCGTCCTCCTCTGTGACCTCCTCGGTCACCTGGATTTCCTCTGTCTGCTCCTCCACAATCACTGTCTCCTTCTCTGATTTTTCCACCACCTTGATCTTCTCCTCGCTCTTCACCTTGATGCTGGTGGTGATGCTGGGAGGCTTGGGGACCACCTCGGGGTAGGAGAGCATCCCAATGCCAGTCTCGAGCCGATACTCCTCCCCTTCCAGGAGCTTTCTGCCAGGGAGAGACCAGGGCAGGGCACTCAGTGATGGCTTCCCCTCTCCTCCTGTGACCAGGAGCTGCCAGCAATGTCCTGCAGCTCCATCTCCCTCCCTGCCCCATCCTGGGTGATCCTCCTGCTCCTGTGGCCTGGGATGAGCAAGTTTTCTTGCCCTTCCCTCCACACACCACTGGGTCACCCAACTGGACATTGCCCACCACAGCTTTGGAGGATGGTGATCTGCTCACCAAAAAGAGCCCAGGCGTTTAACAAGGGACCTTGAGCAGACCTGGCTGAGACCCCCCCACACCTTCCCCTGCTCCCCCTGTACCTGTAGGCAGCAATTTCGATGTCCAGGGCCATTTTGACATTGAGCAGATCCTGGTACTCGCGGAGCTGAGCTGCCATCTCCCACTTGGTGTTCCTCAGCTCGCTGTCAAGCTGCTGAATGGTTTCCTGTGGGCAGACAGAGCAATAATGGGGGGAGGACACACATGGCACAGTCCCCAGGAGCAGGGGGACACAAGAGCACCCCTAAACTGTCCCCTGGTCTCCAGCATCACGGTGTCCTCATGGAGTTGTCTGCAGCCACCTCCTCCTGCAGACGCACAGGGAAGGGGACACAGCCAGGGGTGGTCCCAGGGTGTCCAGTTGCCTTGGGGGCCTGGCAGGAGCCCTGCATGCCCTGAGCAAGGAGCTGCATGCCAGCTGAGCCCCTGGCCCGCTCCCAGCACTGCCTCCAACAGGGACAAGCAGTGGGAATGCTTCTAGGGGTGAAGTTCAGTTCACTGAGTGCTTCAGTTCCAATGGGAACTGAACTCCAGCTGGAGGCTGACGGGCACCACTCTGGGGACAGCACTTCCTCCCAAGGCCACCAAGGCAGCCTTCACTTCCCAGATCTGGGGGACAGGATGTGGCCCAAACCCTGGACACACTTCCATGGCATTTGTGACCATCCTCACAGGCAGCTCAGTGCCAGGCAGAGCCATGGGGCAGCTCCAGGGCTGCTGAGGGACACAACAGCCCGGACACCACCTCAGGCTCTGGGTTCCTGATCCCTGTGGGCTGGGGAAGGCCAGACAACTCCTTCACATCCCTGAAGCCAAAATCCCAGCGCTGCCCCTCCCCAGCAGCCTGATGGTCCCACCCCAGCCTGGGCCCGCTGCCCACTGCGCCACGGCACCTGGTAGGACAGGACATCTGCATGATGGCGCTCCTCCGAGTCCTGCCTCTGCCTCTCCAGTGACTCCTGGGTCCCTTTGAGGGCTTCCAGCTCGGTGGTCTTGGCCTGGAGCTGCCGGCGGTACTCGGAGATCTCCTCCTGGGCCAAGCGCATGGCATCCGTGTTCACCTTGGCCACCTCCGAGAGCTTGTCCAGCCTCACTGCAATGGAAAAGGGAAGCTGTAGGGCGGGAGGGAAGGAGGCTGCAGCCTCCCCTCCTTGAGGAAACTCAAACCTGTCCATGCCACACATCTCCATCCTCTGCAGAGCCACCCCAGCTCCCTGAGTGCTCTGCCTTCCTCACCCCTCACTCCATCTCTGCCGGGAAGTGAAGGAGGACGGACAAGACGAGCTCGGGGGTGTTTCTGCCATTCTGGACTTCAGCCAGTGCAGATCCTCGCTGCAGCCCCCGCCTCCCCTTCAGCTGTGCCGCAGAACCCTGCCCCACGGCACTGCCCCCCATGCCAGACACGCCAACCCTGGCCCGGGGCGGGGGGGTTTTACCGCAGCGCCCTGCGGACACCCCAGGGGACGAGGCGGGGCACAGAACGAGGGGACGGGAATGGGGAGCTCCGACCCTGCGGCTCCCGGGGCAGCCCCCGCCCCGCGGGACGGGCGCCCCAGGGCCGGCGCTGCCGCTGCCCGCGGTGCTGAACCGCCGCTGTCCGCGGTGCTGGACCCGCCCTGCGCGCCCGGGGGGCTCAGCCTGGGGTGCCGACCCCACCCCGCGCCCCCCCGGCACCGGACTGTCCCCCCGCCCCCCAAAAAGAGCCACTCCCTGTCCTCCCCTCCCGCGTCAGGGATGCGGTACCGCCCCCCTTCCCCCCAGCACTGCAAACACCCCTGGCTTCGCCCCGGCTTAGAGGGACCAGCAGAACATCCTGCAGCGTCAGGGGGGCCCGGCACCCCAAAAACTTGCGGGGTGCCGGGCCACTGAACCTGGAACTCTCCCCGTAACTCACTGCGGGGCAGAGGGGAGTGGGGCAGCGCACCCGCAGGCATTGGAGCTCTGGTGGCAGGGATGGGGTCACCCTGAAGGCCTCCCAGGGCGCTGGGTGTACGGGAGGTCCCCGCACACTGCTGGGGTTGGGGGGCACTAAGGCCCTTCCCGAACACAATATATGGGGCTCGGTATCTCAGCACCCTCCAGGAGCACAGTAGAGGTGGGAGGGGTCCCTGCACCTCCCGGGGTGGGTGCACCCTAACGCGATACAGAGGCGCGGGGGGGTCCCCGCATCCCTCGAGCCTCCCTCGCTCTCTTTTGCTCCAACCCCATCCCGGAGCGCGGCAGCCCAGGGTGTCCCCGGGGAGGTACCGGCGCGTTTGGCGGCCACACCCTCGCACTCACCGCGGAACCACTCCTCGGCCTGCAGGGTGCTGCGGGCCGCCGTGCCCTCCAGCTGTGCGCGCAGGTCGCGGAGCGCGGCGGTGACGCCGGGGCGCAGGGAGGCGGGGGGCTCCGCGGGCAGCTCGGGGCGCGCCCCGCGCAGCAGCGCTCCCACCTCGGCGCGGTGCTGCCTCCGCAGCTGCTCCGCCTCCTCCCGCAGCGCCCGGGCTCGCTCCTCCAGCGGCGCCCGCGCCCGCTCCTCCTGCGCCGAGCGCTGCGCCAGCCCGCGGGCCGCCGCCTCCAGCTCCGAGCGCTGCCGAGCCTCGTCCTCCAGCCTTCCCCGCAGCGCCGCCACGTCCTCGGCCAGGCGCGCCCGCTCCAGCCGCAGCTGGCCCTTCTCGGCGCCCAGGCGCAGCACGGTGCCCCGCATGTCCCGCAGCTCCCGCGCGTACAGCTCGCCCATGGCCGAGCGCCCCGCCTGCTGCTGCCGCAGCGCCGCCGCCTCGGCCGCCAGCGCCCGGTTCTGCTGCTCCAGCGCCCGCACCCGCTCGATGTAGCCGGCGAAGCGGTCGTTCAGCACCTGCAGCAGCTCCTTCTCGTTGCGCGCCCGCGGTTCGCCGTTCAGCGAGTCCAGGCTCTCGGTGGAGGACGCGGCCGCGCTGCCGCCGCCGCCCCCCGCGCCCCGCGCCCGTCCCACCACCGGGGCCGGCCACGAGTAGAAGCCGCTGGAGGCGGCGGAGCGCGGGGCAGCGCGGCCCGGCTCTTTGCGGAGCCCCCCCGGGGGGCCCAGCAGCGTCTCCAGCATCAGGCTCATGGCGACCCCCGCCCTCGCTGCGGCACCGGCGCGGCCGCCCGCTTTATAGCGCTCGGGGCGGCCGCTCCGCCCCGCCACCGGCAGCGGGGGTGGGCACGGGCACCGGCCCCGGCACCGCCCCGCGCCGCCGCCGCAGCCCCGCGGGTGCGGGGGGACCCGGCTGCCACGCCCAGGTGGGGAGCGGGAGCCACACCAGAAAGGAGCGGATTGTCCCCCGGCGGGAGAAGGGGGACCCCGGGGCACAGCGGGATCCCGGGAGGGAAAACAGGACCACCGGGAAGGGAGTGGAGAGCTCCCGCAGGGAGCACGGAGTCCTCCCGGGCAGATAGCGGGACCCCCGGGAATAGAGGTTGGGATCCCTGGGAAGGGAGGAGGGAGCTCCTCAAGGGAGAACAAATCCCCCGGGCAGGGAGCAGGACCACTGGGAATAAAGAACGGGAGCCCCGGGAAAGGAGCAGGGACACCCCAGGACAGAGTGAGGACCCCGTGGGAACTGGAGAGCCCCTGAAGCGAGAAGGGACCCTCCGAGCAGAGAGCGGGATAAGAGAAATAGAGGGTGGGACCTTCAGAAAGGGAGGTGGGACCCTCGAGGACCCCATGGAGAGGGAGTGGGGACCTCTGGATGTGACTGTGAGTCCCCTGGGCAGAGAGAGGAACACCTGGGAATAGAGTGGGCTCCCCACGAACAGAGAGTGGGACCCTGGGGAGGGAGCTGGGACCACCCAGTACAGAGCAGGAACCCACCCCGGTGTGAAGGAGAATGGGGGACCCCCGGGTGGCACAGACAGCTCCTCCAAGGGCGGGGCAGCGACCCTGGGGTGGGGCCGTCACTTGGTGTCCCCCCGGATCAGGCAGTGACTGGGGCTGGGGGAGGTGGGCTCCTGCTGGCTCTGGGGGGGTGCCGAGAGGGTGCCCTGGGGGGGCAGTGGACACCCCTGCGGGATGCCGGGGAGCTCCCGGCAGGGAGGGATGGGAGGGCCATGTCTGCCATCCCGGCTGGGATGGGGATGGGGAAGGGGATGGAGACAGGGATGGGGTGGGGGGGATGTGACCCCCAAAACCTGCCCTTGGGACCGGGGCATGCACGGGCCACCCAGCCAATCAGCACCTGGGTACCACCCAGCCAATCAGCACACAGGTATCACCCAGCCAATCAGCACTCAGGTATCACCCAGCCAATCAGCACTCGGGTACCACCCAGCCAATCAGCACACAGGTATCACCCAGCCAATCAGCACTCAGGTATCACCCAGCCAATCAGCACTTGGGCACCAACCAGCCAATCAGCATTCACAGACAGCTCGGCCAGTCAGCCCATATGGGCCAGTGGCCAATCAGCAGTCACAGACCACCCAGCCAATCAGCATAGCTGCTGCCCAGCCAATCAGCACACACAGACCTCAAGATGTAGGCAGGTACTGAGAGCTCAGCCAATCAGCAGCCAGTCCTGGAGAGCCCAGCCAATCAACACACAGCTCCATAGATCCCAGCCAATCAGCAGGCAGGAGCACAGATCCCAGCCAATCAGCACACAGCTCCATAGATCCCAGCCAATCAGCAGGCAGGAGCACAGATCCCAGCCAATCAGCAGGCAGCTCCATGGCTCCCAGGAGCAGCCCTGGTGTCCCCGCTGTCCTGGGTGGGAGCAGGGTCCCGCCCCGTCCTTATCCCACCAAAGCCATGGAA
Organism: Vidua chalybeata; assembly: GCF_026979565.1. NCBI lineage: Eukaryota > Metazoa > Chordata > Aves > Passeriformes > Viduidae > Vidua > Vidua chalybeata. Next base: position 12,665,218 of record NC_071547.1, on the reverse strand, counting down.
GCAGGGCCGGGAGCAGCCAGGATGCGCCAGGAGGAGAGGGAGGCTGAGCACGCCCAGCCTCGGCCGGGCCGCTGGTGGCACATCCCGGGAGGTGTTGGGGACACGGGGCCAGCCGGCACTGGCCACCCCTGAGCCCGCCCTGCTCCCGCGGGCCACCGCCGCTGACCCGCTCCCGGCCATTCGCCACCAGCCTGCGGCCACGGGGGACCCACGGGCCGGGACCCAGAGCGTCCTTCCCACGCTGGGGCCAGCCGGCTGAGCCAGGGGGACGCAGCCTGTGCAGGGTGTCACCCTGTCCCCCGCACCCCGTGTGACCCCCGATCCCAAGCCCTGTATCCAAGCCCTTTTCCCCCCGTTTCCATCCCAACCCCTGTCCCCGTATCTCTTTGCTCCATCCCACGCTCCCATCCCATGTGTCCAGCCTGTCTCTAACCCTGTCCCTATCCTGTGTCCCCATCCATGTCCCCATCCCATGTCCCCACCCCTATCTCCATTGCCTGTCCCCATCCCTATCCCCTGTTCCTATTCCTTGTCCCCCTCCCCTATCCCCATCCCATGTCCTAATCCCCTATCCCCCGTTCCCATCCCATGTACCTGTCCCATGTCCTCATCCCATGTCCCTATCCCCATCCCATGTCCCCATCCCTGCCCCCTGTTCCCATTCCCTCTTCCCATGCCCTGTCCCTGTTCCCTGTCCCCTCCCCTGTCCCCATGCCTGCCCCCTGTTCCCGTTCCCTGTTCCCATCCCTATCCCCCGTTCCCATTCCCTGATCCCGTTCCCTATCCCCCGTTCCCATTCCCTGTTCCCATCCCTATCCCCCGTTCCCATTCCCCGTTCCCGTTCCCTATCCCCCGTTCCCATTCCCTGTTCCCGTTCCCTATCCCCCGTTCCCATTCCCCGTTCCCGTTCCCTATCCCCCGTTCCCATTCCCCGTTCCCGTTCCCTATTCCCCGTTCCCGTTCCCTATCCCCCATTCCCATTCCCCGTTCCCGTTCCCTATTCCCCGTTCCCATTCCCCGTTCCCGTTCCCTATCCCCCGTTCCCATTCCCCGATCCCGTTCCCTATTCCCCGTTCCCATTCCCCGTTCCCGTTCCCTATTCCCCGTTCCCATTCCCCGTTCCCGTTCCCTATTCCCCGATCCCGTTCCCTATTCCCCGTTCCCATTCCCCGTTCCCGTTCCCTATTCCCCGTTCCCATTCCCCGTTCCCGTTCCCTATCCCCCGTTCCCGTTCCCGTTCCCTATCCCCATTCCCTGTCCCCATCCCGGTTTCCCCATTCCCGCTCCCGCCCCGCCCCTCCCACCGTGACCCCGCCCATTGCCCCGCCCACTAGCGTAGGCCCCGCCCCGCCCCGGAAGCGCTCCCCGCTCCTCAGTTCCGGTGGCGGCGGCGGCGGCGGCAGCAGGTACGGACCGGGCCGGGCCGAGCCGAGCCGAGCCGAGCCGAGCCGAGCCGAGCCGAGCCGGGCAGGTCAGGTCAGGGCAGGGCAGGGCAGGGCAGGTACGGACCGGGCCGGGCCGGGCCGAGCCGAGCCGAGCCGAGCCGGGCCGGGCAGGTCAGGGCAGGGCAGGGCAGGTACGGACCGGGCCGGGCAGGTACGGACCGGGCCGGGCCGAGCCGGGCAGGGCAGGGCAGGGCAGGGCAGGTACGGACCGGGCCGGGGCAGAGCCGAGCCGCGTCCCGCAGCCGGTCCTGCCCCGGGCGCTTCCCCCGAACTCTGCCCGTGCGCCCCCGGGACGGGCTCCCCGCCGGGGCTCGGGCCCCTCCCGCCCCCCGACCTGAGCTGTGCCCCTCTGGGACCGGCGGTGTCCCCGCTGTGACCCCGCTGTGTCCCCTGGCTCGACCTCCGCCTCGCCCCGGGCCGTGTCCCCGGGCTGTGTCTCTGTTTTGACCCCGTGTCCCGCACTGTGTCCCCACGGTCCCCGCCTCATTCCGGGCTGTGTCCCCCTCCCCCGCCCGGCTGGGGCACACGGGGGTCCCCCCAGCCCCCAGCCCGCCCCGGGCCGTGTCCCGTGTCCCAGCGCTGCCCTCCCGGCTCCATCCCGCAGGGATCGCCCCGGGCACCGCGTCCTGGCCGCGGCCAGAGCCCCGACGGGCACCGCGCTGGGGACAGGGCTCCTGGAAGGGCTGGGGGACGCGGGGTGAGCCCTTCACCCCCTCGGGTCGTGGCACATCTGTAGGGAAAGGCCTTGGCTCTGCATGGAATATGCTGGGAACTGGGCTTGGAGCGGACAGGGAGGCAGCTGGGCTGGTATCCTGTGCCCGCTGCCTCCTCCATGGAGATTTTGGGGGGGAAAAGCCCCAGAGTGGGTAAAAAGGAGCTGTGAGACAGCTCCAGCCTGAAGGAGCCGTGCTGGAGGTGTTGCTGTTGTTGCAGGTGTTTTGTGTGGAGTTTTGGCACCTGTCAGGGGTCCCATCCCTGCAGCACTGGGGGCTCAGGGGGTTTCTGCGTCTGCTCTCTCCTGGGGTGACAGAAAATGGGGTAAGCCTTGGATGAGCAGCTGGACTGATGTGGTTTGTGGCTCCCACACCATTTGTGGGGTCAGACTGCCAGGCTGAACAGGCTTTGGCACCCCAAGGGGCTTTCCAGAGGTGTTGGGCCTTGCTTGGATCAAGCCAGGCTGGGAATTCCATGGCAGGAGGTGTCCACCCTGCAGAACCTGGCTTTCCCAGGAGGAGAACATCCCCTCTGCCACGGGAACCTGATGCTGTGGCCAGGACAAAGTCCTTGGTGTCCCTGAGGACGCTCAGCTGGAGTTTGGGGGGAGCCCCTGCGGGTGCCATCCCTGTTCAAGGTGATTAAAAATGCCCCCAGCTCTCAGAGCATGGTGCTTTGGGCTCTGTGGCCGTGGGATCCTGGCAGTGTGTGCTGCAGGGGACGCCTCAGCATTGTCCTTTTTGCTTTTTTCTTGAGTTTATTCCCCAATTATTGGTGGGATGTATTGCTTGCTGGTGCCACTGCTTTGGATCTGCCAAGGGTTTTTTCGGTTTGCTTTGGGCACCTTGCTGATGGCACAGTGAGTTTGGCTCCTACCCCTGAGTTATCTGAGTTATCCCTTGTTTGATGGGGATGGAGCCTTTTGGGATGCCCATGGGTTGGTCAGAAGCAGATTGGTGAGAGGATGTGGATGGTCCTGGGTGGGATGCAGCAGAATCACAGCCCTGAGCTGGAGCAAAGACTGGCTCCAGTTAGGCCAGAGAGAGGAAAAATATCTTACTGGGAAGGTGTGAGGGGCAGCTGGGAGGGTTTGTGGTGCTCTGGCAGAGGTGGGATGGGCACAGGGATGGGAGCTGTGGGATGGGCACAGGGATGGGAGCTGTGGGATGGGCACAGGGATGGGAGCTGTGGGATGAGCACAGGGATGGAAGTTGTGGGATGAGCACAGGGGTGGGAGCTGTGGGATGTGGGATGAGCACAGGGATGGGAGCTGTGGGATGAGCACAGGGATGGGAGCTGTGGGATGGGGACAGGGATGGGAGCTGTGGGATTTGGGATGAGCACAGGGATGGGAGCTGTGGGATGTGGGATGGGCACAGGGATAGGAGCTGTGGGATGAGCACAGGGATGGGAGCTGTGGGATTTGGGATGAGCACAGGAATGGGAGCTGTGGGATGAGCACAGGGGTGGGAGCTGTGGGATGGGGACAGGGATGGGAGCTGTGGGATGAGCACAGGGGTGGGAGCTGTGGGATGAGCACAGGGATGGGAGCTGTGGGATGGGCACAGGGGTGGGAGCTGTGGGATGGGCACAGGGGTGGGAGCTGTGGGATTTGGGATGAGCACAGGGATGGGAGCTGTGGGATTTGGGATGAGCACAGGAATGGGAGCTGTGGGATGAGCACAGGGGTGGGAGCTGTGGGATTTGGGATGAGCACAGGGATGGGAGCTGTGCCCTTGGCTGTAGGATGGGAAACACTGCTGTGAGTAAGGAGGGAAAGAACAGGGGCCAGCACGAGGCTCTGGAGCTGCTGGGCTGTGTATCCTCCACCTCTGGTTCTCTTCTTGCACCCTGGGGTGTTTCTCTCCCTTGGCTGGTGCTTGTGGCAGCTCCTGGGGTTTGTCCATGGGGCAGGGATGTGCTCAGAGCTGTGTTGGTGTGCTTATTTTATTTTTCTTTTTCATTCATGGGGCTGTTGGGGTGCATTTCATGAGTTTTATTTGTAGTATTAGCTTTATTACATGGTTGAGACAATAGGAAGATGGTAAAGCTTATGTGCAGCTAGTAGCAGCTGAAGATTTCTTTGTTGCAGAATATTTAAAAAACTTTTAGCTAATAGCATACTGCTAAAGTTTATAGATAATTATTCTAGCTAATTACTAAAAGTACACATATACTTGTTTCACACAGTGTTTGCTTGTCTTCTTTCTATTGATAATACACAGGACATTATTATTAAGTCTAAAACCTTCTGCTATCTTGCTAAGCATATTTTCTTGTAGACTTAAGGTCTATCTTAGCCAAGCTTAAGACTTAAGCTATTGTTTCATGCCCTTGCTTGCTGTTCTATTATAACTTTTCTCCTTTCAGACTTTGTAACTACAACTTAGCTCTAAGTTTTTTGTTCTTTCTGTTTCTGGGGGCTGCTTTTACAGCTTTTCTGGAAGCCTTCTTGCCTTTACTAATTCCCACAGGGTGCCTTCACCACCTCACCCCTGCCTGGCCTCTGCAGTGCCCTGGAGCTGCCTCACACCAGCAGGGAACAGTTGCATGATTCCCCATGGCTCCAGTTACCCATTAATTTTTTAGTCTTCCTTAATTTCCCTAATTGTGCCACCTTGGCCCTCAGGTGCTTCATGCCAGCTGAGGTGTTTGCTTGTGGGAGTTGCCTTTCCCCACTAACCTCCAGCTGCCCCTCTGTTTTCCAGGTGAGCCCTTTCCTAGGAGCTTGTCCTTGGAGTTCTGCTCCTTTCTGCTCTCCCTGGCTTTGGGTGCCAGCCTGTCCCCCCTGAGCAGCAGGAATGTGTGTGCAGGGATGAGCTTTCCCTTTCCCTTTCCCTTTCCCTTTCCCTTTCCCTTTCCCTTTCCTCCATCCCCTCCAAGACCTGGGGCAGGCTGGGCAGATCAGAGAATTCCTGGGCTGGGCTGGGCTGTCAGAGGGTCACGAAGGACCTGGGAGCTGTGGTGGGCTGGGATAAGCAGGGATTTGGGATGTCTTTGGCACAGGTTAAGGGCTGCATCCCAGCCCTGGGTCTGTGCTGGTGGAAGCTGAAAGTGAGACCAGAGGAGGCACCAGAGCTGCTCCAAGGGCAGGAGCCAGGCTGGGAGAGCTGGGGGTGCTCACCTGGAGAGGAGAAGGCTCCAGGGAGAGCTCAGAGCCCCTTGCAGGGCCTAAAGGGGCTCCAGGAGAGCTGGAGAGGGACTGGGGACAAGGGATGGAGGGACAGGACACAGGGAATGGCTTCCCAGTGCCAGAGGGCAGGGATGGATGGGATATTGGGAGGGAATTGTTCCCTGGGAGAGAGGTGAGGGTCTGGGATGGAATTTCTAGAGCAGCTGTGGCTGCCCCTGGATCCCTGGCAGTGCCCAAGATGTCCCTGTCCTGGCAGGGGATGGGGCTGGATGGGCTTTAAGGTCCCTTCCCAGCCAAACCATTCCATGGTGAAAGTCTTTGGTCAGCAGCATCTCAGCCTTCAAGGATGGAGGAATTATCCTAAAACAGGGTAGTAAAAGTAGCAGAAGAAATGAATTTTCCTGCCCTCTCCATAAGTAGAAATGAGTGGCACCAGCAATGGCTCATTTGGCATTAGTGTCATTCCCAGGACCCCCCTGGCAGCACTCGGTGGGAAGCCCAGTGATGTCTTTGTTGTTGTATTTTGGGTTTAGGAGCCTCTTGTTTTCCCAAGGTAGCTGAATTTGGGAGGTGCTGGCTTGGCAATGGGAAAAATGGGGTGGCTGAGCTCTGCCATGTCCCTGAGCTGGGGGCTTGAGAGGCTCAGTAGAGCAGCAGTGCTCTGGTGTGTGTGGAGCTGTGGATTTGAGTCCCCTGGAGTGAATAAAATCGGGGATAAAAGGCTTTGGGTTTGTGCCACTGCCAAAACCTGTCCCAAAACCAGTCCTGAGGAGCCCAAACTGGTTATGGGGGGGCTCTGGGTGCTCCTCTCCAGCAGCTTCCAAATCTTTAGGGACACTTAACTCCTTGAATCCTGTTTGCCAGACCAGCTTAAAACAAGTTTGGTGTGAAGATGGGGCAAAATCTGAGCCACCACAAGGTCAGGGGTGGTCGGTACCCTTTGCTTTGCTACTTGCTTTTTGTGAGTGAGGAGCTGCTCCACTCAGCCTCTCACTGGGACATCAGTGTGGAAAGGAGCTGGGTGGGAATTGCTGGAGCTGAGGGAGCAAACACCTTCTCCCAGCTCCCAGCTCTGCATCCTTAAAAGCAGAGCCAGGCAGCAGCGCTGGCCCCTGCCCAAGGGCTGAGCTGTGGGAATTCACCTGCGGCTGGCAGCCAGCCCTGCCTTGTCACCCTGGCACAGCCTGGGGGACACACAGGGTGCAGGGTGCTGAGCACTGGGGTTTGGGTCCCCTCATCACCCTGCTCCGGGCCCTGGGGTGCTTCCTGCCCTGGGGAAGGTTGTGTTGGAGTGAGGAGTGAGGGCTGTGCCTTCATTCCTGAGCTGGAGGAGCCGCTTTCCTTCTTGGGGTTACTGCAGGGCTTAAAGGAGTGGGGGAATGGGTGGATGTCTCAGCCTCTGAAATCAGTGGGGTTTTTTTCAGTGGGGTTGTGGATGGGAAGGCCACAGGCTGTGCTTTCCCTGGCTCTGGGGGAGCAGGGAGCTGCAGGGAAGTGGCCGGTGTGATTCATGTCTGTGAGCTGCCTGCACAAATTCCCTGCTCAGCTTCAGGTTTGCTTTCCAGGCACTTCTGCAGAGCAGGGCTGAGTGTGAGCCAGGTCCTGGAATCGAGGGACTGCAGTGAATCCTCTTTCCTTCCTTCCTTCCTTCCTCCCAGTCTGGCAGGACGGGATCTGCAGTGAGGTGCAGAGAGCTGTGGCGCAGCCCGGAGCTCCCGCTGTTCCCTGGAGAGCCATCGACTTAGTGGGATAAAAAAGGCTCTGAATCAATCCCAGGTAACTGAGGCAGGGAGGAGCGTCCTGTCTCACGAGGGGCAGGGCTGTGGGAGTGTGGTGCCAGGCTTCTCCCTCTGGAATAGCACCAGGATCATGCTGCCAGCCCCCAGAGCAGCCCCAAACCCACGCAAACTCCTTCCCTCTCCTTCTCTGCCAAGCTGTGTGCTCTGCCCAGCGTGCTCAACCCCCAGATTTCATCCAGATTTTCTTTTTATCCCTGCTGGGGATCCCTCTCCTGCTTGGACAGGGAACAGAGGACACAGTTCCTCTGTGCTCCTGCTGCGTTTGGCTTTCAAGATGCTCATTTGCATTTTAAACCCATCCGCAAGCTCTTTTTTTAATCTCTTTTTTTTTTTTTTCTTTTCACTTGGCTTTGCTTCCTGTATTCCTGCCCCTCCAAAACAGCAAGGCCACTGCAGGCTTTCAAGGACAAGCCTCTGGTTCCTTCCCTGTTGAAGGAAAGATGGGAAAGCCAGCAATAAAAGCCAAATCCCCACTGACCTTTCTGAAGGGCTGCACATCGCCTTCCTCAGCCTGCCAAGCCCTAAATCTGCCCTAAACTGCCTGAATTGTATAATGGAGCCTCAAGTGCTGGCCCGAAACCTCACACTCTTGGAATCTAAAGCAGCCCTGCTGGAGCAGGGCTGGTTTGTGGAAGAGGCTCCCTTTGATCTGGCAGATCTGTGCCCCTGGGCCGCGCTGTCCCATTGGGGTTTGGCTCAGTTCCTGTCCCCAGCCCAGAGCTGTTCCCTGTAGGTGAGAGGGAGGGCTGGGTGTGAGTTTTCCTTAAGAAAGCATTTTTTGGATGAGGAGAAGCCAATCCAGGGGAGATCACTGAGCCCCTTCTGCCTGGCTCTGTGCAGGATGGGATGAGCAAAGTCAGGGCTGCAGCCCTGGAATCTTCAGTGATTCCTTTCCTCCTCCACATCCTCTTTGGAGAACCACCTGATTCCCCATCATCACAGAGCTGCGAGGTGCTCACCCTCCCTTAGGGATTGTGCTTCTCCTTGTGACTCTTCCCATGAGATCCCAAACTCTCTCCCTCTCCTGGTGTTTTTCCTTTCTGGAGCTCTCCATCACAATCCCTGCAAGGAAATTATTAGCCCTGAACCTCTGTGCTCTGCCTCTCCTCCAGGGCCGTGCTGCTGGCTGGAGACCACCATGACGGACTCCAAGTACTTCACCACCACCAAGAAAGGTAAGGGAAGGAGCAGGAATATCACAGTTCATCCCAAAATCACCAGCTGGTTCTTACTCCTGTATAAACCAGGTGGGGAGGGTTGGGAAGCTCCGGTGGGAATGCCCTGAGTCCCTGTGAGATGCTGTGGCTGACACCCCACCCTGCTCCTCGCTCTGGAGCAGCTCCTGGGCTGCTGTGGGGTCAGGACACCTTGTCCCCAGCCCCCTGACCCCAGCCAGGGCTGGTGGCAGCTGGTGATCGGCTTTAGCAGCTCAGGAGCTCCCCTGGGCAGCGCTTGGGGCCTTAAGCACTCTCCAGACCAAGGAATTAATGTGGAGAGAAGCCATGTGGCATCTTCCTCTTCAATCTGCCAGCCCAGAGGGGAGTAAGGAGCTCAGCGTGGCTTCAGGAGGGCACGAGGTGGTGCCCTGGGCTGGGGGGGATTTGGGAGCCACCCTTCTTCGTACAGCCTCGAGGAGCAGTGCCCAAAATCCACCTGCCATCATCCCTGGGAAGGGTAGGGCCTCATGGGGCTGGGATAAGCCCCCCACAGCCAGAAATAGCCTCTGGATGACCCCATCCAGTGCTCCTGGGGTGCTTCTGGCTCCTGCAGCATCTCCCATCACTGTGGGGCTGGAGGAGCTGCAGCAGGAGGTGAATATTTTCCATTCCCATGGGTGAGAGCTGAGTCCCCAGAGCAGCCCCAGCCTCGGGGAGGTGTTTGGGAAGGTAAATCCCTCTTTTCAGGGGTGGCAAAGGAACCCTGTCACACAGCAGAAGGGAGCTGTGCTCACCCAGCAGAGGGTTGGGGGACCCCTTCCACTAATCCCTGAGCTGCCATTTTTCCCATTTTTCCAGGGGAGATATTTGAGCTGAAGGCTGAGCTGAACAGTGACAAGAAGGAGAAGAAGAAGGAGGCTGTGAAGAAGGTGATCGCGTCCATGACTGTGGGCAAGGACGTCAGGTGTGTGCTGGGGCTGCAGCCTGGAATGTCCTGAGTGGGAAGGGACCCACAGGATTACCCAGCCCAGCTCCTGTCCCTGCCCAGACCCCCAACAACCCCACCCTGGGCATCCCTGGCAGTGCTGTCCAAAGGCTCCTGGAGCTCTGGCAGCCTCGGGGCCGTGCCCATTCCCTGGAGAGCCTGGGCAGTGCCCAGCATCCTCTGGAGAAGAACCTTTTCCTGAAATTTACCCTAAACTTCTCCTTCATGCTGTTCTCCCTTGTGCCCAAGCCAAACCCAGCTGGATTTTGGGTTCCCTTTTCCCCCTGTTGCTTCCAAGGGGGTTTCCATGCTGCTTTCCCCTCGGGATTCACCCTGGTACACTCCTGGCTGCAGCTCTACCTCCTGGAGTGCAGTTTGTGTCCACGTGGCCACCTGGCAGGTGGGGGCTCTCCTGGCTTTTGCTGTAATCTGGCTAAAAGAGGATTGGTCTGGCTGCCAGATCAGTTTGTTGGGATTATTCCCACTTCCTTTGTGTGTTACTAAAAACAAGCAGGACCCCCTCGGAGGGTTGGTGGCGGTGCCTGGATGCTGATAAACCCTTTGCAGCCTCCCCAGTCCAAAAGGTCAACAGCTGCTGCTGTTCCTGCTTCCCTTTTTCCATCTGGCTGAGCTGCACGTGGCTCCTTCTGTGCCTTTTCCTGCATGGACCTGTCCCAGCACAGGCAGCATCAGCAATTTGATTTTCATGGTGCATTTGAGAGTAAATGGAGGGAAAACACACTCGGGGTTGGGAGAACTGGGGCATCCCTGGCTCCCAGAGCAGCAGGGAGTGTCTGTCTTGGGACCACTGTGGAAATCACATGGGAATGGCAGGGGCTTCCAGTACTTGAAGTGACTTAAAAAAAGAGGGAGCACAGCTTTTTACAGGCCAAAGGAGAATGGCTTTAAACTAAAAGGGATTTAGATGGGATATTGGGCAGGAATTGTTCCCTGGGAGTGTGGGCAGGCCCTGGCACAGGGTGCCCAGAGCAGCTGTGGCTGCCCCTGGATCCCTGGCAGTGCCCAAGGCCAGATTGGGACAGGGCTTGGAGCAGCCTGGGACAGTAGAAGGTGTCCCTGCCCATAGCAGGGGGTGGAACTTGATAAGCTTAAAGATTCCATGATTCCTAACCCATTCCATGATCCTGTGGCTGTGTCAGCCCATTTTTTTGGTGTGTGCCTGTTTCAGGCTGCAGGGAAGCAGTTTGCTGAGTTCACTGCTCCCCAGGAGGTGCCAGCAAAGCCCAAAAGGTTTAGCCAGGGGTGAGACCAGTCCAGGTGGGGATCAGCTTTGCAAAACCCAGTTCCCTGGATTTAGGGGGCTCTAGGTTTGATCCTGTCAGGGCTGGTTGGGTTTGAGGAGGTGGAGAAGCTTCCAGCAGCCTTGGGACATCTGTCAGGGTGGAATAACCTCTGTGTTAGGCCTGGGATCTTGATTGCCTCCCCTGAGGTGGTTTAATTGTCTAATTGGTCTGTCTTTGGATGAAACAGCATCTCTGGTACCCCACAGCTCATCCCAGGATGTTCAGGAAGGGGAAGCCCCAGCTCTGTGCAAGCAGATCCCACTGCATTGCCCTCCATCCCAGCAGAGTATCCTGGTGCTCCAGACTCACCCAGGGGAGTGGGGCTCTTCCTTTTGGCACCATCCTGTGATGCTGCATAAAATCCTGGAATATCCTGAGTTGAAAGAGATCCACAAGAGTCATCCAGTCCAGCTCCTGGTCCTGCAGAGGACACCTCAACAACCCCACCCTGTGCCTGAGAGAATTGTCCAGCACCTTCTCCCAGGGCAGTGGATGTGCCCTGGAGCAGGGATGCAGCAGAGCCATGTGGGAAAGCTCAATTTTGATCCATCAAGGGCTGGTTTTGATACAGATCCATTAAAAAAATCCACTGGGGGTGGGCATTTCAGCCATGTCTGCTGCAGGGTGGGCTCAGGTCATGGAAGCATCGAATCATGGAATGGTTTGCGTGGGAAAAGGTCCTTAAAGCCCACCTAATCCAACCCCCCTGCCATGGCAGGGACACCTTCCACTGTCCCAGGCTGCTCCCAGCCCTGTCCAGCCTGGCCTTGGGCACTGCCAGGGATCCAGGGGCAGCCACAGCTGCTCTGGGCACCCTGTGCCAGGGCCTGCCCACCCTGCCAGGGAACAATTCCTTCCCAATCTCCCATCCATCCCTGCCCTCTGGCACTGGGAAGCCATTCCCTGTGTCCTGTCCCTCCATCCCTTGTCCCCAGTCCCTCTCCAGCTCTCCTGGAGCCCCTTTAGGCCCTGCAAGGGGCTCTGAGCTCTCCCTGGAGCCTTCTCCTCTCCAGGTGAGCATCCCCAGCCTGCCTCCTAGGAGAGAGCTGGGTTCTCCTGGCTTTGGGGACAGGTTATCCGTGGGAAGGGGGTCCCGTGGGCAGCGTGGCCGTGTCCTGCCTTCACCGAGCTCTCTGTGTTCCAGCGCTCTCTTCCCGGACGTGGTGAACTGCATGCAGACAGACAACCTGGAGCTGAAGAAGCTGGTCTACCTCTACCTGATGAACTATGCCAAGAGCCAGCCAGACATGGCCATCATGGCTGTGAACACCTTTGTGAAGGTGAGGGGACAGGGCTCCTTGTCCCAGGGCCACAGGGGACACCACGTGCCAGCTCACGGCGCCGAGCTGCACATCAGGGAGCGTGGGCAGCTTTCCAAAGCCTCTCCCTTCTGGAGGAGGGGCTCTTCAAGCTCTAGAAAACTGATTGAATTTGTCCAGTAATGCAGAAACTCAGTTTTTGGCAGCTGTCCTGTGCCACTTGCTCTGTCAGGGGTGTGGGCAGCTCCCGTGATTGAGAGCTGCCATGTGACTTTATGGGCTGAGAAATCCCTCGTGATCTTCCCGTTGGAGCTGGGAACTGAAGAGTGTGTTAGGAACCAGGATATTGCCAAATCACTCAGTGAAAAGGCCTGGTGGGCCTTAGAGGGAGTTCGGGCTTTTCAGGGAGGATAAACCCACGTAATAATGTCAATATGCATTTCCAACATCAGATTGGTTTAGGTACCTGGTGTAAGTGATGAGGACATGAGATTCCTGGATGGATTGAGGAGTTCTGGGCGTGAGGATTGGTGGTGTTGGAACTCAGTGAGTGCAGGACAAGAGAGAAGCTTCTCTTGGGTGACTTGTTCTCAAGAGCAGAACATGAAAACCTCCAGATTTTAACCCAAATCCTCCTGGAGGACCTGAAGCCCTGATTTATTAAAGAAATGTGGATATTGATCCAGTACCGGTATCCAACTGTGACGGACAAAAACTCTCTGACAGTTTAAAGTTAGAAAGTGTATGTTCATTGCGGCGCCGGGCAGCGTGCGGGATAGCTCCCAAATACACACTGCACCTTTCCAATGATTACAGAGTCCTTTTATCCACACAAGAACTGAATACCCAAAATACAAATACATATTCATTATCTTGGTACATCCCATTCCTGCTTCGTATGCTAATCATTCCAAAAGCTATTAATCATGCGTAGTTTGTTCCTTGAAATGGGTCGGTGGTCCCTTTCATGAGGAGGGGTCCCAAAACGAGGAAGTAAATGAAGTCTTCCTCATTTTGACCTTTCTACCTTTTCAATGCTAATATGACAAATGAACCTTGGTAGAACTCCCATTCCCTGTCTTCAATTGGTTTCAGAACAGAGGAGGCCCACAATTGTCTCATGTTCCTAAAAGCTGTTTGTCAGTTTCTATATTCCTCATTATAAACCCAGCTAACTAAACATTGTGTTGACAAGCAATCAATTATTAGTTAACTACTAACTCTAACTTCATCAAGGCCTACTCATTTATTTTAATTAACTCTAGTAAGGCTTATCTCTAACTAAAATCTTAGCTCCTCTAAAATCTCTAAATCCCTTAAAGTTTATGTTTCACCCCCTGGAGATACCTGAGGAGCCCAGGATATCCAACCTCTCCTCTCCTCTCCTCCCTGCAGGACTGTGAGGACCCAAACCCGCTGATCCGGGCTCTGGCTGTGCGGACCATGGGCTGCATCCGTGTGGACAAGATCACGGAGTACCTGTGCGAGCCCCTGCGCAAGTGCCTCAAGGACGAGGACCCCTACGTGCGCAAGACGGCCGCCGTCTGCGTGGCCAAGCTGCACGACATCAACGCCCAGCTGGTGGAGGACCAGGGCTTCCTGGACACCCTCAAGGATCTCATCTCAGACTCCAACCCCATGGTGATTGGTTTTTGCCTTCTTCACCTCCTCTTCATCCAAATGGCAGTCACCACTCTCCCATCATGTTCGTGCCCAACTCCTTTCCTCCCAGATTCTCTTCTTGGTGTTAACGAACCATTTTTGGGGAGTTTTTGCTTCTCGGGACTGCAGGCTGTGTTCCCTGCCCCATAACACTGTCTCCCGGACAGAGGGTTTCTCCCATCCCGTGGCTGTGTGTTATTCCTCTGTTCCCAGTGGGAAGGAGGCTGCTCCATCTGGCTCAGGGCAGAGGGAAGCTGCTGCTTGGTTCTGGTACCACAGAGCCAGTGGCTTTTGCCTCTGGTTTTCCTGGCAGCTGGGCTTTGGCTTCCCTCCCTTTCTGCAGGCGTGGGGAACTTTAAAACTGCCTTTCCCCAGGGTTTCTCTTCCCACAGCCTTTTCTGCTTTTCCAGTCTTACCCTGGGTAGTGTTGAGCCCAGGAGTTGTGTGGAAAGCTCTGGGGCTCCTTGGAGCTGCCTGGGGAAGGGAACTGGGCAGGAAGCCAAGGCTGATTCCATGGAACATGTGGGAGCCGTTGGAGACGCAATGTGGGCGGTGGGAGCGTGCCGGTGGGGATGGCTCATCCATCCCCCTCAGATCTGCTGTGGGGAGGGAGAAGCTGGAGCCCAGATGTAGGTGGGATGTGAGGGGTTCGCAGCGAGGAGGCAGCTTCTCCCCTCACACCACATTTGGTGTCACCAATCCGTGTCCTGTCTCCCCTGGCAGGTGGTGGCCAACGCGGTGGCGGCGCTGTCGGAAATAGCAGAGTCTCATCCCAGCAGCAACCTCCTGGACCTCAACCCCCAGTCCATCAACAAGCTGCTCACGGCCCTCAACGAGTGCACTGAGTGGGGCCAGATCTTCATCCTGGACTGCCTGGCAAACTACATGCCCAAGGATGACCGGGAAGCACAGAGGTGAGGGGACAAGAAGCGGCTTGGCACTGCCCCTTCTTCTCTGAGGAGAGTCTTCATCCTCCTGACCCTGCTGCAGGAGGTGGGACAGCGGGCATCTGCTGGACCTGTGCCTTGGGCATGGCCATCTGGAGCCTGCCCTGGTCCCGTAGTGAGCCCTGGCACCAGGATTGAGCTCCTTGAGCTGCTTAAAATGTGGCTGCAGGTGACAATGGGAACCGGGGAGCACCAAAATGGGGTCACTGCCAGAGGGTTCTGCAGGGCCTGGGGAATAACCTTCACTGGGGCATTCAGGAGCCAGCTCAGCCTCTTTGGGAAGGTCCCAAGCACCACTCAGCTTTCCTGCAAGTCCTTCCTCCATGCTGGCAGGAGTTTTTCAGCAGGAGGAAGGGCTGGGATCATTTCCTTTCCTTCCTCCTCGCCCTGTCAGCATCTGCGAGCGGGTGACACCGCGGCTGTCCCATGCCAACTCTGCCGTGGTGCTGTCGGCTGTCAAGGTGCTGATGAAGTTCATGGAGATGCTGTCCAAGGACCTGGATTATTATGGCACTCTCCTGAAGAAGCTGGCCCCACCACTGGTCACTCTGCTGTCTGCAGAGCCCGAGCTGCAGTACGTGGCCCTCCGCAACATCAACCTCATCGTGCAGAAGAGGTGGGTGTCCAGGTGTCCCCTCTTAGCCACGGGTGCTTCAATCCCTCTGACTGCAGCAGTGCCACAGCACATCCTGTAGGGTCTTTTCTTCTCTGTTATTTAAAATCCAAGGAGAGTCATGGAATTATGGAATGGTTTGGTTGGGAGAGATCTTAAAGCTCATTTAGTGGATGCCTTCCACGAGACCAGGTTGCTCCAAGGCCTGTCCAGCCTGGCCTTGAATCAGTTAGGTGAGGGAATGAGCAGGGAGCTAAGCTGGGATCTCCAGTTTAATGTATCCTTAATTTAATTTATTCTTTATTTGGGGCAGCAAAGGATGGCAAAGCCAAAAGCTTTGAGACTTTGGAGTAGTCACTCCGTGTCTAAGGAAGGATTTTTGTGCTGCCAGCTGCTTTCTCCACAGTTGTCCTCTTTGAACAAGTGCTCAGAGTCCTTTTGTCCCTTTGCTGATCTAAAATCCTGGAGGTGGCTGAGGCCCCACACGTGTGCCTGGAGCAGGAGTGGCAGCTGGAGAGCCCCAGCCCAGTCAGATGATTTGTTCTCCTCCCAGTCAGCACCGTGGTCGCCTCTTAAAAATAGCAGCAATTTCTGGGAGAAGTGGAAAGCAATTAGTGTCCCTGGGAGTGGGAATGTGGAAGGCAGCTTGGAGCTGGACCTGGCCTAGCTCTTTCTCAGCTTTGAGAGAGGGTGAGCTGGTGAGAAAGGTCCAGCCTAGCCCTGGGGTCTGGATTTGTGTCCCTGCTCCCACTAAAACGTCCCTTCCAGCCTTGGCAGGACAAACGTCCCCCGTTGCCTCACGTCTGGCCTGTGCTTGTAACAAGGTTGTGCTCTGTCCCCTACCTGCCAGCAAAGGGGAGCCAAGGGACAGAATCCTGGGGGATAACCACAGTGACTTGGACTCCTTGGCATCGAATAGGCCCCCAAAACTTTGGGATTGGGGTGGAAGTGAGTGCCTGTCCCCCCTAACGCTGTCTCTTGCTGTATCTTGCTCCCAGGCCCGAGATCCTGAAGCACGAGATGAAGGTGTTCTTTGTCAAGTACAACGACCCCATCTATGTCAAACTGGAGAAACTGGACATCATGATCCGCCTGGCCTCCCAGGCCAACATAGCTCAGGTCAGGAGCTGGGCTGGGCCACCCAGGGCTACCCCCGTGCCAGCCCCAGCTCTGCGGGATGCGGCTGGGAGCGGCTGTCCCACCCTGCCTGCTCGTGCTGGGTCACTGCCCCACTCTCCTGGTGCCTGTGCCTTGCTGCCAGGCTCTCACTGTGCTGTGCCCCCCTCTCCTGGTGCCTGTGCCTTGCTGCCAGGCTCTCACTGTGCTGTGCCCCCTTCTCCTGGTGCCTGTGCCTTGCTGCCAGGCTCTCACTGTGCTGTGCCCCCCTCTCCTGGTGCCTGTGCCTTGCTGCCAGGCTCTCACTGTGCTGTGCCACCCCTCAGGTGCTGGCAGAGCTGAAGGAGTACGCCACGGAGGTGGATGTGGATTTTGTGAGGAAGGCGGTGAGAGCCATCGGCCGCTGTGCCATCAAGGTGGAGGTGAGGGCTGGGACACGGCGGGGCCTTGTGGCACCGGTGGGTGGGCAGGGTAGCACTTTCCAGCACATTATGACCATCTCATCCCAGGAATTTGCAAGTTGGAGCCTTCCCAGGCGTGGGGATGAGCCATGGTTGTTCCACAGGGATCAGTGAGGTGCCAGGAGGGTTTTCCATCCCTTTATCCTTTGCAACTGGAGCTGCTTTGGGATCCCTGCCTAGAACAGGGCCAGGAATGCAGTGGGTGATACCAGTGGCTTGTTGGGGACCAGAGTGGGACAGCGAGGGAGCTGATCCCCTCCCTGAGGGGCTGAGAGGGAGCTGATCCCTTCCTAGGGGCTGGGAGGGTCCCAGTCATTTTGCAAGAGGCTGGCAAGGAGCCAATCCCTTCCTGAGGGGCTGGAAGGGAATCCATCCCTTCTTGAGGGGCTACTCAAAGGCTTTGCTTCCCTGTGGGGATAATTTTCCAAAGGGGATTATTAAAACCCTCCCTGGAAAGGTGTCTCTGCATGGTTGGAACACTTCCCATGGCGAGAGAGGAGCCTGTGGGAATGTGCAGAGAGGATGAGGAGGAGCCACACACCAGGATGTGAAGGGCAGACCACACTCAGTGTCCCCCGTTCTGCTGTGGGTTGGATCTGGGGGGGGATAAGAGGCAGTGGTGGGTTTGGGATGTGAGGGGGGGCTGTCCCTGTGTGACCGAGTCCCTCCGGCAGCAATCGGCCGAGCGCTGTGTCAGCACCCTGCTGGACCTCATCCAGACCAAGGTCAACTACGTGGTGCAGGAGGCCATTGTGGTCATCAAGGACATCTTCCGCAAGTACCCCAACAAGTGCGTGGGGATTCCCTGGGATGCGGCTCCTCTGGGATGCTCCCGACCCTACACGAGCTCTTCCCTCCACTCTGTGCTTGGGGGGCCACAAACTCTTGGTGGGATGAAGCCCCCGGAGCCTCTCCCCAGCACAGATGGCTTTGGGGTTTTTTGTCCCCAGTGCCAGGATGGTGGCAGTCCCAGATCCAGGCACTGAAATGGAGAGGAGCTGCCAGGGATGTGCAGGTCCCTTGTGTCAGCAGAAACTGTCCCTGGCTCTCAGTCCAGCTCCTGATGCTGGAACAAGGGCAGCAGGAGGAGAGGGGAGGGAATGTTCCAGCTGAGCCAGGATGAATAGGCAACTCTGTAATCAGGAAGTCGGGGACTAATAGTGGTAATAAATACTAATGAACTGAATAGGTAACGAGCAGAGCTCTGCAGGAATAGCTCCGGGTTCATTCAGGAGCAGGGAATGTGCTCTAGGATCAGTGTGGGCACTGCCCATGGGGCCAGGGGCCAGCCCCAGGCAGGGTGCCCTCGGCCACAGCTCTGCTGTGGGCAGTGGGACGTGCTCTGGAGTTTGGGTGGATCAGGATTCGGGTCTTCTCCTCTTGGTGAGCTTTCTCCTGCTCTCTGTCCTCCCCTCGGGAAGGTACGAGAGCGTGATCGCCACGCTCTGCGAGAACCTGGATTCCCTGGATGAGCCCGAGGCCAGGGCTGCCATGATCTGGATCGTGGGGGAATACGCCGAGCGCATCGACAACGCCGACGAGCTGCTGGAGAGCTTCCTGGAGGGCTTCCATGATGAGAGCACCCAGGTGTGCCAGGGGGACCTGCTGGCTCAGGGTGACACTGCCACAGAGCTCCTGCTAGATGGAGCAGGGGACAGTCTGCTCTGAAGGGATTGCTCGTGCAGGTGCTTGGGGCAGGTTTGGGTGTAGGATGTGGTCCAGGCTTGGGGTAACCTGGCAGAGTGGAAAGTGCTCCTGCCCAGGGCAAAAGGGGGAATGAGATGGGATTTGAGGTCCCTTCCAGCCCAAGCTGTTCCATGGTTCTGTGAAGTGCCACCATGGCGTTGTCCCAAGTGCCTTCCCTATTTCATGGTTGGCACCAGGCAGTGACCTGGTTATCCCGCTGTGCCAGCACAAGATCCCTTTGGAGCTAGAAAATGAGCAGAGGGAGCAGTGCCTGCCCTGTTGCCCAGGGCAACTGAGGCCAGAGGTTTTGCCTGTGGAATTTTGGAGAGTTTCCAACTCTGGAAAACTCTGCAAAACACCCTGTAACCAAGTGACAGTGAACAGGGCAAAGTCTACAAATGCTAAGTAGCAAAGCCAGAGATCCAGACTCCCTGAGAGGCTGGGAGGGGAATTCCTGCTGCTTATCCATGTGGAAGTCAGAGGATGCTCTGGCCTGTGCCCTGTGGGGCCATGTAACCTGCTCCCAAGATCCTGCCCCATGATGTTGGGGTCAACCTGTGTCTGAGGGTGTGGAGATGGGCTGGGAAGGGGCCAGGTGAGGTGCCCTGACAGGTGTCACTGCCACTGACATGGCCACCGTTCCTTTGGTCCCTTGAAAGGCAGGTTGGGGTTAGGTCCTGGGGGAAATCCATGTGTTCCTGCAAAAACCCAGTGTGACCTGTCTGTCTGTCTGTCCCTCACCCTGTCTGCTCCCACAGGTCCAGCTGCAGCTGCTGACAGCCATCGTGAAGCTGTTCCTGAAGAAGCCCACGGAGACACAGGAGTTGGTGCAGCAGGTGCTGAGCTTGGCCACACAGGTGGGTCCCACCTGGGAGAGCTTCCCAGGGCTTCCCATCCCCCGGGAAGTGGGAATGGCTTGGTCATGTGACAGCAGGCAGATAATTGGAGCTTAGTTCAGAATGGCTGGGGTTGGGAGGAACCTTAAAGATCCTCTTGTTCCAGCTTTCAGGGACACCTTCCACTGTCCCAGGCTGCTCCAAGCCCCATCCAGCCTGGCCTTGGGCACTGCCAGGGATCCAGGGGCAGCCACAGCTGCTCTGGGCACCCTGTGCCAGGGCTGCCCACCCTGCCAGGGAACAATTCCTTCCCAATCTCCCATCCATCCCTCTCAAACACCAACAAACGACCCACCAGTTTTCTCAAATCCATAATTCCCCCTAACCATTTCAACAACACCCATAACTCCGCCTTTCAACCAATCAATCACCACAACGCTATTCCACAAAAATTCCTCAAAGACTTATTAACACAACTCAAAAGCACAGGGAGGCCATTCCCTCTGTCCTGTCCCTCCATCCCTTGTCCCAGGTCCCTCTGGGAATGCTGGCAGTTGAAAGCCTGGAGAGCCTGGACTGGCATGGCTCAGGAGGCACCTTGTGGCCTCTTTGATCCCTGTGATCCCTCCAGGCAAGGCTTAGGTGGGGAAAGCAGCTCCGTAGTAGCTGCAGTTGCTCTGAGTATCTCCGAGTAGCTCCGAAGTAGCTGCAGTTGTTCCAAGTAGCTCCGTAACAGCTGCAGTTGCTCTGAGCAGCTCTGTAGTAGCTGCAGTTGCTCTGAGCAGCTCTGTAGTAGCTGCAGTTGCTCCGAGTATCTCTGAGTAGCTCCGTAGTAGCTGCAGTTGCTCCGAGTAGCTCCGTAGCAGCTGCAGTTGCTCTGAGCAGCTCTGTAGTAGCTCCATAGTAGCTGCAGTTGCTCCGAGCAGCTCTGTAGTAGCTGCAGTTGCTCCGAGTATCTTTGAGTAGCTCCATAGTAGCTGCAGTTGCTCCGAGCAGCTCTGTAGTAGCTCCATAGTAGCTGCAGTTGCTCCGAGCAGCTCTGTAGTAGCTGCAGTTGCTCCGAGTATCTTTGAGTAGCTCCATAGTAGCTGCAGTTGCTCCGAGTATCTTTGAGTAGCTCCATAGTAGCTGCAGTTGCTCCGAGCAGCTCTGTAGCAGCTGCAGCTTCCCAATGGCTTCCCAAAGGACTCGGACAACCCCGACCTGCGGGATCGTGGGTACATCTACTGGCGCCTGCTCTCCACGGACCCCGTGGCCGCCAAGGAGGTGGTGCTGGCCGAGAAGCCGCTGATCTCGGAGGAGACGGATCTGATCGAGCCCACGCTGCTGGACGAGCTCATCTGCTACATCGGGACCCTGGCCTCGGTGTACCACAAACCCCCCAGCGCCTTCGTGGAGGGCAGCAGAGGCGTCGTGCACAAGAGCTTGCCCCCACGGACAGGCTCGTGAGTATTCCTGTGCCCCCACCCCGTGCTGGGATTTCCAGGGCTGTGGATGGAGGGGTTGGATGTGGGGCTGCTGTGGGGTTGCTGGGCTCAGAGCTGAGTCCCCATCCCCAAGGGAGGTTCTGTAACAGCAGGGCTCTGTGGCTTCAACCCTGGCCTTAAAAAGCTGAAGGAGTGATCCCAGTGGAAGTGATCTCCACTGGGATTGTAGAGATTCTCAAGTGATTCCCAGTGATCTCTATGGGAATGTGTTGGGAGGGGGTCTTCTTTGCCATTGAAGTGTTGGGAGCCAGGATGGGATGGAGGGTTCAACTGGGCCAGTTCCTGTCTGCAGTGGGACCTCCTGTCCCAGCTGGAGCTCCTCACCCTCTTCCATCATTCCCTTCAGGAGTGAGAGTGCTGAGAGCCCGGACACAGCCCCGTCGGGGGGGCCAGCAGCAGATCAGCCCTCTGTCATCCCCACCCAGGGGGACCTGCTGGGGGACCTGCTCAACCTGGACCTGGGCCCCCCAGTGAGTGGGCCACCCATGGCCACCTCCTCCGTGCAGATGGGCGCCGTGGACCTCCTCGGGGGTGGCTTGGACAGCCTGGTACGTCCCAGCTCCTGTGCTCCTTCCCTGATTCCAGGCTATCCCACTGGCATCCTGCTGGGCTTGATGCTGGCTCTGGTCTGGGCTGTCCTGGGATAGGACAGACTTGTCAGCCTGGGGACATCTGGGCTGGCCCTTTCCTGCAGTGGGTGAGGACAGAGGGCATGGCACCCTCATTTATCCTGCCATGATCCACTGGAGGGGTCCCACCCACCACTTCCCAGTGCCTTTTCTCTCCATTGGTGTGGATGCTCCCACTCCATGTGCTGTGCTGCAGGAGTGGCTGCTCTTGGGGACCCCTCTCTGACCCCCAAACTGCTGCAGGGCTGGGCCAGGATGTGGCCACTCCCGGCCTGTGGGGTGCCCCCTGTGCCAGGAGATGTGGAGGTGACAGCGTGCCCTCCTGGGAATGCAGGCCAAGCAGTGGCTTGGCCTCGGGGTGAGGCGGGATGGAAACCTCTCCCTGTGTGGGAAACCTGCCCTGTGGGTGCTGGAGATGGGCCAGGCTCCCTGAAGGAACAGAGTTTGGAGTTCCCTCCATGACTCATGAAATCCAGCAGGTTCATCCCAAGGGAAGGCAGCATCGTTGCCTTTCCTGTTTTGTAACCCTGCAAGTGCTGCTCTGGCACCTTGTGGCTCCCAGGGATTGGTGATGGGCTGGGAATGAGGTCTGGCTCTGTCCCCTGGCTCCAGGACAGCCATGGACAGACGGACAGATGTGTCAGGACTAACCTCTGTCCTCTCCTCCCCTTCTCTTCTCTCTCTTTTTGTCTCTTCTCTCCTGGCTTCTCTCTGCATGTGGCTGGCTCTTCTCTCCACCTTGCCTGCTTCTGCTTGGAGATGGGGGACGAGTCAGAAGGGGTATGGATCACCCTCTGCCCAGCCCCGTGCCCACCCCTGGCTGCCCCTGCTCCCCCCAAGCCCCAGTGACACCTCACTTCCCTCTGGGGGACAGCCATGGCCCCTCACAGCTCCTGGTCTGGGACCACTGGAGCATCCTGACTCCAGGCCCTTGCTGCCCCACACTGCTGCTTCCAGGGAGTGTCCAGAGGGGACATTCTGGGGACCCCTGTTCCCTGCCCTCAGCCCTGTCCCTGCTGATGCCCCTTTCTTCTCTTGCAGCTGCGCAGCGATGTGGGAGGCAGCCCTGCTGTGAGTGTGCCCTCACACCCAAACCCTCTCATTCTCTGCATCCTCCTCCTCTTCCTCCTCTTCCTCCTCCTGTCCCCCTCGCCGTGGTGCCCCCGTAACCCCTCCCTTGTCCCCGCAGATGGGTGGCGGCGGTGGC
The DNA here is from genome assembly GCF_026979565.1 of Vidua chalybeata. Classification (NCBI taxonomy): domain Eukaryota; kingdom Metazoa; phylum Chordata; class Aves; order Passeriformes; family Viduidae; genus Vidua; species Vidua chalybeata. Next base: position 12,642,778 of record NC_071547.1, on the reverse strand, counting down.
AGCTTCACACCAGCTCCCAGCACCACGGCGCCCACAAACGTGGGGGCACCCCTTGGCAGCGGCCTGGGTGACCTCTTCGACCTCACCGGTGGGGTGGGGACCCTCTCAGGATCCTACGTGGCCCCCAAAACGGTGAGTGGGGCAGCCAAGCTTGGGGTTAAGGGGGGCACAGACCCCCATGCCCACCCCCCACAGCAGAGCCCCTCTGGAGGAGGTGAGGGAGCACCAGAGGCTCTGCTTTGGGTGACACCCCAAGGGTTTCTTGTCTCCTGGCCCAGGTCTGGCTCCCTGCCATGAAAGCCAAGGGGCTGGAGATCTCTGGCACCTTCAGCCGCCAGGTGGGCTCCATCTCCATGGACCTCGTGCTGACCAACAAAGCCCTGCAGGTCATGTCTGACTTTGCCATCCAGTTCAACCGCAACAGGTGAGTCCCACCTGGGCTGGGTCACCTGGGACCCGTGGGGACACTGCCAGAGCTGTTTTGTGTGGAAAAGGGCATGAGGAAGGAGCTCTAAGGGCTGGGAACAGCCTCTGGTGATGACTCTTCTCTCTCTGATGGCAGTGGTGGTGATGAGCACCAAACCAAAGCCTCTAAGAAGTTGGCTGAAGAGGCTGTTCCTCAGGGTCTGACCATTGTCCTCTTGGTTGTCCTGAGGAACCGATGCTTCCTTTTCCCTCAGAGGCACTGAGGCAATGCTGCACACGGGTGGAGGAGGAAGGGGGAGATTTGGGGTTACCCCAGGGTGGGCAGGGCAGGAACCAGCCCCGTCCTGGACAGTGCAGGGGCAGCAAGGCGATTCCTGGGATGCCTGTGGAGGAAGGCAGGGAGCGCCAGGCTTGGATGGACAGTGCCTTGTGCCATCCCCTGCTGTCCCCACCCTGACTCCCTGCCCTCCCTGGTGTCCCCCAGCTTTGGCCTGGCCCCAGCAGCTCCTCTGCAGGTGCATGCACCTCTGGCTCCCAACCAGTCCGTGGAGATCTCCCTGCCCCTCAACACCGTGGGCTCCGTCATGAAGATGGAGCCCCTCAACAACCTCCAGGTGGGGAACATGGGGCTGTCCCTTCCTGGGGAGCTGGGGATGGGGCAGGTCCCTTGGAGAAATCCAAAGGGAGGTGTGACAGCAGGAGCCAGGTGCTTGTTGCAGTGACACCTGGTTCCAGGGGGATAGGGATGGGATAGGACACTTTGGGATGGGATGGGTGGGACATTTTGGGATGGGATGGAGCATGATGAGATGGGACATTTTGGGATGGGATGGGACATTTTGGGAGAGGATGGGATGGAACATTTTGGAAGCCTGCTGTGGGTCGGAGGTGTTGAAATCCCTGTGTCCTTTCACCCCAGGTGGCAGTGAAGAACAACATTGATGTCTTCTACTTCAGCACCCTGTACCCCCTGCACATCCTGTTCGTGGAGGACGGCAAGATGGGTGAGTTGGGTGACCATGGCTCCAGCAAGGTGTGCTCTGTCACCTGTCCCTAGGTGCCATCCCAGCCCCTGGAACCTTCTTGATCACACTGGGTGAGCCCCCAAAAGCAGGTGGCTGCCCTGAGCCTGTTGGAGCAGGTGTCAGGGTGACATGCCTTGGCTGCCATGTCACCCCTGCTGTGTCACCCTTGGTGGTGGCCACTCTGGCAGCTCCCTCAGTGCTGGTGTCCTCCCTCCCTGCAGAGAGGCAGATGTTCCTGGCCACTTGGAAGGACATTCCCAACGAGAACGAGACCCAGTTCCAGATCAAAGACTGTTCCCTCGGCGCAGGTGGGTCCCACCCCCTCGGAAGGACCTGGCTCGGGTCACGCTTAACTAACCCTGTCCCCAGGTGCCACATCCACATGGCTGTTAAATCCCTGCAGGGCGGGGACTCCAGCACTGCCCTGGGCGGCTGTGCCATCCTTTCCATGAAGAAATTTCCCCTAATTCCCTAATACCCAATCTAAGCCTCCTCCATGACAAGGACGGGAGGAGATGGGGCAGGAGCAGGTCCAAGGGGAGCAGGGGGTCAGCCCAGCCCCTCAGCCTCTCTCTCCCATCCCAGATGCTGTGAGCAGCAAACTCCAAGGCAGCAACATCTTCACCATTGCCAAGAGGAACGTGGAGGGGCAGGACATGCTCTACCAGTCCCTGAAGCTCACCAACGGCATCTGGGTGCTGGCAGAGCTGCGGATCCAGCCCAGCAATCCCAGCTTCACGGTACATCCCATCCCCTGCCTGCTCCCAACCCCCCGGGGCTGGGGGGCACATCCCTGCTGTGGGACCTCCCCGGCTGCTGGTGGCGCTGGTGCCAGCCCCGCTGTCCCTCTCTCGTGGGGAGGGTGACACTGCCCCTGTGGGGACAGCTGAAGGACACAGAGGGGTCCCAACCCAGCCAGCTCCATGAAACCCCGTCCTCGGAGCATTCCCTGAGCAGGCATCTATCCACACCTCATCCATGAGCCGCCCCGATGTCCTGCTCCCCCTGTCCCCTCCCCGCCTCCCTGGCAGCCTTTGGGGTGGGACGAGCTGTGTCACCCTGACTCCTCTCTCTGTGTCTCCGTCCCCGCCGCCCGCCCTCGCCGGCCTGCCCGCTCTTGCAGGATTTGGAGGTTAGAGATTGGTTTTTCCCTGGCTTTGGGCTCTCCCTGGCTGCTGCCTGGATATTCCTCCCTCCCCCGATGTTTTTCCCTGCCCTGCCAGCCTCCTGGTGCCTCCTGCCTCTCCTTCCCAGCAGGGCTGGCACAAGGAGGGGGACGTTTCGGAGGGTTGAGATGTCCCCATCCCCTCCTGGTTTCATTGGGGATGAGGGTAGCTGAAAATCCTTGTCCCAGAGGATTCTCCATGAGCTTTCCCTGCTTGAGGAGCTAATTGATTTGGAATGATGTAATATTTAAGCAAACACCTGAAGGGGCTCGTTCCTCTTTGGAGAGGAGGATGTTTTTGGGGAACCCTTCACCCTGGAGTGCCAGGCTCTGAATCCAATCCCGAAAGCTGGAGTGTTGCCCCTGCCTGTTCCCTGCCTGTGCTGCATGTGGCTGGCTCTGCCCTGGGAGGGCTTGCAGGGGTGTAATAACCTTTTTTCAGCTGAAATCAGGAGCTGGACTGCCCCGTGGGAGGGTGCTGCAGCATGCAGGGCTCTGCTTTGGGGCTGGTGGCTCTCCAGTGTGGGGTGGGATGCCATGACCCCGCTCTTCCCTCTCTCCCCACAGTTATCCCTGAAATGCCGAGCACCAGAGGTGTCCCAGTACATCTACCAAGCCTACGAGACCATCCTGAAGAACTGAGGTGCTGCTGCAGCCCCTCCTCCTCCTCCTCCTCCTCCTCCTCCTCCTCTCCCCTCCCTTTCCCGCCCGAGGGAGCAGGGCCGGATCCGTGTGCATGTCCCCTTTCCTTCCTGCCCGGGACCCAGCCCCTGGGATTCTCCCTGTCCCGGCGGAGTTGGGGGGAGCAGAGGGGGCAGGGGGGCTGTCCTCAGTCCCTGCATCCCTGCAGCAATCCGTGTGTGAGTGATGCCGTGTCCTCCTCGCTGGTGCTGCTCCCTCCAGATCCCAGTTTCACCCTGTGGCTCCCAAAAGCCCCAGCTCCTGCTCCTGGCTCTCATGGAGCGCTGTCTGGTGGTGGGTTCAGCATTCCAAACCCTGGGAATAGTGGCTGGGGGGCCCAGAGTGCCGTGGGATTAGGTGGCTCTGGCTGCAGATCCCCCTGGAGCCCTGGGATTTGGGGCTGGAGCAGGTAGGAAACAGCTTTGGCTCTCCCTGATTTTGTGCCCTGGTTCAGCAGAGCTGTGGGTGAGCCCTTCACAGAGGATCTCCTTCCCATGGGAGCCCTTCCCAAAGCTCCCAGAAGGGCTGGAGGATCCCAGATTTGAGGCTGTACTTAAGGTGCAGGTTAAAAAGGGCTTTTCCAGCCCCCTCCAGCCCCTGCCACGGGGCCAGGAGGGCTCTGAGCGTCCCCTCTCCCCCAGCCCAGCCCCACGGCTCCCTCTGCTCCCCCCCTGCACCCTTGGGTGCTCCCCTGGGGGGGTCCCACTGCTCCTTTTCCCCCCAGATCAAGCCATGGGTCCCCCCCCTCCCTCGAAGCAGGAAATCTCTAATATATGAAAGATAAATATATTGTAATGTTCACTGGTTTGAAGGAAATGTTGAATAAAGGTGACACGGGGACGCTGCTGGGGAGGCCGTGGCCCGGTGACCCCGAGGGAAGCAGGATCCTGGGAGCTTCCTGCCAGCACTGCAGGGCCAGATAAGCCCTCGCTGGGGCCAGTGGCCCCCTGGCCTCTGGCACGGCAAGGCCTGACACAGCAGATGGGCAGGGCTGGGCCTGGGACCAGGGACACGGGGCCAGTCACCCCCTGGGGACAGGATGGGCCTGGAGAGCTCGTGGCTCCGCTCCTGGAGCCTCTCAGGGATCCATGGTGTCCAGTCTGGGTGCCCCGAGCCACTCCTGGGGCTGGGGCAAGCGTGGGGTCCCCAGAGGTGCTGCTGGTCCCTGTGGGGTGGGTGATGAGCAGCAGCACCGAGCCCTGCTCTGTGACAAGGCACAAATCACGTGCTGCTGTGGGACACCCCAAGGGCCACCAGCACCACACTGCCAGAGCAGGTGTCCAGGGACCACAGTGCACACCCTGCTTTGGAACCCCCAAAGTCACGGCAGCGTGGTCACCACCAGCAGGTCTGGACCTTCCTGGTGCCCCACAACCTGCCGTGTCCCCCTGGGCCAGCAGCCCTGAGGTGCAGGTCCCTGGCCACGGGGCACTTTGGGCTCCAGGGTCACCCTCTGGAGGGCTCCCAGTGGCTGTAATGGGGTACAGGACATTGGGACTCGGCCTCAGCCCAGCTCTTCACTGCTCCCACCCCTCCTGGGACCCCCAGAGCCTCCCTCCCTTGGTTCTGGGGGTCTCAATCCCCCTGCACAGATGACCAGACATGGTGGGCTCAGCTCCGTTGGTCTTTACTGGCTGGAGAGGACATGCAGGGGTGGGGGCACAGCCCTGTCCCACCCTAGGGACATCAACACGAGCTGTGAGCAGTGCTGTGGCCAGCTGGGGGCTGGAGAGGGAAGAGTGACCTCCTCTTGCCCTGAAATGGGGCTTGTGACAAACTGCATGTGCCCAAGTCCTCTCAGGGGTGGAGAGAAGAGAGACTGGAGAGGAGAGATGAGAAAGTGGCCAAGGAGGTGATGATGATGAGGCCAAGAAGAAAAGAGGGGAAGGTCAAGAAGAGAAGATGATGAGGGAAAAGGATGCGAAGGCCAAGAGGAGGAAAGACAAGGAGAAGGCAGCCCAAAGGAAGAGAGGAGAGAGAAGATGAGGAGGAGGATGACAAGAATAGCAAGAGGAGGAGGAGAAGACGAGAAGGTCAAGATAAGGAGAACAAGTGGAGAAGAATGAGGAGAGATGAAGAGCCCAGGAAGAGAAGAACTGGCTGCTCTCCAGCCCCACTGCCAGCTCTGCTCTGGCCACCACTGCCCTGACTGCACGCCGGCCCCTCCTGTGGAGCTGCTCCCCAGGGCATGGGGACACCCTGGCACCCTTTGGGCCCGGCTGGGGGCTCCTTGCAGGGCCCACCCCAATGCCAACAGTCACCACGTGAAGAGGTCCTGGCCCCCCCAGCTCTGTGGCCATCAGCGGGCCGGGCGTCTCCACTCAGGTGCCACCTCCACCCTCCCCAGCAGCTCGGGGACGTCCCCAGGGGCTGCCAGGAGCTGCCATGGCCATCGGCCCCTCACGGCCACGCGTTCTCCTCCAGCCCCTCGCGCTCCCGCGGGGCCCAGGGGGGCTCCAGGAGGGAGGAGGGGACGCTCTGCAGAGCCCCCCAGGCCCTGGGGCTGCCGTTCGGGGCCCGGTGGGCGCCCGCCCCGTACCCCCGGGGCGTGGGGATCCGGGAGGGCGCCTTGTGGGGCTGCGTGTCCAGCCGGGGCTTGGCCCAGGGCCGCGGCGGGGGCGCGGGGACCCCCGGCCCGGGGCTCTCCTCCATCTCTATCAGCTCGTCGTCGCCGGTGGCCCAGTCGGTGTCGGAGCCGGGGTTCCCCGCGCTCTCCCGGTTCTCCCAGGAGGCCGGGAAGCAGCAGCTCTCGTCGGAGGAGCTGGAGAAGGTGGAGCGGCGCCTCGCATCTGCCAGGGTGGGGTTGGCCGGCAGCGGGGGGCACCCGCCGTTGTTCCCGTTGTTGTTCCCATCGCTGCTCCCGCCCCGCCGCCCGTCCTCGGCGGGCAGCCCGTGCTTGGCGAAGACGTTCAGGGAGGAAGACGAGGATGACGAGGAGCAATAGGCCGAGTCAGCGGTGGCGGGGGGCGCGGGGGGGGGGCTCTCCGTGTCCCCCAGCTGCTCCAGCAGCCGCGTGTTGGCCAGGAATTCCTCCTCCAGCCGCTGGAACAGCCGCTGCTCCTGCCCGGGCTCCAGCCAGCGCGGGGCCCGCAGCCTCCGCGCCAGCTCCTCGGGGTCCCCGGGGCCGGGCCGGGGGTCGCGCCGCCCCCCGGGGCTCCCCGCGGGACCGGCCCCGGCCGCGGGGGACTCTGCCCGTGCCCACGAGTGCTGCCCGTCGGGCCGGCGGCGGATGAGCAGCAGCGGCGCGGGGCCGCGCCCGGGGCTGCGGGAGGCGCGGGGGGTGCGGGGGGAGCCCGGAGCGGGGGGGTCCGCGGGGTCCCGGCGGGCCGGGGGGCGGCGGGGGCCGCTCTGCGCGTTGGTGGCCGAGGAGTCGCTGTCGCCCGAGCAGCGCCGGGAGCGAGCGGGAGCGCGCGGCCTGGGGGGCGGCGGGGGAGAGAGGGGGGGAATGAGCACCCTGGTGTCCCCCCCCAGGGCACCCCCCAATGCAAAGCCTCCATGAACCAACCCACTGATGCCCCCATTGCACCCCTCCTCACTGAACCCTGCCCATTCTCCCCTATGGCACCCCAAGTTCTTTCCATTGCACCCCATTTCCCTCCCCATTGCGCCCGTTCATTTTTCCCCCTTTACCCCAATTCCACCTCACTGCACCCCACATTCCCCCCTTAAACCCCATTTCCATCCTCACTGCACCCCCGCCGAACCCCACATTCCCACTACTGAACCCCATTTCCCTTCCCCTTGCCCCCCCATTTAACCCCCCCACTGAACCCCCCATTCAACCCCTTCACTGCCCATTCCTCCTCACCGCACTCCCCAGAACCCCATTTCCCTCCCCACTGTCCCCCACTGATTTCTCCCATTCCACACTCATTCTCCCCCCTCAGCCCCCACCCACTGCACCCCATAGTCCCCCCATTAAACCCCATTTCCCCCATTGCACACCCACTGCCTCCCTCCTCTGAACTCCCCCATGGCACCCCACATTCCCCCCACTGCCAATCCCATCCCCCTCCATTTCACACCCCACTGGACCCCCATTTCCCCTACTGCCCCTTCATTCCACCCCCCATTCCCACTTGTTCCCCCATTGCACCCCAGTGAACCCCTACTGCCCCCATTGCTTCCCTCCACTGAACCCCCACGAAATCCCATATCCCCCACCACACACCCCATTTCCCCCTTGCAGCCCCCCTTCCCTCCCCCTGCTGTCCCCACTATTCCCCTCCATTGATCCCCTCCCACTGCCCCCCCTTCCCCCACCCATCACCTCCCAGTGCCCCACTGTCTGTCCCCACAGCCCCCCATGTCCCCACACCGAACCCCCATTTTCATCCTGCATTTCTCCTCCCCTACCTTCCCTAACTGCACCCCAATTCCTCCATTCTTTCCTACTGCACCCCCATTTCACCCCAAATTCGCCCCCACTGCCCCCTCAGTACCGCTCACTGTCCCCCCATGATTTCCCCATTGAACCCCGTTCCTGCATTGCACCCCCCAGTGCACCCCCAATTCACCCTCTAGTACCTCCCACTGCCCCAATGATTCCCCATTTGCTCCTCCTTTCACCCCCCCACTGCCGCCCCAATGATCCCATTTCCCCCTCACTGCCCCCCACTGTCCCCCACGATCTCCCCAGTGCTCCCCATTGCATCCCCCAATTCAGCCCAGTTACCCCACTGCACCCCAGTACCCCCCACTGTTCCCCCCATCGCCCCCCCGTGTTTTCCCCGTTAACGCCCCCGTTCTCCCCGTCCCCTCCGTGGGGCTGAGCCCTTGCCGCGGGGTCTCGGCGCAGTTTTGGGGTCCCCCCAGCCGCCGGGGAGGCCGTACCTGAGCGTCCCCGCTCCCCGCGGCTCCGCGGGGCTCCTGGAGGGGCTGCCGGAGCGGGGGGGGGCACCCCCGCGGGGGGGCAAACCCTCCTGCCTGGGGGGCTTCGGGGGGTCCCCCCGGGGCTGGGGGCCCCGCTCCCGCTCCGCCCCGGCCGGGGGGGGCCCGGCGGGCCGGGGGCGCCGGGGGGTGCTGGGGCTGGAGGCGCGGGACGAGGAGGTGCCGGGAGCTGCTTTTTGGGGGGACATGCCCGGGATGCGGGGCTGGGGCAGGCGGTGAGCTGGAAGGGACAGGGGGGAGGTCAGCGGGGACAGCGCTCAGCACCCCCCTCTCCTCCCAGCACCCCGATTTTCCAGCCGGGCTATTCCCGGAGGTGGTGAACACCTCGGGAATCTGGGGAAAACCCCTCCCTTTTCCCCCTTCCAGCCGGATCAGTGCCCTGAGGAGCCCAGCCCCAGGGAAGGGAGCCCCACGGAAAATCAGGAACTGAAACCCTACGGAGAGACAGCGGATGGAGCCCCATGGGGAACCAGGGAATGGAACCTATGGGGAAACAGGGAACAGAACCCCACAGAAAATCAGGGAATGGAGCCCCATGGAAAATCAGCAACAGTGTTCCAAGGAGAGCCAGGGAATGGAACCCCACAGCAGATAGGGAACAAAGCCCCATGGAGAACCAGGGAAAGGGGCCCCAGGGAGAATCCAGGAACGGAACCTATGGAGAACCAGGGAATGCAGCCCCAGGGAGAATCTGGGAACAGAACCCATGGAGAACCAGGGAACAGAACCTCAGAGAAAATCAGGGAACAAAACCCCATAGAGAACCAGGGACTGGAACCCTATGGAGAACCAGGGAATGGAACCTCAGAGAAAATCAGGGAACAAAACCCCACAGAGAACCAGGGAAGGGGGGCCCAGGGAGAATCCAGGGACAGAACCCTTGGAGAGGCAGGGAATGGAAGCCCACAGGAAGCCCTGAGCCAGGAGCGTGCCGAGGCGGGGGGCACTGGCTGTGGGTGACACTCACAGAGGGCAGCACAGCGGCACGGGTCGTGCTTGTCCAGGTAATGTTCCAGTGTGTCCCAGCCGCCGCCCACGCGCACCATGACGTGGCTCCGCAGCACCTGCGGGCAGCGCTGTCACCCTGCCGGCTCCCAAAGGGCCACCAAAGCCACCCCAGGCCCCCGGCGCGGGCAGGAAATCCGGCTCTGGACCCCACCCACCTTCCCTGGGAGCGAGGGAAGGAGGAGGGTGGAGGGTCCCGGTGTAATGGGGGGACAGTGGGGTCGGGGGGGGACAATGGGGTGGCGGCTCTTACTCGGACGAAGATGAGCGTGTTGGAGTCGCCCACTTTGTACTTCCCCTCCGAGACCTTGACCATGGGGAACTGCGAGGGGCAGGAGCAGCAGCCCAGGATCTCCCGCACCTGCCGGCACAGAGGGGAGCGGTCAGCGGGGCGTGGACGCCCTGCTATAGGGTCGGTGGCGTCCAGAACTCGCCTATAGGGCCGGTGGGGCATAGACCCCCATTACAGAGCTGCTGGGGCACAGCAGGGCATAGACCCCCCCCCACTATAGGGCCGGTGGGCATAGAACCCCCCGTAGGGTCGGAGGGGCACAGACCCCTGTTATAGGATCAGTAGGTGCACACCCCCTGCTATAGGGCCAGTGGGGACCCCAGTTATAGGGCTGGTGGGCACAGATGCCCCACTACAGGGTCAGTGAGCATAAACCCTGTTATAGGGCTGGTGGGGCATGGACCCTCCACTATAGGGCTGGTGGGCACAGAAACCCCTGCTGTAGGGTCGGTGAGGCACAAAACCCCGTTATAGGGCTGGTGAGTCATGGACCCTCCATTATAGGACCAGTGGGTCACAACCCCCCCCGTAGGGTCAATGTGGGACCCATTATAGGGGCAGCCCCTCAGACTGGCACACATGGAGGGGCTCTGTGTGCCCCCCATGCTGGCAGCTCTCCTCCTCCACGGGGAGCAGCTGGGTGGGCTCGGGTGCAGCGGGGCCGGGGTCTCCTCCCATGGCTGGGCACCGCCGGCAGGCTGAGAACGGGCACAACTCTCTTCATTTGGGGTCCACCCGCCCCGGGACCCCCGGGTGTGGGCACAAAACATCCCCCACCCCACTAATGCTGAACCACGGGGGATCCGCCCCTAAATCCCCACCATGGGGCAGGACCTACATCCATCTACAGAAATGGGGGAAATCCCGGGTTTTTTTTTTTGCCTCCCTCCTAAACTTGAAGGTCTGGCACAGGGAGAAGTGGAGCGGGAGGATTTGGGGGCCGGCCAGGGGACCCCCAGGGCTGTGGGGTGGCCGGGCAGTGCCGCGGTCCCCTGGCTGCCAGCTGCCGGCTCTATCTCCCGGGCTGACGTCAGGGATTAAACCGGGAGCCACGGGGGGACGCGGGGACGCGGCCGCATCCTGCCCCGGCCCGGGGCTGGGGGGGACACGGCGCCGCCTCGCCCCGAAATTTGGGGTTTCTTCAATAATCCCGCGATTTTTGGGGGGGGTCTTCCTGCAGCTGTGCCCATCACAGCGGTGAGAGGAAGGAAGGATGTGGTCGCTCCGGTTCCCATCCGGGTGACACGGATAGCCCCAGCTGGGGAAACTGAGTCACGGAGTGGGGAGTAGGGAGGGGGCTGCAGTGTGGGGGGGGGGGGTCGTGACCCTGCTGCCACCCTGGGGGGGCACCTGGGGATGAGGGGGGCCGGATCTTGCTCTGCCAGGCTCCTCCCCGGCGCTGGCGCTGCCCATAAAAGCCGATGGCGAGGAATTACGCAGCCCGGAAAAATGCAGCCGGGGCTGGCAGCGCCCGGCCAGGGGGGCTTGGGGGGGCAACAGCCACGGGGGGGCCCCCCTGAAGCGGCCCGGGGCGGAGGGGGTGGGGTCAGGATGCTCTTTAATGAGGGACTTAATGGGGAATTGGGGTTTCAATTAAAAAAAGGCTTAGGGAGTCAGGGGAGGGCAGAGCCCCCCTGTCCCCCCCGTGTCCCCCCCGTCCCGGATTAATCCGCTGCCTCACCGCGGGACGGATCCCGCACCCGGCTTTAATCCGTCCTGAGCTCCCGGCCCGGGGGGGTCCCTGCACCCCCTTCTGACACCCCAAATTGTGGCTGCGAGCAGCCGGGATGTCCCCACGTCCGTCCCTGGGGACAGCAGCCCCGAGGAGGGGAGGAGGAGTCCTGGGGTGGGGACCACTGCGAGTCACCCCCTCGCGGGGAGCAGGTGGCAGGGCGCAGGTGACACCTGTGTCCCCACTGTGATTCTGGTCACAGCCACCGAAATAACCCCCCCTGGAGTCAGGAGGCTCCACGCGAGCCTGGGTGGGTGGAGAGGAGCTCCCGTAGCCATGGAGAGCTGGGATGTGCGGGTGGAGCACATCCTATGGACCATAGGGTGGGCAGAAGGACCTCCCAGGGGTCACAGGGACACGTGGGACCTCCCCTGGACCACAGAGTGCCCTGTTGGATGGCCAGGAAGGGCTTCCTGGGGGTCACAGGGACAGGTGGGACCTGCCAGGGACCACAGAATGCCTTGCTGCGTGGACAGGTGGGAGCTCCCACGGATCATGGAGCACCCCATGGGGGACACAGACAGGACCTCCCAGGGGCCACAGACACAGAGAGGACTCCTGGGGGCCAAAGAGATGGGTGGGACCCCCCCATGGACCTCGGTGGGTGGACAGAGACAGGTGGGACCTCCTAGTGACCTCGGAGTGACCACTGGGTGGACAGGCAGGACCTCCCAGGAGACAGAAGGCACCCTGTTGGGTGGACAGAGGGGATCTCCCATGAACCACGGAGCTCCCCGTTGGGTGGATGGGCAGGACCTCCCACAGACCACCGAGCGCCCGCTGGGTGGCCAGCGAGGCCCTGGCCGCGGCCCAGCGCGCTGGGTGGCCAGCGGGGCCCTCACCCAGGCACAGGGCTCCCAGGGGAGCGCGTGTCTCACCAGCTCGTCCAGGTTCTTGAGGTCGCACAGGGTGATGGGCCGGGCCCGGCTGGGGTAGGCGCCCGCCTGGGGGTCCCGGCTCTCCCGGCGCGAGCCCAGCGCGCCGTCGGCCATTTGGTCCCTCATCTCCTCCTCGATCTCCTCCTCCATTTGGATCAGCATGGGGGCCAGCATCCCAAACTTGGAGCCCCTCCTGGCCACCTCCAGCAGGCAGAGGACAAAGTTCTTCTCGTTCTTTTTCAGCACCAGGTCGTTGGTCTCGAACATGAGCACGTCCTGGATGCCCAGGTCCTGCCGGCACCACTGGATGAAGTTGGAGACGTTATCCCGGGCGATGAAGGAGCCGGGCACCACGTTCTTGGCCTGGAAGACCACCTCGTTCTGGGGCACCCGCATGCGCGCGGCCGCCTCGGGGTGCCGCTCCTGGAAGTCCAGGGCGGTGCGGTTGACGTTGTTGGCATGGCGGCAGAGGTGACATCCCGTCTCCAGGCTCTCCAGGAAGGTGTCCACCTGGATGTCCAGGTCGTAGAGGGTGTTGAACCACTCGGCCAGATCCTCCTTCATGGCCTCCAGGTACTCCTCGCTGGAGCGGAAGGGGCGGATGCTCTTGGAGGCGGCCGACTGGATGTGGCTAGGGTCGGCCATGGCAAGCTGCCTGCGGGGGGGACAAGGGGGGCTGCTATGGGCAGGAAACCCCCCAAAGCCCCCCCCAAACCACCCACCAACCTCGGTGACTCCTCCGTGCCTCAGTTTCCTCCACACGTTGCCTATGGGCAGGAGTGGTGACCCAGTGCCACCACCACCCCTCTGGGACCTGCCTGATCCCTGCCAGGACCTGCAGCACCCCCACTCCCTGTCCCTCCACCCCACGTGTCCCCCCCCACAGCCCATGTCCCCTCACCTCATGGCCCTCCGCCATGTGTGTCCCCATCCTCCATGCCCCCCACTCCGTGTCCCCTCATCCTGTGACCCCTCCGCCCCCCCAGGTTAAAGAGTCCCTTGTCACCTGTGCCCACCCCTCGGTGGGGCTGTGGCAGAGAGGGGACATCCCACCCCAACCCCGCCCTAAAAGCTGCCCAGTCATGGTGTTGTCCTCACCGCGGCGTCCCCACCCTGGGAGCAGGTGACACCCCGAGGGATGGCAGTGCCAGGGGCAGGGAGCCCCCCTTTACCCTGGTGGGGGTCAGCCCTGAGGGGCTGCATGGGGTGGGGGGATTGGGGGATTGGGGTCTCCAGCATTCAGCCATAGGGTGGGGGCTGCACCTGGGGGAGGCCCCCCGGCTGTCCCTGACCTGGGGTGGGGGTACAGGAGCCAGCGATGGCTCAGCAGAGGGGTCACCCCCTCCCGGGGGCCCCCGTGACCTCCACTGCCACCCCCAGCCCAGCCCCACACCCTGGGAGGGGGATCCTGCCCCCGGGGTGTCCCTGCTGCTGACGGGGTGTCCCCCACCCTGGGGAGGGTCCCCTCACCTTGGGGGGGGGCACTGCTACCCTCGGGGATGGGCGGACTCTGTTGGGGGGTGGTCCCCATCCCTCGCGAGTGGGGGATCCTGTTGGGGGGTGACCCTTTCCCCCGGGGAGGGGGTGTCCCTGTCGCGGGGTGTCCTTCCCTCGGGGATGGAGGGTCCCTTCCCCTCGGGGGGGGGGGTGTCTCTGCCGGGGGGGTCCCTACCCTCGGAAGGGGGTGTCCGTGCTCAGGAGTGTCCGTATCGGGGGTCCCCCTGTCCCCTGGGGGGCGGCTGTCCATCTCTGGGGGTGTCTCTGTCTCGGCCTGGGGGGTCCCTCTGGGCGGTGGGGTCCCTATTGCGGGGCGATCCACCGGGGGCGGCGGGAGGGGATCCGCACCTGCGGGGACACGGTGCGGGGGGGGGGGACACAGGGCCCAGGGCCACCCGCCGACCCCCCCGGCCGCACTCACCGCCGCCGCTCCGCGCTCCGCTACGGCCGGGCCGGGCCCGCTCCCCGCGGCGGGCCGGGCCGCGGCTCCCAGCGCCGGGGGGGCCCCGCCGCGGCCCCCGCCGCCATCGGCCGCCGGCAGCGGCCCGGGGGGCGGCCGGGGGGGGCCCGGGGGGCGCCCAACGAGGCTCGGCCGCCGCAGCCCCGCGGAGCCGCCGCCGCCGCCGCCGCGCCCCGGCCGGGAAGTTGGAGGCGGCCCAGAAAGGGCCGGGACGGGGGCGGCGGCGGCGGCGGGCGGGGACGGGCGCGGGGGGGACACGGGCACGGACACGGCGGGGGGGGGACACAGGGGCATGGCCCGGAGAGGGGGGACACAGACACGGCCGGGGGGAGGAGCACAGGCAAACACGGCCGGGGGGCACGGCCGGGGGGCGGCACGGAGACGGGGGAGGCACGGGGGTGACACATAGCGACACTCGGTGACATCCCCCCACCCCCGCCCGGGTGTGGCTCCCCGCTTCCATTGATCTGCCTCCTCCTCCCTTCCCCGGAATTCACACCCTGTGGGGAAACTGAGGCACAGCGGGATGCACCGGGCGGCTCCGTCCCTCCCCTGCATCCCATCCTACCCCGGCCCGGGCCCGGGGGCCGCGCCCCCCCGGCTCCCAGGGGTGCTCTCAAGAAAGGCCAGCAATGGTGCGGTTACAAACAGCGGGAATTTTATTTAAAAAAACAACCGTCACAACCGTTCACAGCGTTACAGGCGGGGAGGGGGGGCGGGGGCGCGTTAAACAACCGGTTTTATTTTCGGGGAAGGGGGGGAAGAAAGAATTCATCACGCTACCGTTGAACTTGGTTTTAATGTTTCTCCACAAACGGTGAAAAATACTAAAGTACAGACAAGGAGGACTCATAATGTTGTGGCCAACATTATAAATATGGAATTATAAATTTAAAACATTTTTTTTTCTGGTTTAAAAAATAAATCTGGTAGTAAATGCGGCTCTGGGGGGGCGGCGTTAGTAGGGCCGGTCTCGGCGATCCTGGCGGTGTTCGCCCCTGTGGGCCGGGGGGACAGGGGTCAGTCGTGGGGTCCAGGAGCCCTCCCTGGGTTAACCCCCCACCCACACACCCTGCCACCCATCCCACCCACCCCCCCACCATTCACCCCCTTGCCCCTCCACCCCTCTGTCCCACCCCAGCTGCCCCCCACCTTGTCCCCATCAGGGTCTCCCCCTCCCCAGTGTCCCCTCCCATCACTCTCTGCCCCGCCCTCCATCCATACTTGTCCATCTTTCCCGGCCCTCCGCGTCGTCCTCTGCCTCCTCCTCCCATCTGCTCCATCAGGGGTCCGGGGGGTCCCCCGGGGCCGCCTCCTCCTCCTCCTCTCCGGCCGCCTCCTCCGTAGCCGCCCCGGTCCATGCCCCGGCCGCCTCGGAATCCCCCTCGGTCTCCGCCGCGGCCGCCTCGGAACATCCCGCCGGGCCCCCCTCGGTCCATGAGGCCCCCGCCGCGCCCGCCTCGCATCCCCCCGGGGCCGCCTCGGCCGCGGTCACCGCCTGTGCAGGAGGAGAGACCCTGGCAGTGACCCCAAGGAGCACATCCCGCTGCCGTGTTCCCCGCCCCACGGTCCCAGCTCTGGCAGGAGCAGCAGGAGAAAGGCTGGGAGCTGCTGGGTGCCCGAAGGGATTCGGGGTTCCTTAAGGTTGAAGCAGTGCCCTGGGGAGCTGAGGTGCTGCTGACAGCCCCCTGAATCCAGGAAGCACAGGAGAAATCCCAGTCTCCGTGTCATGGCTCACGGAGGGATGAAGGCCTGGCAGCTCCTGGAGCTGGCCCAGCCATTCCCCAAGGAGCCTGAGGCCAGGCCTGGGGTGTCCCGCTGGGAAGTGGGGCTGTGAACCCCCCAAACGTACCTGGAGGAGGGAAGGGGGGTGGGAGGAACCCCTCTGGTTTGGGCGCCTTGCACTGGTTGCACTCTGTTCTCCAGGCAAAGTTCTGGTTTCCACAGCCCCTGGGTACAAATTCCAGTTAGCCCAGAGTGGGACAGCATTCCAGCTGGGGTGACATTGGGAAGCACGAGCAGGAGAGCACGTGAACGGGGACACGAGGGCAGGATCTGGGGCACAGCTCCTGCAGTGGGGTGGGGGTCTGGCTGCCCACAGGAGCTGTGGTTCACCCGCAGCCCCCAGGAATGACCCCCCCCCTCCCTCTGTGCCAGCTGAAAGCTGCTTCCTGGGAAGGCCCAGCAAGTGATTTTGGGAAAGGCCTCGCTGCCGGGGCCAGCTGCTGGGATGCCCGATGGCCCCGTGGCACAGGGGTGTGGGGTACTCACGGGTTGGGGCACTGCCAGTCTCCGGCGCGGTGCTGGACGCTCCCTCCGGATGGGTTTCCCCGGGATCCCCGCGGTCCTCTCGAGGAGAAGCCACCCCTGTCTCCACCTCTTCCCCCCATCCGGCCCATGGGGCCGCTGGGCCCGCTGGGGCCCCCTGGGCCGCCGGGTCCCCCTGGGCCTGCGGGAAGGAGCCCCGTTAGTGCTGGGAGCCACGGGAATGTCGGCAAGGCAGCTCTGGGGGGCTGCACGGTACCTCCACGGAGGGGTGGGGGCATTCCCCGCTGCTCCCGGGGGGGCATCCCGCCCCTCAGGCTGTTCATCGGGCCCTTCTTCCGTGCCAGGGACACCTTCAGCTTGCTGCCCTGGAAATCCTTCCCTGGGATGGACACAATGGCAGGAGCACCGGTGAATCATGGCCCTGCTTCACACACCTGCACCCAGGTGCTTCCCACACTTGGAATTTTTGAAGTTCCACCCCAAAACGTCCCGCAGCACTCACCATCAAACCACTCCACGGCTGTTTTGGCAGTGGACGGGTCATCGTAGGACACGGTGGCATCGCCCTTGGGCTTGCCTGTTTCCTTGTCGATGTAGAGGTTTATCATGGGCTGCCCCGTCCTCTTGTTCATCTAAGGGACAGTGGAATGTCACCCCAGTTCTGTGTCCCCACAGCCCAGCGGGGATTTACTCTGTTCTGCTTTCCAGCAGAAGCTCATTCCAGGGACTCCAGGACAGAAGAAAGGGGCCCCAGGCCTACCACGGATGACAGCAACTGCCCAGACACCCCAAAAATGAAGGGACAGGCCCTAAACAGCACTGCCAGGCCTCTCCCAGAGCCAGACATGAGGGACCAGAAGGATGTGAGCAATGGGCAGGGAGGAAGAGGAGAAAGAGGACGAGGTGGGTGATCCTTTTCCCTCTGCCAGTGGGGGGGTCACTGGTGTCCCCTCACCTTGACAACACCGCACTGTTTGAAGAAATCTGCCAGATCCTCCAGGGTCACATTATCATTGAGTCCCTGCACATAGACTGCAGTGCTGTCCGAGTCCTCCTCTGAGTCCATAGGGGGGCCTAGGAGACAATTCCCGGGGTCAGTGCAGGCAGAGGAAGGGCAGGGATACCCCAGGGCCGAGTTGTTTCCATCCCCTCATCCCCGCCAGGGCTGCAGCTTCGCTCTCTGGGAGTGACAGGAAACCCCGGGCCCAAGGGAGGGGACTGTCCTCCCCTTCACCTCCAGAGTGCCAGGGCCAGACAGAGCCCACGCCCACCCACGTGGGAAGAACCCCCAGGTTATTTCAGGACACATTCCAGAGGAGAGATGAGGAAGACCTTCGTGCCCCTGGGCTCCCACACAGGGACATCCACCCCCCTTTTCCGATGCTGGAAAGCTGACGCAGAACTTCCAGACACGCCTGCGTGACAGGAAGGGCCAAGCCACGGATGAAGCTCTGGGGGTGCTGCAGGCTCCCTGGAAGAGCTTCAGAGCAGCCCCCAACCCCCCTAATTCCTGCAGAGAAGGGGGAGCATCTCCCAACCACGTGTGGTGGTTTTCCAGCTGTTTGGGAATGAAGAATTGATGGGAACAGCCAGAAAGGCTGGAAGTGGCGGTGGGGTGACACCGTGCTGGCCGCAGCCCCCGGAACGAGGACACAAATGTCTGATTCACAACCTTGGGAAGGGGTTTGGTGGGAATTACCTAAATCCAGGTCGGGTCCTTCCTCCATGTGTCCTGCCAGGCGGGAGAGAAGCATAGGGAAGGGTGTTAGTGCGGGCCCTGCGGGCTGGAGAACCGACACACACAACACTAGCTACGACCTGCGCCGCACAAGCAGCGGCACTGCACCTTACTGGGCCATCAGGTGGCTCTTTTAGCACTTTTTCCAACCAAAAAACACTATTACACTGGTTTTAAGCATTTTTTTCCAACCAATAACCACTATTACACTGATTTTTTTAGCAGCTTTCAAACCGTTAACCACTATTACACTGATTTTTTTTTAGCAGGTTTCAAACTGTTAACCACTATTAACGCTGATTTTTTAAAAGGTTTTACCGAGCCAATCAGTTTTTAAGTTCATTAATAAAAGTTACTTAATATATCTATATATATTAAAAAAAAAAAAGATTTATTACATCCAAACCATTTCTTTTCCCCAAAATTACAGGAGTGGTTGCTCAACTCTTCCACTGTGTCCACATACCCCTGGGCATCGCCGGCAGTACCCATTACAGTCTGGTTGCATATTGTCATTTTTAAACCACTTAAACGAATAAAAAATTACACTTCGTGCTAAAAAAAAAAAAACTGACTGCAATTCTTTTTTTTTTTTTTTTTTTTTTTTTAACACTATCCATTGTAATGCTCAAAAACTTACCACCAGGCTTATTGAAGCCACCTCGCTCTCCAGCGCTGCTGGGGGGATAAACGAAGAAATGAAGGCCTTTCCCTTTACAAAGCCAGCACCGCTCTGAGCCTCTGCGGCTCACAGGGGAGAAGGGCACTGGCTAAACATCTCCAAACATCTCTCTGTCTCTCTCTCATCTCGGCACTAGGCCTTTCTTCAGGGCAGCTCGCTCAAATTTTCTTTACATATAAAGCAACCTTGGTGTGGTTTGAGGCACCTCTTTGCTGTCGGTGCCCTGGCGTTATTATTCGGGTATCATCAGTGCAATACTTGGCTGAGAAATGGAGGTTGTTTGTAATCAAAGTGGGTTTTTTTTGTTGTTATTGAAGAGCAATTTGGGGGGTGTTTCAGTGGTCAACTCCCTCCCCTCGGTGTGTCCACCAAGGTGCACCCTCAGCCTGTGGCAGCGCGGGCCCGCAGGTCCCTGACATTTAACAGCGTAAAAGGAGACAAACCACACGCGAGACCTACAACACAGTTCAGCTGACATCGCCCCTAAAACCCTCAAAATAAAGCCATACATTCAGGTCACTACTGAATTTAACAACTCTCTGGAGGGAGAACTTACAGAGTACAGCGGGGGCTCCAAGGCCTGGGGTGCAGCTTTGTGGACACACTCACTTTTCGGCAGGTGCCAATGCAAACAGGGCCACAGCTTTCACCAAAAGCTTTGGCTGAAGCATTCACAGCTAAAACTGCTTTGGAGCGTGGTGGTGAAGTAGGAAAATGCCACCTTGAGAAAGGATTTGGGGTGTTTCTTGCTCTTTTTTTGGGTGAGCCAGCAAGCTGTTTGGAAGGAGCCGAGCGGAGGAGGGAGAGCACCGTGAATTTTTCTAGCAAGTATTGCACCTCTAATACTGGGAGAAAAAAGTCAATACAGAATTTTGAGCTGTTGCATGCAGCTTTGCCTCCTCTCGTTAAAGTACACACCATTTACGTAATGTCTTCTCTTTTTAAACATAAGATTTTTACACTTTTTTTTTTTTCTTTAACGTTACACAATTCTAAAGTAGTAGTATACCCTCCTCTGGTTTTATTACCAAACAACAAGTATGCAGTTACCAAAGTTACAGAAGGATTCCGTTTATACAATCAATACATTGGGTTAAAAATATTCTATGTATATTTTTCCTCTCCATATGGACACCGTGTCTAGTCCCACTTTTCATTATGCTGCCGGCTGAGTACTGAGTACGGGTACTTTTTAAGTATTGAGGTGTTTACAAGGCTCTCACTTTGTAACCTGTAGCATATAAATGCGACAAAGCATGTTAAAAAGTTTTCCATTTTCATAAAAATATCAAATCATCGAGGCAATGAAAAAGGGCACGTTAATAACATCGAGCTCCTTACCTGCTGGAGACACTGAAATCCATCACCACAGCATGCTAAGGTGGGCCGAGTTCCCCTACCTGCCCTGGGTGTCCCCTGAAGCCACCTGTTCTATGGACATCACAAACTCTACGTCCATAAGGCTGGGGCAGGGGGGGACCCTTTGTAAGGGTCTGGCCAGGTGGGAAATCGCTCGGGAGGCAAATTTGAGCTGGGATTAAGGTGTGAGATCAGAGACAGGTGACAAATCTTTGGCAATGAGAAGCTTGGAAGGGGCTAGAAATTTGAAGATGTGATGATAGACATTTCAGGTGTCTACATCTACTTTCATCATTAAGAGATCAATACAGCACGGCTGAAATCTTTATGCAGATCCCTGGAACTCTGTTCCATCCGTGCCAATTCCAAGCTGGAAGTGTTCCCACACAAACCAGCCCTTTCCATTCTTTCTTGGATTTCTCTGATAAAGATTTCATGCCACGTCAATGGGCTGCAACAGAGCTATGCAGAATGGGGCCATCCACTGCCAAACTGGGCTTGTCAGCGGGCTGTGCCGCGGGAAGAAGTGGCCTCTGGAAGGCAGCTGCCATCACAGCCCCCCTGCCAGCACCGGGGTGGGCACGGCGTGTCCTGTGCCACACCTGGGGACACTCTGCATAGCTCTGAGCAACGGGGTGAGGGGATGGAACACACACAAAGCTGTGAATTCTCTGAGGAGCCTTTGGGATTAGTTCTCCTCCCTCACCTCTATCAGAACGACCTCCACGGATGGGGACACACCTGAAGGCACAGGTGGCACCAAGCCAGGTTGTGCCATCAGGTGAAATGGCCAAACTGATTCAGAGCACCTGAATGCTCCGAGGGGGAGCAGGCCGGGGAGCCAAAGCACTTCTTCCTCTCTGGTCTCGGGCTCCTCCTCCACGTGGCACTCTGAGCTCGCGGGCTCCGCGGGAGGAGGCTGACACAAGGCTCCTGCCCTGCCAAAATCCCTGCTCCTGAGGCCCAGGGAGCATCCCCTGGAGCTGGTGGGAGGTTTGTGTGTGTTCCACCCAGAGTTACTGTTAAACCCCACAGAGGATTCCACCTCTGGGCGACCATGAAGGGAGCTGAAAGTGCCAGGGCCAGCATTACCCCCAGTTTCCCCCTCCCTGGGTGCCCAACCAGCTGCAGGACAAACCAACCATCCTGCTCCTGTTTCCCTTAGGATAATGTTTCCATGGATGACAAGCAATGCTGCTACACAGACATGTCCTCCATGGAAACACAGCTGGGAACGTCAACCTTTCAGTCCCTTCTTTTGCATTTCAAATCCTATGGGTAAACCAGAATTAGAGAAAAGGAGAAAAGCTTTGCTCTTACCCCATTCCACCGCGTCCTCCTCCCCGCCCACCTCTGCTCATGCCTCCACGCTCATATCCCCCTCGTCCCCTGCCCCGGCTATCGGGGCCGCTCAGATTCCGGCTCTCTCCGGGGCCGGAGAAGCCTCCGGATTCCTGCCCGTACATGTTCATGCTGCTGGGATGGTCCTGGCGGAACGAGCCTGGGGAAGGGTGCAAACAGGTCAGGGAGAGGCAGCCCCTTCACCTGCCCTCAGCTCCAGCCACATCGCAGTTGTTCAGCTTGGGAAAATCCCTCTGAGGGTGTTGATTCCAGCTGTTTCTCCAGCCGAGGCCACCCCTGACCCATGTCCCCACGTGCCACATCCACATGACTCTTAAATCCCTCCAGGGATGGGGACTGCACCACTGCCCAGGGCCTGACCAACGACATGAAGAAATGTTCCCAATATCCAACCTGTGCCTCCCCTGGCCCAGCCTGAGGCTGCTCCCTCTCGTCCTGTCCCTGTTCCCTGGGAGCAGAGCCCGACCCCCCTCCCGCCTCCTGCTCTGAGCAGAGCCAGAAGGTCCCCCCTGAGCCTCCTTTTCCTCCAGGCTGAGCCCCCTCAACTCCTCCCCACAAACATTTTGTGCCTCTGTGCTCCCACCTTTCCCCCGAGGGGATCATCCCAACCTACCACTGCCATTTTTCATCAACAAAGGCCAAACCCCAGCTCCAACCCCCTCTCCCTTCAACCCAGCTCCGAGTTTAAGATCCAAACCAAGGCCAGGGCTCCTTCCCAGGGCTCCCACTCACTCTGCTGGCCGTAGCTGCTGCTCTGCTGGCTGTACTGGCTGGGGGCCTGGCTGTAGGATCCGGTGGGAGGTGGGTAACTGGTGGGAGGTGGCTGCTGGCCATAGCTGCTTTGCTGGCCATAACTGGTCTGCTGGCCATAGGAGCTCTGCTGCCCGTAGCTGCTCTGCTGGGAGTAAGTGCTCTGATCGTAACTGCTTGGCTGTGTGGAGGAATAGCTGGAAGAGAAAAGCGTTGGGAAAGGTGGGATGATGAGGCAATTCCCTGGCAGCGTGCATGGAGTGGCTCATGCTGGAAGGCAATGCAATTAGAGGCTGTATTTAGTGCAGTAAATCACTTTAAAAGCTGAAGTCATCCTATGGAGGCCAGTCTCGAGGGCTGTGAAAGCAAAAACCATGTGGCCAATCCCAATTTATTCACACCTCTAGGAAAAGGCACCAGTGCCAGGGCAAAACTCAGTGGTAAGGGAAGTAACAGGCCCTGGATAAAAGAAGCTCCTCTCATGCAGATGGGGCTTTGAGAATTTCAAAGTGTACGTTTTAGAAGTCACATTAAAGATCCTTGAAGGGAGAAGGGAGCTCCTGGGCCAAGCTGTATGTAGAAGGAGGCAGCAAAAGGTCACTCTAGGAAAACTCTTAAAATTAAAAAAGTAGAAAATGTCTTAAACCCATTTGTAATCATGCAGAGACACTTCTACACTCAGCCACAGCCTCCCCATCCCCACCACAACAACAAGAAGCACAACTCCTCCTCCCAGACCACCAAAGGTCCTTTTCCATGAAATCCCCCTGGAAAGGCCCCTAAGCTGAGCATTGCCAAGCATTACCTGGTCGGAGGGTAGGAGGGAGGAGCAGTGACAGGCTGCATGGGGTAGCTGGCAGGCACCTGGGGGTAGCTGTAGTTGCTCTGCCCGTAGCCCAGGCTGGGCTGGCTGTAACCTGTCGTGCTGGACTGAGGCTGGCTGGTCTCTGCTGGTTTGCTGCCATCCTGGGGTCTGGGGAGAAATATGGAACAACACTGGTGCCCAGCCCCGCAGCTGGCAGCAGCAAAGGGCTCAGAACCCACAGCACTGAGGGTTGTGAGCTCTTTTTTGGGGTAGCATTAAAGCTGGCCTTGATTTGTGACAGCCACTCTGGCAGCAGCCAATAAATGGGTAATAAACACAATTTTAGCACTCGCTGCCTGGGTATTTGCACACTCCAGGAAAGGACCAGGCAGTGTCCTGAACAGAGAGCATGGAACACCACAGCTCCTGTTCATCCCAAAGCCACGGGGTTCAGACCTGGGCTGTGGGGCTGAGTGGAGGATGTGGAATGCCAGCAAGGCTGCTCCTGCAGAGCCCTAGGAAAGCAGGAGCTGAAGCAGGCAGCAGGGCAGGCAGTGAAATGCCCCATTGTTTGGTTCAGAATCCAGCTCAGGCAGATATTGCCTCATACACATTATCCCCCAATGATCCCACGGAAGAGAAAGGATGCTGGGCTTGGACTGGGTGACCTTTAAAGGTCCCCTCCAACCCAAACCACTCACAATTGTGTGTTTAGAATTAACTCTCAAGGCCTGAAATTTGAGAACCCTCTGCATGTGATTCACACATCCCCTTCTGTTTGTCCCAAAGTTTAAAAGCTGTGTGGATGTGGCACCTGGGGAGAGGGTTAGTGGTGGCCTCCATGATCTCAGAGGGCTTTTCTAACTCCAAGGATTCTATGAGTCTTTAATTTCTATTTGTTTCTCAGAGTGGAGCAAAAAGAGCTGCTTTTGCTGTAGAAGCTGGGAAAAATTATACACAATGTCAGGATTCATCCAGCAAATTTACATCTCTTTAAAGTGTAACCTGTCAGAGCTGTGCCAGGCTCTGCCTTCCCTTCCCACAGTGCTTGCTACAGACATCAGGTAAGGGAATAAATCAGCTTTTACTCACTTCCAAACAAGTTTCCATTATGTATTCTAAATTTTTCATATCCTCTTAGCAAACAATTCAACTCAATAGATGACAGGCAGTGCCCAGAGGGGTGAGATTTAGAGAGGAAATGTTTTGCAGCCTGTGCATCCACCCAGCATCCTGCCTGACCCCGTGACTCAGGAGCAGACAGGACTCAGCCCTGTGCTGGAGCCCAAGAGGCCAGAGCCTGATGTGGCTGCGCGGTGGCTCCCTGATCCCGCAGGAGCAGAACGGGAACGGCGCTGACTCACCGGGAGGGAGCACTCACCCAGCCCTCCCACGCTCGGGAGGAGGGGCTGCCACAGCCCTGCGACCCGGGGGGCTGGGGGACAAAGGGGAGGAGGAGGAGGAGCAGCAAGAAGAGAGGGAGGAGAAGGAGGAAGAGAAGGGGAATGAGGAGGAGGAAAAGGAGGAAAAGGAAAGAGATGAAGAAGGAGAAGGAGGAACAAGAGGAGGAGGAGATGGAGGAAGAAGAGAAGGGGAAGGGAGAAGAGAAGGAGGAGACGGAGGAAGGAGAGAAGAAGAAAGAGGAAGAAGAGAAGGAGGAAGAGGAGTAATGGGAGATGGAGAAGGAACAGAAGGAGGAGGAGCAGGAGTATGAGGAACCAGAGGAGGAGAAGGAGAAGAAGAAGAGGAGGAGAAAGAGAAGGATGAGGATAAAAAGGGGGGAAGAAGAAGAGAAGGAAAAGGAGGAGGAACAAGAGGAGGATAAGAAGAAGGAATATGAGAAGGAGGAGGAAGAAAAAAGCAGGAGGAGGAAGAGAAGGATGAGGAGGAGGTGGAGGAGAAGGAGGAAGAAGACGAGAAGGAAAAGGAGAAAGAAGAGATGGAGGAGGAGAAGGAAGAGGAGACAGAGGAGAAGAAGAAGGAAAAGGAGAATGAGGAAGACGGGGGAGGAGGATGATGAGGATGGTGACAAGGAGGAGGAGGATGAGAAGGAGGATGATGACATGATGATGATGAGGAGAAGGAGGAGGAAGAGAAGGAAAAGGAGGAGGAAGAAAAGATGGAGGAGAAGGAGGAAGAGACAGAGAAGAAGGAAAAGAAAGAGAAGGAGGATGAGGATGGTGATGATGAGGAGATGGTGATGAGGAGGGTGATGAGGAGGATGATGAGGATGGTGAGGATGAGGAGGAGGAAGATGAGGAAGAGGTGGGGAAGGAGGAAGAAGAGAAGGAAAAGGAGGAGGAAGAAAAGACAGAGGAGAAGGAGGAAAGAGAGGAGAAGGAGAAGAAGGAAAAGAAGAAGGAGGAGGAGGAAGATGAGGATGGTGATGATGAGGAGGATGCTGAGGAGGAGGATGAGGATGGTGACAATGAGGAGGAGGAAGATGAGGAAGGGATGGAGAAGGAGGAGGAAGAAGAGAAGGAAAAGGAGGAGGAAGAAAAGACAGAGAAGGAGGAGGAGAGACAGAGGA
The DNA here is from genome assembly GCF_026979565.1 of Vidua chalybeata. Taxonomy (NCBI): domain Eukaryota; kingdom Metazoa; phylum Chordata; class Aves; order Passeriformes; family Viduidae; genus Vidua; species Vidua chalybeata. Next base: position 12,617,233 of record NC_071547.1, on the reverse strand, counting down.
AAAGAAGGAAAAGAAGGAAAAGAAGGAAAAGAAGGAGGAGGAGGAAGAGCCAGAGGAGAAGAAGGAAAAGAAGGAAAAGGAGGAGGAAGAGCCAGAGGAGAAGAAGGAAAAGAAGGAGAAGGAGGAGGAAGAGCCAGAGGAGAAGAAGGAAAAGAAGGAGAAGGAGGAGGAAGAGCCAGAGGAGAAGAAGGAAAAGAAGGAAAAGGAGGAGGAAGAGCCAGAGGAGAAGAAGGAAAAGAAGGAAAAGGAGGAGGAAGAGCCAGAGGAGAAGAAGGAAAAGAAGGAGAAGGAGGAGGAAGAGGAGGAAGGAGGAGGGGGCAGTACCTGGCGGGGGCGGCCGGGGCCGGCTGCTGCCCGTAGGCCGGGTAGGCGGGCTGGGTGCCGTAGGCGGCCGGGGCGGCGTACGAGCTCTGGCTGCTGGTGACCGTGGCCGTGTTGGTGTCGTAGGCGGCGCTGCCGTAGCCCTGCACGGGCTGGCTGTAGGCAGGGGGGGCGGTCGGGGCGCTGTAACCTGTAACACAGCACAGCTCAGCCCCACAGCTCTGCCAGGAACCGCCGAGTTCCAGCACGGGCCGGGGGGAGGGGAGCTTAAGGCTCATCTCTCTCCATGCCCCTGCCATGGGACGCCTTCCACCATCCCAGGCTGCTCCAAGCCCTGTCCAACCTGGCCTCGGACACTTCCAGGGGCAGCTACAGCTTCTCTGTGTCACCTCCCTCACCTCAGCTTCCCAATATCCCATCTAACCCTGCTCTCTGTCCACATGAAGCCATTGCTGTCCCTCCAGACCCTTGTCCCATGTCCCTCTCCAGCATTCCCAAATATCTCAGACTCTGGTCCTTGTGGTACTCCTGGGACTCAACACAGACACAGTTTTACCACCACAAAACCACCTCATGCAACTCAAAAATCATCAATTACCCCACCCTGCCCCTTTGCCTTCCTCACAGAACCCCCCCCCACCTTGGGAAGCCTCAGCCTTCAGCCCCTCAGCATCCCAAAACCCCACTCCCAGGAGCTTTCTGGAAGCCACGCCTGGACCAGCACCCAGGATTGTTTACAGCAATCAGAGCTCAGGCAAGGCAAGCTGAGACATGGAGCATCTCCTCAGCAAAGGCAGGGTAACAAACCCCCCTGAGCTCCAAAGTAAAAGAAATCCAACTGATCTGGCAAGTACAGTCCCATCCTTTTAGCTTTTCTGAAAAAGAAAGGCACAAAACCTGGCCTGGGAAGTCTTTCAGAGGCATTTCTGAAGGCCTATTTTAAATCAGTAAAGCTGGAAACAAAAGAAAAGCACTTTCCATTTGCTTTCACATGAGAAAAAGGTCAAAAGAGACACATCAGGCAGCTCCTGATGTTTTATGTACCTTCCCTTTTCTCAGAATTTCAGTTCAGCTTAGGGAAAAGCTGTGAGCTCACAGAGTTCCTTTTCAACAGTTTTACAATATCCAAGATCCCCAAACAGCTCCTGTATAATTTAGTGGCATTTGCCTTGTCACAAAGGTGAACTGGCATTAACACACCGGGTTTGTGCTCTTAACAACCTTTTTAGCAAGTTTTCAAATTAAGAATATGAGACTTAGGTGAAAAAGCAGCAATTAAAATGCTGTTGAACATAAAAAAGGCAAAAAGAGCAGCCAAATGCTCTCATGGCTGGGATCAGTGAAGGCAACAGCTTCTCCATCACTTGTGATTTTTAATAAACACGGGAGGCTTGTGACACATTTCCTTTAGGCAAATTGGGCTGCAGCATTTTATTCCAACTGCCTCATTTGCAAAGCAAACAGCACTTCCAGCAGCAGAACACGCTGTGCCCTCGCAGAGCACCATGGCACTGCCACAGCTCCACTGCTGCCACCTCACCAGGGCAGCAGGAAAGAGGAACAGGAGGAGGGAAGGAAGTCTGCACAGCAAATTCACTAAAAACACCCTCAAAGTTCAGCTTTCTGGTGACCCTCAGGATCCTGGTGAAGACACAAGGCCAGCCTGGACTCTCTGCCCATACCTCTTCCTACCCCTGGCCCCAACCCCATCCCAGGGCTGCCAAGCTGGGAATGTGAACTGGATTCCCACTGGGAAATAACCTGTAGGAATCACTAGAAAGAAATCAGTTTTAATGATTATTATTCCTGTCTGCTGTTCTCCGAGAAGTGTTGCTGAGAAGGGTGTAGGGGATGATGCCCACTGGGAGGATTTTTAAAGCCTTGGACAAATTTGAGCAGCCCAAACACTTAAATGTGAGGCTAGACAGCAATTCCACAGGGAGCACCAATCCCAGGAGTTAAATAAACCTTTATTTTAACTGCCAAAGCCTGACCACACACTAAAAAAGGCTAAGTACAGCCTGCAGCCCGTGTGCTGCAGCCACAGCCCTGCCCTGGGCTGCTCCCCTTGGATTTGGAGCCTCAGGGTGCTCCTCCCACAGCTGGGCCCCCTTTTCCCAGTGCTCTTACTGGGAGCAAAAAGCTTTGCTGCTCTGCACAGGCAGCAGGATAAAAGGGAAAAAAAAAAAAAAAAAAAGGTTGAATTTTAAAGCTTCAGCTCTAGATGGAGCATTTCCCTCATGGAAGAGCGTGCTCAGCAGGAAGGGTTTGTCCCAAAGGAAAGGCAGTGATTTCCCATCCCACTGGTCTAAATCACAAATCAAGCCCAGTTTAGACACTCTGGGAACCCTCAAGAGCTGTTGTTTTGAGGGTGGCATTTCTATGAAATCACTTCTCTCTCCTCCCCTCCCAGTTAGGAAGATAAAAATTGACACAGCAGAAAAGCTGGTGAAAGAAAAAGGTAACAGAGGGAATAATAACCTGCTTGAAGTGCCTAAATTCCCCTCAAAGAAACCCCTTACTGAAGGCTAGGAATTCTTCAGGTGGTGGAGAAGCTTGCAAGATTTGGCCCACAGAGAATATCAACTGGAAAAGTCTGGATTCTGAGAGATTTCTTCTTTCCAGAAAGATTTATTCAGGAAGAGAGCTGTCTCCTGCTTGGATTTTCTCTATCCCACCAGTGAGGGGCTGGAGAAGGGATGCAGAGCTGACTCTCTCTCCAGCCTGTTTTGGGATATTTTGGGGTTGTTATAGCAGCTGTGTGTTCATTAATTCCAAATCCTTTACAAATTTCAATATCCATGCCCCAAATTTCCCAGGTAAAGGGAAGCAGGGGCTGGCTGGCTTTGGAGAGCAATTCCCACTTCCAAGAAATCCACACCTGGACACCAAAATGCTCTTTATTTATTTACTCCTGTAATCCCTGCTAAAACCCTGCACTGATTAATGAGCCACAGGTCTGAGGGTGCTCAGTGATCCCTAACCTGAGGGAACTGCTCCCAGATCCCTTTTTCTCTGGAACAAAGTGACTGGGTGGCTCCAAGACACCTTTTCCTACAGCCCCAGGGAGGGAAGGAGGGTGGTAACTCTTTCCTGGGGTGTCCTGGAGGCAGGGCAAGGAAAAATCCATCCCTGCCATTCCCACCCATCCTGAGAGGCTGCATCCACACACATCTTGGATTTCCTTAACCTCAACAACACTTCACCTAAACCCCAGGCTGTTCAGGCAAAAAAAAATATAAAAAGCTCTAAGGAGCTGCAGTACAAAAAGGTGATTCACAGGAAAACAGGACTGGGATTCAGCTGTAAGAACTGCACGTGTCTCAGGGCATGACAGTGTCTGGCCCAGGGGTTTATTGAGCATGAAAGGCAGGGAGGGGAGAGAGAGAGAGAGAGGCTGCAGTCTCCTTTCCACAGCTCTGGCTCCTCAAGGAGAGGCAGGTGGAGGAAGGATAAAACCATCCTGGCTCCGTGCCTGGAGCTGCCACAGCCCAGCTCCGTGGGCTGATAGGATCTTTTGCTTGACCACTTTCTAAGTTGGTGTTTTTTTCATGGATTAAAAGAAAATTAAACTTTTTTTTTTTTTTCCTACCAAAAAAAAAAGTTCAGCTGTGAAGAAAAAAAAAAAAAAAAGCCTGATATTATTATTATTCTTCCAGCAAATCTCCTCTTAAGGGAGAAGGAAAAACATAAACAGAGCAGTTTCCTGTGACCCCTGTGGGACTGGAGCCCACAGGAGTCACAGGGATGTAAATATTTCTAAGAAAGGAATTTTGGAAGTTCACAAATCATTTTTTGCTGCCAACTTTTCTCTAGGTAGTCTTAAATGAAAGGAAAAAGCCCTGTAGATAACCCCCAGTGACACTGACTAATGGATATGGATCTCACGAACAGGAATTTTCCTGATCCATGTAAAGATGGTAAATATTTTCATTTTGGTTAATATTTTCTCTCCAGCTCCTCCCTGTGAAGAATTCCTCAATGGCCTCTACAGGCAGATATCCCCGTGTCTGTCTGTCCTGGAATTCCCTTGCTTTGGGAAGTGTTTAATTCCAACTGCAAAATGCTTATAATGTCTCTCCCAGGAATGTGCAGGACACGGCACCCAAGGAATCACTGGGAGGAAAATCTGCTTTCTAAAACTCCTGAATATTCAGCCCAAACATACATTAAATAAACATGAATTTACATGAATTAAACATTGTCTCAATAGTTTTAAACATTTAGACACTCGTCTGGAGGAAATTCCAGCTCCAAGAACATGTTGTGAGAGTTTATGGAGCATTAATGAGCAAGTATGTGCTCTGGAAATCCAAAACCACCACGAGGCATGCAAAGGTGGAGGGCAGGATGCTGTTTATCCTTTAGGAAATGGGGTTGGAGTCACCTAAAAGGTCTCAGTGGTGAGGATTTTATCCATGAAGATGGCACTTGGGAGAGTTTGGAGATGGCAAAGAGCACTGCAGCCTTGCCAAGCCCTGCTGTCACTGCCTGTGTGAGCTCTGACATGCGAGGGTTTTGGCACTAAAACCAAGTGACACCTCAAGGGTTCCCACCAAAGGGGACCTTGAGTTCTGACAGGATGAGACAGAATTTTCCATGCAAGAGTGAGCAGGACAGTCCAACCTGGACTGGCTCCCTCCACTGTGCGAAGTACAAGATGAGAAGGAGAAGGTACAGGATGAGAAGAGGCACATGTCACTGCCACTGACAGGACTGGCAGGGAAGGGAAGGGCTGAGGAGCAGCCAGGGACACTGTTCCCTTTGCTCTGAGCACAGCACGTCCTGCTGGGTCCCACGGCACCCAAACCCTGCCCTGAAAACTCAGCAGTGCATTTATTCCTGTTTATGCGTGGCTGCCACAGCTCTGGAAGTGTCCAAGGCCAGGCTGGACCGGGCTTGGAGCACCCTATGACAGTGGAAGGTGTCCCTGCCCATGGCACGGGGTGGCACTGGATGAGCTTTAAGGTCTCTCCCAGCCAAAACCATTCCACGAAGGATCTGGAGCTGCTGGAGCCAGTCCAGAGGAGCCACGGAGGGCTGGAGCCAGGCTGGGAGAGCTGGGGGTGCTCACCTGGAGAGGAGAAGGCTCCAGGGACACGCTGCAGGGCCTAAAGGGGCTCCAGGAGAGCTGGAGAGGGACTGGGGACAAGGCATGGAGGGACAGGACACAGGGAATGGCTTCCCAGTGCCAGAGGGCAGGGATGGATGGGACATTGGGAAGGAATTGTTCCCTGGCAGGGTGGGCACATGGGTTACCCACAGCTGCGGCTGCCGCATCCCTGGAAGTGTCCGAGTTTGCCCAGGGCTTGCAGCAACCTGCGGGAGCTGTCCCTGCCCATGGCCTAGGTGACAGCAAGGCCTTTGCCAGGCCAAGCAGAGCTGCAGGCTGAGCCCAGCCCAGCAGGGCTCTCACCTGTGGGGGGCTGCCCGTAGGAGGTGGCGTAGGCCGTCTGCCCGTAGGTGGCCGTGGTCTGCGGCTGTGTGTAGCTGACATCGGTGGGCTGCCCGTAGGTCCCGTAGCTCTGCTGCCCGTAGGTCTGCTCCAAAAGGACACAGATTCAATCCATGAGCACAAGTGACCCCCCAGGAACTGCAGTTGCTGAGCACTCTCAAAGCCAAGGCTGCTGTGAAAGTTTAGGCGCCGCGGGAAATTCCGGGTCAGCTCTGCAAGGAGGTTATGGAGTGGTTTTTCCCTGCCAAGACTGAAGGAACAGGCTCTTGACATTGGCACCACACACCTCTGCTCTGTGGAAAGCAAACAGGAAAGCTCCCAGCTGCTCACAGCTACCACCAGCACCCACAGGCACCATGCCAGGGTTAACCTGGAATATGGGAATGGGAGCGCTCCAAGGGTGGAACTGCACGAAGGAAAAGCCACTTCAGTGTAAAACTGCTTTGGTGCTGGCTAAAAGAAACCCGTGGAAGGTTTCCATTAAATTATTTGGAGTATTTTCCATGCCCATCAGCCATTAATTTGAAAACTGGGAGTTGGTGCAGGCATGGAAGGATGGGATCCATGGGAACACCCAAAGTATCCCCGTGGTGCTGCTCCCATTCCGGTGCCTATGTGTTCAGTGAGGGATCAGCTCTCACCTCACCCATTCCCTGATTGTGTTTCCAAATCCAGCTTGAAAATCACTAAGGAAAGGAGAGGAGCAGCTGTGCCCAGCAGTGCCACCAGCTGCCCAAGCCATGCCCTACCAGCCCATGCTCCAGGCACCAGCAAGCTTGCAACAGCTCCTGGCTTAGGATAAAACTCTGGATTCAGCTTGAGGAGTGACATGGAGACAACTTTAACCTCCAGATTCTGCAAGAATTCAGATTTCTCTGGACTTTTTGGGATATTCAGCCTTCCTGAACTCAGGGCACAGGTCTGAACCAGGAGCAGGAAAGCCCTGAGCACGTGAACACATCCCTGTCCCTGGAAGTTCCCTCCACCAAGAGGCAGGGAACGCTGCAAACTCCCCATGGGCACGTGCCTACAGCTGAGATTAGCTGGTTAGGGGTTTAATTAGCTGGTTAGGTGTTTAAATAGCTGGTTAGGGGTTTAATTAGCTGGTTTTAGTTGCTGAGGCTTCCTGTTCCTACCCTTATCCTGCTCCCACCTTTCACCTCACCTACAACTGGGAGCAGCTCTTCCAGTTGTGGTCTCCAAAGACTTTTAATTTAAGTAAGTCACCATCACCTTCCTTTCAGCCCACACTGAGCCTGTCTTCCTCCTCTTGGGAAGGAAAATTAAGCCTACAGCACTTTTTGAGGACAAGAATTTACCTTTGGAAACATACTTGGAGTTTGCAGACAAATGTGGTTGTAGTAACTTGGATTCTAAAGGTTAAAAATAAGCATTAAGTTAATCTCTTAAAGACCATCATTATTTTGCAGTCCAGCCAACTGAGAGTATGAACAGTTATAGCAATAAAAACTCCAGGAAAAAGCAGATTCCCTCCTCTGTCCAATTCTGCCATTTCCCAAAAGGCAATTCCCCCCTTTTTTCCCCCAGTTTTTTTCTCTCCTACACCTCTGATTACAACACCCACCAACGTGGTGGTGTCAAACACACACCAAGAATTTGGCTTTTCTGGCATCAGGATTGAATAAATTACCAAAAAAAGGGGGATTGTTGAGGTTATTTCCACTTTTAAAAAGCACTTTGGGCTGGCGGAGAAGCTCCAAGACAACTTTTAACCACGGATTTTGACGCTGCCACTCGGAGTTTCCAGTTTTCCTGGAGAACAGGTGACTGAGCAGGAATTCCACCCCCTCCCCATGTTTTACCTGGGTGGTCTGTGCATATCCTTGGGCTGGCTGAGGTGCATAGGCGCTGTAGCTGTGGAATGAATGTAAAGACATTTATAATCTTGCCCCAAATCTGCATCACCAGAGAAATTTTCATGCAGCCCAACGGTTTCTTGCTGAAATTCTATGGGAATACAAAGCTCCAGGAAAACCCTCAGGATTTCCAAACATACCTGAGTTAAGCCCAAACCATAATTATGATTTACTTTTATGACATCTTTTTAAAACAGGGAGGATAAGCTACTTACCCCTGCTGAGCTGCAGCTTGGCTATAGGTACTGTAATCTAAAAGAAAAGGAGAAGAAAAAGAATAAAAACGTTGATAAAGGCTTAATAAAATTAAAGAGTCCAAGAGCACAGCAGCTGGAATTTCCTCCTGCAGCTCGCTATAAACCACTGGAATTCCAGTTTCCCAAGGGTGGAAGGTAAATGCACATTTTCAGTCCTCCTTTTTGAGGGGAACAAAACCTCCCTTCCCCTCATTGTTCCTGCTGCTTGCAGCAGCCACTTTGATCTCAAATGACCCTGGTTCCATTTAACTGCCACCTTGGATGGATCCCAGGGGGCTGGCAGGGGGGGATTTGGGTTGGAACAAAGGAAAAGCAGGGATTTGAGCCTTACAAACCCACCACCCTGCTTTGAAAGGGCTGGGCTGGAAGGTTTCACCACCTTCACTCCTTCCCTTTCAAGGACACAAACAGATAGCTGGAAAGCCACTTGTCCCCTGGAAGGGCTGGAGCTGGGAAGATGGGAGTGATTCCCTCCCCAGATCCTCAATCCATGTCAGCAACTGACTGGGAGGAGAACCAAAATCCTGAAAACCCCAGCAGCAAAGCCTGTGCTGAACTGATTTGTTGGCAGGGATGGAAAATGAATCCACATGGCAATTAGGAGGCTAAATTTGAAAGGACTGCAGCTCCCAGTTCCCTCACAGGCAGCAACAGCTCCAGCTCCCATCCCAAGGTCTGGAGCAGGGATGAATTCATCACTCCCAGCAGAGCTGGCCAGAGATCCCAGCTCTGCCAGGAGCACAGAAGGCCTGAGATCAGGAATGAGCCCAGAACCTCCTGGTGGAGGCCACAGCCAGGAGCTGGATCAGTGGAGCTGTATGGGAAGAGTTCCCACCACTCCCATCACCATCACACCTTGGCCAGAAATCCAAATTTATCCCAAAATCATGGAATATCCCAAGGTGGGAGAGACCCACACGGATCAAGCTCGACTCCTGCACTGGAGAACTTGAGGAAGCAAATTCTGCCTGGCTTTAATGCCACTACCCCACTACTCCCAAGGCCATGGAGCCCCAGGAATCACTTGGAAAACACAGCTTCCATCCAGCACAACCTCCTGGTCCTCAGCCTGTGCATCCATCCCTACTAAACCCTTCCTGCCCAGCCTCCAGGTGTGCTCCCAGCTTCTCCTCCTGCTCCCTGTGCAGGAGCAGAGCCCCTGGATCCCTGCTGGAGGCAGGAACAGCCCTGCTGTGATCCCAGCAGGAATCCCTGGCAGTTGTTCATTCCTTTGACCTTGCCCAGAACACCTCACATGGAGAAAGAAGACACTTGGAGTTCTCCAAAGGTTTCCCTGCTCCCAGGACACAAGGCACAAGTTGTTAAACTCCTCTGGCAGCATTCCCACTTCCCTCTCAGGTTGGCACATGGGATATTGGAACATTTTCCTTGTTCAGTTCAGGCTTCTGGGTTTGGGCTTTTTTTTTTTTTTCATTCACTTTACACGTGGTTCTGCTAAATCCTGAGTGTTAATTAATGCCTGGTCCCCCTCATCCAGCTTCCCCTTCTTACCACTCCACTCTTTTCCCTGCTCACCCTCCAGCCACCAAAACCTCGTTCTCCATTTTCAGCCCCATTTTGGCCTCGAGCTCCAAGCAGAGGTATCAATTAACCCCTCTCCTCACAGCCTTCCCCCAGTCCCACCTAAACCAAACATTTCCCCCTCTGCAGGATTTAATTCCAGGTGTGGAATTTGCAGTTTGCCTGTGGTGATGTCTCTCTTTTAATTTGCTGGGATTTAGAGGAACACAGAACATTAATAAAAAATAATATTATGGTTCATTTAGTTAAACCCATCTCCTGGCTTTTATTTCCAGGGGGAAATTAATCTTCATCCTTTTATTTCACAAGGCTCAGGAGCACACCAGAGGCTGAAAATAGCAACTCCCAGGAGGAACAATTCCATGAATTAAGGGAAAACACAGCTGTGGTTTTAACCCCCATCCTGACAATTCCGTTGGCAGATGTTCCTTTACTGACTTTTCTTTTTCAAGCTCCCCAAGGTGCTGTTGATGATATTCCCTCACACTCCATGGCCTGGGAGATTTTCCTTGCTGGAAAAAAGGAAAATCCTCCTTCTTTTAAAGAGAGTCAGATCTTGGGCTGCTGGGCTTTAAAGTACTTTAAAGGTGTACTGAGCTGGGGAGTCTCAGTTTCCAACTATTTGTATCCAGCTGGAGCCCTCGTGGAAAAACATTTCACTGAGAGAAATCTGGAGCCATGGAGATGGTGGAACATCTTACCTCCCTATGGGAAAAGCTGGGAGAGGAGAAGGCTCCAGGGACAGCTCAGAGCCCCTTGCAGGGCCTAAAGGGGCTCCAGGAGAGCTGGAGAGGGACTGGGGACAAGGGATGGAGGGACAGGACACAGGGAATGGCTTCCCAGTGCCAGAGGCAGGGATGGATGGGAGACTGGGAAGGAATTCCGGGCTGGGAGGCGCTGGAATGGAGATCCCAGAGGATGCTCCATGCCCGGCAGTGCCCAAGGCCAGGCTGGCCGGGCTTGGAGCACGCTGGGGCAGTGGAAGGTGTCGCTGCCCATGGATGAGCCTTGAGGCCCCTTCCCACGCACAGCACTCCCGATCCCACACTCGCACCCAAACCCGCCCGGCCGAGCCCGGCAGGGCCGAAGGCGCGCAGGGAGCCCTGGCTCGGCGCTCGGCTCCTGGGAGCGCGGAGCTCCGGCAATCCCGCGGGGCCGCGGCACCGAGGGGCCGCAACTCACCCACCGGGAAACACCCGCGGGCACGGCGAGGCCCCGGCGGGCGGCGCGGGGGGACACGGGGCGAGACGGGCCCTGCACGGCCCGACCCCAGCGGCCCCCGGGCGCGGCGCTACGGGCCGGCGGCTCCGCCCCGGCGCCCCTCCGGCCACTCCGCGGCGAGGGCGGTGGCGCTGCCGGGGGTCCCGTCCCGCCTCGCCCCCCGCCCCGGGCCCGGCCCGCCCCGGCCCCGCTCACCCGTCGACGCCATTTTCTCGCCTTCCTCCTCCGCGCTGCCCGCCCGGCCCCGCCCCGCGCCGCGCATGCGCCGCCCGGCCCCGCCGCGCGCACCACCCCGCGGCCGGGGGGGACCGCCGGGAGAACGCGCCCCGGGGGCTCGGCCCGCCCCGCTCCGCCGCCCGCCCACCGCTTGTACCGTCCGCGGAGAGCGGGGATGGCCCCGCGGGCAGCGGCCGCCGCGCCGGAGCGCGGTTCTGCCGCCTCGCTGGGAGCTTCCCCCCCGCCGGGAGGCGGGATGGTACGGCCCGCGGCCGTTAGGGACCGTCGCGCAAGAGGCGCTCGGGCCGCGAGGCGGAGCGGGGAGCGCGGCGGGGGCGTGACGTCATGGTCGGCGTAGTGATGTCATTGCGGCGTAACGGGCGGCGCGGGGCCGCCGTGACGTCACACAGCGAGCCCTGGGTGTCCCGCGGTCGCCTGACGGCGCCTCCTGGCACGTGAGGTCACTCGGCGTCACCTGCCAGCGGGTGACGCCATGGGCTGTATGTGACGTCACCAGGTGCCACAGGTCACGTGCCAAGAAGTGGCACCGCGGTGCTGGTTGTGGTCCCCATGCTGTGTTTGACATTGTACGCTGCCCACGTGGTGAGCATGGCAGAGTGACGTCACGGTGTGACATCGCTGTGTGGCATTATCATGTTCCATGAGGACACGGGAGGGGGTGCAGGTACCGCGTGACCTGCGTGGACCTGGGGGGGTGACCCGGCGTGTGGTGGCACAGCTGGGTGTCCCATGGGTGGTGGGACACGGATGGGTGTCCCAGGGGTGACATTGCATGGATTGGTGTCACATCGCGGGTGGGTGTCCCATGGCACAGCCATGTGTCCCCTGGGTGTCCCTGAATGTCATCCCATCCCATCCCATCCCATCCCATCCCATCCCATCCCATCCCATCCCATCCCATCCCATCCCATCCATCAATCCCATCCCATAGATCCTATCCCATCGATCCCATCCCATCCCATAGATCCCATCCCATTGATCCCATTGATCCCATTGATCCCATCCCATCCCATCCCATCCCATTCCATTCCATTCCATCCCATCCCATCCCATCCCATCCCATCCCATCCCATCCCATCCCATCCCATCCCATTCCATTCCATCCCATCCCATCCCATCCCATCCCATCCCCATCCCATCCCATTCCATCCCATCCCATCCCATCAATCCCATCCCATCCCATCCCATCCCATCCCATCCCATCCCATCCCATCCCATCCCATAGGTGCCCGTGTCACCTGGGATGTCCCTGGCGCACCAAGCGACCCCACAGGACAGGGATTTGGGGACATTTAATGACCTGGCAGTCCCAAAGCAGCGAAGCGCGCGGCGCAGCGGGGTCCCCGCCCGGGGGTCCCCAGCGCCAGCCCCCCCCAATCCCCTCCCCCAGGCTGGGGTGCCCCGGGGGGGGTGGGATGAGACAGAGCCCATCCCCCCGGAGCTGCACCTTGGTGGGGGGGACAGAAATGGCCTTGGGGGCACCCCTGGCCCTCCCGGGGGCTCAAGCAGCGGCGATGGGGGCGAAGCGTCGTGGGGGGGGCGGTGCCGTGCCACCAGTAGCACCAAGAGGGGGGACGGGGGGTGAGCCCATCCTGCTCCCCAGGGTGGCACGGCGGGGGTGACCTGGGTGACGCCCCCGCCCCTGTCACAGCTCTGGGGGGGCGCGGCGGGGGGCGGTGACGATGCGGTAGGGGGGGTGGCCGCTGCCACGCTTGCCACGGGGCACCGCGGGGGTCGCCGTGCCGGGGGCACCGCTGCCCGAGCCGGGCTCTGGCTCTGCAGGAAGAGAGGAGAAAAGGGGTGTCAGGGGCTGGGATGTCACCCCCCCCTGCTCCAAAAACCCCCAAATCAGCGCTGGGGGCTGTGCTGTGGGTGTTCTGCCCTGCAGAAATGGGGGTCATTGCCCCACTGTGGCTCTGCGTGTCCCCAACCCCTGGGGACACCCACCCGAGGACCCCCCAGCTGGCACCCCTGCCTGGCACCCCCGGCTGGAGCCCTGTGGAAAAGCACAGCTGGAACGGGGAGGGGGGAGGGGGGGTGAGGGTGAGGGGCACACTGGCACGGGGGGGTTTGGCACCGGGGGAAACCTTGGGACAACGGGAGCTCTGGGAGCCACTTCAGTCCGAGAGGGTCCCCGTGGGCTCCGGTGAGCCTGGGGGGCTCCGTGCTCCTCCCTTGGCTTGAGGGGGTCTCCATGGTCTCCCTTCTCCAAAGATTTCCTGGAGCCCTGGGGAGCTCCAGGGTTTCCCTTGGCCCGAGAGGGGCTCCGTGGTTGCCTCTCTGAATCCAAGAGGGGCTCCATGGTCTCCCGTGGTTCCAGAGGGCCTCTGGAGCTTCCCTTGGCCTTGGGGGACCTCCATGGGGTCCCCTTGATCCAAGAGGGGTCTCCACGGTCTCCTTTGGAATGAGAGAGTCTCTCCATGGGCTCCCTTGAACCCTAAAGAGCTCCAGGGTTCCTCTTGGTCCAAGAGGGGTCTCCACGGTCTCCTTTGGAGTGAGAGAGTCTCTCCATGGGCTCCCTTAAACCTTGGTGAGCTCCAGAGTTTCCCTTGGCCCACAGGGATCTCCATGGTCACCTCTCAATCCAGGAGGATCTCCATGGTCTCCTCTCAATCCAGGAGATCTCCATGGTCTCCTCTCAATCCAGGAGATCTCCATGGTCACCTCTCAATCCAGGAGGATCTCCATGGTCTCCTCTCAATCCAGGAGATCTCCATGGTCACCTCTCAATCCAGGAGGATCTCCATGGTCACCTCTCAATCCAGGAGGATCTCCATGGTCACCTCTCAATCCAGGAGATCTCCATGGTCTCCTCTCAATCCAGGAGATCTCCATGGTCACCTCTCAATCCAGGAGATCTCCATGGTCACCTCTCAATCCAGGAGGATCTCCATGGTCTCCTCTCAATCCAGGAGATCTCCATGGTCACCTCTCAATCCAGGAGATCTCCATGGTCTCCTCTCAATCCAGGAGGATCTCCATGGTCTCCTCTCAATCCAAGAGCTCTCCATGGTTGCCCCTCTCAATCCAGGCAGTCTCCGAGCTCTCCCGTGGCCCCGGAGCTCTCCGGTGCCCCGTTGTGGTGGCTCCAGCCCCCCGTGCTCCACGCCCGCTCCCGGGGGTGCCGCGGCGCTCCAGGCTCATGCAGGGCGGGGCGGGGGGTGGTTACCTGGCCAGATGATGGCTTCCAGCAAGGTGACCCTTCTAGCCAGGACCTCCAGCCGGGCCTGCTGCTGCAGGAGGGTTTGGAAGCTACTGGCCTGGGGGAGAGGGAGAGAGCAGAGCAGAGCAGAGCAGAGCGCGTTGGCCCCGTGGCGGGCACGGGGACACGGGGTGGGGACACGGCGTGGGGACACGGAGTGGGGACACGGCACGGCAGGGGTGGCACAGCGTGGCGGGGGGCGTGGCAGGGGTGTGGCCCCAGCGGGATGGGGGTGCTGGGGCACGAGGAGGGGGTGCCAGGTCTCCTAGGAGGGTCTTTCCTGTCTCAGAAGGGTGCCGGGGGCTCCCCCCTCCCTGCGGGTCCATAGCGACAAGGGAGGCCCCTTGTGCTGCCTTGATGTCCCTGGCAGGGCCCTGATGGGGACACTGATGTCCCTGACCTGGGGGTGCTCCCTCTGCCACCCCCAGCACGCTGAGCCCCCCGACATTTGGGGGGACACATCCACAGCCTGTCCAGGGGGACACTGATGTCCCCAGCTGGGGGTGCTCCCTCTGCCACCCCCAGCACGCTGAGCTCTCCAAAATGTGGGGGGACATGTCCCCAACCTTCTCAGAGGGCCACCGGCTTGTCCCCAACACTGAGACTGTCACAGGTGTCCCTGCCCGAGGGGGGCAGTGCCTGGGGGGGCTCTGGGGTGCCCAGCTGGGGGTGAGGGTGGGGGGACCCTGGTGGCCCTTCCTTTGAGTGGTCCCCAGTGCTGGCCATGATGCCACCATGTGGGTGATGAAATCATGCATGGCTGATTCACGATGGCCAAGGGCCACCTTGATGTCATGGGGGCCTGGTGACCTCCCGGCAGGGATGGGGGTCACCCCCTGGAGGGGGTGGACCTGCTGTCCCTGTTCCCCCATGGCACGAGGAGGGGCTGCCGAGGGTGCCCTCCCTACAGCTCCATGCCATCAGTGAGCCAAGGGCCACCGTGACGTCATGGGGACCCGGTGACCCACTGGCAGGGCTGGGGGTCACCCCGGGGGTCCCCGTCCCCCTACTCACCGTAGAGCCCAATCATTGTTTCCAAGATTAAAACCCTCTCCGCTAAAATCTTCAGCGCCTCACGGAGCTGGTGCAAACCCTCCCCCTGGAGAAGAGAGGCACGGGCTCAGGGGGGGCTGCACCCCAAATGGCCCCAGGCCGCCCCCGGGGGACCCCCCGACTCACCACGACACCAGGGAAAGGAGAGGGGGAACCCCCGAGGGGGTCTGAGCCCACCCTCTGCCCCACCACCCAGTTCAGGTGACATTGGCACTGGGTGACATTGGCCAGGGACCCCCAGAGCCACCTTTGGGGTGCTGGGGACACCCAGGACATCACTGGGGTGCCGTGGATCAGGTGGGTGACAGAGGAGCAGAACTGGGGACACCCAGGACATCACTGGGGACCCAGGGACAAGCTGTGGGGCAGTGGGAACAAGTGGGGACCCTGAGGACATCATTGGGGTCCCAGAGACGCAGAGGACCCAGTCGGGTGTCGGGGTCCTCCCGTGCCCGTCCCCCCCCCCGCCAGCCCAACCCCTGTCAGTGCCGCGTGTCCCTCCCGTCCCCGGTGTCCCCTGTGCCACTCACCCAAGTGCCCCTGTCGCCCGGCTCGCCCCGGGGGCCCGGCTCGCCCTGAAACACAGAGGAGAGGGCCTGGCAGGGGGGGCACGGGGGGCTGTGGCCGGGGGGGGGCCCGACCCACCCACGTACCTGCGCCCCGTCCTGCCCGCGGCTGCCCGGGTGGCCCTGGGGACCCTGCGGGGGGACAGAGCCCATCAGCACCCGGGGGCACGGCCACACCCCCACCAAAGGGGGTGCTGGCAGAGCCCATGGCTGAGACCCCACACCAACCCCCCATTACCGCACACCAACCCCCCCACCCCTCCATGACCCCATACCGGACCCCCCAACCCCCATGGCCCCCAGCCCCATTCCGGGGGTGGCTTTGCGGGGGCGGGGCACAATCCTGGGGCCACTGCCCTCATCCACACCCCACGGCAGGGTCCCAGCTCCCTGTCCCCGCAGAGGGACCCTGGGGACAGCAGCCTGGGGCCACCCAGCAGGACAGGGGTGTCTGAGCAGAGGTGGCCCCCAAACCACTCTCCTGCGTTGCCACCCCACCCTGACACGGCCACCACAGGGGACCCCAGCAGCTGCCCGGGTGGCCCTGGGGACCCTACGGGGGGGACACAGAGGCTGTCAGAACCCCCGGGCGGCACGGCCAGCCCCCCCGGCTGACACCCCCAGCTGGTGTCACAGTGCGGGGCTGGGGACACTCACCCTGTCCCCCTTCTCGCCGGGGGGCCCGGCAGCTCCGGGTGCTCCCGCTCTGCCCTGTGCCAGGACAAGGGGGGGACATCAGCCCTGGGGGGACACGGGGGCTCAGCCCTCCCCGTGCCCCCCAGCCCAGCACTTACATCGGCTCCTGGGGGCCCGGGGGGACCAACGGGACCTGGGGGGCCGGGGGGACCTGCAAGGACAGGGGACACGCTCAGCCCCTCACTGGGGCGCCCGAAAGTGTCGGGAGGTGACAGAGGAGGGGGGGACACCCTCACCCATTGGCCCCACAGGTCCGGGGGGTCCCATGGGACCCACGATGCTCCTGGTGGCTTCGGTGAAGGTGTTGGAGAGGACGGGGTCCCCTGGGGGGAGAATGGAGGGGGTGTTTGGGTCAGGGTGCCCGTGGGGGGGACACAGGGGGGACCACATTCCCCCTCCCCTGCTCTCCCCTGTGTCTTTTCCCTGTCACCCCAATGATGGCAGGAGATCCCCAGCTCTTCCCAGCACCCCACACCTCATTGCTGGGACCCCAATGTTGGCAGGGGGTGCCCTGCAGTGCCCGGTGCTCCCCACCTCATGCC
Organism: Vidua chalybeata; assembly: GCF_026979565.1. Taxonomy (NCBI): domain Eukaryota; kingdom Metazoa; phylum Chordata; class Aves; order Passeriformes; family Viduidae; genus Vidua; species Vidua chalybeata. The sequence goes on along the minus strand of NC_071547.1, from coordinate 12,600,264 downwards.
TGGAGTCCTGGTGGTGTCAGGGGTCCCCAGTGCTGTGCCCAGTGCTCCACATCTCATCCTGGGACCCCAGTGATGGCCTGGGGGTCCCCAGTGCTGCCCAGAGCCCCACATCTCATCCTGGGACCCTAGTGACAACCAGGAGCTCCCCACACCATCCCTAGCCCAGGTGAGGCTCAGACCCCCCCCCAGCCCGGCCCTGCCCCAGCCCAGCCCCCAACCCTGTCCCGTTCTTGGGCTCACACTGGGAGGGGACCCCAGCCCAGCCCCCCTTACTGGGCTCGGACAGTCGGGGAATCGCTGGCCCCACAGGGGCAGGGGGGCCCGGGGGGCCAGGGGGCCCGGGGGACCCCTTCTCTCCGGGGAGCCCCCTGGCTCCATCCCGGCCGGGTGGTCCTGGGGGGCCGGGGGGACCTGCAGGGAGGAAGAGGAGGGTGAAGATTGGGGCTGTGCAGGGCTGGAGCCCTTCCGAGCCCCCAAACTGCTGCATGGACCCCCCCCCAAATCTGCCCACCAGGAAAAGAGGGGCTCGGCTGGGCCAGGCACCAGGCTGGGGTCCCCCCACACTGTCCCCCCTTACCTGGTGGCCCCACCGGACCCTTCAGTCCAGGAATTCCCGAGGGTCCCCGTCCTCCCGCGTCGCCCTTGGGCCCGGGGGGTCCCCTCCAGCCGGGTCTCCCTGCGGCACAGCAGCACCCTGAGGGGGGGACCCCGGGGACAGCCCCTCAGGGGTGTCCCCCACCTCTCCCCAGAGCTGGCCTGTCCCCGCGGGTGGCTCAGTGTCACAAATGGGGACAGCTGGGTGGCTTTTCCCCTAAAGTGAGGGGTCCTGCCCTCCCAAATATTGACAACACCCAGGTGTGTTCCCCGCCCTGTGGGTGCTGCCAGGTGGCACTGTCACTGTCACTGTCACCCCGCCTTACCGTCATCCCCGGGGCTCCCGCGGGCGGCCGGGGACCCCCAGAGCTGCCCGGCCTCGGGCCCCCTGCCCGGGCTGCCGCCTTTGGGTGCTGCTGCCATGGGGGGCTCGGCCACCGCCAGCCGGGCCACCTGCCAAAGACACGGGGGGGGGTGGGTGACAGCAGGGGGCACAAGGTGAGCACCCCCAGGGCTCTTGTGCCCCTCGGGGGGTGCAGGGGGAGGTGGCCAGACCCCAGACTGGGACTTGCCTGTGCCTCGAGGGTGGCGAGCCGGGCTGTCAGCTCCCCGACACGGCTGCAGTTCAGGCACCCTGCGGGGGGAAATTGGGGGGCACAGGCGGTGGGGTGGGGGGCAGCCGGCCCTCTGTGCCCACCCCAGCGGGTTTGGGGGGGACCCACCTGAGAAGGCCGTGGGGTGCAGGGGGGGCCGGCGGGGGGCGGAGCTGGGGCGCCCGGGGTCCCGCCCGGTGAGGGGGATGTGAGCCTCTGCCGAGGAAAGGGGGGTCAGCACGGGGGGACCCCCCCGTGGGGCACCACCTCCTGTGGGAGACCTTCCTGTTGTACTTCTCTCCAACACGCTGCGGGGTGCAGGGCCCCATCCTGGCTCTGGGTGAGCCTCAGACCCCAAATCCCACCCACAACCCTGAGTCAGGATCCCCCAGATGCACCCATGGTCTTAAACCAGACCCCCAAAACCCTCCATGACCACACGCCAGGTGCCCCCAACCCACAACCTCCAAACCCACCCACGGTCCTTAACCAGACCCCCCAGATCTCCTCATGATCACCCCCCCCCCAATCTCAGCCCCAAACCCAGCCCCCTCAGCCCTGAACCCCATCTCCCCAAACACCCCCACGGCCCTCAGCCCCATTGCGGGGGTGGCTTTGGAGGGGGGGCACAATGCTGAGGACACTGCCTGCATCCACCCCCCACGGGTGGGGTCCCAGTCCCCTGTCCCCACCGAGGGATCCTGGGGACAGCGGTTTGGGGCCACCCAGCACGGCAGGAAAGGGGTGTCTGGAGCAGAGGTGGCCCCCAGAGCCCCCCCACGCTGTCACACCCCCCGCCCCCGGCACGGCCACCGCCGTGCTGCAGGGGACAGCCCTAAGTGGGGCCAGATGTGGGGCAGGCGGCCAAGCACGCAGGGAGGAGGAGGAGGAGGAGGAGGAGAAAGAGGAGGAGGAAGAGGAGGAAGAACCCCCTGCCTCCCCCAGCTCTGTTCCCACCCAGCTGCCTCCGGAACCCCCCGTGTCACCCGCTGCCCTGCAGACCCTCGGTGCCACCCCAGGGTGTCCCCACCCCTGGGTGCCACCCACTGCCATCACAGCCCCGGATCCCACGGAGCTAGAGCCGGGCTGGGACCCGCAGTGCGGTCCTGGGGGATAGGGAGGAGGAGGAGGAGGATGTGGTGACAATGGGGACAAAGACCCCCCTGTCAGAGCTGGCAGCGCCCGTCCCCCCACACACGGCACAGCCTCGCACCCATTCATTCACTGCCCACCCGCCCCCGGCCACGCGTGCCTGGGGGGCTGCACCCCCCCGTGGGCACTGCCATGCTGAGGAATGTCCATCTGTCCATCCACCCACACCCCACCCGTCGGCTGTTTCATTTCCCCACCCCAGGCACATCCTGTTGCCCACCCACTCCTGTCCCCCTGCCTGACCACACACCACCCCAGCCAGGGATCTCTCTCCATCCATCCACACACAGGGACACCCCCCACCCACATGGGAAGTTCTGTCCAGCCACCTGTCCACTCATCCATCCATCCGTTCATGCACAGGGACATCCACACACTTGCCCACCCATGGGAGAATCCTTCCGTCCATCCATCCATCATCCATCCATCATCCCTCATCCATCATCCATCCATCATCCATCCATCCATCATCCCTCATCCATCCATCCATCATCCATCCATCCATCCATCCATCCATCCATCCATCCATCCATCCATCCATCCATCATCCATCCATCCATCCATCCATCATCCATCCATCCATCCATCATCCATCCATCCATCATCCATCCATCATCCATCCATCCATCCATCCATCCATCCATCCATCCATCCATCCATCCATCCATCCATCCATCATCCCTCATCCATCCATCCATCATCCATCCATCCATCCATCCATCATCCATCCATCCATCCATCATCCATCCGTCCATCCGTCCATCCATCCATCCATCATCCATCCATCATCCCTCATCCATCCATTCATCCATCATCCATCCATCCATCCATCCATCCATCCATCATCCATCCATCCATCATCCCTCATCCATCCATCCATCATCCATCCATCCATCCATCCATCCATCATCCATCCATCATCCATCCATCCATCATCCATCCATCATCCCTCATCCATCCATCCATCATCCATCCATCCATCCATCCATCCATCCATCCATCATCCATCCATCCATCCATTCATCCATCCATCCATCCATTCATCCATCATCCATCCATTCCCCATCCATCATCCCTCATCCATCCATCCATCATCCATCCATCATCCATCCATCCATCCATCCATCCATCCATCCATTCATCCATCCATCATCCATCCATCATCCATCCATCCATCCATCCATCCATCATCCATCCATCATCCATCCATCCATCCATCCATCATCCATCCATCATCCATCCATCCCACCTACCCGCAGGTCCTTCTCCTCACCCACCCCTACCAGTGCCACCGAAGGCTGTGTCCCACAGCCCCTGGGTGCCACCTCCCCGCCCTGCTCAGGTCCCCATCCACGCTGGCTCCCACCTTCCTCGCAGTTGGCGCCGGCGTGTCCGGGGCAGCAGCGCCATTCCAGCGCCGTCAGTGTCCTGTAGGTCACCCTGTAGAGGGGCCGCACCACGGCGCGGTAGCTGCGGCACAGAGGGGCAGCGCTCACACCCGTCCTGGGGACATGCCCGCTGTCCCTGCTCCCAGGGCCCCCCGGTGGCCCCGCTCACCTGCCCCCGCTGCAGGCCAGGGGCCAGCGGCAGCCCTGGAAGACCCTCTGGAGGAAGGTCCCGTTCTGGACATGGCATGACACCGTCCGTGTCACCGTGTAGGAGCACCAGTTGCTGAAAGGGAAACCACCGATGTCACCAGCCCTTCTGCAGGGACGCCATGGGGGTGCTGCCACCCTGGGAGATGCCCAGCCAGGGTTTTTGGGGTGCCCATGGGGAGTCCTGCTCTGGCACGTGGGGCCGCACATTCCTGCTGCATTCCCGGCAGCGCCGGCGCCGGCCGGCCTGCAGCGGGCCCGGAGCTCCCCCGCGCCCCCAGCCCACCCCACACAAAGGCTCCTTTCTTCTGCCCCGCATGCCAGGCTCTGCCCACCCCCTCTCTGGGCACCCCAGCCTCAGTTTCCCCCTGCAGAGGGGGACACACCAGTGCCATGATGCCGAGTGTTCCCGTCCCCGCGGTGGGAAGGACTTGCCGTACCCTCGGCAGCTCCAAACTCAAAGGCTGCACAATTTGGGTCAAAAAATGAGCTTTTCGGGACCGCTGCAGTGCTGCAGGGAGGGAGGCGGTGGCAGCAGGGACAAGCGGGGCGCCGCGGGGGGACAATTGTCTGGGAGGTGCCGGAGGCGGGGGGGACAGCGGGGTGGCACAGGGCTTTCCGGCTGGGCACTGTCCCAGGCGGGCACTGTGCCAGAGCTGTGGAAGCACAGAGCCCGCCGGAGCTGTCGCCACGCTCCCGCTGCCACCCTGCCATGCCAAGGGGGTCCCAGCTGGCATCGTCCCCCTTGGAGGGGCACCCAGCTGCTGGGCGGTGCCAGTTCCAGCTGTGGAAATGCCTGTTGGGATGGGATGGGATGGGGATGGGTCCCGGCTCGTTTCCCAAGGGGAATGCCCTCCCAGGAGCGGGGCAGGAGCTGGCAGGCTTTGGCATGTGAGTGCCCGCGTGGCCCGGCGTGACCTCGGCCCACTGGCACCGAGGGGGTCTGGGCTCTGCTGCCAGGGCTTCTGCCTACCCGGGGCAAAGCCCACACCAGGTTTGGCTCCGAATCCCACTCCCATTCCCAAAACCAGCCGCTTGGCTTTATGCCCTCGGCTTGGGCACGTGGGATCCCAGTGGTGCATCAGGGAGGGATGGGGTGGGATGGGGTGGGATGGGGTGGGGGCTCGTGGGTGCTTGGGTGCTGGCCTGGGGGGCCCGGGGGGACACGGCAGGGTTGTGCCAAGGCGCCGGGGGCTTCCTGGGCTTGGCCGGGAAGGGAAGGGGAAATGAGGCGGCTTCTGCCCGTCGCCTCACCGAGCCGAGCGGAACCGGGAGGTCCCGGCAATCCGGTGCTGGAGACAGGGCCAGAGCCAAGGGTTTCCTGTAAACAAGCCCCCCCCCCCGCCGGCACCCCCTGCCGCTGTGGCAGGATAGGGACCACAGCCCCCCACAGCACCCACAGACCCCCGGACTGGGCCACCCCCAAGGGACAGGTGGGACCCTGGGGCTGGGGACATTCACATTTCACCGACTCCAGCACTCCCAGTAGCCCCAGGATGAGAAGGCAGCCCCAGCATCCCCAGTATGCCCAGGGAACCCCACCATGCCCAGCGTTCCCAGTAGTCCCAGCATGCCAAGGCAGCACCAGTATCCCAATATGCCCAGGCAAACCCAGTAGCCTCAGCATGTCCCTGTATGCCCAGGCAGCCCCAGTGGTGCCAGTGTGCCCAGGAGCCCCAATAGTCCATCCCAGTAGTCTCAGGAGTGCCAGCAGCCCCAGTAGTGCCAGTATGCCCAGGCAGCCCCAGTAGCCCCAGCACCTCCCAGCACCCTGCTGAGCCTGGCAGCTCTGATACGCCCAGTAAGTCCTGCTGGCCCCAGTAACCTCCCAGTAAGTCCTGCTGGCCCCAGCCCCAGCAAGTCCAGCTAGCCCCAGTACCTCCCAGTGCCCCCAGGCTCCCCCACCCAGCAGCCCCAGCATCACGGCCCACACAGCCCCTTCCTGGAGTGCCCAGCTGCTGGTGCCCCCCGGTCCGTGGTGCCCCCACGCCAGGTACAGAGCCTCCCAGTACCCACAGAACCCCGATGCCCCCATGGCCGTTACTTTGGACCCCTGGTAGCCACAGAACCCCGGAGTCTCCCAGGTGCCCACACCCCTAAACCCTCGGTGTCCCTCGTGCCCGGAGCTCCCGGGTCCCTGACGCCCCTGGTGCCAAGCACTCCGCACCCAGTACCCGTAGCTACCGGTGCCTGGTGCCCCCCGGTACCCGGTACCTGCAGCCCATGGTGCCTCCCGGCACCCGGTACCCGCAGCCTCCGGTACCCCGCAGCAGGCGATGCTGCCCCGGTGCCCGGCTCCCGCATCCCCGTGTCCCCGGTGCCGGTACCTGCGGGCGGCGGGCGGCAGCAGGGCCGGGCTCCAGGCGGCGGCGGGCAGCGGCAGCAGCAGGCAGAGGGACAGGCAGAGCCCCGGGGCTGCGGGCAGGGCCGGGCGGCGGCGGCACCCCCGGCCCCCGGCCATGCCGCTCGGCGGGGCTCGGCGCTGCCCGGCCACCGGCACCGGCACCGAGCGGGCGGCGGGGGAGGGGAGGAGGAAGGAGGAGGGATGGAGGAGGAGAAGGAGGAGGAGGGATGGAGGAGGGACCCCCCGCCTGCCCCCCCGCCTGCTCCCCCGCCTTCCGCCCCACCGGCACAGGGGAACCGCTGGCGGGGCGGACAAGGGGTCCGGGGGGCAATTTGGGAGCTTAGGGGGGCAAACCGGCCCGGGGGGGGGGTAGGAAGGGGGGGGCAGGGGGAGGTGGGGGCCGGGGAAGGCTCAGCGCGGGGAGGGGGCGCGATGCGGGGCTGGGCCCGGCTGCGGGACACCGGTCCCCGTGGGAGCGACTGGGGACACACACGTGTGCGGGAGCCTGCGTGTGCACCCCTGTGCGTGCGCGTGGATTTACACACGCGTGTGCGCACAAAATTCGCATTTGTCCGTTGCTTAACACACTTTTACACACACAGAATCCACGCGTGTGCGTGCCCGTGGATTCACACACGCGTGCACGCACCCAGGTGTGTTTGTGCCTGCGTGTGTGTGCACGGCCCGGGCGTGTGCTCACCCACCACCCACCCTCCCGTCTGTCTGTCTGCCTTCCTCTTTGTCCGTCCGTCTGTCTGTCTGTCTCCTGCTGTTCTTCCAGCTGCCTCTGCCATGTGTGTGTGCATGTGTGTGGTCCCCGCGTCGGGGCGTGCAAGGAGACCGCGCGTGTGTGTGTGTGTGTGTGTGCATGGGTGTGCGCGGGTGGTCCCAGCCGGGGGGCCCTACAGACCGTCTGTCTGTCTGTCTGGGGACACATCCCTGCCGTGGCAGCACCCCGGGACCCCCCACCTTGTCCTCTGTGGGCTGTGGGTGGGGGGTCTCCCCAGCGCATCCCCCACCCTGCCCCAGTCACCCGCGGTGGGCACACAGGAGGACCCAGCGCTGGAGAGCTCCCCCCAGGGACCCCCACCCATGGGTGCCCCTTGGGTCCCCCCCACCCCTGCAGCCCTCCCGGGTGTCCTTGAGGCGGGGCCCCGGTGCTGTTTACCCTCGTGGGTGCCGCGGGAGCCGAAGGTCACCCACGCTCCTGCTCAGACTAAACACGGCTGCGGCAGCGCCCGGGGCCCGGGGGGCCCTGGGTGGGGACAGGGTGTTGGCACCAGGTGAGGCACGTGTGTGTCCCCACACGGATGCAGGGCCCAGCCTCGGCAGCACACCGTCTTGTCCCCAAGGCCCCAAATGACACCCACCCGGCCCTGGGTTCACCCCCTGTCTGATGGCTTGAGCCCCTTCAGGGCTCCTTGCGGGGATTTCAGGTCCCTGTGCCACGGCCCTGTCCCACCTCTGTGTTCCCATCACAGCTTCGTGTCCCCTTATCAAGTCCCAGCTCCGTGTCCCTGCTCTGGCTCCAGGTCCCCATGGCATGGCCCTGCCCTGGATTTGTCCCCATGTCCCTGCCGTGTCCCCATGGCATGAGCCAGCTCTGTCCCCACGCTATGTCCCCGCCCCAATCCGGATCGCGGTCCGGTCTCCGTGTCCCCATCCCATCTCCATGTCCCCATGCCGTGTCCCTGCCCCGTGCCAGCCCAGCCTGAGACCCGAGCACAGCTCACTGCCCCGGTGGCAGCGGGTGGCCCCTGCCTGTGCAGGCTGGCAGGGAGCGAGTCCCCCACCGTGGGGACAGGAAGGGGGACGGGTGGGTGTCCCCATGCCCGACCTCGCTCCGCCGGGACCCCCCACGTGCCCGAAGCCACCAGGTGGCACTGCGAGGCCACCGCGGCCATCTCTGCCCGGCCCCCAATCGAACCCTAACCCAACCCAAACTCTGTCCCAAATCTGTCCCTTCCTAGGCACAGCCATTGTGACAACTCCCCCACTCCCAGATCTGTCCCCAAATCTGCCCCTCCATGGGCACAACCAGAGTGACAACTCTCCTGTCCCCAGATCTGTTCCCAAATGTCTTTCCATTGGTACAACCCCAGTATCAACCCCCCTGTCCCCAAATCTGTCCTGCCATGGGCACAGTCATGACAACTCCCCTGCCTCCAGATCTGTCCCTTCATGGTCTCAGCCAGAGTGACAGCTCCCATCCCCAGATCTGTCCTCAGATCTGTCCCTTGGCAGGCAGAGCCACAAGCCCTTGGGCTGAAGGTGACAGATATTGGGGTGCCTTTGTGGCTCAGGGCCTCCTGACACCTCATGTGCCTCAGTTTCCCCACAAGGCTGTGGGAAACACCTGTCCTAAGGGAGGACAAAGTGTCCCCTCAAGCAGTGTGGTACTCCTGGGGGACAAACCCCCAGGGGGACATCCAGTGTGTGTCCCCAGTGGGGGCGCCTGGCCCCAGTGCAGATGTTCAATCCCCAGTGTGTGCCCCTGGTCCCCCACGCGTGTGGCTGTCCCTGGTCCTGGTGTGTCCCCACTGTGGGTGCCCACACCCAGAACAGGTCCCCGGTGCAGATACCTGGTCCCCTACGTGTCCCAGGGGTGTCCCCACAGTGCCCAGTGTGTGTCCCCGGTGTGAGTGCCTGGCCCCGGTGTGGGTACCCGATCCCCGTACGGGTTCCCGGTGCACACACCCCAACCCCCGTGCGTGTCCCCAGTGCAGACACCCGGTCCCAGAGCGTGTCCCCGGTGCGTGTCCCGGCTCCCCCGACCGTGACCCCGGTCCCGATGCGCGCCTCCGGTCCCGATGCCCGGTCCCTCGTGCGTATTCCCGATCCCGGTGCCGATGCCCCGTTTCCCATGTGTATTCCCGATCCCGGTGCTGATGCCCGGTTTCCCATGCGTATTCCCGATGCCGGTGCTGATGCCCGCTCCCCCGTGCGTGCCCCCGCTCCCCGGCGCGCGTTCCCGGCGCGCGTTCCCGGCTCGGGTGCCCGCGGCCGTGCGCGCCGCCGGTGCCGGTGTCGGTGGCTGCCTGGCGCTGGCTGAGCGCTGCCGCCGCCCGGCCCCGCGCCCGCCGCCGCCGCCGCTGCTCCCGGTGCGGCTGCGGGTCCCGGTGCGGCCGCGGCCGCCGGAGGTAACGGGCGGGGGACGCGGCTGGGGCGGCGGCGGCCATGGCGGGCGGGGGGGCGGCTCGGGGGGCGGCGGGACCGGGCACCGGCGGGCTGGGGGATGCCGTGCATCGCTGGGAACCGGGCACCGGGGTGGGGGGACGAGGCACCCGGGGGGCCGGGTCTGCCGTGCCTCGGGGGGACCGTGCGCCGGAGGGATGGGGGCTGCCGTGCATCGGGGGGGACCGTGCGCCGGGGGGGCACACAACAGGCACCGAGCAGGGAGAGCCTGCCGTGCTCGGGGATACCGTGCGCCGGGGGGGCCGTGCGCCGGCGGCCGGGGGGCTGCCGTGCATCGCGGGGGACCGGCCATCGGCGGGGGACCCTGCACCGGGGGGCTGCCGTGCGGCGGGGGAGGGCACCGTGCACGGGGGCCAGGCCTGGTCTTTCAACCCCCCCTCCACGAAGAGCAGGCAGGCCCCGGTTTGGGGGGGCTGTTGGCCCCGGGGATCGTTGGCGCCGTCCCGGGGGGGGGGGCTCAGGGCTGGGGTGAGGGTCCCCCCCTCCGCGGTGCTCGGGGTCACGGCGGGCGCGGGGCCGGGCACACACGCGTGTGGGGTGCGTGGTGCGTGTGTGCACAGCCCAGCGGAGCGGGTGGCCGTGCGTGTGTCCGCGGGGGGGGTTGTTGTGCTGCCGTGGCTCCCCGTGTCCGTCCGCGCGCCTCTGTCGGTCCCGCTGTCTGTCCGTGTCACCGGCTGTGCGTGTGCCAGCGCGTGTGCCCGTGTCTCTCCGTGTCAGTGTGTCTGTGTGTGCCCGGCCGTGGCTGTCCCTCTGTCTGCCGCCTGTTTGTGCAGCGAATCCCCCCTTGCGCGGGCCCCCCTCCCGCCGCCGTGGGGCTGGGGGCTGCCGTGGGCGGGATCGGGGCCGGCCGGGAGCGGGGGGCCGGGATCACCCCCAGCCCGATGCCTGCAGTGCAGATCATAAATCAGCGGCGGCTGGAGCGGGATCCAGGGCCCGCGGGCTCCCCGGCACCCAAAGCCCCGGCGCGGGGAGCGATGAGGCTTCCCGGGCTAGTGAGACCCCCAGCAGCCCCCCAGGGCCGTCAGCAGGGTGGCCCGTCCCCCCCTGTCCCCGTTGTCCCCTCTGTCATGCTGGAGGCCAGCAGCCGGCTGGGGTTGGCAAGCAGCCCACGCTGCCAGGGCTGCGGGCACCGCGGCCTCGCTGCCCTCCGGCTCCGCGGGGCGTTGGGGACGGTCCCCCAGCTGCCACCCGCCTGGCGGTACCCGGGGTGACCCGCGCTGTGGCCCTGTTTTGCAGGTGACACCCCCCTCACTTGCCACCAGTGACGTGCTGGGCGGCGGGGACAGCCGTGGGGCCAGCGAGGACGTGGGCTGAGCAGCAGGACACGAGGAGGAAGAGGAGGAGTGGGTGTCTCGGGGACAGCACCGTGGCTGTGTGTCCCCGTCACCGTTCACAAACACCGCCATCCTCGATCCGACGCAGTCTGCGAGGTCCTGGTGGCTTTTTGGAGCCTGAGCCCTGCCAGCAGCACCGCCGGGAGGAGGAAGAGCCGGGGAAGACGTGCCGGGTGATGGATGGCCCCAGCCCCGCGCGGCGGCCTCGGGGGAGCGGGACCGGGCGGCTCGGGGACCTCGGGGACCTGGCTGGCAGCACCCGCCTCTGCAGAGCCCCGCAGCGCCGGCTCCGCTGAGCTCCGGAGCCCGCAGCCGGCGGCAGCCGGGAGGAGGATTTGGAGGGGCCCCGGGTGACCCCCGCGTCCCCGTGCCGGGGGGCGGCGCGGGGCTGAGCCGCCGTCCCCCGGGCATGGCACGGCAGGGCTCGGGGGCCATGCTGGCCTCGGGGGGCCTGGGGTTCCCCCCCCAAAACGTAGCTCGCGTGGTGGTGTGGGAGTGGCTGAACGAGCACGGGCGCTGGCGGCCCTACTCGGCCGCCGTGTGCCACCACATCGAGAACGTGCTGAAGGAGGATGCCCGTGGCAGCGTGGTGCTGGGACAGGTCGATGTCCAGCTGGCGCCCTACGTCATCGACCTCCAGTCCATGCATCAGTTCCGGCAGGACACGGGTAAGGGGTTGGCATCGAGCCAGGAGCATCCAGCCACCCGTCTGTCCTTCCATCTGTCTGTCCGTCCATGCAGCCATCCATCCACACAGCCTTCACTCCCCTTCTCTCTCCATCCATCCATCCATCCATCCATCCATCCATCCATCCATCCATCCATCCATCCATCCATCCATCCTTCCACACACAGGTACATCCCTCCCTCCCTCCCTCTGTCCTTCCATCCTTCCATATTTCCATCCATCCTTCCATCTTTCCCTCCTTCCTTCCATCCCTCCATCCTCCCATCTGTCCCTTCATCCCTCCCCTGTCCCTGTGTGTATCTGTCTGTCTGTTGTTCCATTCGTCCATCTGTCACTGTTTTTCTGTCGTTCCATCCATCCATCCATCCATCCATCCATCCATCCATCCATCCATCCATCCATCCATCCATCTTCCCCTTTCTCCTTATTCAATGTATCTCTACTTATTCATCCATAATTTCCTTCCTTCCTTCCTTCCTTCCTTCCTTCCTTCCTTCCTTCCTTCCTTCCTTCCTTCCTTCCTCCTTCCTTCCTTCCTTCCTTCCTTCCTTCCTTCCTTCCTTCCTTCCTTCCTTCCTCCTTCCTTCCTTCCTTCCTTCCTTCCTTCCTTCCTTCCTTCCTTCCTTCCTTCCTTCCTTCCTTCCTTCCTTCCTTCCTTCCTTCCTTCCTTCCTTCCTTCCTTCCTTCCTTCCTTCCTTCCTTCCTTCCTTCCTTCCTTCCTTCCTTCCTTCCTTCCTTCCTTCCTTCCTTCCTTCCTTCCTTCCTTCCTTCCTTCCTTCCTTCCTTCCTTCCTTCCTTCCTTCCTTCCTTCCTTCCTTCCTTCCTTCCTTCCTTCTTCCTTCCTTCCTTCCTTCCTTCCTTCCTTCCTTCCTTCCTTCCTTCCTTCCTTCCTTCCTTCCTTCCTTCTTCCTTCCTTCCTTCCTTCCTTCCTTCCTTCCTTCCTTCCTTCCTTCCTTCCTTCCTTCCTTCCTTCCTTCCTTCCTTCCTTCCTTCCTTCCTTCCTTCCTTCCTTCCTTCCTTCCTTCCTTCCTTCCTTCCTTCCTTCCTTCCTTCCTCCTTCCTTCCTTCCTTCCTTCCTTCCTTCCTTCCTTCCTTCCTTCCTTCCTTCCTTCCTTCCTTCCTTCCTTCCTTCCTTCCTTCCTTCCTTCCTTCCTTCCTTCCTTCCTTCCTTCCTTCCTTCCTTCCTTCCTTCCTTCCTTCCTTCCTTCCTTCCTTCCTTCCTTCCCTGTGTATCTCTACTTGTCTGTCACTTCATTCCTGTATCCCTCCATCCCTCTGTCCATCCCTCCCTCCATCTGTCCATCCATCTGTTCCCTCTCTCCTCCTCTCACTCTCCAGTCCCCCCATGGGCTCCTCCAGGCTCCTCCATCCCTTTCCTTTCCCATCCACCGTGGACCCCCATCCCAGAGGGACGTGTCCCCACATCCCTCCATGCCCTGTCCCCTCCGTGGGTGCTGTGCTGTGTCCCATTATCCCGCTGTCCTGTCATCTTCCCCTCCGAGCTGCTCCATGCCCAGGGAAGTGGGGAGGCCCCAGTTTGGACACTGGGAGCAGTGGTGGGCACTGGGATGGTTGCAGCTGTGCCGGTTGGTGCTGCAGCAGCACATCCAGGCCACGCATCCTGTGGGAAATCAGAGCTGATCCCACACTGGGACCAAACCCAGACCCCATTAAACGTGTCCCCGTCACGGAGTGACCCATTAAACCAGCACGTGCCAGCTGTGCTGTGGGGGATGTGCCATTCTGGGTGCATTCCTGCCCATCCCTGCATCCCTGCTCAGGGCAGAATCCGGTCCAGGCCAGGCAGAGCAGGCAGGGGACCTGCCACACCTCAGGTGACACCCCCTGGAAGTGCCTGGGGACACCCCACAGCAGGACCCCCATGGTTGTGGCACCTCCACGTGGCCACTGATGCCACCACTCCTAGTCCCCGGTGATGCCAAATGACCCCGAGTGTGGATGTGGCTCCTGCCGTGGGCTGGGGACTCAGATGGGGACCAAAGCAGGGATGTGCCACCTGCCTCTGCCATCCAGCCTGGCTCCGAATCCATCTCCAGCCGGTCACGGACTTGGCAAAGGGCAGCTTGGCTCCTGCAGCCCTGAGTCAGCGAGGACACCGGCGCGACCCGGAGGGTCCGCGCTGACTCAGAGCTGCGGGAGCCACCGGGACACCCTGGCTGTCCCCGTGCCACCTCCTGCCAGCTTTGGCCAAGACCCATCCTCTGACAGCAGCTGGCATCACATCCTGTGGCCACAGTGCTGGGTATTCCTTGGGGACTTGTGCCCGTGATGGGGCCACAAATGGATTTGGGGTGACAAAACAACTCTTCCCAGGATGTCCCTGGGTACCACAGTCCCTGTGCCAGCAGGACTTGGGGACAGGGATGCTGAGAGAGGGATCTCCGTGTCCCCAGGGGTGTCATGGCAGGGGACGTGGCCACTATCCTCAGCATTGTGGTCCCCGTGTGCCCCATCCCTGTGTCCACCTCTGTCCATCATCTCTTCCCAGGGGTGAGGCCCAGGGTTTGGAGGCTGTCACATGGCTCGTGGTGCTCGGGGACAAGAGGGTCCCCTGAGCTGAGGGTGCTCCTGGTGCCTGCTGTGACATGGGGACACAGGGAAGGCTGGCAGGAGGCTGGGGGCTCAGGGGGCTTGGCCCACGCAGTGCCTGGGGACAGAGAAACCCAGTGACAAGCGAAACGAGGTGACCCCGTTCCAAGAGCGGGGATGTGCGGCCCCTCCCGGTGGCCCGGGGGACACTGGCTTGGCCCTGTGGCTCTGGCATGGCTGGCAGAGGGGGCAGGGGCTGGGGGCTGGGGACAGCTGGTGGCCCTTGGGGACTGGAAGCTGTGTGTGCCAAGGGGAACGGGCTGGTCCTTCATCCTCTGGGGGATGCGGGATGTGAGGGGCATTTTGTGGGATTTGGGGTGGGGATGTGAGGAGCAGGGGGATGTGGGGTTTAGGATGGGGATGTGGGATTTGGGATGTGGGGTTTGGGATGGGGATGTGGGATTTGGGATGGGGATGAGAGGGGCAGGGGGATGTGGGATTTGGGATGGGGATATGAGGGGCAGGGGATGTGGGGTTTGGGATGGAGATGTGGGATTTGGGAATGGGATATGAGGGGCAGGGGGATGTGGGATTTGGGATGGGGCTGAAGGATTTGGGATGGGGATATGAGGGGCAGGGGATGTGGGACGCATTTACAAGGACCGGGATCTGTTTATGGGCGGGATGTGGGATTTGGACAAGAATGAGCAGCGGGATGGGGAACATGGATGCAGGGCTGGGAACTGAGGTGGGGTACAGGACATGGATGTGAGGGAATGTGGATGGGAGTGGGCAGTGGGGTTGGAGGGGGTGGGCAGCGGGGTGTGGGTGGCCTGGAGCCAGCAGTGGGATTTGGGATGCGGGCAGGAGCGGGCTGCAGGGCCCCCCCGCTCCCCTCCCGCGGCCCCGGCAGAGCTGCCTCAGCACAAGGCGGCAGCTGGGGCCTGGCTCTGCTGCCTGATGCGGCCGATGATTAATGGCCGTTAATTAGCGCCGTTAATCGAGCTGGGCAAACGGTGCCGGCGAGGGGATAGACAGGCCCCGTGCCGGGGGGGCACTCGAGGAGAGGGCTGCGATGCTCTCCCGCCTCGCGGAGCTCCGGAGGGGGCTGCAGGACCCGGCTCCATCCCAAACAAGCGGTGAGGGGCCGGGATTTGGCCGGGGACAATCCCTGGCTGTGTCACTGCCAGAGCCAGCAGCTGTCAGGAAACCTCTCCTGACCGGGAAATGCTTCCCCTGCCCCGGGATGGCCACGGGGAGGGGAGGGTGGGGAAGGGCTTGGACCAGAGGGATGGAAAAAAAGCTGGGAAAAGCACGAGGGTTTGTTGGGTTATGCCCTTTTCTGACCCAGAGATGGGGTAACTGAGAGGTGTTTTTAAAAGCTTTTATTCTCTTTTTAGTTTCACGTGAAGGGTGAGAGAATTCTCTACAAATTTTGAATTCTCTACAAATCCATTTCCCACATTGGCCGAGCAGCATCGCCCTTCCCAGGACAGCCGGGAGGATGATCCCGAGGGCTGGCAGTCCCAGCCACTGTCACCAAGGGCGGGTTGAGGGTTGGATTCATCTCCAGGAAAGCACTTTTGGGGTGCAATGGGGACTTCTGTGAAGGGGCAGGGCAGCTGTTGCACCCCAAAGCGCCTCTGTACCCCAGTCCCTGCGGGATGCCGGGCTGGAAGCCGGACACGGCGATGTCTGCAGGTGTGGGTCCCCCCACTGGTGTCACCCCGTGTCTCTGTCTCCCCAGGGACCATGCGCCCCGTCCGGAGGAACTTCTACGACCCCTCCTCAGCGCCGGGGAAGGGAATCGTGTGGGAGTGGGAGAACGACAACAACTCCTGGACTCCCTACGACATGGACATCTGCATCACCATCCAGAACGCCTACGAGAAGCAGCACCCCTGGCTGGACCTCTCCTCCCTGGGCTTCTGCTACCTCATCTACTTCAGCAGCATGTCCCAAATGAACCGGCAAACGCAGCGCAAGCGGCGGCTGCGGCGCCGCATGGACCTGGCCTATCCCCTCACCATGGGCTCCATCCCCAAATCGCAGTCGTGGCCGGTGGGCGCCAGCACGGGCACCCCCTGCTCGTGCCCCCAGTGCCTGCTGGTCAACAGCACCCGCGCCGCCTCCAACGCCATCCTGGCGTCCCAGCGCCGCAAACTCTACCCCGGCGCCGTCCGCCAGAGCAGCACCTTCGCCGGGGGAACGCTGTGGCCGGCGGGGACCGGGGCGCCGGCGGTGGTGGCGGGGGGCGCGGCCAAGGGTGAAGGGCTGCGGGTGGCCGGCGCGGGGTTTGCCCCCGGGCAGGGCGTGCCCAGCGCGGCGCTGCCCGGCCTCAACAACCTCAACCGGCCCGGGACGCAGCGCGGGGCTGGACTGGGCGCCAGGGCCGCTGTCCCCCCCGGGTAAGCGGGGTGGGTGGGGAGGGGACAAGCGGGGTGTCACCGAGGTGGGGGGGATGCAGGGGGCAAAAGGGGTGATGGGGGTGGCTCGTCCCCTGCTGTCACCTTGCAAGCAGCCCCAGTTCTTGTGGGACACCTGGGTGGTTCTGGTGGTCCTTGGATCCCTGCAGAGGGGACATGGTGATCCGTGCAGTGCCGTGCCATGCTGTGCCGTGCCATGCTGTGCCGTGCCGTGCTGTGCCAGGCCGTGCCACACTATCCATGGCAGCTGGAGCACATGGAGTGCCCGGTCCCACGGGAATGGTGTCCCCAAGGCCAGCATGGGCTGTGTGACCCAGCTCCTGGCCTGATGCCACCAGGCAGATCCCTGGGAGGGCACAGCTGAGGGGAGGGACCACAGCCCCAGTGTCCCTTCTGTGGTGGGAATGATTCACCAAGGGGGTCCAGGTGGGCAAGCAGACCCCTGGAATTGTGTCCTGGTGGGTGTTGCTGTCCTGGCACCCACATCTCCACGGCTGTACCCCGTGGTGGCTTGGCCTGGTGTCCCCTTGGGGCTGTCAGCACTAGGCTGGGGGGACAGGTGGCTTCTCTGAGCCCCCAGCAGCTCCTGGCACATTTCCTTCCCCTGCTGACGTCCTGCTTTTGCTTCTGTGTGCTGGGCTGAGCAGTCCTTGTCCCTGTCCCCATTGCTGTCCCGGTCCTGGCACATACCTGTGGACAGGTAGGAGGGGGCTGGGTCCCCATTGCTGCCCTGGCCTTGGTGCGGGTAGAGGAGCTTTGGGAATGAAGGAAAACGCCCTCGTGTGGGGCTGAGCACTGCTGAACTCATCACTGTGATGGCTGGCGTGGGAGGGGATTTTGGGATCAGGGAGGGGGTGATGCCATTGCTGGGGGCTGTTCCCAGGCTGCTGAGCTGGGCAGCCCCCAGGGCAGGAGCACTCAGGCCGCCTTCCCTTCCCTTCCCTTCCCTTCCCTTCCCTTCCCTTCCCTTCCCTTCCCTTCCCTTCCTTCCCTTCCCTTCCCTTCCCTTCCCTTCCCTTCCCTTCCCTTCCCTTCCCTTCCCTTCCCTTCCCTTCCCTTCCCTTCCCTTCCCTTCCCTTCCCTTCCCTTCCCTTCCCTTCCCTTCCCTTCCCTTCCCTTCCCTTCCCTCCCTTCCCTTCCCTTCCCTTCCCTTCCCTTCCCTTCCCTTCCCTTCCCTTCCCTTCCCTTCCCTTCCCTTCCCTTCCCTTCCCTTCCCTTCCCTTCCCTTCCCTTCCCTTCCTTCCCTTCCCTTCCCTTCCCTTCCCTTCCCTTCCCTTCCCTTCCCTTCCCTTCCCTTCCCTTCCCTTCCCTTCCCTTCCCTTCCCTTCTCTCTGTCCATCCCACCCCTATGGACACGTCCCCTTCCAGCCCTGTCCATGACACGCCAGTCCCTGCCCCACACGCTGCCCTGGGCATGGTGCCACCAGTGCCACCTGCTGCTGGCAGCCCCAGCAAGGTGGCGGTCCCTGGGGAGCACACGAGTGGTGGCATGTCCCCGCGGGGGTGTGGGACACGGGCGTCACTGTCGGGATGCCCTGACAAGGCCCCCACCCTGGGTCGAGGAGGACGTGATGCCACCACTGCCATTGGGTGCCCAGAGATGGACAGGTGGCACTGGGTGACCATCCCCTGGGATGGGATAGCAGCCCTCCAAGCTGGTTAGGGGACACCTTGCCCTGTGTCCTGTGGGGAGGACACTGCCTGGGGACAGTGCCATCAGCCCCAGGGGACACTGCCCTGCGTCCTGTGGGGAGGACACTGCCTGGGGACAGTGCCTGCAGCCCCCAGGGGACACTGCCTGGGGACAGTGGCAGCAGCCCCCAGGGGACACTGCCCTGTGTCCCGTGGGGATGCTGCTCCTCTGGGGCCATGCCATGCGGGGAGGGGACAGTGCCAGCCCTGCCAGCCCGGCTGAGCCCCTTCCTCTCCAATCTCCGTGCAGGGTCCCAGCGCTCCCGGTCAAGAACCTGAACGGCACCGGCCCCGTCCATCCCGCCCTCGCAGGTAAGCGGGCTCCGGCCAGCGCTGCGTGTCACCGCGGGGTGACACCGCGGGCGGGGAGTGGGGGACACTGCCAGGGGGTGGGAAGGACGGACAGACGGACAGACAGGCGCTCTCCCGGCGCAGGGATGACGGGGATCCTCATGTGCGCCGCCGGGCTGCCCGTGTGCCTGACCCGCGCCCCCAAACCCATCCTGCACCCCCCGCCCGTCAGCAAGAGCGACATCAAACCTGTCCCCGGCGTCAACGGCATCTGCAGGAAAACCAAAAAGAAGCAGCTCAAGAAGAGTAAGGAGCCACCAATGTCCCAGCGGGGTCAGGGACGGGGGGGCACACGGAGGGGAAGTGAGAGACCCCCGGGGTTTGCGTGGGGTGACGCCCGTCGCTGCTTTGTGCCACGCGTGTCCCTCCCGTGCTGGCAGGGGGTGGCAGGGCTGTCCCCGTCCTGTGACAGGGGGGTGTGGCACCGCGGGCAGGCTCTGATGGCATTCCCCTCAGGTAAGACCCCCGAGGACGTGGTGCGCCGCTACATCCAGAAGGTGAAGAACCCCCCGGATGAGGTGAGTGGGGGGCTTGGGGGGCTCCGGGAGGCTCAGGCAGAGCGCCGGGGGTGACCCTTCATCCCCCCTGGATGCTGATCCCGTTCCCGGCAGGATTGCACCATCTGCATGGAGCGGCTGGTCACCTCCTCCGGCTACGAGGGCGTGCTGAGCCCCAGGGGCATCAAGCCGGAGCTGGTGGGCAAGCTGGGCAAGTGCGGGCACATGTACCACCTGCTGTGCCTGCTCGCCATGTACAACAACGGCAACAAGGTCAGGGCACCCCGGGGCTGGCTGCGTCGGGGTGGGTGCTGGGGGGTGCTGGGTGGGTGTGAGGGCTTCTGGGTGGGTGCTGGGGAGTTCTGGAATGTTCCAGGTAGGTGCTGGCTGGGTGCTAGGTGGGTTTGAGGGGTTGAGTGGGTGCTGGAGTGGGTGTGGGCATTGGAAGGGTGATGAGTAGGTGTTGGGTGGGTGCTGGGTGGGGTCCAGGCTGGTGCAGGGGTGGGTGCTGGAGGGGGCTGGGGGGCTGTTGGGTGATTGCTGGGGAGTGTTGGGTGGGTACTGGGTGGGTGCTGGGTGGGTACTGGGTGTTGGGGAGTGCTAGGGGGTTCCAGGTGGGTACTGGGTGGGTACTGGGGGTCCAGGTGGGTTCCAGGTGGGTGCCGGGTGGGTGTCGGGTGGGTGCCACCCCTGAGGCCACCGCGGTGCCCCCAGGACGGGAGCCTGCAGTGCCCCACCTGTAAGGCCATTTATGGGGAGAAGACGGGCACGCAGCCCCCCGGGAAGATGGAATTCCACCTCATCCCCCACTCCCTCCCGGGATACACCGACTCCAAAACCATCCGGATCGTCTATGATATCCCCACCGGCATCCAGGTGAGGGAGGACACCCCTGCAGGCTGGTGACCCCGCCCCGTGTCCCCGCTCACCCCCTGTCCCCACACCCACCCAGGGCCCGGAGCATCCCAATCCTGGGAAGAAATTCACGGCACGAGGCTTCCCACGGCACTGCTACCTGCCCGACAACGAGAAGGGCAGGAAGGTGAGACTCTGACGGGGTGGGATGGGATGGGATGGGATGGGATGGGATGGGATGGATGGGATGGGATGGGATGGGATGGGATGGGGTGGGATGGGATGGGGTGGGATGGGGTGGGATGGGGTGGGATGGGATGGAGTGGGATGGGATGGGATGGGATGGGGTGGGATGGGATGGAGTGGGATGGGATGGGGTGGGATGGGGTGGGATGGGATGGAGTGGGATGGGATGGGATGGGGTGGGATGGGGTGGGATGGGGTGGGATGGGGTGGGATGGGATGGGATGGGATGGGGTGGGATGGGGTGGGATGGGGTGGGATGGGGTGGGATGGGATGGAGTGGGATGGGATGGAGTGGGATGGGGTGGGAGGGGGAGGCTGCAGCTGCACTGGGATGGAGTGGGGGGCACCACAAGGAAGGGTGGCATCCTGTGGGCACCGTGCTGGGGCTGAATCCCAGCCTGGGGGGGCTGAGGCTGTGCTGTGCCAGGGGTGCTGGGTGTCTGTGCCAGTCCACGCCAGGCTGGGTGGGGGTGCCGGGTGGGCGAGCCATGGCCGTGCCTGCCGCAGGTGCTGAAGCTGCTGATCGTGGCCTGGGACCGGCGGCTCATCTTCACCATCGGCACCTCCAACACCACGGGCGAGTCGGACACGGTGGTGTGGAACGAGATCCACCACAAGACCGAGTTCGGCTCCAACCTGACGGGGCACGGCTACCCCGACCCCAACTACCTGGACAACGTCCTGGCCGAGCTGCTGGCCCAGGGCGTGTCCGAGGCCACCCTGAAGGACTGAGGCCGGGCTCAGGGCTCCCCTCGTCCCCGTGGCCCGGCCCGTGCCACCGCCGCCTGCGCCGCTTCACCGCAGCCCCGCCCGGCGGGCTTGTCCCCTGTCCCGGGCCACCCGGTGCCACCCACCGCGTGTCCCCGTGTGCGTCTGTCTGTCGCCCCGTCCCGTCCCGGCTCGCCCCGCTCTCGTGGCGATAGCGTCGTGATCTTTTTCTACCCGTGGCCTCTTTGCGCGTCTGTGCCACCCGTGTCACCCGTGTCACCCGTGTCACCCGCCGCTGCCCCAGGGAGCTGCGCACAGCCGGTGCCATGTACATCTCTGTGTTACAGAATACACCCCGTGCCGGGCTGCTGGCCCCGCGTCCCCTCTGTGGCCCCGCTGGCGTCCCTGCCCCTCCCGGGGTGAGCTGAGGGGGGGAGGCTGGGGGGTGCCGGGGGTCTCGGGGCAGGGAGGGGACTTGGGGCTGGCTCTGGGGTCTCGTCGCGGTGGGTGAAGGCGTCGTGGGCGATGTCCAGGTCTCGCAGCACCTCCTGCAGCCTGTCCCCAGCGGGTCCCCCTGCACCCCAGGGTGGGTTCAGTGCCCGGCACCCACATGTGGCACCCACCCGCGCTCCCCACCCCCCTGCCAGTCCCCCGGCACCCACCCGCGGGCATTTTCCCCCACAGCCCCGCATCCATCCCCAACACCCACCCGTGGTGTCCCTCCAGCCCCCACACCCGTCCCCTACCGCTCCCGGTCTCCCCGTCCCATCGCATCCCACCCAGTGCCGCCACCACCCGCCAGCCCCGCGGCCTGCGTGTGTCCCCATGTCCCCCTGTCCCCGCGTCCCCTGTCCGCGTGTATCTGCTGTCCCCTCGTGGAAGGAGCCAGAGCAGTGCCGTGTGGTGCCCGCAGGGGTCTGCGGGCGCTCCCTGCCTGCGCCAGCCCCCATCCCCGGGTCCCCATGGCCCCCCCGTGCCCCGCGGGGCTCCCCATACCTGCCTGGCCCGGGCAGGAGGGCCCGGCCACCGCGCTGCCCACGGGACCCCCGGCCAGCGCTGCCCTGCAGGACAGGGACCCTCAGGACAACCCCCCCTGCCCTCCAACACCCAAAGAACCCCGGGACCCCCAGCTCCCACCGTCCTGGGGGACAGGGACCTCAGGAGACTCCCACCCTGCCCTCCGGCACCTAAATGCCCCCTGGACCCCTGCGCCACCCTCTGGTCGCCACCACCCTGCAGGAAGGGACCCACAGCAGGGTCTCACCATGCCTGGCAGCACCCAAAGGACCCCGTGACCCCCAACTCCCACTGTCCTTGGGGACAAGCACCCTCCACATGCTGCCACCCTGCCCACCACCCCCTCAAGGACCCTCAGGTCCCCATATTCGCCCTCAGGACCCCCAATCCCCGCCAGCCTGTGGAACAGGGGCCCTCAGCAGCTTCCCACCCTGCCCACCAGCACCCACAAGTCCCCCGGGCCCCCCCTGTCCCCCGGGCTCACCGCAGGTGCCCGTAGAGGCTCTGTGCTGCCACCGCGGGGTCCCCAAGGTCGCTCCACTCCCCCAGCGCCACCGCGCCGTGGGTACGGCTGCACCCGGGCACTGCCAACGACAGCAGTGGGGACACGGCGACACCGACACCCCCTCCCGGGCACCCCGAGCCCAGGGGACCCCCAGTCCTACCGGCACGGGAGGGCTGCAGGCAGCAGGTCCAGCGGCCGGTGCGGAAGGTGCCGGGGTGGCACGTGGGCAGCATGTCACGGTTGGCACTGGTGGCCTGGCGCAGCGCCCACAGCCACTGCCACAGCTCCGGGGCGCTCTGCGGGGACACCAGGGACAGGGGGACCCCCAGGGGCACTGCCAGTTCTGGGGGGAGGAGGAGGAGGGAGGAGGAAGGGATGGGCACCAGGGCTGGGGGACAGGAGTGACAGTTTGGTGGCAAAGCTGCCCAGTAGGAAGTGAGGGGAGATGGGGCTGCAGGAGCCAGGGTACCCCAGTGTCCCCAGTACAAACAGGGTTGGTACCCCAGTGACCCCAGTACAGCCAGGGGAGGACACCCCAACTTCCCCAGTATACCCAGTTAGCCCCTTTACTCAGTATTCCCTGTGCTCCCAGTACAGAGGGTGCCTGGCCACAGCTGGATTTGGGGCCATTCCCATTGTCCCATGGCTGGTGCTGAGGAGGGGGGGTCCCAGGGTGCTGTGGTGGGGCGTTCCTGGGGTTTTTGGGGTGCTGGGCAGGGTGGGGTCACCCACCTTGCACTGGAGGTAGGTGGTGTGGAGCTGCCCGGTGCCATCCTGTGCCACCACCTGCAGGACGTGGGGGTGCTGGAAGGTGCTCTTGTCCACCTGCTCCACTGCCCGGATCTGCTCCACTGGGATGGAGCCAAGCACCTGGGGACCCCCAAACACCCCCAAATCTGTACCCACATCCATATCCATTACCCATACCCACGGAATACGTGGGGAACCCCAAACACCCCAAAACATCTGCACCCACATCCACATCCCCCACCTGTTCCCCTGGGATGGAGCAGTGTACCTGGATACCCCAAAACACCCCAAAATCTGTGCCCACACCTGTATCCCCCACCTGCTACACCACCCACGTGCAGGCACAGGGATGCAGCAGCATAGCTGGGGACCCCCAAACCACCCAAAAGATGTGCCCATGTCCTTCCCCCCACCCCTGGGCACCCAGCACAGGGTGGGGGTCCGGGGCAGCACCCACCTGCCCCTGGGGCACCTTGGCATAGGCCAGGGCCTGGGTGCTGAGCCTGAAGTGCCTCTTCTTGAAGGCGAAGCGGGGCAGCAGTGCCACGCCCCGCTCTGGGCAGGTGTGCAGGGGACCCTCCTTGATGGTGGCCGAGGGCTGGGAATGTCCCCATGGCACTGGCACCTCGTCCACTGTGGCCGTGGCAGGGAGGGAGCGGTGTCACCCCAAATGCCACCACAGCCCGAGGGTGCTCCTGCCCACACCAGGGTGATGCCACTGAGCCGGCACCAGCAATGTCCCCTCCCTGCCCTCTGTCCCCGCTCACCCACGGTGACCAGGGCATCCAGGAAGGCCCGGACACGGGTGACACTGGGCAGGAGGACGGTGTTCAGTGGGGCCATCCACGGCTCCTTGCCCTGCCCCAGCTGCAGCCCCAGGTTCCCGATGGCCTGCAGAGCCTGTCCCATGCAGGGAAGGGGTCACGCTGTTGTGTCCCTTCTGGAGTGACCCCCTGGACCCCGAGGGCTCAGGGGTTGGGGTGGGAAAAGTGGAGCAGCTGGAGGGGTGATGGGACCCAAATTCTGCCCCTGTGCTGTGCCCAGCTTGTGGTGGCATGGCCTGGGGATGGGCAGGACTGGCCTCAAGTGGCACAGGAAGGAGCCAGCCCATGGTGTGTGGCACAGGGGCAGGAATGGCTCTGTCCTGCTTGGGGTCCCTGTCATTCCCTAGGGTTTCTGTCCCTCTCCAGGGTCTCCTGCCTTTCTGGCCTCCCCATTCCTTGTGGGTTCCCATCTCTCACAGGTCCACATCCCTCACAGAATTCTCCGTCCTTTCTGGGGCTTCTCTCTGAAGTCCCAAACCCTCCCTGGGCTCCCCAGCCCTCCCCACAATCCTTGTCTCTCCCAGTGGGCCCCATCCCTCTGCAGGTCCCTCACCCACCCCAATGGTGCCCATTAACCCCCAAGGATCCCCATCCCTCTCCAAGGGTTCCCATCCCTCCCTGGAGTTCTCATCCCTTCTCAAGATCCCTGTCCATCCCCAAGGATCCGCATCCCTCCCCAGGATTCCCACCCTCCCTAAGGATCCCCATCCTTCCCCAGGCTACCCAACCCTCCCCTGTGGTTCTCATCCCTCCCCAGGTCCTCCACCCTTCCCAGGGTGCTTATCCATTCCCAGGCTTCCTATTCCTCCCCAAGGTCCTCATCCCTCCCTAGGTCCCCTACCCTCCCCAAGGTCCTCCCCCATTCCTCCCAAAGGTCCCCACCCCTCTCTGGTGTCCCCATCCTTCCCCAGTGTCCCCATCCCTCTCCAAGGTCCCCACCCCTCCCCGGTGTCCCCATGCTGTCCCCCACCTTGGCGAGCAGCAGGAGCGTGCGGCCGGTGCAGGGCTCTGCGTGCTGCTCCCGGAGCCCAAAGAGCTTCGGGGTGAGGACAGCGGGAGCGAAGAAGCGAAGGAAGAGGAACCCACTGATGGAGAAGTACCGGACCTCCTTGATGGGGACAGGGGCAGGGATGGGGACAGGGACAGCTCAGAGCTTGGGGGGTGGTCCTGGAGCTGTGCAGACCCCCAGCCACGCCGTGGGCCCCACCTCATGCTGTGCCAAGGGGAATCGCTCCTCCACCCGCCCGCGGAGCTGCTTGAAGGCCACCCTCATGGGGAGGGGACACTTGTCCACCGAGCCCACGATGGCATCGACGATGTCCCCCAGGTAGCCCTTCAGCAGCTCCAGGCTGCTCTCCCGCACCTGCGCCTCCGACAGGGACCCCTTGAACGAGATCCTCCTGTGGGGACACCTCCGGGTCAGGGACACCGGGAACGGGGGCACTGAGTTGGCCAAAAGTGACCCATGGGCTCAGCAGCAATAGGTGACCCCTTCCTGCAGGGGACACAGGGACATGCCAGGTGTCCTGTGCCCCTCCCAGACATCCACCTGTGCCCACCTGCCCCGGCTCAGCTCCATCTTGCTGGGGTCCAGCTCCACATATTTCTTCTCCTCAAAGATGCGGTTCACCACCGGCTTCAGGACCTCGTGCAGGTAGGGCAGCCCCACCACCTGCAAGGGGTGGGAAGGCACTGTCCTTGTCCCCAGATGCCCCGCTGGGACATCATGGAGGTGTCCCTTCCCATGCTCACCTTCATGAACTGCTCCATGGATTTGGAGGCCAGTGAGTTGGAGCGGAAGAGGGTGTTGGGATCAGCTGGAAGAGCACAGAGGCTGTGGCAAGGCGGGCACAGGGTGACGTCCCAGCTGTCCCTGGTGTGCCCAACCCCAGGGACATGTGGCATCTTTCCTGCCTCTCCCTTGGTGTCCTCAGTCTTTCTCCATGGGGATCTGGAGCGACCCTGGCTTGGGGTTTCTTGGGGTGGCCCTGGGCACTTACTGGTCCTGGCCAGCTCACGGGTGGCAAGGTAGTCCAGGAGGGGCACAGCCAACCCTTGGCCCAGGAAGATCTTCACCAACTTGGTGGCCACGTCCTGCCGGCTCTCCCCTGAGGTCACCTCCTCCAGGACAGCCAGGGCTGTGCCCTCAGGGGACTGTGGGGAGGGCAGGGTGGGCACAGTGGGGCCTCCACACTGGGGTGATCACCCCAAAGTTCCCTGCAGCCCCAGCACCCACCTGGGCCGGGCAGAGGATGGGCTCGGTGAGGAGCTGGATGAGGGGCTGGTAGTGGTGGGGGGGCAGGACTGTGTCCTCCAGCAGCCTCACTGTCAGCCTCAGGGCACCCAGCTGTCCCCTGCAATGACACGGGGGCTCACATGGCTCCTGTGTCCTCCATGGGGGTCACCTCGTGCTGCCCTGCTCACAACCCTGGTCCCCTCTACCTGCACTCACCCGTGGTCCTCGGTGGTGCTGGGGAAGGGCAGGAGCTGGAACCAGCCCCTGGTGGGGCCCGGGCAGAGGGTGTCCAAGAAGAACTCGACCTGGGGGAAAGGGGCAGGGTTGGATGGGGGGGACAGGTGCCAGTCCCCTGTGCTGCACCCCTCTTGGGGGACAGCCCAGGACACGCAGCGCCTGGCTGTGGCACTTCCCCCATCCTGGTGGGTCCTACCCTGTGGTCACCCAGACCCCACACAGGAGGGTGCAGAGGTGCCCCCAGGACTCTGCCCCATTCGGGTGTGCTCCGAGGTCCTCACCCGCCCCAGGAAGTCGTTCTTGCCCACGATGTCCCAGTCCCAAACCTCCACACTCAGCACAGCCTCTCCCAGCTCCCCTTCTGGTAGCTCGAACTCCAGCACCTCATCCCAGCGCGGGAACCGGGTTTTCTTCACCACCTGCGGGGCACCGGGACTGGTGGCCGAGGGGACAAGGTGCCCGAGGGTGCCCGAGGTACCTGAGGCTGCCCGAGCCTCCTGGGTCCGTAGGGGACCGGGTGCCACACCCAGCACCCAGCAGTGACTCACGGATGTCTCCAACGTGTGCCCGCAGCACGACACCCGGCCAAAGGGGTCCGAGGTGCCCGAGGGGTCCCGGGGGGCCAGGTCCCTGTGGGGACATGGGGCTCAGCAGGGTTTGTCCCCACCATCACGGTCCCTGCAGCCCCACGTCTCCGCTTTGTGCCAGCTCGCCTGGGCATATGGGGCAGCCGGCAGGCGCCAGGGGATTCTGGGGAGATCGTGCCCCCATTTCCGGGGCAGCCCTTCCTCCTCCAGTCCCTAGTGGGGGTGCTGCCGTCCCTCCTGGCTGTCCCCATGGCCACCTTATCCCCATGGCCATCCTGTTGCCTTGGTAGCCGCTTTGGTTGCCATGGCAGCGGGATGCTGCCTCTGCTGGCTGCTCCATCTGTCAGCTCTGCGTGTGCGTGTGTGACCGTGTGTGTGTCCCTGTGCACGCTCACACGCATGTACACACTTGTACACACATCTGCACCCCCAAATCCAGATGGGCAGCCTGGGCAGTGCCTCAGTTTCCCCAAATTTTGAAACCAAAGGGCAAAAACACGGTGTGAGAGCCAACCATTCTGCTAGGGACAAACCCTGGTGCTCCTGTGCCCCTGTCCCCAAGCAGGGATGGCAGCACATTTCCTACTGAGCCCCCATGGCATCGTCACACGTGGGTTGGCACCACTGATGTCCCCAACCTGGTGCACTGAGGATCCTTCCAAGTATGAAAAGGGGAGGATGAACCCTGTGCAACCACTGTCCCTATCCCCCCCTCTCCTCCCTCCTGCCAAAAATAAGACCCCGTGGTGGTGGCAGCCCCCCAGATCTGCTAGCCCCCCAACCTGGCCTGGATGAGGTGGCAGCGCAGCACCCGCGGGTGGCCCCGCTCAGGGACTCGCAGCTCCAGGTGGATCTCGCCCTGCACCTCCTGGTCGGGGTTCACGGGTGCCAGGCTGAGCCAGCTGTCAATGCCTGCCGAGGGGGACAGAGTGGGCACCCCATGGTGCCAGGATGGGTCCCACTGTCCCCCACCCCACTGTGCCCCCCCTCACCCTGCAGCTCGGCCGAGATCTGCTGGTGGCTGAGCGAGACCTTGCCAATGACATCGTCCTGCCTGTGAGGGAACAGACACAGCAGGACACTGCTGGGGACCTGCCACCCCTCGGGGGGTCCCCAGTGCCCACCCTGCCCGTGTTGTCCCCCTACCCAATGGTGTCTTCATCCAGCACATAGATGGTGAGGCTGTGGAATCCACGGGGCAGAAGCAGCGTGATTTCCTCACCCCAAAAAGGGTTCAGGCTCTTCCACACCGTGGCTGTCCTGCCGGGATGGCAGAGGTGGCTGTCCCCCCAGGGAGGATCCCCCACTCCTGCGTGTCCCCTCCCAGTGTGGGACAGTGTCCCCGTACCTGGCCACCACCTCGTTGTCCACCTTGACCACGCAGTAGGGATCACTGGAGCCGGACCTGGGCAGGGGATGGAGGAGCCCAGGGTCAGCCCCCACTCGGGAATCCCCCCCATCCTGGGGGACCTCAAACCCCAGCAGTGAGGCACCAGCCCCGGGGGTGAGATGAGCTGCCCAGTCTCAGCCTGGCCCTGCAGCTGGCACTGGGATGGGGACATCCCCTTTTCCCCTTCAGCTGAGGGACCTGCTGTGGGTCACCCTGAGCCATTGCCACGTGTCCCTGTGCCACCCACCCGCGGGTACCGCTGTCTGCCCAGCAGCACAGCCCAGCCCGAGTCTCTGTGACAACCCACGGTGCCAGAGTGACACCGGTCTGGCCCTTTCCACCGGGAGAACAGGATGGAGGGATGAGGAACAGATCCAGGGACCATCCACCCGCTCCCTGCAAAGCCCCTTTCTGCTGGATTATGGCAACTGGAGCAGCACCGAGGGGTGCCGGCCCTGGGGCGCTGCTGGAGCCCCAAATCCCCAGGAGGTGCTTCTGCAAGGATTGGGACTCCGAGCTAGATGAGGGAGGTGACCCCAGTCTCTGTCCCTGCCACAGGACGGGAAGTGGGAGCAGCTCACTCCGACCTCCTCTGCAGCCCCATGACAGCCCCAAGCTGGGTTTGGGGGCACTGGGAACCCCATCATTGTCCAGATCGCCCGCTCTGCCCAGACCCCCGCAGCGGGACGCCCCCCTGGGGCAGAACCTGAGGCAGGGACACGGCACCGATCCCGGCTGCCCGGCCATGGGAGCGGCCGGCGGTGCCAAGTTGGCACATCCGGAGGTACCCGGGACTGCCAGCTCGGCTGAGACGTGTCCCCGGGGCAGGAGCGGGTGGGAGTCTCCCTGCACCCCCCGCTCACCACCCCACCCCCCAAAGGGGTGGGGGTGCAGGGGCTGTGTCCCCCCAGTGTCACCCCCAGGCTTGGGGGGATCCTCTGTGTCCACCCTGCTGGGGGGCACGAAAGGGATGCTAAAGGGGTTGGGGTCTCATACACCCCTGGGGGATGGGGGGGGCCTGGCAGTCCCTGCACACCCCAGACCCCCGCTTTGGGGGTAATGGGTGCAAGCAGAGACCCCCAAAACTGTACGGAGAGAACAGCCAGGGACGGCAGAGCACGCAGCACCCCCTCCCCGCCACTTCTCCCGGGGTGGGTCTGGGGGAGATACGGGGGCCCTGAGCCCCCCAAGCCACTCACACGTCCTTGGCGGGCAGGTCCTTCCCCTCCAGCACCCGGCAGCGCAGCGAGGTAGTTTTGGCCATGCCGGTGAGCTTCAAACTTCGGGGTAGGCTGGGGGGCTGCGGTGGGCGCCCGGGGGTGCCCTGAGCCCCCGCAAAGCGCCGGCGGGGCTGCTAGCACCGGCCTCCTCCTCCTCCTCCTCCGCTGCCGCCGCCGCCGCTTCCCACCGGCGCTTCTTCCTCTTTCCTCTTCTCGGTTGTTTTTGTTGCCGCTTCGCTCCCACCTGCGCCAGGCGGGCACAGGGCGGAGGGGGAGCGCGGCTGAGGTGGCACCGTGCTCACCGTGGAGGTCCCATCGCGGGCCGGCGACCAGAGAGCAAAGCCACCCTCCGTCCTAGAGGCAGGGAAACTGAGGCACGGGGGCATGGCCGAGCGGTGGCATCTGTGGTGAGGGGCTTCTGTCATGTCACAGCTGAAGGGCACAAGGGGTGCGTGGCCCCCAGGGTGGGGGGCTCGGTCTGGACCCCAAAGTGCCAAAGTAGGGGGGGAATGGGTGAACACTGGACTTGGGGATGAGGGGAGGAAGGAGGTGCATGGGACCCCCCAAGGGGCCTCCGGGTGACCCCAGCCCTCAGAGGGACACGCTGAGCCCAACCGGGGGGACTCCAGCGGGTCTTGGGGTGTCTGTGGGTGCAGCACCCCAATCCCACCGCTCCCTGCACCCCGACCTCGCTGTACCAGAGCCAGAGAGGATGGGGGGCACTGGGGGGCGAGGGGGGACATCCCTGCCCTGGTGAGGCATAGCGGGGGTTTGGGGGGCTGTGGAATTCGGGGTGCTGGCCAGCTGTCTCCTGTCGTGACTCACGGCTGGCATTGCCAGGGTGGGAGTCACCCAGGGGGTGCTGGAGGGGCTCAAAGGAGGGGTGCTGCTTCTTGGGGGGCTGATGATGGGGTGCTGGTTCTTGGGGGGACAATGTGGGGCATGGGATGATCGGGTTGCTGCTAAAGGGCGGCTCAGTGAGATCCTTGGGGGCTGCTGGGGGGGATGAATATGGGGGTGCTGATCTTCTGGGGGCTGCTGAATAGGGGGAGTCATCCATCGGGTGCTGGGTCCTGGGAGTGTCACTGCCGGGGGGGGTTCCCTGTGTGGGTGCTAAAGGGGGAGGTGTCACTGGTGGGGGTGTCACTCTGTGGGTGCTGGGTCCCCGAGAGGAGATCACTGCTGGGGAGCGTCACCCTGTGGATCCTGGGGGTGTCACGGCCAGGGGGTGTCCTGTCCCGGTGTGGGTCCTGGGGGGGATGTCACTGCCGGGAGGTGTCCCGGTGTGGGTGCCGGGTCTGAGGGTGTCAGTGCCGGGAGGTGTCCCGGTGTGGGTGTCAGAGGGTGTCGCTGCCGGGAGGTGTCCCGGTGTGGGTGCCGGGTCTGAGGGTGTCAGTGCCGAGAGGTGTCCCGGTGTGGGTGCCGGGTCTCTGAGGGTGTCGCTGCCCCCGGGCCCGGCGGGCGGGGGCAGGCCCGGTTCCCGCCCTTTCTCCCTCACGGGGGCCGTTCCTGGCCCTCTCCCGCCCCATCGCGGTCGCGGGGCGGTGCCGGCGACGGCGGGGCCGGAGGAGGCGGCTCCAGGTCCCCTCCCCGCGCCGCCGCTTCCGCCGCCGCCGCCGCCGCCGCCCTGGGCCGGGCGGGCCCGGCGGGGCCGAGCGGGCGGCGGGGCCACCATGAAGCCGAGCGGAGGTGAGCGGGAGCCGGGCGGGGACACGGGCTGGGGGTGTGAGGGTGACGGGGGTTTTGGGGGCTCGGGGGTAACGGGGCCGTCTCGCCGCAGAGGAGCCGGTGCTGCTGGCGGAGCTGAAGCCGGGCCGGCCCCAGCGCTACGATTGGAAATCCAGCTGCGAGACCTGGAGCGTCGCCTTCTCCCCCGACGGGGCCTGGTTCGCCTGGTCCCAGGGACACTGCGTGGTCAAGCTGATCCCGTGGCCCCTGGGAGAGGCCGAGCTGTGAGTCATGGAATGGGTTGGGTTAAAAGGGGCCCTAAAACTCATCTAGTCCCACTCCCTGCCATGGGCAGGGACACCTCCCACTGTCCCAGGCTGCTCCAAACCCCAATGTCTATCCTGGCCTTGGGCACTGCCAGGGATCCAGGGGCAGCCACAGCTGCTCTGGGCACCCTGTGCCAGGGTCTACCCGCCCTGCCAGGGAACAATTCCTGCCCAATCTCCCATCCATCCCTGCCCTCTGGCACTGGGAAGCCATTCCCTGTGTCCTGTCCCTCCATCCTTTGTCCCCAGTCCCTCTCCAGCTCTCCTGGAGCCCCTTTAGACCCTGCAAGGGGCTCTGAGCTCTTCCTGGAGCCTTCTCTTCTCCAGGTGAGCACCCCCAGCTCTCCCAGCCTGGCTCCAGAGCAGAGGGGCTCCAGCCCTTGGAGCATCTCCTCCTCTTGGTCCCTTCTCAGCTCCACATCCTTCTGATGTTGGGAACCCCAGGGCTGGGGCAGCTCTGCAGGTGGTGTCTCACGTGAGCGGGGCAGAGGGGCAGAATTCCCCCTCCTTTCCTACTGCCTGTGTTGGGGGATCAGCCCAGGTAGTTTCAGCCCTCACCCACCAGCATCAAAGTCCTCCCAGTGCTGCTGTCCATCCATTCATTCCCCAGCTTGGATTGATCCCAGGGGTTGCCTAGTGTGGGGTGAAGATGGGTGCACAGAGCTGGGGGTCTCAGGGTGAACACTCCACCCATCCCTGCCTCCCTCCAGTGGCTGCAAAACCTCGGAGCGCAAGAGCCGAGGCGGCAAAGCAGAGACCTGGAGCCGTGGGACAGCCAAGGAGAAGACTCTGGAGTGTGGGCAGATCGTGTGGGGCCTGGCCTTCAGTGCCTGGCCAGCAGCTGAGGATGGGGACACAGATCCTGCCTGTGCCATGGGGCTTCCCTGCCTGGTCCTGGCCACCGGGCTCAACGATGGGCAGATCAAGGTGTGGGAGGTGCAGACAGGTGAGCAGCCCTTGCTGTTGTGCTTCAGGCTGGCTGTCCCCTTGTTCCCCTGTGGAAGGAGATCCCATCTCCCTCCCTCCCCAATACCTGCCCGGTCCCAAGTGGGGCTGCACGAGGGGCTCTGTCTTATTCCCCGTGGATGGATGGCACTGAACCTGACTCCTCTCTGCAGGGCACCTCCTCTTCAGCCTCTTGGGACACCAGGATGTCGTCAGGGACCTGAGCTTCGCTCCCAATGGAAGCCCCATCCTTGTGTCGGCCTCGCGGGACAAGACCTTGCGTGTGTGGGACCTGAGCAGGGATGGTAGGAACGTGCAGGGATATCCCTGTGCTGGGTCAGGGAAGGGGGAGAAATCCACCTCGGGAGGGAAGGTGGTGGGAGAGGACCTTTGGGGACAGTATTTGAGGCAGAAGGGGACAGCCCTGTGACTGGGAGCAGAGCGTAACCTCGGAGACACAGGAGGGCATTGCCTTGGGATTTACCCAGGGAATCCCCAGCCCAATGTGAATTCCCTCTGCGGAAAGGGAGGGAGAGCAGAGACAAGGAGTCCTGTTCCCCTCTGGTGACACATTTCTGCTGTCCCCAGGGCAGCAGGTCCAGGTGCTGTCGGGCCACGTGCAGTGGGTCTACTGCTGCTCCATCTCCCCAGACTGCAGCATGCTCTGCTCCGCCGCCGGCGAGAAGTCGGTGAGTCCTGCAGGATGGGAGCCATCCCTGTGCCTGCTGAATCCAGCCCTCTGTGTCCCCAGAAACCCCCCTGGGAAAAGGACCAGGCCATCCTGCTCTGGCTCTTCAGGAGCTGCAGGTTGAAAGCAGAGCCCATGTGGTTTAAACCTTGGGACGCTCCCAGCCTGATCCCCTGCCCAAATCCCGCAGGCACTGCTGTGGAGCATGAGATCCTACACCCTCATCCG
Organism: Vidua chalybeata; assembly: GCF_026979565.1. NCBI lineage: Eukaryota > Metazoa > Chordata > Aves > Passeriformes > Viduidae > Vidua > Vidua chalybeata. The sequence continues at coordinate 12,566,823 of NC_071547.1, read as the reverse complement.
GAGGCTGGAGGGCCACCAGAGCAGCGTGGTGTCCTGTGACTTCTCCCCGGACTCTGCGCTCCTTGTCACCGCTTCCTACGACGCCTGTGTCATCATGTGGGACCCCTACACCGGGGAGCAGCTCAGGACGCTGCGGTACGGACCTGGGAGGGGACACAGCAATGCCAGGGAGGTTTTTAGGGCTGGATGTGGCTTTCCCTTCTCACTGGGCACAGCCATCACCGCTCCTCTGCTTCCAGAGGCAGGATGGGGGGCTGGCTTACCAAGTTTGGTGGCCCTGTCAGCCTCAGCTGGGGAAGGGGCTGGTGGCAGCTCAGAGCTGACAGTGGGATCTTGTCCCCACCCACAGCCACGTCCCATTGCACTCCACGCTGGATTCCAGCAGTGAAATCCACACCAGCTCCCTGCGCTCTGTCTGCTTCTCCCCCGAGGGGCTCTACCTGGCCACGGTGGCAGATGACAGGTGAGTGAACCCCTGTGGGGACCCAGAGAGGGGCTCAGGAGGAGACCAGAATGAGCCAGGAGCTCAGGAGGTGAGGAATAAATGTGCCAGGTCCCCATCAATTCCTGGAATAAGGGGAAAGATCAGGCCTGTGGGAACACCATGGCTTGGCTGTGACAAGGGGTGGCAAGGTCAGGGCCCCGTCACCCTGAGCTGAGGTCCATGTCCTTCTGGGTGCTGTGCCACCCTCAGCATGTCACTCGCTCAGCAAGGAACATTCCTCCCTGGAACACTCCTATGGGAAGCAAATCCTTCTGGTTTCTGTGTCTTCAGGTGGTCCCAGAGGCTTTATTTTGGCAGTAGGCACTGCACTGTGTCCTCTCCCTTTCTCCACAGGCTCCTGAGGATCTGGGCCTTGGAGTTGCGGTCTCCAGTGGCCTTTGCTCCCATGACCAACGGTCTGTGCTGCATGTACTTCCCACACGGAGGATTCATTGCCACAGGGTGAGTAAACAGGAGAAGAGGGTGGAGAAACACAGGGTTGATTCTTCCTCCTGCAGCTCAACAAATTCTGGGCTTCCCTGGGGATAGTTTTCCTGATGTGGGGAACACATACTCCTGGCAAGATTGGGAATATTTTGGGACAGTTGGAATCCCTCATGTCCCTCTGCCCTATGCTCAGGGTTGTTTGGATCCCATTGCAGGACCAGGGATGGCCACGTCCAGTTCTGGACAGCCCCGAGGGTCCTCTCGTCGCTCAAGCACTTGTGCCGCAAAGCCCTGCGCACCTTCCTCACAACCTACCAGGTGCTGGCGCTGCCCATTCCCAGGAAGCTGAAGGAATTCCTCACTTACCGGACTTTTTAAGGCAGCAGGGAGAGCAGAGGCATGGAGGTGAGCCCTGGGGCTCGGCCCGGGCCGGCAGCGCCACAGGAATGCTGAGCTGTGAGCCAGGAGCGTTGCTGCTCCTGTGGTTTTGGGGCTGTGGAGGGCTTTTTTGGTGTCATAATACAGAAACCCAGCAAAATCCCACGCAGAGAGCTGCGGTGCCCCCGCAGGGGACATGGGTGGGACACAGGTCCCCCTGTCCCCTGCTGCCTGCTGGGTTGGGTCAGGTACTTCTGCTTCTGAGTGCAATGGTGTGGGATGATGGTGGAACAGCTGCTGTGGGAGCAGAGCTGTTGTCACCTGCACAAATATGGGGCTAAACCCCCCCTAGAACACCCACCAGGGAATGTCCCTCCATCCTGGTGGAGCGCGGGCTCTGCCGCTCTCCCAGCGTGGGCAGGAGCGGGGCAAGCCCAAGCAGGTCTCAATAAATAAAAATTGATTCCTCATGATTTCCCTCCTGGCTTGCTCAGGTGACCTGGGAGTGCCTGGCACCACCCTGGCTGCCAGGGACGGGTGGCAGAGGTGTCCATCTGTGGGAAGAGGTGGCTTCACTCCACCCACTGCTCCCATTCCTCTGTTGTTTTCTCTCCGTGCTGGAGTGTGGCACTCAATCAGCCAAATTCCCAGACATGCTGAGCATGCAGCAGTGTTCTGTTTGTCCCCATCCTCCAGCTTAGCTGGTGGCTGGAGCAACAGCACGTTCCCTGTGTGCTGGCAGGCTTTGTGGCAGGCTTAATTCTCCTCCAGACATCACCAGGATGTTGTTTTTCCCTTGGGAAGCTGATCACAGAAAGCTGGTGCACCCCTAAACCCCCACCTCCCTTCAGGAGGGAAAAGCAAAGACCAGTGCGACCTGCTGGGCTTTGGAGGCACCTGTATTTTCCCATTGGGAATAATGCTACCTTTTAACAACCTTTTTACCCTGACTGTGCACTCAAGGCTTCCAAAAAGGATCTGGGAAGCTGTAGGGAGCAGCTCCAGGCATGGGGCTGATGGTCCTTCCCAAATCCAGCAGCAGATCCACCCGGCAGGATCAGGCTTCGGCCACCACCAAGTCCCTGGTGACCTGGAAGGCGGCGATGAGGGAGCTCAGCTGGATCTTCTCGCTGGTGCCAGCAGCCAGGCGGTACCTAGAGAGGGGCCAAAGGCAGCTTTGGGGGCTTCCACCACTGTGGGTGCCCCTCAAAGCTGCGGGCTGTGTGCCAGCAGTGCCCAGCGACCACCAGGAGCCACCCCAGGGTCCCCACACTGGGGGAGTGACACTTACTCGATGTCTGCCAGCTTGATCAGCAGCTGGATGCGGATGGAGGGGGGGAAGTCGACTGTGGAGAGAAGGAAACGCTCAGTGAGGGGCAGGGGGAAGTTTGGCCTCTCCAGGATCATCCGGAGCCGGACCCTTTCCCCACCTCTGTGCACGAAGAGATGGATCTCAGTGAGGATGTCCTGCAGGGCCAGGCCCTTCAGCGTCTTCAGCTCCATGATTTCTGAGATGAGAGCGAGTCAAGGCCTTACTTCCAGGCATTTCCCTGCCAGATCTGCTACGAGGAATATCCCCGAGGGGCCTCCCCAGTGAGCAGCACCCACCCCAGAGGCCACAGAGATCCCTGGGAAAGAGCAGGATTTATCCCAGCTGGGAATAACCCCCAGGGTAGAGGATACTGCGGTAGGCAGTGGAAAAATCCTGGTTCAGCATCCAGTCGAGAATATTGGCGATGTCAGACTTGAGGGGATGTCCCGTGCAGGTGTAAACGTTCTCCTCTGTCACCTTCCCAAAGGCCATGGAGGTGCTCTGAGGAGGAGGAGGGAACAGGAAGGATGAAGAGGCCCCTCCAGCTCAGCTGGCCAGGGGCTGATGGCCACACTCCCACCTGCAAGATGTTGAGGGCCCTGCGCATGTCCCCGCTCGAGAGGGTCACCAGAGCCTTCATCCCGTCCTCGGTCACATCCACCCTGGAAAACAACACCCGGGGAAGTGGAACCGTGGGAATCCAGCCTGCTGCTCCTCCCTGGCAGGGAATGGGGGCAGAAGGGGCATGGGGGGATCCCCCACTCACCCCTCCTCCTGGATGACGTGCTGGAGCCGCGGCACCATCAGCTCTGGGGTCAGGGGGCCGAAGCGGAAGCGGGTGCAGCGGGATTGCAGGGCGGGAATGATCTTGGAGAGGTAGTTGCAGATGAGGCAGAACCGGGTGTTTTCTGTAAACTTCTCGATCACTGCAAAAAGGACGGAGGGGAGGAGGGTCCTGGCTGCTGCCTCGTCCTGATTCCCACCCTGTGCCGGGCCGGATGAGGCAGATGGCTGCCCACAGTGTGGGATTCCTGCGGTGTGGGATTCCCAGTGCCCCTCACCTCTCCTCAGGGCGTTCTGAGCATCCTGGGTCATGGCATCGGCTTCATCCAGGATGACGAGCTTGAAGCCTTTCCTAGGAAAAGGGGGGGTTGGTGCTGGAGAAGGGGGAGCTGGGATGTTTGTTCCCAGCCTGACTCCTGGGAAGCCCTTCTTGCATCCTCACCCTCCCTGCTTGCTGGGCACATTCCCACCCACCCCGGGACCTCCCAAATCCCCTTCCCAATCCAAGTGCCAGGGCAGGAGGGTACCAAAGAGATGGGGAGCTTTGGGAAGCACAGACCCACCACGTACTTAAAGATGGTCCTGGTGCTGGCGAAGCTCAGGATGGGCCCTCGGACGATGTCGATGCCCCGGTCATCGGAGGCATTGAGCTGGAAGGGAATGGTGTGGATCTGTATCCCTGCATCCCATCCCATCCCTTCCCACCCCATCCCACCGTGTTCCCGCTCACCTCCAGCACCATGGAGCCGAACTCCCGCTCCCGGTAGAGCTGCCGGGCACAGGCCAGGATGGTGGATGTCTTCCCGGTACCGGGTGGCCCATAGAGGAGCAGATGGGGGAGCCGGTCCTCGCTGATGAAGCGTTGCACTGCGGGATAACGGGAAAATGGGATAACAGCGGGATAACGGGGCTGGGGGACAGCCGGGACCGGAGCGGGGGGTCACCGCGGGGAGAAGGATTAATTACCGGTGCTGAGGATGTCCCGGTGAGACACCAGCTCGGACAGCGCCTGCGGACGGTACTTCTCCACCCTGCAGCGTGGAAAGAAAGGAGCGGGGAGTGAGCCCCGGGGCAGCTCCCGCCGCGTTATCCCGGTATCCCGGTATCCCGGTATCCGCCCGCTCCCCGCCGTACCACGGCAGGTTCGCGCTGCCCGCCGGCGCCATGTTGGGAAGTCTCGCGAGAGCGCCGCCAAGCGCGGGAGAGCGGCGGGGCGGGGCCGGCCTGAGGGGACGGGCGGGTCCCGCCGGAGCGGGGAAATCCCGGCTCCTTCCAGCGATTCCGGGGGTCCAGGGGCAGCCGCGACTGCGCTGGGAATGCCATCCCAGCCCTTCCCTACCCTGCCAGGGAACAATTCCTGCCCAATCTCCCATCCATCCCTGCCCTCTGCCACTGGGAAGCCATTCCCTGTGTCCTGTCCTCCATCCCTTGTCCCCAGTCCCTCTCCAGCTCTCCTGGAGCCCCTTTAGGCCCTGCAAGGGGCTCTGAGCTCTCCCTGGAGCCTTCTCCTCTCCAGGGGAGCACGCCCAGCTCTCCCAGCCTGGCTCCAGAGCAGAGGGGCTCCAGTCCTTGGAGCATCTCCTCCTCTGGTCTCACTCCAGCAGCTCCAGGTCCTCCCTGTGCTGGGCCCAGGGCTGGGCACAGCGTTCCCACTGGGATCTCACCTGAGTGGAGAGGGAGAATCCCCTCATCCTGCTGTCACTGCTCATGGCAGGGGCTGGAATGAGGTGACCATTAAGGTCCCTTCCAACCCAGTCCATGATTCTGTGATTGTGGGAAGAGCACGGTGAGTGTTCACCAGAGCAGGATGGTGCCGGTGATCCTGGGGAAATCACGGCAGCAGGAATTGCTGGATCAAGGTTTTGGGAAAGCATTGCACCTGCCCTCGGAAAGCCGAGGGGATGAGAGGGACACCTTTGGGTGCAGGGACACCTGAGGAGAGCAGATCTGGGATCCTCCCAGTGCAACAGGAGCAGCAAATGCCAGAGGTGGCTGCCAGCACAAAACACCTTTAACTTTTATCCCTGTCCCTACTGCTTCCCAATGCCTCTGGAAAACCCCTGGAGTCTCCTTTAGGGAAGGAGCTTAGAGGGCAGAATCAGCCCAGGCTGCTGGAGCAATGCTCTGGTGCTGTTCTGATCCCAGAAAGGAAAGCAGGCAGGAGTGAGAGGCACTGCCTTGGAAAAGGCTGAGTGAGGATGGGACGAAATCCATTGGGAAGTAGAGGTACAGGGCAGGCAAAAAAAATCCCTAGAAAAATGCCGTTGCTGACAAGGGAAGTGAAAACATCAAGAGCTCCAGGCTGGATCCTATAAAAACACAAGAATCTGCTGGAGGGCACCTTCTTTCCTGGGTTTTTTCCCCCTTTTTTTCCTCTGTAGCCCCATAAAGGAAAGCAGGAGCTGGAAGCTGAGGTCAGCAGCCTCAGCTGTCCCTTTGGGCACGTGACAGCCGTGACAGATGGCCCTTCCCTTCGGAGCCTCCAGGTTCTTCCCGGGCACCTGGGAACAGCCGGGAGCTGGGATTTTCCTGCACATCCTGGATCCAGAGCTGCTGCTCTTCCCCTGGATCTGCCTTCGCCTGGGGCAGCTCTTTTCCTCCTACATGGATTTTTCCAGGTGTTTCCCCATCATTAACAAATCCCGGGCTCCAGAGCAGGGAAATCTTGGGGTGTTGTTTAATGGGGTTAAACTGATGGGTGCATGCCCCTGGGATGGCTCTGATGGCTCTTGGGTGGAGATGTGGGGACAGAGGTGATGGGATGGAGATGATGGGATAGGGAAGATGAGACAGGCATGGTGGTGACAGAGGTGGTGACAGTGTTGATGGGACAGGGATGATGGGACAGAGATGATGGGGACAGGGATGATGGGACAGGGGGACAGTGACAGGTATGATGGTGATGGAGATGAGGAGACAGATGATGGGGCAGGCGTGATGGTGACAGAGGTGGTGACAGGGCTGATAGGACAGAGATGATGGTGACAGAGATGATAACAGGGGTGATGGTGACATAGGTGATGGGGCAGGATGGTGGTGACAGAGATGATGGTGAGATGAATGATGGTGACAGGGCTGAAGGGACAGAGGTGATGGGACAGAGGTGATGGGAACAGGGTTGAAGGGACAGGGATGATGGTGACAGGGTTGAAGGGACAGGGATGATGGGACAGAGGTGATGGGACAGAGGTGATGATAACAGAGATGCTCTTCCACAGAGGATTAAACAGATGCTCCTTAAGAGCTGAAATCCAAGGGATCCCCCCACCCCATGTGGAGCTGAAGAAGTTCTTTGCCCATATATATATATTAATAACCAAGAAATCCCAATGCCGATATCCAAAGGCTCCTGTGGAGCAGCTCACCCTAAGCTGGAGCAATGAACCCTCGTGGGGTGATTTTGAGGGAATTAGGTGGGAAAGCCCTGGTGTGGTGCAGGGGTGTTGGTTTCCCAGGGTGGAGTGGCCATGCCAAGGCATTTCCTCTCCCTTCCCAGAAGGATGTTGTGCCTGGAAGAGCACCTTTGGCACTGAGGGAACATTAACCCAGTTTAGAGACTCTGAGTCACTCCAAACTCTTTTCTCATGGAGAAAACCAACAGAAGTCAATTAAAATACTACCAGATATTTTTATATGGACTGATTGGGCCATTCCCGCTGCCTGGAATGTCCATCCACCTCTCAGACCATGGCCAGCTCCAAGCATGGGAGCTATCCCACAGGCTGCTGTAGGGTTTTTTGGGAAGCATGAAGTTTGGTGAACACCCAAAATCCCTACAGCTCTGCTGCCGCAGGCTTTTGGGATGGGTGCTTTTAAACCAATGGAATCTCCCTGCTTGCAATTTATTTTATATTTCCCTTCCCTTCCCTTCCCTTCCCTTCCTTCCCTTCCTTTCCCTTCCCTTCCCTTCCCTTCCCTGGCAGTTCTTGATGTCATTTCCCCCCCCCCGGGGGTCCCTCTGAGCTCTCCTCACAGCCAGCCTTGGGGACAGGACAGAAAAGGGACATCCCAGCTCGGAGATGAGCCTGGAAATTAAAACTCCTGATTTAAAAATTAAAAAAAAAAAAAAAAAAAAAGAGGCAGATTTCCAGCTTTTGTAGCCATATCCCAACTCACAGAGAGCTGACCACTGCGAGCATGGATAAAGCCGTTGGGAATTTGGCTTTTGCTCTCCCAGAGCTGAGAGGGACTGGGATGGGGATGCCAGCTGGGAATGAAGTCACATATCCAGGGGCAGGGAGGTCACAGCTGTGAGGACGCTGTGCCTGGAGCAGGTGAAGGCCCGGGGAGCACCATCCTGGCTCCGTCTCTCCAGAATAATTCCTGAGTGTTGGCCAGGCTTGGCTACCATTGCCCCAAACCAGGAATCCCCATTGCCCCAGACCCTCCAATGCCCCTCCCAATGCTCTAGACACCCCCCAGTGCCCCCCCAGTGCCCCAGACTTTCCCATTTCCCCAGAGCCCCCATTTCCATTCTCCATCTCTGCCCCAGCCCCCACGATGCCCCAGCCCCCCCATTATCCTCCCAATATCCCCACCCTGCATTTCCAGCCCCCCTCATTTCCGCAGGTGCCCCTATTGCACCAGCCCCCCAATGTCCAAGCCCCCCCTTCCTCATTGACTCCCCATTACCCCAGACCCCCTTTTTCATCCCCCCATTGCCCCAGATCTCCATTTCCATCCCCCTTTACCCCAGATCCCCATTTTCATCTCCCCCTTACCCCAGATCCCCATTTCAACCCCCCCATTACCCTAGATCCCCATCTTCATCCCTCCCATTACCCCAGATCTCCATTTCAACTCCCTCCTTACCCCAGATCTCCATTTCCATCCCCCCCATTGCCCCAGATCCCCACTTCCATCCCCCCATTGCCCCAGATCCCCATTTATCCCCACCTCATTCTCCCTGCCCCCTTCCCCCCCCCCCAGTGCAGCATCCCCCCCTTCACCCCTGGTGCTCCCCTCCTGTCCCATTTCCGGGGGTCAGAGGGAATGGGATGCACATGGAAGGGGCTGGGGATGGGGGAGAAGGGCAGGGGAATGGGGATGGGGGGGATGGGATGGGAATGGGGGAATTCTTATGAGGATGGGGAGGTGTGGAGATAGGGGGATGGGGATGGGGGGTAGTGATGAGGATACAGAGATGGGGGGGTTTGTGGCATGGGATGGATGGGCACAGGGATGGGTGGTGATGAGAATGGGGGATGCTGATGAGGATGAGGAGATGTGGGGATGGGGGTGGGTAGGGATGGTGGAAAAGTGCTGGGGCTGGGAGGGGGCTGGGGGTGATGAGGATGGGGGGTGACGATGAAGATGGGAAGGTTATGGGGCTGAGGGTGATGAGGATGGGGGTGTTGATAAGGTAGGGGGGTGTTGATGAGGAGGCCGGTGTGGGTGAGGAGGGCATGGGGTGATGGGGTTGGGTGTGATGAGGGTCAGGGATGTTGATAAGGTTGGGGGGTGTGTTGATGACGACGGGGGTGTTGATAAGGTTGGGGGGGTGCTGAAGATGATGTGGGGGTGATGATGAGGATGCTGATGTGTGGGTGTGGGGGCGATGCGGACGCCGCGGAGCTGCCGGGGCCGGGGGTGCCGGGCCGGGGGTGTGCGGGGGTTCCCGCGCGGAGCGGCGCGCAGCGAGCGCGGCCCCGCGGAGCCGGAGCGCGCCGCCCCCGCCCCCGCCCCGCCGCGCCCGGGGGGGGGGGGGTAGCGGCGGCGGCGCCGCGCTGACGGCTCGGTGGGCACCGCGATGCTGCGGGCCGCGGCCGAGCGGGGCTGAGCGGCGGCGGGGGCCGGCGAGCGGAGCCGAGGGAAGGGGGGGCCGCGGCGGCGGCGGGCGGAGGGGAGGGCGGGCGGGCGGGGGGGGGGGGGGGGCGGCGAGCGATGGATGAGGACAACATGACGAGGAGCGAGGAGCAGGAGCTGAGTCTGCAGAAGGCGCTGCAGCAGTGCGAGCTGGTCCAGAACATGATCGACATCAGCATCTCCAACCTGGAGGGGCTCCGCACCAAGTGCGCCGCCTCCAACGACCTCACGCAGAAGGAGATCCGCACCCTGGAGGTACGGGCCCGCCGACCCCCCCAGCATCAACACCCCCCCATCAGTCTTCCCCCCACCCCCCCGGGCCGCGGCGGGTTCCCCCGCGGCGCTGCGGTGCGCCCGAGTGAGGCTGCGCGCTCTGCAGGTGGCCCCGAGGTGGGTCCGGGACCACCGAACCCTCCTGCCGGGACCCACCGGGGGCGCCCGGCCCCGGCCGCAGCCCCCCCGGTATCTTCCCGGTACCCCCCGGCATCCCCCGGCCCGGCTGTGTCCCTCCCCCGGCTTCCACCGCCCGGCAGGCGGCATCCCCCGGCCCACCTGCATTCCCCGGCCCACCTGCATCCCTTCCCCCTTCCTGCATCCCCCGGCCCGGCCGCATCCCTTCGTCCAGGCTCCTGCTCCAGCCTGGCTGCATCCCTTTCACCGGGCTGCATCCCATCGGCCCACCTGCACCCCTGCTGCCCGCCTCCATCCCCCCAGCCTGCCTGCATCCCTTTCCTTGGACTGCATCCCTTCGGCCCGCCTGCATTCCTTGTGGCAGGCTGCATCCCACGGGCCTGGCTGCATCCCTTCCACCAGGCAGCATCCCCTCAGCCCACCTGCATTCCTTCCATGGGGCTGCATCCCCTGGGCCTGGCTGAATCCCCTTCCCTGAGCTGCATCCCCTCAGCCCACCTGAATCCCTTGGGATCCAGCAGGCTCCAGCTCTCCCAGCTGGCTGCATCCCCTGGCCCACCTGCATCCCTCCCTCCAGGCAGCAGCCCCCGGCCCGGCTGCCTTCCCCCCTCCCCACTCCTGCCTCCCAGAGGATGAGGCTCCCCTTGGAGCGTGCTGAGCCCCCGCTGGCTGGGGTGAATTTGTGGTTCAGTAGGAGGTCGGTGGGCTGGGAACAGCCAGGGATTCCCAGGGCTGAGTGGGATCTCTGCAGCTGGCACAGAGCGAGGAGTAGCGAGGCCATGACCCTGGGGAGACGCCAGCGGGGCTGTGCTGGTGCTGTGGGGGCGGCTGGCGCGGAGCTGGGGCTGTGGGTGGGGGGATTTCAGAGCCAGATCCGACTCAGGCCTTTCAGCTGGTCCTGCAGCCCCTCTGTTGGCTCTGGACCATGACTGGAGCACCCTGTCCTGCTGCTTTTGCTCCCCAAGTTCCTGAGTGCTGTGGGAAGAACTGGGGCATCACCACATCACTGCTGTGCCACTTGTGGGGAGACCCCAGGTTTGGGGTGCAGCTCCCTGCTCTGTGTCCCAACTTGTGCTCATTCCTGTTCCCATCCTGCTGTCACCTCCCCTTGATCCAAGCCCTGTCTCATCCCAATTCTCCGTGTGAAGGGCTGGGAGCTGTTGGTCCTGGAGCAACCTCAGGAGAGGGATAACAGTGGTTTTGGGGTGTGCTGGAGACTTTTTGGGATGCAGGCAGGCTTCAAATCCCCAGGAGAATTTTCCAGGAGGTGCAGGACTCCAGGAGCTCATCCTACATGGAGTGATTGGCCTCGTTGAGGTCAGCACTAGAGGATTCCTTGTCTGTCCCATGGACATGGAGGGGAGTAGGGGAGTGTGATGGAGTCATCCTGGTGGGATGCTTCTTCCCAGCATCCCAGTGCCACTGGGGCAGCCCAGCTGGGGCTGGATGAAGGGTCAGGAGCATGTTATCCTACAAATGCTCACAGGGAAGCACCTCTCCAGCCCCTATGGATCACTCAGTGCCAGCCACAGGGAGCCCTGGCATTGCCATCCCTAAAACACCCCCAAACCGGGAGCTTGGGATGTTCCAGCCAAGGACATCCCTGCTGACACTCTCTGGTTGTTTTTCACCTCAAACCCAGGGTGATTCCCACAAGGGGAGTGAATCCAGGGCCAGATTCCCGATGCCAGCCCTGGGCTGGCTCCTGGTGTTGTCCTGGGTTGCCACCAGCGTCAACGGGAGTGGAGCTTGGCCCTGAGTCCCCAAGTCCCCGAGTCTCTGTGTCCCTGAGTCCCTGCTGCCACCACCACATCCCAAGGACGTGACACAGACTCTGAGGCCTCACTCTGTGCCTCTTCCCTTCCCATCTGGTGGCAGCAGAGCCGGGCCAGGCAGTGCCATGGCAAAGGGAGTGGTGACCTGGGATGTGGCACTGGAGACAGTGCCCAGCCCTTGTGTCAGCACGAGCCTGGAATAAAACGGGAGAATCCGTGGTGTTTTGGTTAATCTTCATAGGCTAAACATTGATTTTGCTGGATTAATAGAAGTTTTCCCCTTCTTTTTTTTTTTTTTTTTTTTTTTTTTTTTTTTTTTTTTTTTGTTTTTGTTTTTGTTTTTGTTTTTGTTTTAAGCCACCTTAAGGTATGTGTGAGCTCTCATCCTCCTGCATCCTGCCCTGCAGTGTTTTTGGGATGGGTACCACGGCTGCAGCCTGGTTCCAGGGGCAATCCTTGGAGCTGGGAGGCTTTTTGGGTCTTGCTTATGGCTTGGGACAGGTTCCAGTGGGAACCAAGGCAGCATCTGGGACAAAACACCTGGAGCAGGAATCGAGACTGGCTTGCTTCCTATGGGGCGGCATCCAGAAGGAGCTGAGTGTTCATCCGTCAGCCCTGCCTGGGCTGTGGGGGTTTATCCCTGTCCAAGTGTGGCAGTTGGGCTTTATGGCTCTAAATTTGGGGTTGGGGTGTAAATATGGATATGGGGTGCTGCATTCGGTGGAATTTGGGAACAGCAGACGGAAAATTTCCTCAAAGCTGGGTGATATTCCTGAATGTCCCACAGCACCATTCTGTCTGTGGGGTTAAACCCCATCCCAATGTCAAAATGTCAGTCAGGGCTCCCAGGAACCGGGATGGCTCCAAGGATAGCCCCAGGATCGACATTTCCCTCTCCCTGGGCTGCCAGGCTCCTGCCAGGAACAGAGAAATCTCCCAGGATACTTTTGGCTGCTGTGTGGTGAGGACAGGAAGAGGCTCTGAGGAAAGAGCTGTGGCCATTCCCAAAGCTCCACAGGCTGTGGAGATGCTGTTCCAGCACTGGGATTTGCCCAGGGAAGCCGTGGCTGCCCCTGGATCTCTGGAAGTGTCCAAGGCCAGGTTGGATGGGGCTTGGAGCAGCCTGGGACAGTGAAAGCTGTCCCTGCCCATGAGGTGGAACTGGAGGAGCTTTAAGCTCCTTCCAATCCAAACCATTCCATGATTTTGTGATTTTTGCTGCCTGAATGTGTGGATTCTCTGGTGTCTCATACCACGGGTGAGCACAGTGCACTTCTCCCAGAGCTGGATCCTCCCAGGATGCTGGATGGAGACATTGTGGCTCCTGTATTCCCAGCAAAACCCCCCGGGACCATTTAGCATCTCCCGAAATAAAGGATGAGCAGAGCCAGAGACATCTCACAAGCCCAACAGGACTTTGGGAGAGCCCTGAGAGAGAAAATAGAGCCCTGGCAAGGAATTCCCCAGCCCCAGGCTGCTCCAGGTGCCTCTGGAATAACGAGCCCCTTGGAGGGAGCCGCTCTGGTTGTGTTTCTTGTCATGGAAAAGGATTTTTAGGGGTGCAGAAGAGCCTCCCACTTCATGGCATGAAGGCATCCCACATGGAAGTGCTGATCCAGCTGGGATGGGATGGGATGGGATGGGATGGGATGGGATGGGATGGAATGGGCATTCCCCACAGCTCACCGGGTGCCAGATGAATGAACTTTCCCCTCCTGGATTTTCCACCGCCTGTCCTGGTCTCCAGGCAGGGCCGGTGCCGTCGCCAGCCGGGCTGACGTCAAGGATCCCATTCCAGGGGGAACAGCCGCCCTCTCGCTCCTTGGAGACCGGCTCAGAACCTGCCGGGGCTGGGGGGAGCAGCCGCTTGCGGCCGTGCTGGGTTTGGGATGAGCCCAGGGAAATTCCCGCTCGGGGTAATGGAAAGGGCTGGGATTGGGAAATCCGGCTCCAGCCCGGGGTGATCCCGGCCCCTCGCCTTGCTGGGGTCACCCAAGCTCCTGTGGAGTGACGTGGAGCGGGGACATCGCTCCTGTGCCCGCACCTGCCCCTGGCTCAGCAGGGACGCTGTTTTCCAAGGAGCTGGGGGTTCCAGGGGCTGCTGGATGCTCCAAAAAGAAGGAAATCCTGGTGGTTTCACTCCTTCATCCCAGAGCATCGCTCCTGCCCTTCCCCCCGGGCAGAGCTGCAGCAGGGAGAGGCGCTGGGAAGGTGGGAAAACAACCCCAGCTCCACAGGAAAAGCTTTGGATCCCCAGCTGGACCAGCCACAAATTCCACCAGCAGGAAGGGGGGGGGGGGGGAATCCGCGGGATTCCCACCCCTCTGCTTGTGCCCCCTGTCCGCTTCCAAGTGGGGAAACTGAGGCACGGAAGCAGTGGGAGGTTGTGCCACAGCAGGAACGAAGCATTTCCCAAATTTGCTCCGTGCCGGGATGAGCGGGATGCAGAGCAGCTCCGCGGCCGCGGGATGGGGCATTCTCCGTGGGATGGGGCAGGGAATTCCCTCCCCTTTCCATCCCCAGCAAACACCGAGAGCCTCTGGATTTTACAGAGGGGTTTCTGGGGCTTCTTTTTCCCTGGCTGGGGCAAATCCATGGACCAGAGCCCCTGGGGGTCCCAGCGGGGTCCTCTTTTGGGTTAAAAATTACCCTTCCTGTCACTCAAGGGCTCTGTGGGGGTGAGTTCCCCCAGCTGGAAATTAAATTTCCTCCATTTCCCCCACTCTTTCCCCATTCCCAGCTCACCTCTGCATGATGGTGGTGGGACTGCCCTGTCCCCAGCTCCATTCCCACCCCAGGATTCTGTTTTTGGCACTGGTGATGCCGTGGTGGCTCAGAAATCACCTTTATTCCCTTTGGGATCCCATCTGGAGAGGCAGAATGGAGAACAGGCTGGGGGCAGGATGTGGATCTTTTAGGAATTTCTTTTCCTGGTGTTTTGCTGCAGTCGTGTCCATGCAAAGGCATTTTTTGGAAGACAGGAGCTGCCTCTGGGTGTGTTCAAAGTGCCTGGGGCTGCTTCAGTTCCAAAAGCCTGGAGCGTGTTTGGGATGTGAGTTCCAGGCTGATCCTTAAACCTTAGATTGTCTGTTTTGGGGGTGTTTTTCCTTAAAAATCAGCCCTGGAAGTGGGGCAGGGCTCTGCAGAGCTGAGGGCTCCCTGCAGCCCCTCAGATCCAATTTTGCTGTTCCTGCCTCATGTTTGGGAGTTAATTTTCAGGAATTAATCTCTGGTAGCCAGGCTGAGGATGGAGAGAAACTGCCAGGGGGGTGACAACCCTGTCCCCAGCTCCTGGCAGGGCCCTTACCCAGCTGGAGGGTGATTTTGGGCGTGATGCCGACCCCTGTGGGCATCACCAGTGGGTACCACGAGGGAAAGGACAGGGAGAGATGGGAAAACTCCCAAATCCCACAGCGGGGTTCTCCCCTCATCTCTGTATCCCAAACCACCCCGTGTTTACCTGTCTATTTTTGGGGTGTGCAGGAGCAGAGGCACAGCACCATCTAGTGCTGCGGGCGCCGGGGAATCACCCAGCTGGAAAAGCAGGAGCAGGAAATCCCAGCAGCTTCCCAGCCCTGCTCTATATTCCCGGGAAAGGAGGGCAGCTTTATTTTGGGAGCTGCCGGGCTACGCCTGGGAACGGCTCCGGCCTCAGGGTGGGAGAGTTTGGGGGATTTGGGGGATGATCCGAGCAGGGATGGGGCTACAAAGGAGGAGAGAGGGGGGATGGCTCTGGAGAGAGGAAGATTTGGGTTGGTGAGGGGGGAATGAGGAGAAAATGCCACATTCCAGCCTTGGGATGTGATGCTGCAGCTGATCCCCTTGTAGGGTTTTTGCGGGGGGTAAAAAAGGAGAGTGTGGCTTTTGAGGGATGTTTGGGGGGGTTCTTGGCATCAAACCTGGGTGTAAGAGAGGAGACCGTGTCCTTTAGGGGTCCTTTGGCCCTGCAGCTGGGAATAGAAGTGGGAAAAGTGTCCTGTGGGGGCTGAGCAGCACTGGGATGGGGCAGCGTTTGTGGGAAGAGTGGTGCCTGTCCCCCTTGTCCCACTCACACCCCCAGGGACTGCCAAGGGCTGCCCACCCCCTGAATGAGACCCCAGCACTGGGTTGGGGATGAAGGAGCTGATAAAGGGATTTTTTTTTGGAGGGAAATTCCCTCTTGCACACCAAACCTCGATGCTCTTGGCTGAAGGAGTGTTTTGGGGCAGAATTTTGAGCCTTGGGATGGGGCAGAGTGAGAGCTGAGCCCCAGCTGCCACTGGGGGATCCCATGAGGGCTTTCCCGTCTTTTCCAGAGCAAACTGGTGAAGTATTTCAGCCGGCAGCTGTCCTGCAAGAGGAAGGTGGCCCTGCAGGAGCGCAATGCCAAACTGGAGGGCTTCCCCCAGCTCCTGCACTGGTTCCGCATTGTCGACATCCGGAAGGAGGTGATGGAGGTAAGGGCTGGGCATTCCCACCTGGAAAAGGGAGGGGCCTTTCCTTTCCTTTCCTTTCCTTTCCTTTCCTTTCCTTTCCTTTCCTTTCCTTTCCTTTCCTTTCCTTTCCTTTCCTTTCCTTTCCTTTCCTTTCCTTTCCTTTCCTTTCCTTTCCTTTCCTTTCCTTTCCTTTCCTTTCCTTTCCTTTCCTTTCCTTTCCTTTCCTTTCCTTTCCTTTCCTTTCCTTTCCTTTCCTTTTCCTTTCCTTCCTTCCTTCCCTTCCTTCCCTTCCCTTCCTTCCCTTCCCTTCCCTTCCTTCCCTTCCCTTCCCTTCCCTTCCCTTCCCTTCCCTTCCTTCCCTTCCCTTCCCTTTCCCTTCCCTTCCCTTCCCTTCCTTCCCTTCCCTTCCCTTCCCTTCCCTTCCCTTCCCTTCCTTCCCTTCCCTTCCCTTCCCTTCCCTTCCCTTCCCTTCCTTCCCTTCCCTTCCCTTCCCCCTTCCCTTCCCTTCCCTTCCCTTCCCCCTTCCCTTCCCCCTTCCCTTCCCTTCCCTTCCCCCTTCCCTTCCCTTCCCCCTTCCCTTCCCTTCCCTTCCCTTCCCTTCCCTTCCCTTCCCTTCCCTCCCCTCCCCTCCCCTCCCCTCCCCTCCCCTCCCCTCCCCTTCCCTCCCCTTCCCTTCCCTCCCCTTCCCCCTTCCCCCTTCCCCCTTCCCCCTTCCCCCTTCCCCCTTTCTCCTTTCTTTCTCCTTTCTCCGTTCCCCTTCCCCTTCCACATTCCCAGTCAGGCCTGGGTTTTTCTGGTGCTCCCAGAGGTTGAGCTGGGTTTGGATATACCTAAAACTGTAGAAAAACTGGAGATTAAACTTCAGTTCCTCCAGGATTTCTTGGAGATTCAGGTGGAAATTGATGGGTTTGGGTCCATGACCTGGAGAGAATGGATTCTCCCTGGTGTTCCCCGAGGTGCAGAGGATGCTCCAGGGTGATTGGTTCCTCCTCCCTCATTCCTGACCCATTCGTCCCTCAGGAAATCGCCCCTGGGCAGCTGAGCCTGGAGGATCTGCTGGACATGACCGATGACCAGGTCTGTGCCACCGTGGAGAAGTTTGGGGCCAACAGCGAGGAGTGTGCCCGGCTGAACGCGTCCCTGTCCTGCCTCCGCAGTGTCCACAAGTCCGGTGAGCGACCTCTGTCCCCTCGGGCTGCCCGGCTGGGCGGCACCATCCTGCTGTGGTGGCACCGGCAGTGTGGCTTTAATGTTGGCAGAGCTCCTGCATCCCTGGGGCTGCCTGGGATTCATTTCCTTCAGGGAACATCTGGGAACTGTGCTGGGAAAGGGGTGATGGGGGGTTGAGAGCTGGGACCCCAAACCCCCCCTGCCCTGGGCTGAGCCCCCAGCAGGGGCAGCAGGAAAGGAGGAGGAGATTCTGCCCCTCTGCCCCGCTCAGGTGAGACCCCACCTGCAGAGCTGCCCCTGGCTGTGGGGTCCCCAACATGAGAAGGATCTGGAGCTGCTGGAATGAGACCAGAGGAGGCCGTGGAGATGCTCCAAGGGGACACCTCTACCCCTGGCAAATTCCTCTCGGTGTGGTGAGGCTCCACAGAAGGATCTCCAGAGCAGCTGTGGCTGCCCCTGGATCCCTGGCAGTGCCCAAGGCCAGGTTGGACAGGGCTTGGAGCAGCCTGGGACAGTGGGAGGTGTCCCTGCTCATGGCAGGGGTGGCACTGGGTGATCCTCTGGGAATCTCTGAGGTCTTTAGGCCACCCATCCCTCTGCTCTGGAGCCAGGCTGGGAGAGCTGGGGGTGCTCACCTGGAGAGGAGAAGGCTCCAGGGAGAGCTCAGAGCCCCTTGCAGGGCCTAAAGGGGCTCCAGGAGAGCTGGAGAGGGACTGGGGACAAAGGATGGAGGGACAGGACACAGGGAATGGCTTCCCAGTGGCAGAGGGCAGGGATGGATGGGAGATTGGGCAGGAATTGTTCCCTGGCAGGGTGGGCAGGCCCTGGCACAGGGTGCCCAGAGCAGCTGTGGCTGCCCCTGGATCCCTGGCAGTGCCCAAGGCCAGGCTGGGTGGGGCTGGGAGCAGCCTGGGACAGTGGAAGGTGCCCCTGCCCATGGCAGGGGTGGCACTGGGTGAGGGCCCCTTTTAACCCAGCCCATTCCATGACTCTTACACGGTCCCCTGACCCCCGTGCCTGCAGGAGCTCGGTCAGGAGCCTCAGGGGAAAGCTCAGAGCAGCTCCAGCATCGCTTCCCGGCTGGTTCAGAGCAGAGCCCCCATTCCCAGACCCCTTCCCAGGGAACGCCCCAACCCCGCGCGCCTTTCCCGGCGCTGGATGCGCGGCTCCCGGTGCCGTGCGGTGCGGGCTGCCGGCTCCCCGGGCGGTGGCAGCAGAGCTCCGCTCTTCAATCGCTGCACGGAGCCGCTCCGGCTGCAGCTGCGCCGCCACCGGGGGCAGAGCGGGGCCGGGGCCGCCTCTGCCAGGGGAGAGACGGGGGTGCAGCGAGGGCTGGGCAGAGTCCCGCTGTGCTGACACCGTGTCCCAGCCGAGCTTGATGGGTCACAACTGAACCGTTTGGGTTGGAAAAGATCCTTTAGGAGCGAGTCCAGCCAACCCCCAGCACTGCCAAGGCCAGCACTGCCCCATGTCCCCAGGTGCCACATCCACACAGCTGTTAAATCCCTGCAGGGATGGGGATCCAGCACTGCCCTGGGCAGCTGTGCCAGTGCCTGACCACCCTTTCCGTGAAGGAGATTTCCCCAAAATCCACCCTGAGCCTCCCCTGGCCCAGCCTGAGGCCGTTCCCTCTCCTCCTGTCCCTGTTCCCTGGAGCACAGCCCGACCTGCCCCGGCTGTCCCCTCCTGTCAGGAGTTGTGCAGAGCCACAAGGTCCCCCCTGAGCCTCCTTTTCTCCAGGCTGAGCCCCTTTCCAGCTCCCTCAGCCTCTCCTGGGGCTTCAGCCCCTTCCCAGCTCCATTCCCTTCCCTGGACACGCTCCAGCCCCTCTGGCACAGCCCATCCCCATCCCCATGGTTCTGTGGTGCCAGCTTGGGAAGAGCACTGCCAGCACAGGGGGTGACTCTGGGGCAGCAGCAAACCCTGGTGATTAGGGGTCCCCAGGCCCCCATGATCTGGGGACCCCTGACCCCTCTGCTTGGCTCCTGTCCCTTCTAGAGGGGCTCCTCCAACACAGCTGCACCCCAGGGTTTGGGAGGCTGGGAATGAGCCCTGCTGGGTTTTCATCTGGGCTTTGCAGGTGTGGAGCAGCCCTTGGGGACAGCAGGGGACACTGCTGGCCACGTGACACAGTTTCAAGGAGGGGCAGCTTTGGGGGACCAGCAGTGTTCCCAGGGCACGGAATGTCCCAGAGGAGGATCCCAGCTCCAGCCTGGAGAGACCCTGGTCACATCCACCAGTTCTGGATCCTCTCCAGGCCTCCCACACGACACAGAGTGGCAGTGCCACCCCGTGCTGGGGACAGTGGCACCGGGGTGAGGTGGGGCTGTCTGAGCCCAGCCTGCCATTCCCTAGGGAGCATCCCCCCTCACTCCAGCTCCCTAAATCCAGCTCCTGCCTCCCTTCCCCTTGGCATTTCCATGAAGTCTCCCTGCTATTTGAGGAAGGGCAGCGGTGTCTCCCTGGTAGCCCTGGGAAGGCTCTTTGTTTAAACACCTCTGACTTTTAAAGGCTGCTCCAAACAAATCCCACTTTCTCTGCCCTGCTTGGCCCAGGGAATTCCCTGCTTTGGAAAATCCGCCTTGGCCTTTGGCTCGGCAGCTGCAGGAAGTTTCTCTGGTTCTTCCAGAGTTTTCCGGCTGGAGGAGATGGAAGGAGGAGGAGATGGAAGTACCGGAGGTCTGTGGGATGCTGCGGGTCCATTTGCTCCCTAATGGGGCAGCTGATGGGGCTGCCAGCATTCCTGGTGGTTCATTGAATCCCAGCAGGAGAAAGCCAGTGGGCAGGGAGTGTTTGTTTCCCATTTAACTCCATCCATCACCCCACTGCTCCCGGCGGGAGCGGCTGCTCTGTCCCTCTGGCATTGCCAGGAGGCTGCTGTGCCACTCCTGCTCTGCCAGAGCTGGATCGGGATCCTTGGAAATGCCAGCTGCTGTGGTTCTGTGCCATGCTGGAGATGCATTGTCCTGTGGATGACACAGCCTTGGGGTCAGGGAGGTGACAGGCAGAGCCCAAGGGGTGCAGGAGCTCCCAGGCACCAGAGGAGACCAAATCTCCCTGAATTTCTCGAGGATTTGGGTGTGGGAAGCTCCACCTGCGATGCCAGATGGGTTCCCTGTTCCCTGCCTCTGGCTCCATCCCAGGAATTCTGCCTCTTTTCATCCCCTGGGAAAGCAGGAGCAGAGTCCCTGCTCCGCTCCTGCTGGCAGAGAGTTGGGAACTCTGGGAGTGGGATTTCTGGCCAGGGAAGGGCAGGATGCTCCCTGGATGCCTTGGGCTGCAGGTGGGTAATGGGAGCCAACCACCCCACCCAGCTTCAGATTCCCCACGGTCCAGGCAGTGTGTTTTGGTAGGATGTGGGATTGGGATGGGCAGAGCAGCACTGCTGGGACCTTGGGAATGTCCTCCTGGGCTGTTGGGGACTGAGCAGTGATGGAGTTGCGGCTTTGGGGTGCACTAAGGGGGTGCTGTGCATCCATCCATCCATCCATCCATCCATCATCCATCCATCCATCCATCCATCCATCATCCATCC
Organism: Vidua chalybeata; assembly: GCF_026979565.1. Lineage (NCBI taxonomy): Eukaryota > Metazoa > Chordata > Aves > Passeriformes > Viduidae > Vidua > Vidua chalybeata. Next base: position 12,546,308 of record NC_071547.1, on the reverse strand, counting down.
ATCCATCCATCCATCCATCCCATCCATCATCCATCCATCCATCATCCATCATCCATCCATCCATCCATCCATCCATCCATCCATCCATCCATCCATCATCCATCATCCATCCATCCATCCATCCATCCATCCATCCATCATCATCCATCCATCCATCCATCCATCCATCCATCCATCCATCCATCCATCATCCATCCATCCATCATCCATCATCCATCCATCCATCCATCCATCCATCCATCCATCATCCATCCATCCATCCATCCATCCATCCATCCATCCATCATCCATCATCCATCCATCCATCCATCCATCCATCCATCCATCCATCCATCCATCATCCATCATCCATCCATCCATCCATCCATCCATCCATCCATCCATCCATCCATCATCCATCCAGCCATCATCCCTCCATCCCTCTGCTGGATTCCAGGGATTTTGAGCTGCTCGCTGGCTCCATGGCTCTGTGACAGTGAGGCTGGCACAGCCCTGAGGAGCTGTCTGGGAGTTTTTAGGATGGGGATGGAAAAGCATCCCGGGATGGCAGCGAGGCTCTCTTTGGATGCATTGTTGGGATTTTAGATCCACTGGGATATGACAGCCCCCCAAAGGAGCCCCAGATGCACCAACTGCCTCAGAAATGCCTTTTAATCTCTATTTTAGCTGCATTTTATCTCCTTGTGAATCAATACATTGTCCTCATCCTAAAAATGTAATTAATGAACAAGTTGCATCCTACTTAAAAGCTGGAATTCCTTGGCAGGAGCTGCAGCGGCCGATTCCGAGACGCCAAGATTTGTATTCATAAAGCAGGAATGAGGTTCAGGATTAACCTTTCCCATCCATCTTTATTTATTGAGTCGTTAATTAGAAGCCTCTAATTTCCCAGGCTGCCCCTGCCTGGGCAGGGAGCTGGAGGCTGTTTCATGGAGATGGATTTTGCCAGGATGGGCTTGGAAAAGGAGGCGCTTCCCAAGCTGAGCATCCTGGGGGCAGCAAGGAAAACCCCGGAGCATCCCATAAATCAGAGTGTGGCAAATCCAGATCAATCCCCCTGCTTCGTGGTGTTAACAAGGCTGGATTGGGCTTTCCTTGGATCCTTGGCAGTGGGGTTTTGTTTTCGGGTTTGATGTCAGAGTGGGATTAATTTAATATCAAATCCGAGCGGAGCTGTGGCTCGAGGAGTTGATGGGGTGTGACTGCTGAGGGATGTGTGCAGGTTTTTAAGTGTCCTACCGGGAAAAATGAGCTGGAATGGAATATTGATGAGCCCTGGGAAGGCTGAGGGTGGCCTGGGGACAGCGCAGGGTCAGGCAGGGTCGGGAGCAGTGAGGGAGAAGCAGGGAAAATCCCAGTTTGGAGGGAATTTGGGAGCTGTGCCGGTGCGGTGGAGAGGAGGGAAGAGTTGACTTTCCTGATATCCCCATGCTGCCAAGCTGGGGGATGCCAGAGTCCATTCCAGAGGCTGCTATCCCAGCATGTGGGTGCTGGGACCTGGGGGTTCCCAGAAAACCCTGGGCATTCCAAAAGCTCCAGTTTGGTCACCTGGGAGCAGCTTTTGGGAAGGGAAGGAGCGCTCGGAGCATCCCGAGGAGCAGCAGGGCTGCCTCGCCAGCTCCCATGGGAATTATTCCCAGCCTTCTCTTTTTAGGAAAACAAAGCAAAACTTGCTCTTTGAAGTTTGGGACAGGTGGAATTTTTCCATCTCTGGATGCATGAGCTGCATCCCAGCGCTGCCTCCTCTTCCCAGGAGTTGGTTTTCCTGTCGGTTTTTAATGGAGCTGTTTGGGAAAAGTTTCCCTGCTGAAATGGGGTGGAGGGAGGGATCTGAGGGGATCCATGATGCCAAATTCATCCAAAAGGAGCATCCAGAGGGACAGGAGAGGTGGACTGTGGGACTGGGGGGCGGCTGTGGCTGATATAAAAAAAATAATATAGTTATTATTAAATAAATACGATTATATTATATTATATTATATTATATTATATTATATTAATTATATTATATTATATTATATTATATAATATATATATATTAATATATTATATACAATATATAATATATATATATATATTATATTATATTACAATATATAATATTATATATTATATATTATATATTATATATTATATATTATATATTATATATTATATATTATATATTATATATTATATATTATATATTATATATTATATATTATATATGTGTGTTCATACACATAATTATATAGTGTATATATATAATATATATTATTAAATATATATATTTTAAAGAATATATATAATAAATTATATATTAATATTATATTAAATAAACACCGTATGTTATGATACAAAATGGTAAATAAATAAATTAACTATATTATTAAATAATATATTATAATATATCATATTTGAGATCTAAACAAAGGAAGTTTTGAGGAGCAGTCAGGGGGCCCGCCTGGGGACAAAGGGGGCAGAGGGGACTTTCCCTCCGTGCCAGCTCTCCCGGTGCTTTTCCAGCCGGGAATCAGAGCAGCAGCGGCCGGGAGCGAGCGGAATCCGCCAGCCTCTGACAGCCTCTGGAGCCAGAGCAGCTTTGGGATATTTTTGTTGGTTTTTTCCCCTCTTAAGCGCATTCCCGCTTTAAGCTGCTCCCATCGCGCTACCTGCCGCCTTCCTGCCGGGAATTAACTCCTCCCGGCTTTCCCCGGTTCTTTTTAGCCCGGACCGGGAGTTGTTGTCATTCCCGGGAGCATCGGCGGGGACACGGGGGGCGCAGGGAGATCCTCACCCCATCTTCATTAACGCCGCTAATTAGCGCCGGGCCGGCTCGGCGTTATGCAAATCAAGGCGAGCGAAGTGGCCAATGGGAAGAGCAAATTTGCATAGGCACGCGATGATTTGCATACGCTGAGATTTTTCCGATTTTTCGATTTTTTTGGTAAATATTTTTATTGCTCTCATTTTTAGTTTCATTTATTTTTACTTACTCGTCGTTCTAATGAATTATTTTATTATTAAACATTATTAGTTTTTATTTTATTTATTTTTATTTCTTATTTGTTCTAATTAATTTTAATTTATAACATTTTTACTTTTTACTTTTCATTTATTTCTACTTCTTATTCATTCTAATTAATTTGTTTTATTTTTAGAGTTTTTAATTATTATTTTTACTTTATTTTGATGTCTTTTTAATTTCACTTAAATAACTTTAATTAAAAACCTTTAAATTATTATTTAAATTATATTTTATTCTAATTTATTACTTTTAATTTATAAAAATTTTAATTAAGATTACTTTTTAAATTTCTTATTCATTCTAATGAATTCATCTTAATCTTTAAGATTTTTAATATTATTTTTTCTTTTTATTCTTTGTTGATGCATTTTTAAATATTTTACAATTATTTAGGAATTGTTTATTGCTATTTTAAAAATATTTTACAATTATTTGGGATTTTTTTTCCTGTTAATTTTTTTTCATATTTTACAATTACTTTGGCAGTTTTTTATCATTTATTTTGATGTTCTGCTCTGAGAAAATGATTCTGGCAAACTCCTCATGCCCCATCCTCCATCCCTTGCCTCAAAGCTTTCTTTCAACCCAAAGCTTTCATTTCCCAAGCCTTTCCTTTTCCTCTGGAGCTTGAACTGGAACATTCCCATGGAAAGGCCGGAGCGAGGGGAGAGGATCCAATTACCAACCCAGGCAGGGAGGGGGAAATGAGATTTGGAAAATGAGGAGATTTGGGTTTGCCTTGATGGGGGCAATCAAAAGGCCTCAAAAGCTGGGATCAAGGACCAGATTCCACACGGATCATCCCTGGGGTGCTCCAAAGGTGCTGCTTTGCTCCTGGTGGTGATGGATAATTAGGAGTGGAGAGGAGCCTCTGTTAATTGCAGCCCCCTCGTTATACAGATGGGGGTGAGGTGGGCATCAGCCTGGGCCAGGTGAGCGGTGTCACCGTCCCAGCGGGGGTGTCCCACCCCAGTGCCACCATTTGGGGTGGCAGCGGGAGCTGGTGATGGTGTGGGACATGTGGGGACACCTCCACCCCTGGCAAATTCAGAGTGGTGAGGCTCCACAGAGGCATCTCCAGAGCAGCTGGGGCTGCCCCTGGATCCCTGGCAGTGCCCAAGGCCAGGTTGGACAGGGCTTGGAGCAGCCTGGCATAGTGGGAGGTGTCCCTGCCCATGGCAGGGGTGGCACTGGATGATCCTCTGGGAATCTCTGTGGTCTTCAGGCCACCCATCCCTCTGCTCTGGAGCCAGGCTGGGAGAGCTGGGGGTGCTCACCTGGAGAGGAGAAGGCTCCAGAGCCCCTTGCAGGGCCTAAAGGGGCTCCAGGAGAGCTGGAGAGGGACTGGGGACAAGGGATGGAGGGACAGGACACAGGGAATGGCTTCCCAGTGCCAGAGGGCAGGGATGGATGGGATATTGGGAAGGAATTGTTCCCTGGCAGGGTGGGCAGGCCCTGGCACAGGGTGCCCAGAGCAGCTGTGGCTGCCCCTGGATCCCTGGCAGTGCCCAAGGCCAGGCTGGGTGGGGCTGGGAGCAGCCTGGGACAGTGGAAGGTGAGATGATCCTTAAGGTCCCTTCCCACACAAACCATTCCAAGATTCTGTAAGAAGAGAAGCTTCTTGCTGGGATGCAGTGCCAGCATGGAATAAATCATGGAATTGTTGGGTTGGAAGGAGCCTTTAGGATCATCTCATTCCATGGGCAAGGACACCTTCCACTCAACCAGGCTGCTCCCAGCCCCATCCAGCCCACCAACACTCCCAGGGATGGGATCTCTAGCACCTCCAGGGCTGAGCAGGGAATTCCCATCCTCTGTCCCACCGCATGGCCATGTCTCTGTGCCCTCTCCAGGCGGGAGCCTCTCCAAGCAGGACTGGACCATCCAGTGGCCGAGCACGGAGCCGGGCAAGGAGAACAGCCCCGGCTGCCCCGCGGAGCCGGGACCCTGGGGCAGGACGCACCTGAGCCCCAAGGTCCAGCCCAAGTGCGGGCAGCACCACTGCCACGCCAGCTCGTCCCACGGCCCCATGTACACCCACGTGGACCGCCTGACCGTGGAGGGCCACCCGGGGCTGTGCCCACCCCTGGAGTCCGGCCACCGCTCCCTGCCACCGTCCCCCCGGCAGCGCCACGCCGCGCACACCCCCCCGCGCACCCCCAACATCGTCACCACCATGACGCCGCCGGGGACCCCGCCCGTGCGCCGCAGGAACAAGCTGAAGCCCCCCGGGACGCCCCCGCCCTCGTCGCGGAAGCTGATCCACCTCATCCCGGGATTCACGGCGCTGCACCGGAGCAAATCCCACGAGTTCCAGCTGGGGCACCGCGTGGATGAGGCGCACACCCCCAAGTAAGTGGTGCCCCGGGTGCTGGTGCGTGTTGGGGGGGATAAACCTCATCGCAGCGCCCTGGAAAAAGCACATTTATCCCTAAATGTCGGTGTTTTGTCTGGAGGTTTTGCGCGGAAATTCCTTTTTTGCAGCTCCTTGCGGCGGGGATGTTGTGGGACGGTGCTCTGCTGCCCCGGAATCTTATTTTGGGGTGGATGGGGAGCGGGGATGTTGTGGGATGGCGTTCTGCTGCCTCGGGATCTCATTTTGGGGTGGACGGGGAGCACCCAGGGGCTCAGGATTGCTGCCTGGCAGTGCCGGAATGTGGGATGGGAGGGCTGGATTTTCCAGCTGCTGCACGGGAACGGCCGTGAGGACTGCGTGGGGGAGTGAGTGCACGCTGGAGAGAGATGGCAATAATCTTATGGATATGTGGATTTAGAAATCCTCGTGGAGAGGACAGTTTCTGTTCTGGAGACCCCCCGGGATCTTCCCCATCCCTGGCGGTGCTCAGAGCGCGCTCTCCAGGCTCTGCCACATCCCCGCGGCTCCTGCTCTGTGGCTCCGCTGCCGGCAGAGGCTGCTGCTGGGCAGGGAAAGGATTCTCTGGCATCACCACATTCCCTCCCCATCCCTTTCCATCCCTTTCGGCGGCCCCGCTCGGAAAACCTTTCTCCTACCATGGCATGGGGTGGCAGAGGGGACTCGTGGCCACTTTGGGACATCACCTCCTCTCCCTGAGGGTGGTTCGGGATGGAGCTGGTCCAAAGCAGGATCCCAGGACAAACTGCTCTTTTCATCCCAAAAATTTAGGGTTCTTGAGCATAAAAAGGCCGTGCCAGAATCCTGGAAGAGTCCCCTGAGGGCTCTGGAGGGAGCATGGATGCCTTGGCACAGCACAGACCCTCTGGCCTATCCGTGGTGTTTGGGCAGCTCCAGCTGGGACACGGGAAGGGTTAAATCCACTGAGGTGCTCCCAGTGCCCGACCTGGAGCTCCCCTTGTTGGGGCAGAAGGAACCAGGGTGGGTTTGGGGGTGGCAGATGTGTCTGGTGGCCTCAGCATCGCAGTGTCACTTGTCCCCCGGGCTGTGGCAGCCATCATTGCACGAGGTGAGGGTGATCATCCACCCACCTTTTCCCCTGAGCTGGGAATTTTTGGTTCCCAAAGGCTTTTAGCTTTTGGGAACAAAGCCATTTCAGCTGGAAAATGCCTCCTGAAAGGCCACCCTCCCCCTCGTGCTTAGGCACTGGAGAAGTGTTTGCTTTGTTCTGTCCCCAGGAGCACCCCCGTGTCCCCAGGGAGCATCCCCGCATTCCTGGGGAGCAGCCTCTCCCTTCTCCTGCTTTTCTCGGCATTCCAGCCCCCAGTCATGCTCTACCTCAGCTGGAGAAGGTCTCACTGAAGGCAGAGCTTGCCCTGTTTGGCCCCTGGTTTGTCCCTGGATATTCCCTGCTGATCCTGAGCTGAAATTGCTGGGCACCACCGGGAAGGGAGCGCTGGAGATGCTGGGAAAGCTGGATACGGTCAGACAGGGATCAAAGGAATCCAGGTTTGGGCTGGAAGAGACCTTAAAACTCACGTCATTCCAAGGGCAGGGACACCTTGCAGCACTCGTGGTCACCCTGACATGGAGCTGGACACCATTAAATCTTCTGGCCACTGATTCCCCAGTGTGGGGATGGGGTGCCCAGAATTCCCTGCAAAGGGAAGGAACAGGGAAGGGCGTGGAGATGGAAATGTCACACGGGGTGACACAAACAGTGGTGTCCCCTCTGCCTTCATCACTCTCTGCCTTCCTGGCACAGCTGTGGCTGCCCCTGCATCCCTGGAATGTCCCAGGTCAGGCTGGACAGGGCTCGGAGCAGCCTGGGACAGTGGAAGGTGTCCCTGCCCATGGCAGAGGTGACACTGGATGAGCTTTGAGATCCCTTCCCACCCAAACCATTCCATGATTCCTTTGCCTGACTGCAGCCGGTTCTCCCAGTGTCCCCAGTACTCTCTTCCCAGTGGTGCTAGGCAATTTCACCTCCTGATTGGGGAATTAATCAAGGAAAGAGCCAATATTGACAGGACCCCGTTGTGCTCCAGGGGCCGCTGTGCCGGGTTGGATCCGGATTCCTGCAAACCTCTTGGAGAAGCAGGGAACTTCATTTTCTCTAATGGCACTTAATGATTTTGCAGGAGACAACCACTAAATCCTGCCTGCTAATCCCATTAGTGGTTCGGGATTGTAATTAGTGCATTAAAGAGGCAGCTTCGTCTTTTTTCCCTCTTTTTTTCCAGCACAGCCCTGCTGGAGTGGAAGCTGTTTATTAGCCTGAATGAGGTGGAAAATGCCTGGCACAGATAAAAAGTGGATTAAAATTGAAATATTTTCAGGCTCTTCTCAGCTAATTGTTATTTTATAGCTGTGGCCATGGAATTTGAGGATGGGTTTTTTTTAATGCCACACTTTTACAGTGTCCCTGAAGTCTGAGTCCTCTGTGCTTCCTGCAGGAGGGAGCTCATCCCTGGAGGAGGATTTGGAACCTTCCTTGATCAACCCCTTCTGGGGTTTAGTTGTGCCCCTGGGCCCTTGGGTTGCTTTGGATTGGGGTTTTCTGCTCCCCATCTCCTGTTCCAGCATAGAAAGAGGGGCTGGACATGGAGAGCTGAGAGTTTGAGGACATTCCTGGGGATCCCAAGTGCTGGGTGGGTTCTCCTGGAGTGATTTGGGGTGGAGATTTACCCCTATCCTGCTTGATCTCTGCAAGGACCCTTCTGCGACCCTCCCAGGAGAGAGATTGGTGTCCTTCAGGTTGATTTATGGAATGATTTGGGTGAGAAGGGATATGAAGGAGCATCTTGTCCCACCCCTGGCATGCCAGGGACACCTTCCACTGTCCCAGGCTGCTCCAAGTGTCCAGCCTGGCCTTGGGCACTGCCAGGGATCCAGGGGCAGCCACAGCTGCTCTGGGCACCCTGTGCCAGGGCCTGCCCACCCTGCCAGGGAACAATTCCTTCCCAATATCCCATCCACATCCCTTGCCCTCTGGACACATTCCCTGTGTCCAGTCACATTCCAAAGTCCCTTTATCCCTCCCCAGCTCAGGATGGGGTGAAACGGGCTCTGGGGAGCCAGGGGTGACTTTGGCAGAAGGAGAAATCTCTCTCCCCATGAGCTGTGGGTTGGGATTGATGGAGTGGAGCCCTCAGGGTTCTCTGGGGCTGCTCCCCCCCGGATTTTTCCACCTTAGCACAGACAGAAAATAAAACACCACCATTTATTTGTGACAGCAGCAGCAGTGACCGGGTCCCCTCCCGAGCAAGGCCACCGTGTACTGCTTGATTCCCGATGACAGCTCATAAACTCCTTTGTATGTTGTGTTTTGGATCTTATTCCCAGCGTTTAATCCATCATTTCTGTGTGCCAAGACCTTCTGAGGCAGGGGTTAAGTCTGATTTTTTTTTTTTGGAGCTCCCAGCCTCAAATTTTCCTGCACGGAGTCTTCAGCTGTCGACCGTAACTCCGAGGTATGGAACATTACTCCTGAAAAGATCCCCTGACTTCCATAAATCCACAACCCATAAACATCTCAGCAATGGTCCTGAAACGGAAACAAAACATTGAGAGTGGCTGATAAAATAATGCCCATTTAATACCTCATGAATTCCACGGGCCATTGGAATCTCTCATGGATAGTTAATGATTATCCATCAACCAGGAGCCAGGAAAGAAACAAACTCGGAACGGGAGATCTCAAAAATCCGTGAGTTGGGGAACAGAAATCCAGCTCGTTAAGGGACCCTTGGAAGGGCTGTCCGAGGCATCTGCCCTGGGGTGGGTGGACTTTACCCTTAGACCCATCCTTTGGCCCATCTTCTGTCCTTTGACCTCTACCTAGGCCCACCCATCATCCTTGGACCCATCCTTAGACCTTATCTTTCATCTTTAGACTCCCCTTGAACCCATCCTTCATCCTTGGACCCCTCTTTAGACCTGGCCTTTGGCCCCTTCTTTGTCCTTTGGCCCATCCTTTATCCTTTGACCTCTACCTAGACCCACCCATCATCCTTGGACCCATCCTTAGACCAGTCCTTCATCTTTAGACTCCCCTTGAACCCATCCTTCTTCTCTGGACCCCTCATTAGACCTGGCCTTTGTCCTTGGGCCCATCCTGTGTCCTTTGACCTGTACTTAGACCTTTTCTTTGTACTTAGACATATCCATCATCCTTGGACCCATCCTTAGACCCATCCTTCATCTTTAGACCTGTCCTTGGACTCATCCTGGGATCCCTCATTAGACACTTGAATCCTTTGGCCCATGCTTAGACTTTTCCTTTGTACTTAGAATCATTCTTCATTTTTAGACCCATCCTTCATCTTTAGACCCATCCTTCATCTTTAGACCTGCCCTTGAACCCACCTTTCATCCTGGGACCCCTCATTAGACCCGCCCTTTTAACCTTTTTAATTTTTTTCAAATTTTTTTCTATTTTTTTTTCCAATTTTTTATCCTTTGGCCCACCCTCCCTTCTTTGATCCATCCTTCATCCTTTGGCCTGTACTTGGACTTTTCCTTTGTACTTAGAACCATTCTTCATTTTTAGACCCATCCTTAGACCTATCCTTCATCTTTAGACCTATTCTTGGACCCACCCTTCATCCTGGGACCTCACATTAGACCCATCCTTTGTCCTTTGGCCCATCCTTAGATCCTTCATCCATTCACCCATTTTTGGAGCCCTCCTTCACCTTTAGGCCTGTCCTTGGACCTGTCCTTCATCCTTGGACCCCTCCTTAGACCCACCCTTTGATCCATCCTTTCTTCCTTGACCCACCCTTTGTCCTTTGACTCATCCTTAGACACATCCTTCATCCTTGGACCCCTCATTAGACCCACTCTTCATCTTTTAGCCCATCCTTCTTCCTCTGACCCATCCTCAGACCCATTCTTCTTCCTCTGACCCCTCCTCAGATCCATCCTTCTTCTTCTGACCCCTCCTCAGATCCATCCTTCTTCCTCTGACCCCTCCTCAGACCCATCCTTCTTCCTCTGACCCCTCCTCAGATCCATCCTTCCTCCTCTGACCCCTCCTTACACCCATCCTTTGTCTTTCAGGCCTGTCCTTTGACCCATCCTTCATCTTTGGACCCCCCCTTAGACCCATCCCCTGACCCACCCTTCATCCCTGCCCCTTGTGAAGGGGAGCTGAGCCCAAACCCTCCTCCACTTCCCAGCTGTGGCTGTCTGGCCAGATCCATGGACTCCGTGGCCCTCAAGGAACGTCCTCTGGGAAGCAGCTGGAGAGGGCGGATGGGAGCACGACCCGACGGGGCTGAGCCCCAGGGATGTGCAGAGTTCCAGCGTGCAGCAGCTGCTGGACAGGACGGGACATTTTTGTGGTGCACCTAGGTCAGGTTTGGGCTGGCATGAGGCTCCTCCAGCTCAAGGCAGCTGGATTTTGGCTAAATTTTCCATGAATTCTCCTTATCCTGTGTTGCTGCAGTGGCATTCTGGGTGTGGGTGTTTCCCTGGTGGAAAAACCTGTTGGTTCAAAGCTTTCTGAGGGTTCATTTCCTTCCCTTTTGCCCCATTGGTGCTGAGGTGTTTTTTTTGAGGGATTTTTCCAGACTGGGATGAGGATTTCCTGGCTGGGTGAAGTCAGACGTGAAGTTCAGATGTGAACTGGTGATAGAGCACATGCCCAGTTTCTTCTTTTCCTTTTTCCTTGAATTATTTCCAACTTTAACTTTAGACACCGGGGGCGCTTTTCTCCATCCCACACTACAAATTCCTGACAACGGGATATTTCCTGTGGCACTTGGCCAAGTCTACTGCCCAACTGGGGCCATCAAGGCAGAGAGGTGAAAAACTGAATCCCAGACCTCCAAAAACCTGGGAGCAGAGGGAACAGAGGTGAAAAACTGAATCCCAGACCTCCAAAAACCTGGGAGCAGAGGGCACAGAGGTGAAATACTGAATCCCAGACCTCCAAAAACCTGGGAGCAGAGGGTACAGAGGTGAAAAACTAAATCTCACTTCTCCAAAAACCTGGGAGCAGAAGTCTTCTCCACCATCCCCACCCCATCGAGCAGCCCGTGCCTAGCCTGTGCCTCAGATTTAATCATTTAAGCTGGTCCTAAATAGGCCCTGATGGGTCATTAATTCTGCTGCTCTGCAACCTTGATAATAATGATGTTTCCCCTTGTAGCAATTCTCGTCCACCTGGTGGATCGATGATTTGATGTTCTGCATGGGCAGGATTCAGGAGAGCATCCAGGCAGCTCCTGTGACATTCCCCAGCTTTGGAAAGGCAGGTGGGCTCCTGGTGTTGGGGATGAGCAGGAGATTGATGTTTGCAGAGCAGGTGGATGCAGCAGGACGTTGCCAACGTGTGGAAATAATCCATATGGAGCATCTTCCCAAGGTGGGCACTGGCACCTGGCTTGTCCCAGCCCTGGGTGGCAGCAGGAGCAGGGCAGTGCCCATCCTCTGTGACTCACCTCAGATCATGGGGTCACTTTTGGGTCCTCATGACAAGGAGGACCTGGAGGGGCTGGAGCGTGTCCAGGGAAGGGAAGGGAGCTGGGAAGGGGCTGGAGCCCCAGGAGAGGCTGAGGCAGCTGGGAAGGGGCTCAGCCTGGAGAAAAGGAGGCTCAGGAGGGACCTTGTGGCTCTGCACAACTCCTGACAGGAGGGGACAGCCGGGGGGGGTCGGGTCTGCTCCAGGGAACAGGGACAGGAGGAGAGGGAATGGCCTCAGGCTGGGACAGGGCAGGCTCAGGGTGGAATTTGGGAAAATTCCTCCTGGAAAGGGTGGTCAGGCACTGGCACAGCTGCCCAGGGCAGTGCTGGATCCCCATCCCTGCAGGGATTTAACAGCTGTGTGGATGTGGCACCTGGGGACATGGGTGGACTCCATGATTTCAAAGATCTTTTCCAACCTAAAGGATCCCTCTTTTCAAACCTAAAGGATTCCATGATCTCCACGCTGTTATTTATCCTGAAATCAGAGCCCAACCTGGAACTTCAGCGAGGGGGAGAGCGTGGCAGTGGGGGAATTTGGAGAGCAAAATGAGCAGCATCTCTCCCTGTGCGTCCAAATCATCCCCCTGATTAATCTCACTGCCGCTGCTGGTGAGCCAGGGCTGTGGAGCTGTGCACAGCTCCTGGAATGTGTCCAGCTCCCTCAAAGGATGGTTTGCACACCGTGAGGTGACAGTGATGAGTGGCCCCCGTACCAACCTGGCTCCGTGCTGGAATTATCCCACTGCTCCGGGCTGTGGCGCTCCTTAGCAGAGTCATTAATGTTAATTACGGCCCTGCTATTCCATCCAGAGCGCTGGAGCTCAGAGGAGAAACTTCTCACCGTGTCCTTTAATGAGGAGTTGAGGATCCTTCCAAAGCCAGACGGGCGTGAGGATGAATTTAGATAAGGATTGACATCCTGGGAGAGGTGGCACCGCATTCCTGGTGCTCCTGCTGCCCAGCTGGGAGGGAGGGCACGGAGAGGGCAGGGGCTGTGGGCAGTGTCCGGGGTGGTGGCCAGGAGAGGGACTGACCACTGATGGTCTTGGCAGAGCCTAAGCTCTGCCCAGCTCTGTCTTCCAGCTGGACCTGTGCAGGAAAGTCAGGGAGCAGCTCCCCTCTTCACTTTGTGGTTCAAGAGGTTGGTGGGAGCTTCTCCTGACCCTCCTGCCACCCCAGCCCTGACCTGCCCTGACCAAGCCTGGCTGGGTTGGCCAAGTGCTCCAGGGGATTCCTTGGCAATAATGGGATGAAAACCAAAGGCAGGGAGTGCTCCTCAGAGTCCAGAGGAGCTCACAGAGCTGCTCCAAGGGCTGGAGCCCCTCTGCTCTGGAGCCAGGCTGGGAGAGCTGGGGGTGCTCACCTGGAGAGGAGAAGGCTCCAGGGAGAGCTCAGAGCCCCTTGCAGGGCCTAAAGGGGCTCCAGGAGAGCTGGAGAGGGACTGGGGACAAGGGATGGAGGGACAGGACACAGGGAATGGCTTCCCAGTGCCAGAGGCAGGGATGGATGGGATATTGGGAAGGAATTGTTCCCTGGGAGGGTGGGCAGGCCCTGGCACAGGGTGCCCAGAGCAGCTGTGGCTGCCCCTGGATCCCTGGCAGTGCCCAAGGCCAGGCTGGACACTGGGGCTTGGAGCAGCCTGGGACAGTGGAAGGTGTCCCTGCCATGGCAGGGGTGGGATGAAATGGGATTTCAGGTCCCTTCCATCCCAAACCATTCCAGGATTGTCCAGTCTGGGGCGGATCTGCCCCACCTGGCTGAGGCTGTGGGCTCTGGGGATGGGGAAACCCCCTCAGGGTGCCCCTGGGGCTGAATCCCTGTGGAAGCTTCTCCATCTAAAGGAGACTCAGCCCCAGAAGCCCTGGCTGGCCCCAGCTCACCCTCACTGCCCTTGGGTGGCCCTCAAAGAAACGTAACGGTGGCAACCAAGAAAACAGAAGGGGCTTAATGAGAAACAGCTCCAGCTCCAGGATCCTGGCAATTACCTCTTCCAGCTCCTTCCTGCCCCTGTCTGCTCCCAGTGCTGTTCCTGCAGCCCCGAGGAGGAGACAGGCGGGGGGAACCTGTTTGGCTCAAATTCCCTTCAAAGAATTTCCCAGCTTTATAATTTGCAGCTGTAATAAAAAAGTTCCACTTTGTGCTTGGAAAAGAGAATAATAGATCAGTCAGACTCGAGCCTGGAAATTCAGGCATCCAGGGAAGTGGGGACAGGCACTTGGATAAATATTTAACTGCTGAGGCTTTGATATGAAGGAGCTGCTTTTCCTCTGGCTGGGGAAGGGAGGGATTGTTACCTCTTTATGGGAATGAGGAGGATAAATGGGACATCTGGAGGATATTCTGTGTTTATTTCTTTATCTCAACCCCAGCTCGTTTGGGAGTGTGAACATTGTGTGGCGCTTGCTCAGGTTTGGGTGGAGAATGAAGGAATTTCAGCTTTTCAGGCAGGTTCAAAAAATCCACTGCCTTGAAAGCTGAAAATCCTTAAGAAGCTGGTGCCATCCTGAGTGCACCAGAGGGATTTGGGATGTGGGATGGCACTGGGCACGGAGCTGTGTGTTTATCCCAGTGCCAAAGGTGACCTGGTGCCTTCTTTCCTGACTGAGACGGCTCCAGCTGGGCTGGTTTTGATCCCAACTCTCCAAGGCTGTTTGGGAATGCTCAGACTCCTTAGCCAGGGTGGGTTTTTTAATGGTTTATTTGGGAATCTTTGGAGAAAAAGATCAGATTTTGCCATCTGTGTGCCAGTATGGGAACAGGAAGGGAGAAGTGGCAGAAGTTCTGGAGAGGGGCTTTGGTAAGGAGGGACAGGGCACAGAGCATGGCTTCCCACTGCCAGAGGGCAGGGATGGATGGGAAATTGGGAAGGAATTGTTCCCTGAAAGCACAGATTGAAGCTGTGGCTGCCCCTGGATCCCTGGGACAGTGCGAGGTGTCCCTGCTCATGGCAAGGTTGGGATAAAATGATCTTCAAGCTCCCTTCCCACCAAATCATTCTTGCCTGAAAGAATGCCAGAGTGAATCTGAGGCTTTTCTTCCTTTATTTTTGCCATTCCAAAGAATGCCAGAGTGAATCTGAGGCTTTTCTTCCTTTTTTTGCCATTCCAGTGGATGCTGCTGGTGTAGGAGGCACGGGGGCAGCACTTCACCTGCTCCTTGCTCTGATTTAATCGGGAATATTGTGCAATTAAACCACTCCAAAAGCCATAAATCTTCAGTGCTGAATCCCGGCCGGGGCCACGCGCTCCCGGCCAGGCTGCAGCGATCTTTAATCCTTTGCAGTTGAAATACCAATGAGAGGATTTTTTTTTTTTTTTTTTTTTTTTTTTTTTTTTGTTCCCACTCTATTTCCCTTCCTTTAAGAGCAATGCTTGTGTGGAAATTGGTGTGTGCTGGCAAGGAGCAAAGTGGTGAATAAAACATCACCTGGCTCCAGCGGCTGCAGGGGCAGCTCCTGCCTTGTGGTTAAATTTTAAATTAAACCCGTTTTAATTCTTTTAAACGGCAATAAGAATGGAAGTGACAACAAATGCCTGCAGAGCAGGTTGCTACTTACTCAATTTCCGGGTTTTTTAAGAGTTGGGAATGGAGGTTGAGCGCTGCCAGAGCTGAGGAATGGTTGGGATGCCCTTTGGGATGCTTTTTGGGATCAGCCATATTCCGGGAGCATCACAGCCCTGTGAACATTGGATTTTTGCTCCCTGTAACACATGGATCCCACCGTGCCCATCCTCACATTCCAGCTTCTCCCAGCACATCCTGCTCTTCCAGACACCAAAGCACCTTGGCACATCCCAGCAGGGCAAAACCTCGCCAGGCTCCTTTCTGTGGAAATCCTATAACGCCTTTCTGTGGAAATCCTATAACATCCACCCTCCCCGCCCCGCGCGCCGCTGTCAATCCCTGCCCTCCCGCCGGCTCCTGAAAGCAGTGACGGGCCCTTTGTCCTGGTGTCTGCTCCTGTTTTTCAGCGCCTGTTGAAACCCTCTGTTTTTTTCCCCCAAAGCCGGTGATAAGCGTTTGACTGATCCCACCGAGCAGGCGGGGATGAGCCATTCAGGCAGGATTGACACCTAAAGGGATTTGCATTAAACACTTCAAACTCGCTCGGCTTTTTTATTTTATTTTATTCCCCATTTTTATTTTTTTTTATCTGTCATTATACATTTTGCAAATTCCTGCATGAAATTACGGCCCCAATCGCTGGCATTCACCCATCTGAGAAGGAATCGCTCCCGGCACTGATTTTCCCGAGCATCCCGAGGCAGGAATTAGCCCCGACGAGCTCTGCCTTGCGGGCTTGGTTTGGGCTCTGCCGGCCGAGGGATGCACGGGATAAAGGAGGAAAATGAGGAATTCTGGGTCTGCAGAGGGTTACCGGGTGTGAGAGGTGAAGGAGAGGGGGATGCTGGGGGTGCTCACGATGTGCCAAGGGACGAGATGCGGGATTTTGGGAAAGGTTTGGGGAGCCAAGGGCTGCATGGAACAGGGGTTGATCTCAATGTGCTGCTGGGGACCTGCAGCGAGGGGTAGAATCCCGGGAATACCCAGCTTTGGAGCCTTCTGGAGCAGGGAAGAGGATGGGACAACCGTGGAGAGTGGCAAAGGAAATAGTGGGAGATGTCCAGATTTCGGGATCTGCTCCAAATCTGGCAGGGAAGATACCCTTGGCCCGTGGTGGCATTTTCCTGCCATCCCTGGAGGGTGCTCTGGGTGTCTCCCAGATTTTGGGGGGCTCTAAGCCTCGAGACGGACCAGGTGTGGTTCTCTCTGTTCCCTCAAAACGCTTTGGAGCCAAAATAAAAAATATCTGCTCCATAATCCTGCCTCTCTTTCCCGAAGCAGGGTTGACTTGGACCTTATCGCTATGGAAAATTGAAATTAGGTGGACGTTTTCCCTTGGTTTTTTTTTCCTTCTGTTTGGTTGGGGTTTTTTTGGGGTTTTTTTATTCCCCCTTTTTGCCTCTGCTGTCCTTGTGGAACTGGAAGCCTGGCACAGGGAAGAGGGTTCGCCCTGCCCAGCTGGGATGGGGAATTTAGGCTGGGAGGACCAGGATGCATTTCCAACATGTTTTTCCCCACTTTGGGTAAATGAGAGGAGGATGGAAATGTTTGCCTTGGACACTTCCAGGGATCCAGGGGCAGCCACAGCTTCTCTGGGCACCCTGTGCCACAGCCTGCACACCCTCCTGGGGAAGAATTCCTTCCCAAAATCCCATCTAAATCTCCCCTCTTTTAGTTTGAAAGCCTTTCCCTTTGTCCTGTCACTATGGAATCATGGAGTGGTTCGGGCTGGGAAGGACCTTGGAGATTATCTCGTTCCAACCTGTGTAGGAGAATGGATGATGGATGGATGATGGATGGATGGATGGATGGATGGATGGATGGATGGATGGATGATGGATGGATGGATGATGGATGGATGGATGATGGATGGATGGATGGATGATGGATGGATGGATGGATGATGGATGGATGATGGATGGATGGATGGATGATGGATGGATGGATGATGGATGGATGATGGATGGATGGATGATGGATGGATGGATGGATGATGGATGGATGATGGATGGATGGATGATGGATGGATGGATGGATGGATGATGGATGGATGATGGATGGATGGATGATGGATGGATGGATGAGGGATGGATGACGGATGGATGGATGGATGGATGATGGATGGATGGATGATGGATGGATGGATGGATGGACGGATGGATGGATGGATGAATGGATGGATGATGGATGGATGGATAGATGGATGATGGATGGATGATGGATGGATGGATGATGGATGGATGGATGAGGGATGGATGATGGATGGATGGATGGATGGATGATGGATGGATGATGGATGGATGGATGGATGGATGGATGGATGGATGATGGATGGATGGATGGATGGATGGATGATGGATGGATGGATGGATGATGGATGGATGATGGATGGATGACGGATGGATGGATGGATGGATGGATGATGGATGGATGGATGGATGGATGGATGGATGGATGGATGGATGATGGATGGATGATGGATGGATGGATGATGGATGGATGGATCCATGGATGGATGGATCCATGGATGGATGGATGATGGATGGATGGAGGATGGATGGATGGATGGATGATGGATGGATGATGGATGGTGGATGGATGGATGATGGATGGATGGATGGATGGATGGATGGATGGATGGATGATGGATGGATGGATGGATGATGGATGGATGGATGGATGGATGGATGGATGGATGGATGATGGATGGATGGATGGATGGATGGATGGATGATGGATGGATGGATGATGGATGGATGGATGATGGATGGATGGATGGATGGATGGATGGATGGATGGATGATGGATGGATGGATGGATGGATGATGGATGGATGATGGATGGATGACGGATGGATGGATGGATGGATGGATGATGGATGGATGGATGGATGGATGGATGGATGGATGGATGGATGGATGATGGATGGATGATGGATGGATGGATGATGGATGGATGGATCCATGGATGGATGGATCCATGGATGGATGGATGATGGATGGATGGAGGATGGATGGATGGATGGATGATGGATGGATGATGGATGGTGGATGGATGGATGATGGATGGATGATGGATGGATGGATGATGGATGGATGGATGGATGGATGGATGGATGGATGGATGGATGATGGATGGATGGATGATGGATGGATGGATGGATGGATGGATGATGGATGGATGGATGGATGGATGGATGGATGGATGGATGATGGATGGATGGATGATGGATGGATGGATGGATGATGGATGGATGGATGGATGGATGGATGATGGATGGATGGATGATGGATGGATGGATGGATGGATGGATGGATGGATGGATGGATGGATGGATGGATGATGCATCGATGATGGAGGGATGGGTGGATGACCCCTCATGGCAACAAGAACTTTATGAGGTGCCCATGACTGGCCTCATCTCCAGCCCTGCCCCAAGGATGGTTTTTGACCCTTTTTTGCCCAAGATGCCCCAAACAGGGCTTGGTTTGCTCCATGTCCCTCAGGCACTCCTTGTCCCCAAGCCAGGGGACAGTGTCCCCTGTCCCTGTGAGCCCCCTGTGCCAGGGGGACAGCCTGCTCCTCTCCATGGTTTGGTTCCTGCCCCTCTTCCCTCAGGGTAGGGATCAAAGCCATGGGGAGAGAGGCAGCCAGCCCAGTCACCCAGTTGGATCCTGGTGTTTATTATTCTTTATTATTTTTTCTTCTCCTGAAGAAACAGAGAGAGGAAAAAAAATATCTCTCTGTCCAAAATCACTCATCCTTCCTAATAATGAGAGCTGTCAGCAGCCCTGCTTGGCAAGGAAATGATGCTCGCAGTAAATATTTGGTCTGGAACTGATTTATGGGTGGAAAAAAACGAGATTAGTGCTTAATCACTGCCTTTCAGGAAGGGCTTTGGGCCGGGGTTGAGCTGAGGGGGAGCTGGGGCCATGCCAGGGAAGCAGCACTTGGATTTTTGGTTGAGACCCCATGGTTGGGTTGGGATTGAACAGCAGCAGGTGAGGGCATGGACTGGATTTGGGGCCACCAGGCAAGATTAGATGGGATATTGGGAAGGAATTGTTCCGGGTGAGGGTGGGGAGGCCCTGGCACAGGGTGCCCAGAGAAGCTGTGGCTGCCCCTGGATCCCTGGAATGGTTCCAGGCCAGGCTGGAGCAGCCTGGGACAGTGAAGGTGTCCCTGCTCATGTCCTTTAATGAGCCCTAATGTCCCTTCCCACCCAACCCATTCCATGACTCCATGACCATCAGCTGTGGGGCTGACCCCAAGGAGTTCCAAGCCCAGAGAGCCGCTCAGCTGGACCAGCCTGGAACCATCCACCCCATCCTGAGCCCAGCACACCCAAAGAGGTCCTTGCAGCCACCCTAAGCACAGCAGCAGCTTTCCTGTGTGAGGAAATAATTAACTTATTAGAGGATGGTTTAATTTTTTTCATTAAGAGGCCATTTCCTATCGCCTGGCAGGGCCAGATGCCCCTGGGCACCGCTGGGAGTGGTGGGACATGCTCAGCTCCAGAGCCTGCCCACCCTGCCAGGGAACAATTCCTTCCCAATATCCCATCCATCCCTGCCCTCTGGCACTGGGAAGCCATTCCCTGTGTCCTGTCCCTCCATCCCTTGTCCCCAGTCCCTCTCCAGCTCTCCTGGAGCCCCTTTAGGCCCTGCAAGGGGCTCTGAGCTCTCCCTGGAGCCTTCTCCTCTCCAGGTGGGCACCCCCAGCTCTCCCAGCCTGGCTCCAGAGCAGAGGGGCTCCAGCCCTTGGAGCAGCTCCGTGGCCTCCTCTGGACTGGCTCCAGCAGCTCCAGGTCCTTCCTGTGCTGGGACACAGAGTTGGATGCAGTTCCCATTGGGATGCAGGGATTATGGATGGAACATTCCGGGGATCCTTGAGCTGTTGCACTGCCAGGATGTTCTCGAAGGATCTCTGTCCCAAATGCTGCAGATCTCCAGCGGGCTGAGCTGCCTTTCCCAGGGCTGTCTCTCTGCTCCTGACTCCATGGCAGCCGGAGCGGGAGCGGATGAGCTGGAGCGGCTCCGCAGTGCCAGGATCCTGCAGCCCAGCGCATCTGAGCTGCCAGTGCCACTCTGCATCCCAAATCCTTCCGGTCTGGTGCAGCTTTGGGATCATCTGAGCCAGCAGGACAACACTGGGCCTTGTCCCAGTGTGGAAAAATGGGACAGGAGGGAGAAGCGGGCGACTCCTCCCCACTGCTCTGCAGAATTTCATTTCTGAGGAATTTCTCCCAGTGCTTCGGGTTGTCCACACCACAGCCCTGTGCCTTGACAAGCTGATTCCTGGGAATCTCTTGGGGTCCCTCACATTCTCCACTGCAGCCCACCTTTGCTTGGGCCCTATATTTGATATAGTGACATTAAATGTGACCATTTAGGGGATTTGACAAGGTCAAATCCCGTGGCTGACAGGCTTTTGGACTAAATGATTTTTTTTCCACCCAGGTTCTCAGGAGGAAAAGCTCTGAAATGCTCCTTAATGAAAATTGCCTTTGTTTGATGGCAGAGAGGGATTGGGAATTCTCATGGGGAAGTGGGACTAATTATCACATGGAAGATGATGCAACAACACCCCCATCCCACGGGTGCCACCAGCCCGTCCCCAACTCCTTTCCCTTCACTTTCCCCTCCTTTTTCCTCTTTTCCCTCCCAGAGTCAAGAAGAAGAACAAACCCCTGAACCTCAAGATCCACAACAGCGTGGGGAGCTGTGAGAACATCCCGGCCCAGCGCTCCCCTCTCCTCTCCGAGCGCTCCCTGCGCTCCTTCTTTGTGGGGTACCCGCCCTTCCTGCCCTCCACTCCGCCCGTCCACACTGAAGCCACCTTCTCAGCAAGTAAGTGCCCGTGGCCCCTTCGGATCCCTCTTCCAAGGGGTGGGAGATGCCAAGCAGAGGGTGGGAGTGGGCACTTTTGGAGCCAATGGTTTGGAGGACGTTGGTTGAGCGTTGTGGAATGAGCCCAGCCCTTGTGGAGGTGCCTCATGTTGGTGTTTAGAGATCTGTGGGTGCTTCTGGGCAAAGATAGCCCCAAAAACTGGATTATTTCTGGTTTTTGGGAAAGCCACAAGGTTTCTGTGCTGTCTGGGTTGGTGGCACTGCCTGGATGTCACCTAAAAGTGACTTTTGTGAGGGCTGCTTTTTAAACCTTTGTGGTGTCACCTCCCCTGCTTGCTGGATGTGGAGCTGATGTGGAGTTTTGGGAAGCCAGTTCTGGTGCCGACCCCATGGAGCTGATCCCAGCAGCCAGCCCTGATCCCACCTGACAGGGTTTTGTCCTCTCCCAGGAGATGCTGGTGGTGGCACTCACTGGGTGGGTTTGGCTCCATGAGCTCACCCAGGTCTGGGAGGAACAGCCTGACCCTCATTTCCTGGTCCCATACCAGCGCTGGGATTAATTCCACAGGGATTGAAACTTTTCCAAGCCAGGCGTGGCTCTTGGCCCAAGAAGAACTTCCCTGGAAACACATGGCAGCTGCTGGGAGTGATTCCCAGCCAAGTTCCCTTTGCCTCTTGTTCCTAAAACTTCCTCCAACTCCACACCCAGGCTGGGTTTCTATCACTCTCCCTTCCCTGGATTTTTCCCTTGTTTCCTTTCTGGAAGTGTCTTCCTGGCTTGTTTTGGGGTCTTCCACTCATTCCTCCTGCTCAAGAAGCAGGCTGGAGAAGGTTTCACAGACAAAGAAGGGTTAGCAGCCCCCTTCCCTTCCCTTCCCTTCCCTTCCCTTCCCTTCCCTTCCCTTCCCTTCCCTTCCCTTCCCTTCCCTTCCCTTCCCTTCCCTTCCCTTCCCTTCCCTTCCCTTCCCTTCCCTTCCCTTCCCTTCCCTTCCCTTCCCTTCCCTTCCCTTCCCTTCCCTTCCCTTCCCTTCCCTTCCCTTCCCTTCCCTTCCCTTCCCTTCCCTTCCCTTCCCTTCCCTTCCCTTCCCTTCCCTTCCCTTCCCTTCCCTTCCCTTCCCTTCCCTTCCCTTCCCTTCCCTTCCCTTCCCTTCCCTTCCCTTCCCTTCCCTTCCCCTCCCCTGCAGTTTGGGATCACCGAGGGCTCATCCAGCCAGTCCTGCTGTCCTTTTCCTCCTGTCCCTTTGGCTTTGGGGACAGTGGCACCTGGCAGGAGCTCTGCAGGCAGACAATGCTGTTCCCAGAGACATCCAACACCCGACTCCGCGTTTGCCTGGAGCGAGGGTGATTTTTGCCTTGCTGTTTCCCACATGGAATTGTTGTGCTCAACTCGCAGCCCGGACCAACAGAGCAGGAACCACAGACCAAACCCCATTCCCAGCCAGCCCTGAGTGTCTCCTGGGATTAGTTTTGCTCACGCCTCAGTGTTGGATTGCATGCCATGGTGTGACATCCTGATGGAACGTGGCACCGCCGCAGTGGGATGTGATGGGAAGTGATGGGCTGGCAAGTGCCTAATCCCGATGTTGGACTTTAAGCCAGCTGATGTGACATCTGAGCTGGGTAAATGGGATTGTCACGTTGGAAAGGGGAACTGCCCAGGTTAGAAGGGGACTCTTTCCTTACTGGAGAGATGCTCTGGGAACAGCTCCTGCTTCGGATGATCCCCTCTGCTCCGGCTCAGGTTTGGTTTTATCCTGCTGGATCCATCCTGGATCATCCTTCCACCTACTGGACCTGGCTGTGATCCACAGGGTTGGAAGGGACCTTAAAGGCCATCCCATTCCAAGCCCCTACATGGACAGGGACACTTCCCAAATTCCATGTGGAATATCTGCCACGTGCACTAATGGAGAGAGCAGGTGACTGCCTTTGTACCTTGGATCCTGCATGGATTTCTATCCTGGGGAGGGAAAGCTGCTGGAGCAGCTGCTCTGGAATCTCTCCCATCCTATTTCAGCCCTAAAAGCAGCACGAGCAAGGCCTGGGATGTCTCATGAAGGGACTTTGCTGTAGAGCATCTCCCTGGGGTGCTTGGCTCCCAGCTGGGACCACGTGGGAAGTAAACCCAGGGTGGTGGGGAGACACTGGGACAGTGTCCCTGGAACTGCCGCAGGCTGAGACATTGGAACTCTGCCACTGCAGCTGGCACAGGGTGCCCAGAGCAGCTGTGGCTGCCCCTGGATCCCTGGCAGTGCCCAAGGCCAGGCTGGATGGGGCTTGGAGCAACCTGGGATAGTGGAAGGTGTCCCTGCCCATGGCAGTGGGTGGGAATGGATCAGCTTTAAGATTCTTTCCCACCCAAACCATTCCATGGATATTATGATTTGTCTCTGGACTGGGATTTTTTGCCTGGTGGTTGGAGATATTCCTAATCCTGGATATCTTCTGCTGTTGAACTCTTTTGGGAAGAGGCTCCAGCCTCTTGGGTGTCTCCTCTTAATCTCTCCATGGGATTCACCCACCTTGGGAGCATTTTGGTCACATTTGGGATATTTGGGGTAAGTGCAAAGCCTCCTGGCCATTTCTTGGCTTTGCACTGACTCATCCTGGGATTCTTACCAAGTCCACTGCCATCGATTTTCTCTGTCCCATTCATAATGGGAGCGTGTTTGCTGTAGTAGTGTTGGATTATGGACTTTTCTGACCGCTCTCTACAAATCCATTTTCTACATAGTAGCAGAAGGAGGGTTTGTTTATCAGGCTGTCTCTGTGATGGATAACGCTTTCCCAGCAGCTCCCTGCCATCCAGACAGGGGCCAGGAGATGAGGAAGGGACAATTGTGACAAAACAGTCTCCATGCCCGTGCTTCAGCACCGCTGCCACCCCTGCAAGATGCTCCAGGTGTCCTTGGCGAGGGTTTGGCGCTCTCTGAGGGCATCACCGCCCACCCCAGGGAGGGCGCAACCCCGCAATAATGAAATAGGGAAGCTCCAGGTGCTTTTCCCCACGCAGGACACGGCCAGGCGCCCCAGCTGGGAGCCAGCCGGAATTCACCGCGGCGCTGCCGGGATGGCAGCGGGGGCAGCGAGAGCGTCACGGCCACGGCAGCGCCGCCGTCCCCGTCACCTCCGAGGCGCGCGGGTGCCACTCAGGAGCGGCGCTGGCTGTCACAGCTGCCTGTCACCGCCGGGGAGCGGGGTGGCAGGGCCCTTCTGCCGTGTCGCCTGTCAGGGACACGCCGGAGGTGGCTGTCACCATTCCCCCGGCCGGTTTTCCCCTTCCCGGCTCTCCTGCTGGCACAGCTGATCCCATCAAGCGCGGCTGTTGATTTTGGGATGAGCTGTGCCGCGCGGAGCAGGAGCCTTGACCTTTGCTGGAGCGGCGAAGGAAAACACGGAGGTGTCGGAAGGAGGGTGGCATTCCCTGGCACCGCGGCTGGGCTGTCACAGGCAGTGCCACCACATCGGGAAGCGGGTTTTGGCTTTTGGGAACCCCTCGGGAAGCAGGGATGGGGTGGCTGACCGGGGGAAGTCTCCATGGGGCTGCCCAGTGCGAAATTCCACTTGTGCCCAATGAAATGCCAGCTCGGAGCGGGAGAGGGCGGCGGGGGAATTAGGTGAGGGGAATCATGGCCGGGAGAGTTCGGATTTTTGAGGCAGGCAGGAGGTTGCTGGTGATAAAGGTTTTAAATAATGACTGGCACGGGGGCAGCTCCGGGGCGCTGGAGCGGGCGGAGGGAGGGAACAGGGAGAGAGGGAGGCAAAGAGGGAGGATGGGGGAGAGGCAGCCGCTGTCACGCTTCAAAGCGTGCGAGGACCAGCCGATCCCGCGGCCACTTCTCCATCACGGGGTCCCCACGACAAAGCCCGACCTTCCCACCCTGAAACAAGACGCGCTCATGGGGTTTTTCCCCCTTGTAGTTAGCGCTAATGATGGCAATGTGGGGGGTGTCAATGAGAATATTCCTCCCGTGCTGGGTGGAGGCCGCTGCATCTCCCCCGGGGCACCCCCCCGAGTTAACACTGCGAGGAATCCGGGTAAAGGGGAGAATCCCCAATTAACTCCAGAGCCCCCAAGCCCTCGGGGCTGATCCCCGGTGCCTTTCCCTGCCCTCCTGCCCCGCTCCGCTGCTTTTCCCTCCTGCCAACAGCGGCTCTATTGTTAAACGCCGCGATCCTACGTGGCTCGCTGCCGCTGATGAAGGTAATTAGCTGTGAGTCACGTCGGGCTCATTTACGTTACGAGGTCAAAATCCCCGCTACACTTCAATACATTTTTGCAGCGAGCACATTTAGAAAGTAATTAAAAGGCTCAGCAGCCGCCGTTGCCTCCATCCCCTCTCCCCCTCGCCGGGCTGGCAGGATTTAATTGAGGCCAGCCGAAAGTTAGTGGGAATAAATTGTGGCTGATAACGTGGAGGTTGTAATTTAATTCCGGGAGAAGAGCTGCTCTGGCCCGGGTGTTTGGCTCTTCAGGGAGCTGCGTTGGAGGGGGGATGATGACAACTCACTTTTGTAACAGGATTTAGTGAGGAGGGAATGACGCTCAGGGAGGCATGAGGCTGGGCATGGAGGGGTCACTGTGAGATTTGTGGACCAAATTCCCACCCCGGGAGGTTGTGGATGTGGAGGGATGCTGGGCCAGCAGCCCAGGGTGAGTTAGCACAAAGGCTGGTGAGAAAATATCAAAAATATTGGTAATGTGGTGCTGGGGACATGAACTCCCCTCCTTGACCTTGAAGGGAGCTTTTATAAATTTTTTTAATTTATAAATTTTATAAATTAGGGAGAGTGACTTTTTACACGGGTGTGGATAAAACCAGGACACAGGGAATGGCTTCCCAGTGCCAGAGGGCAAGGATGGATGGGATATTGGGAAGGAATTGTTCCCTGGCAGGGTGGGCAGGCCCTGGCACAGGGTGCCCAGAGCAGCTGTGGCTGCCCCTGGATCCCTGGCAGTGCCCAAGGTGAGGTTGGACAGGGCTTGGAGCAGCCTGGGACAGTGGGAGGTGTCCCTGCCCATGGGAATGAGGTGATTTTAATGTCCCTTCCCACCCAAACCATTCCATGACTGTGTGATTCTGACATCTCAATTGCTGCCTCTGCCTGAGGAATGACCAGAAGGAGAGAAGGATCCAGAGCTGCTGCTGGTCGGAGGTGCTGGAGCAGGATCAGCTGGGGCTGTTCCCAGGATTTCTAACCCGGGGAGAGGGATGTAAATGTAACCTTCAGCCGGCGAGTGCAATTAGAGCCCCGTGCCTGCCGCTATATTAAAATGGGATATTAAAGCAAACAGCGGCTCTCCCCGCTCCCTGGGCTAATATCCAGCGCTTGTTTAGCCAGGGATTTGCTGGCACTCTGAGCAAACAGCCGGGAGCCACCGCTGGTGCCCGGGAAACCTCTCAAATCCCTGAGTGAAAATCCAGCCTTTGGATCCCGGCATGGATCCGCTCCCGGGGCTGAGCATCCTGCGGGGCAGGACCTTTCCCGTGGCTGGGAGGAGCAGGAGGAGGAGGAGCAGCTTTTCCACCCTTGCCGAGGCTGAAGGAGGATGTGGAATCCAAGCATGGCCATGCTCCTGATTACCTTCCTGCTCCAGCAGCGCCAGTGAACTTCCCTCTTTTTCCTTATCCCTCTCCCTGCTTTTCCCTTGGAAGGAGAGCACCGGGACTGCTTTTAACCCGTGATGTCTTATTAAAAACTGATGATGAGGCTGTTCCAGCTTTATTTTCCCATTCTTGTTTGGACATCGTGATGTGATTCCAAACGTTTTGCAATCCCACCCTGCCTGCACACGGATGCACCCTCTTCTCTCCCCTCCCTGGTCCAAACTGGGTGAAGGGATTTCAGACTGGAGATCCCGATTCCCACAGACCCACAAATCCCAGAGCTCTCCTACTTTCCAGTCAGGGAGCTCAGAGAGGCATTCCAGGGGCAAATAGCAGGAAAATCCCATTTTTTGTGCACATCCTCTGCTCCCCTTCTCAAAAAACCTGAACCCCAGCTCTGGGTGTTGTTTCCCGGTCTCTCCCTGCAGATACGCTGTCAGTGCCTCGCTGGTCCCCGCAGATCCCTCGGCGGGATTTAGGAAACTCCATAAAACACAGGTAGGGCCCCCCCTGCTGCCGCGCCAGGCTGGGGGATGAGGGATGGGCATTTCCCTTCCCATCTCTGCTCCAGGACACAGAGATTGGGGACATTCCCTCTCTTTCCTGTGCTGGGCTGTGCTGTCCTCCAAGCGCATTTCAATTCCATTTCAGTTCAGATCTGGTTTAGATAAGGCTCGAGTTGCTATCAATAAATCTGTGTATTATCCGTGACCTTGCCAGCCTTCAGCAAATTCCCCATCTCCGCATTATAACCCTTCCATATCTCCCTGAAGAGGGAAAAGCATTGGGAAGAGTGCTGCTGTTTGATGGGAAGCTGCTTCCCAAGGGGCTGCAAACATAGGTCCCCAGGGCAGGCAGGGGTTTTGGGGGGTTCCTGGGGTGGGAATCACGGGGAGTTGGGATTGGATTCCCTTTGGAACAAGCTTCCAGAACCAAAGGAAGGCTCGGGGTTGTGTTTTGGCATCCCTAGAAAAATTCCTCAACACCTGCAGCGGAGTTTGAGGGCAGCAGAGAGAGGGTAAAGCAGGGCTCGGGAGGTAAGGGAGGCTTCAGCTCTCCCTCTCTGTGTTTCTCTCCACAGGTTTTCCACCAAGTACTGGATGTCTCAGACCTGCACCGTCTGCGGGAAGGGAATGTTGTTCGGCTTAAAATGCAAAAACTGCAAGTATGGCGCCACGCCGGAGCTGTTTGTGTCACTCCTTAAAACTGGGAGGGGATAATCGGGGTTTTGCTGGGGGAGCCGAGCAGGGATTTGGGCATGGAGACACCAACCAGGCTCTCACCAGCTCATCCTCCCAGGAAGCTTCAATGAGCTGTGGAATTGGGTGAATAACACCCCAAAGCAGGGCTGGGATGGGATCAGGCTCCTCGGGGAGGATGTGGCCGCCAGACCTCGGCTCTGCTCGCTCCAGAGCTCTGAGTCAGATCCTGACAGTCCCCCTTCCCTAAGCCTGGCTCTCGA
The DNA here is from genome assembly GCF_026979565.1 of Vidua chalybeata. Classification (NCBI taxonomy): domain Eukaryota; kingdom Metazoa; phylum Chordata; class Aves; order Passeriformes; family Viduidae; genus Vidua; species Vidua chalybeata. The sequence continues at coordinate 12,517,969 of NC_071547.1, read as the reverse complement.
TCCCCACGTTATGGAGATTCCCTGTGGAATTATCTGCAGCACGTGGGGGATGGATGTGCTGGACCAGGCAGGGATAACTCTGGACATCAGGTGGGTTTTGCCCACAGTTTTGGGCTGCAGCCTCTATTTCTGCCGAGTTTTGGGCACCTCTGCGTCCTGGCAGGGTCCCCGAGGAGCCAAATCAGTTAATCCACGGTGCAAAGGAGAGGGGATAAAACGGGACAGGAGCGGGAAAACAGCGAGGCAGAGGCTTCAGCTGCTCCAAATCCGCCACAGCCCAGCCTTGGACAGCCCCGTGCGGCCACCAGCACTTGGGCAAGCTGCTGCTGGAGCCGGGATTGCCTTTCCTAGGGCCGGGAGCTGGGAATGTGTGATTGTCTGCGGGTAACGGAGCGGCAACGATCGCTGCTGCCGCTGATTAAGCGCTGATGAGTTGGTAAATTGGGATTTAAACCTGCCGAGAAGCGCTCGGTTACTCCACAGCTGGTGGGGCTTTTCTGGAAGGGATGTGATCAAATACAGGGATTTTAAAGGGGCGATTCCCATTGTATCCATGCTCAAGGAACTGGAGGCTTTTCCTGCGAGCTCTCCGTGCTGGAGGAGGGGTCCCTGACCAGCATCAGGGATGCTGTGGCTCTGGCTGTGCAAATCCCGCTCCCTGTAATCCTACAGAAAAGAACAAATCCATTTCCTGGCAGTCAAAAGTTGGGAGTGAACACAAAGGCATTTAGGTTTTTTCCAGCCTTGCCCCAGCGCTGCTTTCCCCAGAAAGCAGAGGGGAACCAACAGGTAAAACAAACAACCGGACCCCAAACCCCCAAGCCTCAAATACCAAATTAATTCCTGCCTTTCCCTCTAGGAACAGCTTTGTAATAAAAGCTAACATGGGCAGCTCCTGAATTTTCATTACCCAGCTCATTGACTTGAAGCTGCCGTTCTTTTTTTTTTCCCCCCATCATTTCCCCTTGTTTTGATAAATCCTTTCCTCCTTTTTCCCTTTTCCCCCATGGCTTTCTGCCGGCGTGGCAGAGCGTGAGCTGGGGATGCGTTTCCATCCTTAATTAAGGAGGAATTGGAAGGATTTGGGAGTCTGCCTATGCCTATATGCATGACCCGGGGGTGAAGCCCTCCAGACTCCTGCCCTGGCTCCGGGAAAAAAAAACGGGAAAAGTTCTGCAGAATATCCAGAGGCTGTAAATCCTCTCTGTATTTTGGCTAAATGTCCTTAAAAAAAAACAGGAGAGGAGGGCACAAGGACAGGGACACATCAGGGACCAGGGCAGCCCCACTTCTTCTCCCTCTGCTGCTTCTGAATTTAATTAAGCATCCAGCAGCAGGATGGTGGGAACGGGGATTTCATGGAATCATGGGATGGTTTGGGTTGGAAGGGACCTTAAAGATCATCCTGTCCCACTTTCCAGTAAACCCTTCCCCTCAGTGCAGGACTCTGCTCCTTTTATTGCAGCCAGCTCTGGTAGAAGTGACAATTTGGGACGTCCTCAAGCCTGGCTGGTCCAGAAAGGGTTAGTGGGGCAGAGCCCCCAGGTTTGGGAATTTCTGTGCTGCTCCAGTGGGATGGAAGCGTTTCCAAGGGTGTGCAGCCCCTGTGTCCTGCCAGTCAGCCCCTCCTGGTTCCCCGGGATGTGCATCCCCTACTGTTCCTTATCCCTGAGCCTGCTGCCTGGGGATGATGGGAAGCAGGGAGCCTGGAGGGTTCCCTGCCGACCAAAGCCGTGCATCCAGTCACTTTCCCAAGGGGAAAAGCGGGAAAAAGCCCTGAGCTCCGTCACAGAAACCCAGAATGGGCTGCATGGGAAGGGACCTTAAAGCCCATCCCACTCCACCCCAGCCGGGACAGGGACACCTTCCACCATCCCAGAGTGCTCCAAGCCCCGTCCAGCCTGGCCTGGGACACTTCCAGAGATCCAGGGGCAGGCACAGCTTCAACCACCCTGCCAGGGAACAATTCCTTCCCAATATCCCACCTATCCCTGTCCTCTGGCAGTGGGAAGAAGTTCCCCCTTATCCTGTCCCTCCATCCATCAATGTTCCCTCCTCACTCCTCTCTCTCTGTCCCCTGCCAGGCTCAAGTGCCACAACAAATGCACCAAAGAGGCCCCTCCGTGTCACCTGCTGATCATCCACCGCGGAGGTGAGGCCCCTCTGCTCCCCGCTCCGTGCCTCCGGGGATGTTGCCAGCGGGTAAAACTTTCGAAAGCCCCCCGGGCGATTCGGGAGCCGGACCCAGGCGGGGTCCCCGGCGGGACGGAGGCTCCCGAACCGCTTGGGCGCTCCGGGGAAATGTTACCCACCGTTTTTTCCGCTTGTAGGGAGACGAGCCGGTCGGGGCGAGGCAGATTTGCATTGCAAACCACTTCCACCCACCCTCCCCCTGCCTCCTTTTCTTTTCAGATTCCCCACCGCACGGGGTAAGTCCAACCAGGTTTTAGCCTTTTGCTTCTGTCGAGAGCTCAGGGCGGATGTGGGACCCCGAACCTCCCGGTGCATGCGGGGTCCCCGCGCCGGGGACGCGGCCGTGGCCCTGCGGATGCTCGTGGTGCTTTTGGAGCTGCCTTATCCCGCTCTCCTGCGGGAGAGCCCGGCCTAAAATCCACCCAGAGACAGGCAGAACCTCGCAGCAGGACGGCGGGGCGGCGCTTCCCACCTCTTTTCTTCCAGATTTTGGCTCCCTTGCTGGCCAGAGGACCGCGACTGCCTGAGGGAGACGCTTCCAATCGCTCTTGCCTTGAATTTTGAGCTCTTAAAGCTGTTCCTTTGTGCTAAACATCCCCCCGCAACCCGCTCCTTGGTTTAATCCCGGGGAAAACGATTGTGCTGGTGGCACCTCGGAGGGGGCAATTTTACAGCCTGCACCCCACCCCCACGCCCTCGCTTGCAGCAAATTTGGGTGGAAGCGGTTGAAGACCCCCCTGTCAGGCTCGGAGCTGCTGCAAACCCTGCCCGGGAGGCAGGGAAGGCAGTCGGGCTCCTGGGATGGGCAGGAGTTGGGATTTAGGGCTGTGATGTTGCAAGAGCCGGAGCTGCCCGCTGTGTGTTTCATGAGCAGCATGGCTTTAGGGTGGCCTCAGCATCACTGAAATACCTCCCCACCCCCCAAAAAAAATTCCCAAACCCAGCTCTTAATTCCCTTATCTTGGAGTCAAACTTTTCCTGAGCCTCCAACCTTCAGGCTGGCTTTTCCCCCAAAAAATCTCCCTGCTGAGAGTGTTCCGAGCTGGCTCCTTCCCTTCATCCCAAAAAGCTCCGGCAAGGAACAGGATTGTGCTGGCTGAGCCCCGGTTCACGGAGGGGCCGTGGCAGCTGCTGGATGCCCCAGATTGCCGCCTCACACCCCGGGGGGGTTGGCTGTGGCCGGGGTTCGGAGGATCCCGAAGTTCAGCTGCCGTCCCAGGCTGGAAGTGCTGCGGGAATCACTTTGGAGAGCGGTTTCAAGCACAGGGTGACTCTGAGCGCTCCTGCTGAGCTTTGATGTCCTTCCCTCTCTCTTCCCCTCCTCTCCATCCCCTTTTCCCTCTCTCCCTTGTTAATCCAGCAAGGTTAGTCCGGACAGAGTCGGTGCCCTGCGACATCAACAACCCCCTGAGGAAGCCCCCCCGGTATTCGGACCTGCACGTCAGCCAAACGCTCCCCAAAACCAACAAACTCAACAAGGTGAGGCCTGAGCCCCCCGTGCCCACACCCTGCCACAGGGACAGGACCCCCTGCACACAAATATCCGCAGCTTTGCAGAGAATTGTGGAATTCTTTAGGCTGGAAAGGATCGTTTAGGAAAATTGAGTTTGATTGTTCCCCCTGCCCTGCCAAGGCCACCACTGTCCCATGTCCCCAAGTGCCACATCTACACGGCTGCTAAATGACTCCACCCCTGCCCCGTGCCAGTGCCTGACCACCATTTCCATGAAGAAATTTTCCCAAAATCCACCCTGAGCCTCCCCTGTCCCAGCCTGAAGCCGTTCCCTCTCCTCCTGTCCCTGTTCCCTGGGAGCAGAGCCCGACCCCCCCCGGCTGTCCCCTCCTGTCAGGAGTTGTGCAGAGCCACAAGGTCCCCCCTGAGCCTCCTTTTCTCCAGGCTGAGCCCCTTTCCAGCTGCCTCAGCCTCTCCTGGGGCTCCAGCCCCTTCCCAGCTCCATTCCCTTCCCTAGATGTGTATCCAATGAAGTTATTTCTTTTAAAAATAAAATGGGATCAGCACTTCCAGAACAGCCTGGGTCCTGCTGTCCCAGTCCTGCTCCATTGTGGCCTCTGAGTCTCCAGGTCCAAGCTGAATTTGGGGTGGTTTGAGGTCTCTGCTTGCAGTGGAGACTTCAATAAATAACAAATTTATCGTTGCAAATAAAACCAGCCTGGAATTGGATTGTCCCTGGCGAAGCTGCTCAAGCCAGACCTGCCAGAGCACCTGGCTCACTCCTGCTCTGCCTTGATACAATAAACCCATCACAGGGCTGGTTCTGATGGAATTTAAAGCCTGTTGGCCTCCAGTGGAAAATTCCTTGGAAGAAGGGCAGGGTGAGAGGTTGGCAGGCTGGAAGTGCTCAGAAAGAGGGATATCACTGACCTGATGGGGAAGGGATCAACAAAACCCTGAATTCCCAAAGCCTGGCTGAGCTCCTCCAGCCCTCAGCGTCTTCTGGCTCTGGGAAAAGTTTGGGTACCAAGATGCTCCTAGAGATGCTGATTTTAAACCTAAATCTTTTTAGGAATTTCTTGGTGTAGGGATCTGCTCTGGTTTTGTTGTTTTGGGGTGGTGCTTTTGTCCTGAGCACTCCCCTTCAAGTTGAAATTTCCCCTCTAAATATTCTTACTTCAGCAGGGCCCCCTTCTTACTTTGGTATCTCTAAAAGCATTTCTTTAAAGATATCATGAATAAAATCATGGAATGGCTTGAATTGGAAGAGACCTTAAATTCCTCTAATTCCAACCCCCCATGAAATCTTATTGTTTTGACCTTCACTGGTTGCTTAAAAAAGAATTTACCTGACCAAGATTATTGAGCATGGAATGATGAGCAATATGGGTTTCCTGGAAAGCCCAGCTCATTTAAGAATTAATTAATTAGGACAAAATTACCTGCTGGGGAAGGCTCGTGCAGATTTTTTAACCTTGGAGGGAAATTCTGTGGGGATGGGAATGCTCAGCACTGCTCACACCCTGTTCAGTGGCTCCAAGCTGGGCAGCAAGGGAGCAAATTCTGGCCTCGATTTTCCTTTTGGGATCCAAGACATCCAAGCAGGTTTTCCTGCCTGTTGGCTCTCGGTGGTCCCTTCCCACCCGTCCCAGTGTGCACCCAAAATCGATGGCCTTGACTGGGAAGAGTCAAGGAATGCTGAGGAATGTCTTGGGATGCATTGGCTGCTCCTTCCAGATCCCTCTGCTCCCTGCAAGGCCCTGGGGTTTGGCTCCAAGGAGCTCAGCAGGAACTTCCAGGACCTTGTTGTCCCCAAGGACCAAGCCCCGAGGTGGTGGCCCTAATTCTGCCTTTGGTGGTGGTGGCTGTGCAGAGCCAGGAGATTTGTGGAACCCTCAGGTGGGGGTGAGGACGGGAAAGGAGCCAGTTTATGGTGGGAAATGGCCTTGGGGAATACAAACAGTTTTGGAAAAAGCTCTGGGTGTTTTCTAGGACTTCTGGAAGAAACGGGTGGGATGGTGTAGCTGTCACTTGTCACCCAGGGAGGGTCCTTTGTCCCTCGGGGTGGCACCGACCAGCGCTGCTCTCACCGGCTCTTCTCTTTTCCCTCCTTCCCTGTGTCCCTCAGGACCACATTCCGGTGCCCTACCAGCCAGATTCCAGCAGCAACCCCTCGTCCACCACGTCGTCCACGCCGTCCTCGCCGGCCCCGCCGCTGCCCCCCAGCGCCACCCCCCCGTCCCCGCTGCACCCGTCCCCGCAGTGCCCGCGCCAGCAGAAGCAGTTCAACCTGCCAGGTACTGCCACCCCCTCCCCGTGTCCCCACCTGCCCCCCGAGGGGGACTCGTGTCCTGGGGTGTCCTTGGGATGGGGGTCAGTTCCACCTGATTCCCTTCCTGGGTTTGCACCGGGGTGGGGAGAAGGTAGAAGTAGAAACGAGGAGAAAAGATGAGTTTAGGGTAATTTAGGTTGGGAGTCTCTGCTGAAACCTCCTGCTTGAAGAAGGGTCAGAGCCCAAGGATTGATCCAGTCTTGGAATCCTCCAAGGCTGGAACCAGCCCATCTACTGCTCTTGAGGTGACAAAGCCTTTCCAGGCATGGATTTTCCATTTTCCCATGGATTTCCAGGCATTTCTCCTTAGGTGCAAACAGAAACCAGGGGATGACCCCTCTATGAGGGCAAATTCAGGTGACCCTGACATGTTTTTGGGGTGATGGGTCCCCAAGAGGTTGGCAGTATGTGTGGGGTGACAGATGATTCTGGGAATGTCTGATGTGGCTTGTCCCATGGAATCTGGACCTGGGATCCATCTGCTCCAGGAGCTCCATCTTCAGGGATGGTGGGAGAGGCAGGGAGCTCGTGGTGGCTGCAGGACACAGAAGTTATGGAAGACGGCCCAAAAATCTCCTCCTGGGCTGAGGATGTATCAAAGCCTGTCCCAGCGTGTCTGCCTTCCTTTGGGATGTTCTGCTGCCCCAGGAAAGTTCCCTTCCAGGAGGGAATGGCTCAGCATCACTCCTGGAACTGTGTCCACCTGCTCCCAAAATAGCGCTGACGAGGGGAGAGGAGATCTCTGGGATGCTCTCCTGGCTGTCCCAGTGGCCCTGCTTGGTCCATGACCTCCTTGCTGGACCAGCCGGAAGGCTGAGGTCCTGCACCCCCAAAATCCCAGGATTAATGAACTGGTGTGGTCGGAAGGAGGGTCAGGATGGCTTCTCCAGAGGAACCAGGCAGCATCTTCATGCTCCGTGGTGGCGCCTCCATCTTGAGCAGTCTTCAATGAGAGAGGGAGATGAGGAGGAAGTTGCCTGGCAGAATCCATCACTGCAACAACAAACACTTCCAGAAGCTGGGAAAGCCCCCTGGCAATCAAGCACCCATCAGGTCCTTGCATGCCCAGAGAGGTGGCAGTCCTTGGGGTGCCTGGGATTCAGGCAGGATCCTGGAATGGCACAAGGAAGCCCTGAGCACTCCCAGGAATGGTGTGCCCCATCCAGAGGGTCAGGATTTGACCAGGAACAATCCTGAAGCCTCCAAGGTCTGGGAGGACACGGCACAAATTCCGTGCTGGTGTGACACAGCCCAAGGAGTTCTTCCAGAACCGAAGTGTCCCGGTGTCTCAGCATCCCAATCCTCCTGCTGGGCTGGCCTTGGACCCTGCCTGGCTCTGGGGGGACCCAGCCTTTGGTAACCCCATCATGGGTCACTTCTGGAGCAGACACCTCCCTGTGGGGTTTTTTGGGACATTATTTCATGGATTTCACCCCCCTTTGGGGGACTTGGAATGCATTCCCAGCTGGCAGAGATAGAGCAGGGCAGGATCAGACCCTGGCGTCTCTGGGGGGTGTTTGCTCCCTGTTTTGTTCCCGTCAGGAGCAGAATGGGATCCAAAGCAGGACTTACCCTGCTTTTATCTTCCCAGCTGGGAAGTTTTCCGTGGTTTATCCCATCAAGATGATCATCTCAGGGATTAGGATTTGAGTTGGAAATGGTGACACGGTGACCTTCTCCTGCTGGAATTACCTTCCAGGCTCCTTTGATGTTGGTTCAGGTCCTGCTGCAGGGCTGAGGTCTGACTTTGGGGGGAAGCTGAGCCATGGCCCTTGGGGTCTTGGAGATAAGAAGGTGACTTCTGAGCCGGTGCCAAGCTCTGGTGGCCTCAGCAGCTCCGAATTCTTCACACCCATGAGCGCCTGCCCATGGAATCGGATCAGTCCTTGGGCTGGAGATGGGAGCCGGTGGATGTTCCAAACACCCAGAGCCTCTCCCAGCTCTGGCTTTGGACAGTGGCTCCCGGGACTCCTTCCAGGAAGAACACGGCTCCAAAGCAAGGGAAGAAAGGGTGGAATGTGGCCCAAATGGGCAGCAGTTCCAAACCCATCACTTGGCATCTCCATGATGCCAAGAGGTTCCCAAATTCCACTTGAGGGCCACTGCTGGCAAACTGTGTGTCCAAGCCCCACCAGTGACTTCATGGATGACATTGATGTTCTCCAAATGGTGCAGAAGAGAAGATGTGGGGGGAAAAATCAATTATAATCCAGCAAAGGTCTAAATGTTTTGGCCTGGGCATCCCATGTGCCATTTTGGAATATGGAATATTCCTTATGGGGATATGGAAGTGGGAGAGGTTGGGTCACACAGGAGGGGATGTGTGACCCACATGTACGTACGATGGGGGTTGAGGTTTCCTGGTGAAGAGCTGGGCACAGGTTGGAGCTTTTCCAGCTCCACAGGTCAGTGTTGAACCCTTGTTCCTCTTTTCCAGCCTCCCACTACTACAAGTACAAGCAGCAGTTCATTTTCCCAGGTAAGGCTCTCCAGAAGCTTTTCCTTGGATGCTTGGGTTTCTCCTGGTGGGGATGGGTGCATGGCCAGCTCTCCAAACCCCTGGATTTGTGCCGGGGAGGTCGTGCTGGGGTGGGATTTCTCCTCAAAGGCTCTTGATACTGCCAGGTTGGGTGGCTCTAAGTGACCCCCAGCCCTACTCAGGGTGTCACTAAATTGGACCTTTTTGGGGGGCTGAAGGGTGGGGTTTAATTCCCCTGGATGCCCCCAGAGGTCCCTGACTCCTCTCTCTTGTTCCCAGACGTGGTGCCTGAGACGCCGACCCGAGCCCCGCAGGTCGTCCTGCACCCCGTCACCTCCAACCCCATGTGAGTGACTCTCCCTTCCCATCCCCTTCCCTCTGCACCCCAAATCCAGCAGGCCCCCATGGGTGCTCCCCTGGCTCTGGGGGCTCGGGTGGTCCTGGTGAGACCCCGGGGCTCTGGAAGGCTGAGAAGGAGGGCAGGGGGTTAATTTATAACCCACAGCTCTTCACTGCTAGGGAAAAAAAAAAAAAAAAAAAAAAAAAGAGGATTTCAGTCCAAAAAAGCCCAAGCCCAATGGATTAATTAAATTATAATTAAATTAAAAGCAGAGAACCAGCATACCTTTACCGCTTCCAATATTTTCAAGCCCAATAAACTTTAGGCTGAAAGTTGGGAAAAGCAGCAACTAATCAGTATTAGAGCCATCCCTCCCCGGCAGGTCGAGCCCAAATCCATCATTCCTTGATGTCCCGGAGCCTGTGCTGCTCCAGCAGCAGCATTCCCTGCTGTGTCCCTCCTGGTCCTTTCCCTAAAGGCCATTTTTGAAGGATTTCACAAGCCAGGGGTTTAAGGGATCAGGTCTGGGCCCCATTTTGTGGCTGGCTCATCCACACTTTCCAAATTTCATTGGGGATCCAGTGGAGCAAGGGATGGAACCACTGTCCCTTGGGAATTCATGGAAAAATGGTGAAGCCAAAGCCTTTTTTCCACCCTGCCTAAATGAAGGTGTCAAGACACCTTTTGGGGGAAACAGCTTTCAGTATCCAAAATCTGTGATTCTCTCTGGCTCCCCCTGCACGGAAAACATCCCATGGGAGCCATCCTGGGCTTGGCTGGGTTAAACATCTCTGGATCCTCGGGAGACAGGAATTTGTGCCTGGGATAGCAATGAGGAGCCGGCTGCTCCTGCAAACCACCCATCCATGGAGATGTTTTGCAGCCACTTGGGCTTCCCAAGCTGCCCAAAATACCAGGATTGGCTCCTTTTGGGTAGGATTCTGGGATTTATAGTCTTTAGTGGCCGTGGAAGGGGATAGGACTTGCAGGATCGCCATGTCCAAGTGGCCTGGGCAGCGAAACTCCCCCAGAAAGGGATTTTGTTATTTATGTGATTAATAACAATAATTTATAATAGATTTATATGATGTTTGAAACCACCCGAGCTGTTCCAGCTGATCCCTTATTCAGAATTTCCCTAATTCCCCCTTAATTGTCAGGAGCAGCGAGCCCCTAATCGTGGACCTGGGGGTGGGAGGTGCTGAGTGAACAGGGAAGGAAAAGAACTGGAAAACCAGTCAGATTTGGGTGCTTTACTGCAGGGAGAGGATCTCTGAACCCTCCACTTCTCCAAAATGATTGAAAAACTCCTTTTCTTTTCTTCTACACTTCTGATTTGGCTGGTGTTGGTTGCAAAGAAATCTTAGAAATCCCTGAAAATGCCTCGAGTGTGGTCAGAGTCACTGGGGGGGTAAATCTGTCCCTTCTCCTGGTTTAGTGACACCTTCTCCTCTCTGATCCCTTTATCCCCGGGGCAGGAAGAGGGACTGCTCCCCAGATCCCGGTGTTTTTCCATGGTGTTAATTCCATAATTCTTTTAACAGCCTGGAAGGAAACCCATTGCTTCAAATTGAAGTGGAGCCCACCTCGGAGGTAAGATGGCTCCTGTGCTTAATGGGCCTTGGCTTTAAGGATATCTTGGGGCACATTTCCTAGGAAATGGAGACGTTTCCCATCTGTGCAGTGGAATTGCTGATAAATGAATTAAAGTCCAGGCATCCGTGTCCCCACCCCATGGAGAGGGGCCCTCCTGGGCTTCGAGTTTGGAATTCAATGAGGTTTTTTAGGAGGCATTAAAAATATGGTGGGAGGGAAGATGAGGATGGAGCTTTTATAGGGTGTTGTAAATCCTGTAGGAAGTCTAAATGGACCATCAAGGGGTCTGGGAATAACGGGAATTAACAGAGCACAGCTCAGCCAGGGGAGGATGAAACTTTTTAAAGACAAATTAGTTAAATCTCTTAAATTTAGCCCCAGGGTGGGGTTAAATGGCTCCACAGGGAAGGGGTAGAGTCCCCAACTCTGGGGGGATTTAAAGCCCTGTGCATGTGGCACTTGGGGACATGGGCTTGTGGTGGCCTTGGCAGTGCTGGGAAAGGCTTGGAGTCTATCTCAAATGGCTTTCCCAACCTAAAGGATCCCATATTTCTATGAAAACCTGGCATTCTGCCAACTTTGTGTAGAACAGGGCTGCTCCGTTGGCGTTGGGAGGCACCTGCCTGGTTCCTCTGGGTCTGAGCGAGCAGGAGTTGGATCAGTGAGGTTCTCCCCACAGTTTCCTCCCTGTTTTACTGTTCCCCATGCCCTTTGCCCGCTGCAGAATGAGGAAGGCGCCGAGGAGGTGCAGGAGTCCGAGGACGACTTCGAGGAGATGAACCTCTCGCTGCTCTCCACGCGCAACTTCCCGCGCAAGGCCAGCCAGACCAGCATCTTCCTGCAGGAGTGGGACATCCCCTTCGAGCAGCTGGAGATCGGGGAGCTCATTGGGAAGGGCCGCTTCGGGCAGGTGTTCCACGGGCGCTGGCACGGGGAGGTGGCCATCCGCCTCATCGACATCGAGCGCGACAACGAGGACCAGCTCAAGGCCTTCAAGAGGGAGGTCATGGCCTACCGGCAGACCCGGCATGAGAACGTGGTGCTCTTCATGGGGGCCTGCATGAGCCCGCCCCACCTCGCCATCATCACCAGGTTGGAATTGTCTTTTTCTGTCCAAAAATTTGTTTTCCCTGTCCAAAAACCACGGTTTTCCCCGTCTTTTTTTCCTGCAGTCCAACGGTGCCGTTGGGTTGAGTTTGCTCCCCTGAGGAAGGGAGCTCTCCATGTGCTGTGTCCATGTTCTCCACGTGCTGGGGATTGTGGTGTGGAGGACACAGCAAATCCAAAAGTCTGTCCAGGCAGGTCATTCTTCTGTAGGAGGGGAGCTCCAAACGGGAATGGTTTGTTTTATCCAGGGGCAGGAAACGTCATGGAATCATGGAATGCTTTGGCTTGGGTTGGGAGAGACCTTAAAGCCAATCCATGGCTTTAATACCTTCCACTATCCCAGGTTGATCCAGCCTGGCCTTGGGCACTGCCAGGGATCCAGGGGCAGCCACAGCTGCTCTGGGCACCCTGTGCCAGGGCCTGCCCACCCTGCCAGGGAACAATTCCTTCCCAATATCCCATCCATCCCTGCCTCTGGCAGTGGGAAGCCATTCCCTGTGTCCTGTCCCTCCATCCCTTGTCCCCAGTCCCTCTCCAGCTCTTCTTGAGCCCCTTTAGTAACTGGAACACTGGGAGGCTCCTTGCAACTTTCAGGGGAGTGAGCTGGGATTTGGGGGCTTCCAGATCACCCAACATCTCCACAGCTTTCTTGGTTTCAAGTCATTCCCAAATACCTGTCCTCACTCACATTCCCACTGGGAATGCAGCACAGAGTCTCCTGGTGTAATCCATGCTTGGTTGGGCAAAAAATCCCACCTGGCCTGGAGGCAGAGGCTGTAACTGCTCCCAGAGCAGCTGTTGTCATGGGAAATACATTTATTCCAGGGAACTCCATTATTTCCTTCACCTCCAGACCATGCTTTCAGCCATGGGACTGGACATGGTTTCCTCCCACGCAGGTTATTTTCTCCCAGAGAAGTTTCTCCAAGGTGAGGTTGAATTTTCCTCCTGGCAGCATTTCAAAAAGCAATGGAACGGCACCAACAGCTTCCAACAGCTATCAGTGATGAAATATTGCATCATCTTTTCCTAATGTCCCTAATTTTCCCTTGGAAGTGGCACCTCCCAGTCCCTGATCCCAGATGGGGTGGCTCTGCAGGTGCTCTGCTCCTTCTTTGTCCAAAACAGAAGGGTTTCACCCCAAATTTGTGTTACCTCATCCCTGCTCTGGTGGGTTCATGGATGGTGTCTGCCTTGGGAGTTTCATCCTCTGGGGTCAGGGTGACTCCAAAGCGGGGCCGGCTCTCCCCAGCTGGCAACTGGAAAAAAAGATGCCTTTTATTCAGGACCAAAAATGAGCCATCTGGGGAAAATTCCGCAGCATTTCCATCTATTGGGTAGCTCGAGGCCAAAAGCTTTTGGGAAAGTGTGCAAACACATGTACTGATGGATGAGTCAGAGCCCCCATCCATGTGTCACACCGTGTTCCCAAAGGGAAAGGCGGCGTCTCCATCCCGCTCCGCCGTCCCTTTGCAGCCCCCATTTGCTCAGCCTTTCAGGGCTATTCAATAGCAAAACCTGGGAAATGTATTCCTTGATTGAAAAAAAAATTAATTTTTATAATTTGAGCCATGGAATGTTTTCTCTTCCATTTTCTATTGCAATGGGTCTTTCTGTAAAAGCAGAAAGGTGCCATTTTTGACAGTTGGACAAAATCAATCTGTGTGCTGCTGCATCCTCCTGAATTAATGTGAGGAACGTGGAGCTCTGCTCATCCTGTTCCTCTTCCAGCTGCACTTGGTCCTGTCTTTTAAGGTCAAAATGTAAATGTATTAAATTGCCCAAAATAAAACCCAAGCTCACAACATTTCCAGGCATCATTTGTTTGTTCCTACAACCCACTTTTATCTGCATCCTTTGAAAGCTGAACCAAAATCAGCTTTAAACCAAAGGGCAGTAGGGTTAGATGGGATTTGGGGGAGGAATTGTTTCCTAGGAGGGTGCCCAGAGCAGCTGTTCTGCCCCTGGATCCCTGGCAGTGCCCAAGGCCGGATTGGACAGGGTTTGGAGCAGCCTGGGACAGTGGGAGGTGTCCCTTCCGCCTGGAATGGGATGAACTTTAAGGTCCCTCCCAACCCAAACCATTCCATGATTCCATGAGAATTTTATAATTGCAACTGGAAACCTGTTTGAGTTCTCCTGCTGGGATTTCTGGGGTGCAGGAAAATCGATGGGGCTCAGCTCAGTCTCGGAGGATTTTTGGGAAGCTCAGGATGGTGTGAGTACATATCCCATAGCCTGGAGGTAACTTCCAAACACGATTTTCCTGCTTTGAAGCTTCCTGTTGGGCTCTGTTCTGCTGTTCTGTGGCAGCACAGGAATCAGGATTTTGGAATAGTTTGGGTTGGAAGGGAACTCAAAGCTCATCCCATCCCACCCTCTGCCATGGGTAGAGACATCTTTCACTATCCCAGGGTGCTCCAACCTCTCTCCAACATTCCTTGGACACTTCAGGGATCCAGGGGCAGCCACAGCTTCTCTGGGCACCCTGTGCCAGGGCCTGCCCGCCCTCACTGTGGAAAACTTCTTGTGTCTGATCTAATCCCTGCATCCAAGGATGCTTCCTTGGCCTTGTGCTGGCACTCCTTGTCTGCTCTATCCTTGCCTGAACACTTTTGGAAGTCTGGTGTGGGGAAAAGCCTTCTCACCCTGTGGAGGTTTCCCTCCCACCCACGTTTCAGGATTTTCCTAAGGGATATGACAGCCCTGGGGGCTTTTCTGCCCGAGAGCTGCTGCTTGGGTGTTGTAGGGAATGAGGCGGGGAAGAGGACAGTGTGGGAATGTCCAGGATACTGGGAATGGTTCAGGAGGTGGCACTGGGGGAGCATCACTCTTCCAACAGGACTTTCCCAAAGGGACCAAAGACTTCCTCGTGGATTTATGGGAATAACTTTAAACCAGGCTTTGCTTGGAGTGAGGAAAAACCATTCCCAGCTGCCTGAGGAGGGGATTATGGCTATAAACCCAGGATATCAGGATTCCCTCACCCTCCCTGTACCCATTCCCGGGGCAGGACTTTCTGTGTGTGTGGAAAAGGCCACTTTTCTCCTGGGAGCCCACAAGTGGCCACTCGAGGCCGTTTTTTCCACAAAATCCCAGCGAGTGCTTGTAGCTGTTGCAGAAATCTCCGTTTCCCTGCACGTCTGGGAGCAGCTGCGTGTCCCTGGGAAGGGGCTTCACCGCGTCGTGCCACCGGCGCTGCCGGAAGGGGGTTATTTATAGCCGGGTTTATTTTTACTTTTCCCCATCCCGACGTTTTCCTTCCTGATTGCCTGTGATATTCAGGGATCGTCTCATTAGCAGAAAGAAATTTCCCCATCCAAACAGCTCGGCCCACAGGGGAAAAAATGGAAGGGGAAACTGAGGCAGCAGCTGGCTGAGGGTGGGATAGTTGGGGTTAAAAGTCTGAGATTTTTCCCTACATTAATCATTTTTACAGATAAATGGAACCAGCACTGTTTAATACCTTCATCAATGATAAAAACAGTGGAATTGAGACTGGAAAAGAGAAGGCTCCAGGGAGAGCTCAGAGCCCCTTGCAGGGCCTAAAGCTGCTCCAGGAGAGCTGGAGAGGGACTGGGGACAAGGGATGGAGGGACAGGACACAGAGAATGGCTTCCCAGTGCCAGAGGGCAGGGATGGATGGGAGATTGGGAAGGTGAGGGTGGGGAGGGGCTGGGATAGAATTCCCAGAGCAGCTATGGACACTGCCAGGGATGGAGTGTCCAAGGCCAGGCTGGACAGGGCTGGGAGCAGCCTGGGACAGTGGAAGGTGTCCCTGCCCATGGCAGGGGTGGCACTGGATGAGCTTTAGGGTCCCTCCAACCCAAACCATTCCACAATTCCTGAGTTGTCTCAACGCGACAGAAAAGCAGAAATCCAGCATTTTTCAGCAGTGGGAGGTGGCAAGGAACGGTTCCATCAGAGCCGCTAATGGGTTTTCTCTTGGGTAATGAGCGCTGGGGACAATTAACATCCATCTTAATTAGTCTGGAGCAGGAGCGGGTGCGAGCCTTGGTGCTTTGAGCGCTGCTTAATGGATGGCAGGAAACGGCGGCGAAGTCCTCGGCTGGGCGGGAATGAAAGGGCTGGAAAAACTCCGTTTGTTGGAATAACGAGTTGGTTTTGCTGCTGAGGAGCACAACAAAGCCAGGCCTGGGTAAACTCAGCTCCTTGGGCTCCTGGTCGAGGCCCCCAGAGCAGGAGCAGAGGTAAAGCTTTAGTCCCACAGTCCCCCAAGGGGCCTTCCAAGGATAAAGTCCTTTCCTAATCCTGATAAAATGGCTCCAGCCACCCATGAAAGCAGAAACTCCCACGTTTTAGGATTCTGGGTGTTCCTCCTGAGGAAGAAAAGGGGGGATTTGAATGCTTATTGATGCTTCCCAAGGCTCCAGGTGCTCCTTGAACCTGTAATGGAAGCAGGGGATCAGCACACTGCATGCAGCTCCTGGTGGTCGGGAATGCTGTTTGGGACAAGGGAGCGAGGTTATCCAGTCTGGGAGAAGACGTGAGCTGGAGTTTGCCTGGGCTTTGAGCTCAAGCTGGCTTGTGAGGGGGATTTGGTGCATCTTTTCCAAGATTCCTTGTGTTTTTAGTGAAAAGCCCCAACGTGGCTCTCGGAGCTTGTGCAAGGAGTCTGGGATTTGTTCCCTGGGATGCTCCGGGCTGGGTTTTGACCCCTCTCTTGTCACACCAGGGTGACTTCAACTTTCCAGGGTGCCACTGGTGATGCCACCAGGGCTGTGTGGCCATGATTTATGTCCCTGCTGGGAAGAGCAAGGAGAACATTGAGGAACATTAGGAATTAACCTGACCTTGGCAGAATTGTGCAAAGAGAATTAATTTGTCGAAAGTGCCTTTGGAGCAGAGGGACTTGGAATGTTTCTGCTGGAGAGGGAACGTCTCCTAAACCCTTCCCTGGAACTGCTGGTGGTGGGGTGGATATAAACCCAGTCACTCTCCTTACATGAGATATTGTAGATGAAATGAGAGTTTGCTCTTTTTTCTCTGTGGAAAACAGGTTTTAATGACAGGAACACATTCCCTGGCACTAATTAATAGGGAAGGTATGAGGGCGAGGGATGGGAAGAATATCCAAGGCACTTCAACTGTTTATTCATGGATAACTTTAGTGCATGGACCAAACACTGGGGTTTACTTTGATTTTATAATAGATTTCCGTGCTGGATTTTGCCAGTGTTGAATGTTTGGCTCTGCTGCTGGGAGGAACAAGCCCTTCACAAGGGACGCTCTCCCATCCCTGGACCTTGCTCCCGCTGGGCACGGAAGAGCTCTGGACAAAGCTCGGCTTTAGCCTCTCCCAGTGCCAGATCTCCTGACATTTACAGGCATAGCCCAGCTGGGAAGGATTTGGGGCTTGTAAATCTTAATGCTCAGGAAGCTGGGGATATTTAACCTGATTTGAAGGATGGGAGGAAAGGGGAAGGGTGGAAGCCATGGCACTTAAGATGGAGCAGACTGGGGGTCTGGTTTTTCCCTGTGGATGCTCCGTGGTGCTTGCAGCTAGTGCCCTGTTCCCTCCAGGGCATCCAAATTGTCCTTTGAGCTTTAATGAGCCACAAATTGATGGAACAACAAGGTCAGGTGGGATGGAGCCCTGGGCAACCTGAGTGGCATCACTGCCCATGGCAAGAGCTGGAATCGAGAGGATCTTTAAGGTCTCTTCCAACCCAAACCATTGCAGGATTCTATGAAATTGGATTTTCCTCCTCAATGGACTTAAAATGAATCCTCCCAGCCTTCCTTCCTCTGCTGGGAATTGAAGGAGAAGCTCTAATTCCTGTTCAGTAGGGGAAACTGAGGCACAGAGTTGCCACTTGTTTTCCTCTATGCCGGGCTGGAGCCATGCACTGACAGGACACAGGGAATGGCTTCCCATGGACAGAGGGGAAGGGTTAGATGGGATTTTGGGAAGAGATTCTTCCCTGTGAGGCTTTGGTACAGGCTGCCCCATCCCTGGAAGGGTCCAAGGCCAGGTTGGATGGGGCTTGGAGCACCCTGGGATAGTGGAAGGTGTGGGATGAGATCATCTTTAAGGTCCCTTCCCACTCAAACCATTCCATGCTTCTCTGATCCTGGAGCATTTCCGAAGTGCCTTTCAGGTCCTGCCCTTCTCTCCCCGCTCCTGGGTGTATTTTGGGAAGGGAAGCCGTGGATTCCTGCCTCCCCTAACCCCATCCACGTTCAGACACCCACTTTGGGAGCCAGACCCTTCTCCTCTGTCTCTGTTGTTTTCCCATTTCCTACTTTTCCACCGCATTCCTTTCCCTGGCAGTTAATGGAGCTCGTAGATCATATAATAAATAGGGATCGACTTCATGCCAGGCGCTGGATCAGAATGGATTGACCCCTGGGAATACACTCCCTCCCAATCGATGCCAGGCCATCAGGCCGGATAAATCTTGATAACGGCTGACAACGGGAAAGTCAATATGTGAATTAATATATACATTAAACCTGGATATATCTTCCACCGGCAGGCAGCAGCCTGAGGAGAGGCCTGGAATATCCCGAGCCAAGAGGATGGTTGGGATGGGGAAAAGCAGCAGCTTGATCCTCCGTGTTTGATGTGGAAACATCGGGGCTGGCTGAGCTTTTCTTACCCACTGGAGCATCAAATCCCTGCCGGCGGCTGCTCCAGCGTGGAGGATGCTCCAGGGGGAAAGTTTTCCTTTGTGTTTTAAGAGTGTTTCCAAATGCCAGGGAAGTATTTCTGTTTTGGCCCTGATTTCTCCGGGAAAGTGCTTAACACAGCGGGATTTGCTGTGCTGGAGAGGAAGGGATTTAAGGAAATGCCTTTGATTAAGTGCCCCGCTGAGAGATGCTCCCAAAAAGTCCTTCCGCTCGTGCCAGCTCTTCCCATCCCTGTTGAGTGACATCCCTGCATCATTCCTGATTTTTTCTGAGCATCCTCAGTGCCTGGGATCCTCTCTGGGACAGAGCAGGGCTGCCTGTGGGGGATCCATATGTTGGCACCCTGCCTAGCCAAAGAAACAGATCGTTCCTGTGACAGCGGCATTAACTTTTTATTAATCATTTTTACTATTCCAAAGTGGAGCCGGGTGCCAGGGAAGCAGCCGGCTCAATCCAAAGTTTCTTTCCTTTCTCCAAAAGGGTTTTAAAAAACATTTCTTTTCCTTCCTGAAGCTCAAAACAGCCAGAGGTGCAGGGTGCAGAGAATATATCAGAGACAATGAGGTCGGGGTGCCTCCACTCATCCCTGTGCACCCAACCCTCCCTTCTCGGAGCCGATTCCGAGCGCGTCCTTTCCAAAGGCAGCAAGTGGCACCTGGAGCATGGAGTTTTTTCGGATGACTTGTTTGCAAGCCTGGCTTTAGCTAAGCCCCAGGGGCTGCTTTGCATTCACCTGGCTCCGAGCTCTTCTCCCCGCAGCTGGAGAAGAGCTCGTCTCCTCTATTTCCTCCAAATAAAAATGCATGGAGTTGGCTTTTTCCAAAGAACTTGTTTTTTTCCAAGGCGACGATGGAGTTGGAGCTACTTTTCGGGGAGGCAGATCCCCCTCCTCCTCCTTTTCCTCCTCCTCCTGCAGTCCTTGTGGTTTGGCTGTAGTTATCTCGCGTGCCAGCTGCCGGCAGGAAAATTTTGCTGCCTAAGTAATATCCATCAAAAGCCGGTGCTTCCATCGGCTGGAGATAGCGGGATGAGGGGAGCGTTGGCTCTCCAGGGCTTTTCTGTTTCCTCCTGCTGGTTTGGCTCTGCAGAGGCTCCTTCATGAGGAGCAGGAGGGTCTCTCCCATCTCTGGGCTGGGGATGTGAGCTCTGCTTGAAATGGCAGGAATTGAATTCCCTGGCTTCCCGTTGGGGTTGCTTTGGGTTCGGCTGGAATGGGGATGGATGGGATGAATATTTCCAGCCTGGGGTCTGCTGGATGCTGGTGCTTAGGTCATGCCTTTTCTGGCACTGAGTTTTGGCTGCTGCTTCCGTAGAAGCACAGAATTGTTTAGGTTGGAAAAGATCCTTAAGATCATCAATTCCAACCATTCCCCCAGCACTGCCAAGGCCACCACTGATCCGCGTCCCCAGGTGCCACAAGAGCTGTTAAATCCTCCAGAGATGGGGACTCCAGGGATGTGCCAGGGCTTGACAGTCTTTTCAGTGAAGAAATTTTCCCTCATATCCTAATTTTTCCTCTCTGGTCATGGTCGTGGAGTTTGGATGTAGAGGGCTGAGGAATTTCAGGCTGGATGCTGCCACTGCTCGCTCTGGCATTGGCAGGGAATCAAGGGGGCGAAATTCCTTATCCATTTAGAGGAAAACAAAACCTCGGGATAAAAATGAACCCAAAGCTTTCCCTTTGCTGCTCTTACAGCGTTGTTCAATTTTCCTTTGTGTGAAGCACCTCAGGAGCTGTTGAGTTCCAAAAGCACTGCTGCCAGACGCTGGGAAAAGAGAAAAACAAGCCAATATATGGGAGCAGCTGGAAAACTTCCTAAATAAGTCAGGAATGTGCTGGAATGTGCAGAGCTCCTTCTTTCCCTCTCTGGTCCTGCTCAAATGAAATCAAATAAGTCCTGGCTCAGTGGTTCCTGTTGCTGTTTCTTTCTTAACATTCCCCAAAGGGTCCTTTTTCCGTGAAAACCTCAAAGTGGGTAAACTGCTGGGGAATGTGGGAGCATCCAAGCATTCTTTGCTGTGTCTTTCTTCCAGCACAGATGTAACCTGGGAGCAGAGGTATTTTTATATTAAAGCATTTTTTATTAATTCCCCACCTCGCTCTCTTCTCCAGTGTCTCCCCTGGGTCTGTAGTGCTGGCTGTCTCCATGGTATCCAAGCTGCTTCCCTATAAATCCATATCCCAGCAAGGAATGAACTTCCCGGGGTCTGGCATTTCTCACCTCTTTAACTGAATGGGCGTTTATGCGGATGGGAAGAGGGAAGGGAAGCACAAAGCTCCTGGAGTGATGGAATGTGCCCCACAACTGCCCGGCCCTTGGCTCGGCATGATCCCTGCTGCTGAGCAGGAGCCAGGGTGGAGTCTCCATTAAGGCAGAGGTGTTGGCCATCAGTGTAGCGTTATGGCCACCAGTACAGAGGTGGTGGCCATCAATGTAGAGGTGATGATCATCAGTGCAGAGACAAGGACCACCAGTGTAGAGGTAATGACCACCAGTGTAGCGGTGTTGGCCATCAATGCAGAGGTGATGACCACTGATGTAGAGCTGATGGCCATGAATGTAGAGGTGATGGTCACCAGGATAGAGGTGGTGGCCACCAATGTAGACGTGTTGGCCACCAGTGTAGAGACAATGACCATCGGTGTAGAGGTGGTGGCCATCAATGTAAAAGTGATGGCCCATCAGTGTAGAGGTGATTGCCACCAGTATAGAGGTGGTGGCCACCAGTGTAGGAGTAATGGCCGTCCATGTAGAGACAATGACCATCAATGCAGAGGTGGTGGCCACCAGTGCGGAGCTGATGACCACCAATATTGCAGAGAGGGGTAAAAAACCCCAAGGGATGGAAGACGGATGCGGCTGTTTTCCCATGGAACAGCAAAAACACCCAGAGGCAGCGCTCCAGCTCTTCCTCCCTCATCCCAAATTGTTCCTCTGCGAGCCGCCTTGGCTTTGCTCCCGCTGCTGATGTCTCCAGCCCACGTTGGGAATGCAGAGTGTTTATAAAGCAATTTGGGATTTGGCTTGCTTGGCTGAACACTTCAAAAACTCATTTTGAATTGAGAGTGGCATCTGCAGCAGGATGGGGCTGGGCCTGTCCTAATGCCGGGAAAGGCACCGGGATGTGGATGTGCCGTGGGATGAGGTGCACTCCTGAGGACTCCCAGAAGGATCTCTGCATCTCTGTCCCAGCCACCCCTCAGCTCTGGGTGGCGTTTGGTCACCTTGTGGCACCGGGGCACATGTCATCAACTCGCTCTGCCGCCAGCTGGGACGGAGAAGTTTGGGAGAAGAAGACAAGAATTCCTTATGAATTTTCACTTCAACGCTGAATAACCCAGGATCCATCTGAAGATGCAAATTACCTGCCTTGTTTTTGGCGTCGAGTGTAGGCATTTTGTGGCCTTGTCATCCACAGCCGTGTCCCTCAAAGCCAGGCTCAGCGGGGACCTCTCCAAGTGGAAAGGCAGAAGACTCCGAGCGTGCCCCGGGCGCTGCTCTTTGTCCTGCCCGAATGGGGAGCGATTGAGGAACGAGGAGAAGCGGAATTGTGGAGCTGTGCCATGAAAAGGTTCTGCAGGTGGTGGCTGAATGGGCTCAGGTGCTGCACAAAAGGTATCAGCCGGGCTTTATCTCCGCGTTGGCAGCTCCTTTTCCAGCAAGAAAAGTCGGATGTGCCGGTGCGGCGGGCGCTCGGTGAATTCATTCGGAGCCGTTATTCATCAAGGGGAGGGGAGAAGCACCTGGGCTGCTTTGATGGCTCTGCCAGGGTCTGAAGAGCAGAGGTGACAGGGACATGTCCTGGTGCCACCACCCCAGGTCTGACTGTTCTCCTGCAGCGGCTCCATCCGCTGGGAAGGATGTGGAAATCCTGTAAATGAAGTGGAAAGATGGGAATCTCACCAGCAAAGGGATGCAAGCTCCATTCTTGGGATTATCTCAGCAGTTCAGATAGGCAGAAATGTGAGGATTTTCCTCTAAACAACCCTTTCCCAGGAAAACAGCTGATCTTAACTCGCTGCAGGGCTGGAATCCAGCCCCGTTCCAGCGCTAATCCACTCACTGCATTTCCAGTGTCAATTTGTGACCAATTGAGATCACAGGCAACTGGCTGTAAAAAGGTTTTCTCTGGGAGAAAACGTGTTTTCCAGGGGTTGGGAAGGGCTGGGGGAACTCCTGTGTGTGCAGGCAGGTCATGGAGGTGGCAAAAGGCTGTTGTGTGGCAGAGCTTACAGCTTGGTGGGTTTATGTAGCAAATTAGTGTAGAAAAACACCGGTGGTGGAAGGACAATTCATGTCCATCGTTGTTCTGCACACTTTGATTCATTCCAGTTACAGAAGCCCGAGGATTTTATCACTGATTTCCATGTGCTCGGATCCTCATCTCCAGCAAATTCTTATTTGACTGCAGTCCAAGTGTTGCAGGAGACGGGAAGGTGGTTCAGAGGAAGCGCAGCTGCCTCGGGGCTAAATCCAGCTGGGATGCTCAGAGAGGTGCTGGGACACCTGAGCAAGGAAAGCCATCCCTGAGGAGGCAGCACTAGCTGCCCTAAATCCCCACCACAGCTCACTTGTGTCCAGCAGGACAATTCCTAACGCTCCCAGGGAGGAAATATTTGGAAGGGTGCTGTTGTCTTTCCAAAGCCCGTGGGATGTGGGGATTGATCCCATTCCTGTTTTGCTGCTTGTCCTGAAAATTCTTCTCTCTGCCCACAGAGTGATGTGGAGCTTCTGCCTTAGGAGCAGGAGGATCCTTTGAATCTGTGAGCTTCTGGAGTTTGGGGTTCTTCTGGCTTTCATGGACTCATGGAATGGTTTGGGTGGGAAGGGACCTTAGAGCTCATCCCATTCCACCCTCTGCCATGGGCAGGGACACTCTCATTGTCCCAGGCTGCTCCAAGCCCCATCCAAGGTGTCCCTGCCCATGGCAGAGGGCTGGAATGATCTGGTCCTTGAAGTCCCTTCCAACCCAAACCACTCTGTGATCCTCTTTTATGATTCTGTGATTATTTTCACCCAAAAAGGACAAAACCTCTCCCAGGGAATGAATCCAAACCAGCACCTGCTGGAATTCCCAGGGCAGGAGGAACTGGGAGAGGGGAAAGCAGTGCAGCTGAGCCGGGGGAGAGCAGCAGAATGAAACCCCGGAAATTTTAATTTGTTAACCAGAACAGAATCAAATCAACAAGTGCAGTCACCAAACCTCTTTAACAAGCTGTGTGTTGGGTGTTTTATTTCCCAGGCTCAGGTATCCAGTCTCATCTTTCCAAAGTTGCCTGGAATGAGCGTGGGCGGATAGTGAAAAGCAAAAAAAAAAAAAGCTCTTTTTGTGGGCGGGAGTCGAGGCAGCAGCCACCCACGTCCTCCATTATGATATTCAAATGTCAATATATTTTTAATTGGTTTATATCCATCCCCCCCCCCTCCCAATCCAGCTGCCTTTGGTAATTAAAGCTCTGTAAATAGATTTTACTGGAATTGGTACAAGAAGGAAAATTGGAGGACATTGTACAGTGCTTGGGGTTGGGTTGGGGGATTTTTTCCCTCCCTGTCTTTCCTCTTTTGACTCATTTTACATCTGTGAGCTTTGCATTGCGAGGGAGGAGGGAGCCACGGCCAGTTCTGCACAAAAACTCGGAAACGGGAGGACCAGGTGGTTTGCTCCGGGCTGGGACACAGGGAAAAGCCAGGGGCCAGCCCAGACTGTCCCTTGTGGCACCACGGTGGTGCCACCAGGACACACCAGGAGCACTGAGAGTTCCTTCCCAGTGCCAGACTGGGAGAGCCCCCAGTTCCCTGCGGAATCTTCAACCTGCCTCGAGCCAGGAGGCCAAAATCTGGCCAAAATCCTGTAATTATTTACAGTTCCCTGCTTTATAAATTGGTGCTGTTTCTCCAGGAGGGTTTGTAACTTCTCTTTCCCTTTTCCTGTCCTTCCAGCCTGTGTAAAGGACGGACTCTCTACTCCGTGGTGAGGGACGCCAAAATTGTCCTGGATGTCAACAAGACGAGGCAGATAGCACAAGAAATTGTGAAGGTATGGTCTGGTGGGGTCTGGATCCAGCAAAAAACCCGGCCAAGAGCCCAGTCCAGTCATTCTGGGGAGTAGGAGAGGAGCAGCCAAGGATTCTGAGCAGGATAGCTCTGCTTGGCTTTAAAATCCAAAGATTCTGGGCAGGACAGAACTCCTTGGTTTTAAAATCCAGGTGTCTTTGACCTCTCTCATGTGGCTGAATTGGGGTGGCACCAAAGCTTCCGTGGGGTTCCCATGCTTGGGGCTCATCCTGGCCCCTGCTCCTCTTCCCTGCTGGAATTTCAGGTGTTTAAATCCAGCATTGCTGCTGTGGGGGAGTTCTTGGTGGGATATTCCTCTCCTCTTGGAAAAAAAATGTGATAATCATGGAATACAAGAATGGTTTGTGTTGGAAGGGAGCTTAAAACTCATTCCATTCCTCCCCTTACCATGGGCAGGGACATCTTCCACTACCCCAGGTTGCTCCAAGCCCCGTCCAACCTGGCCTTGGGCACTTCCAGCATTCCCAGTATTCCCATAAAACATTCCCAGGGCTGAGGAGCTAAAAATGCTTTTCCTGTCCCAGGGATGACTCCAAGTGCATCTTCCACACTTCAGACGTGTCCCTATAAACAATCCCGGGCAGGATCCCCCCGTGGCACGGTGGAGTGGCCAGGAATTCAGGTCCTGAGCCCTCACAGCTTCCCATGGGATGTCAGCAGCAGCACTGGGGTGTTGAGCTGTCTGCCAGAACGGGGTTGTGCTGTGATTCCAAACATATTTATCACCAGAAATATTTGCCACAGGCTCTGCCATGGGAGCTGTGACAGTGCCCCCGTGCCCTGCTCAAGGTCAGCCAACACTTCCACCCTGGAGCCCAAACCTGGAGCTGATCCCACATTTAACTGAGGGAAAACAACAGAAAATCAGGTTTTCTGGCAGACCTTAGCCCCACTTAAATACTCAGACGCAGGTTAACAGCAGAATATGTTCAGCAATATTTCCTGGGCGGTGCCTTTTCCCTGGATGGTGCTTATTAAATTGCCTAGTTTGTGTTTATTTAGACCCAGTTTTAACTTTAAAGTTTAAATTCCTTCAATCCCCCTGGGCTCTCCGGGCAGGAGCTGACAGGTGAGCACAGCCTGAACCTTTAGCTACCTCGGGGCCATGGCCTGAGCTGGGGGTGCCTGAGGCAGCCCAGAGCCTCTTCCTTCCTAATTCCTACTTCTGATCCATGTTTTCCACCTTTTAGACACGGATTTTTCCCACTGAGCAAACAGTTGAAGCATCACGGTCTAGCCTTGTATTTTTCCCCCTTTTTGTACTCAGGGCTTTTTCCTTCCACATGTTCCCAGTGGGAATAGCAGCTCCATTCTGCCCCTTTCCCTGCGAGGGTTCATTGCTCCGTGTGGGTTTTGAGGATGAGGCTGAGATCCTTGTTTTCTGCAGCTGGTGCCTGTCAGGAACAGGTTGGAAACCACCAAGTCTGTCGTGTTGAGAGGCAGATTTTGTATCCACCCGAGATCCCTGGAGGAATTAGCAGAGCTCCAAAGGCTCTCCCTGTGTACCAAAGGGAATTCCTGGATTGTGGAATTGTGGAATTCCTGCCACAGTGCCATGACCCAACCACGTGGCCCGTTCCTGCTGAGGAGCAGCTTCCCAGCCTTCCCATCTTTGCCCACCAAACTCCAGCAGATGTCTGGGGGGACTTGGAAGTGTTGGGTGTTGGGAAGGGAAATTCCAACACCTTGGTTGGGGTGGGCTTGGAGCTGCATTGTCCGGAGGCTTTGGATTCGCTGCGCAGTCACAGCAGTTGTTGGATTTTATCCTTTGATTCCGGGAATGTGACAGGAGAGCTGCTCAGCTCCTTGGATTAGTGGGTGCAAGGTTATCCCGAGATCCTCAGGAGGGGGAGGATGATTGATTCCGGGAGCGGTGCCGGCAGAGGGAGCTGGCTTTTCACACAGCCAAGCAAATGAAGGCGTTACTGGGCCCAGAGTGTTCCCTCAGGGATCATCCCAGGGGCTGAGGTGGCAGGGCTGGAATTTGCAGTGGGATCTGCACGGAGCGAGGTGAGGGAGTGGGGTTTGCCCGGAGAAATTCCTTCAGCAAAGGCCAGGCTGTGTTTAATGATTCCATGGAGATGAGCTCTCCGCTGGATGTGGGAGCAGGTGGGAGCAAGGTCCTGATGTTTCTCTGGGGTCCCGTCACCCTCAAACAATGGGAAGGGGCTGCAGAGCATTCCCGTGGCACTGGGGCTCATCCATGGATGCTCAGGGCCCTGCACTGCACCTGGGCAGGGAAACATTGGAATGCTGCTCCTTGCTCCACCCTGGCACTTTCTGGAGGTGACAGTGACATTTGAAAGCCGATTTTTAAACCTCATCATTATTTCATGTGCCGGGAGCTGGAGACCCCTAATTAATCCCCGTGCCTGGAACGGTCCTGGCATCCAGCCCCAAATCCTTTCCTTCCTCCAGCATCCCTTGGCAGAAGCTCTGTAGGATTTTCTCCCCACGGGGCGCAGTGAAATTCCCATATCTTGCTGGGTTGGGGTGTTTTTCCGTTTGTTTTCCCACTTTTTCCAGATGGTGGAATTTGGATTGGGCTTCTGGCTCCACATCAGCCGCCAGCTTAAAAATAAATTCTTCTCGCACAGCCTGCGTGGTTAATGATGATAGATGAAAAGATGAGACTCGGGATGGATGGATGGATCCCCATAGAATTCCAGTTAATAAATCCCCCTTTTCCAGTGCCAGACAACCAATATTCCCTCTTAAGCAACAGTTTGCCGGCCTGTTGGGCATTGATCCTTCAGCAGCATCCTGCAGATCAAGTTTTCCCCGAGTCTGCTTAGGAGAGTGAAAAGTGGGACAGCAGGAAAATCCCTGCTGAAGTTGGGATAAATGTGTTTTATCCCCCTCCCCATTCCCAGAATTATCCTGCGGAGCTGAACATCCGCCACGCGGAGCTGCCGGCAGTCTGCTTGATTTGCCGAGGCTAAACAGGAGAGTTTGGATTTCCCACCCATGGCCTTTTTGTGCCTCATTAGCAGTAATTTTAATTAACTGCCGAGCAGTTTTTCCTGGGGGGAAGGAATTAAGGCAGGACTCCTGCGAGGCGCCCGTTCCCAGGCGGATGGGGCCGTCGGAAGCGCCGATGGCTCCGCCAGGGCTGTGGGGAGCGGTGACTTATTACCCTCCTCTGCCAGCCCCCAAAAAAACGGAGGCAAAAACATCATCACCATCCATTTCCCAGCGGAGGATTCCAGGGGAGCGGCTGCCGGGTGGGTTTGCCGCTCATTTTTCCTGTGGAATCAATTAATCAGGAAGATGAGTGGGCGCCATGGCAGCTGGGACACTCACCCCACAGTCCCATTTCCCTCCAGGAGCCCATCCCCTCCAGACACTTTCCCTTCCTGCAGGGCCCTTTGGGGATGTGGTCCAGCTTGGATGTGCCCTGGTGGCTCATGGATCCCATGGGAATGCCGCCACTCCGGCGTTATCCCACCCGTTTGTGCCGCTTTTGTAACCTCGGGGTGTTTTCCTCTCTCTGTTCCATCCCAGGGAATGGGATACCTGCATGCCAAGGGCATCCTCCACAAGGACCTCAAGTCCAAGAATGTCTTCTACGACAACGGGAAGGTGGTGATCACCGACTTCGGGCTCTTCAGCATCTCCGGGGTTCTCCAAGCGGGCAGGTAGGAGGACATGGACACACTGGAGCTCCTCCCCGTGCCCTAAAGCTGGGAACGTGGGGAAAGATCCCAAAAAATCCCTCTCCAAGTGGTTTTTTGTGTCGCCAGCCTTGGCAGACAGGAGTTCAAGAGGCCTTTGAGTGTCGTGGGGCTGCTCTGTTTGAAGGGAGTTGGTTTTGATCCGTAGGAAGGAACACGATGCCGTGTGTGAGCCTCTGGAGCTTTGGTTCAGAGAGGCAGATTGTGCCCCTTGGACCCACCTCTTCCCATGGGATGCATCATTTCCATGGCCAAACCACCCTGCAGCCAGCCAGGAGATGCTCCTGTGGCAGCAGGGCTGGGTCATTCCTTGGCTTTTCCTTTTCCATCGTTATAATT
This sequence comes from Vidua chalybeata, assembly GCF_026979565.1. Lineage (NCBI taxonomy): Eukaryota > Metazoa > Chordata > Aves > Passeriformes > Viduidae > Vidua > Vidua chalybeata. Next base: position 12,489,725 of record NC_071547.1, on the reverse strand, counting down.
CCCTGGCATCTGCTTCATCTCCTGCCTGATTGAGTGATGCTGTCCCCACTCCAGTGACATTTTGGGAATCACAGACATCTGTGCTGGGCATGGAGCAAGACATGGAAAATGAGAGCCAAGCTTGGGGCTTTCACAACATTGTGACATTTTGGGGTTTCGGAGGGTTTAAATCTGAAGGGGTTGGTAAATGTTAAAAATGTTAAAATTTGGTTAAATTTCTTTTCCCAGTGCTTTGGGAGGTTTTCCAGCTGTAGGAATAGCAGGGAAAAGAGTTCCAGCAGCTGTGGAAAGGAGGAAAAGCAAAGCTGGGGTGGAAAAAGGAAACAGAAGTGGGGAAGGAAGAACAGAGATTATATTTTCCTTTTTTTTTCAAGTGGGGAATAAGAACATTGCTGACTTTTCCCACCTTCCCCACTAAATCCTTTGTGTTGGATTTCCCTCTAAACCCTTTGTGTAGGGAGCAGCACAGCCCAAGCTTGGGCAGTTTTCTCCTGGTCCTTCCATCTCCATGGCAAAGATGCTCAGGAGATAACAAGCACATTGGAAATGATGGATTTTTTCCCCCAATTTCCCAGTGATGATTTCAAAGGATTAGAGGAAATGGCAGCGGCCGCCTCTCTCCATCCCGCACTGTGCACTCCCAAATTTTCCACTCTGCCTGGATGAATATCAATGGATTGCAGCTCAAACTTGGCCAAAAACTTTGGAAAGCCAGGAAATCAGGATTTCCTGCTGTGGCAAAGTGGGATTTGCCCCTGGTTTGGCAGCTGGGTGGGGGGTTTGGGATTCAGGGCCTGCCAGGAGGAAAGGACAGCTCATTCCAGCAGGGAATGAGGATTTGGGCAAAACCGCCCACGTTTTGCCAGGAATCTTTGTTGTGAAGGTCAGGGATGCTCCAGAGATGGAATGAGAAATGGGGGAATGGGGTTTCTGATGAGGTGGCCGATGTGTGGCCACCTGTGCCCAAGACTGGGATGTCCCTTGTGGGGTTAGAATCCAGGAGATGACACAGGAGAGGAAGGATGGCCAGGAAAGCAGGGCTGGGTGGAAATGAGCAGGGTTTTGCTGGGAAAATGGAGAAAATGAGAAAATGTGTGCCCTGGGCTGCTGGTAGCAGAGGTTTTCTGCTGGAGGAGAGCTGAGAGGAGAGCAGGGATCCACAGCCACCATGAATTTTGGAACAGGAAGTGTCTGCATGGCTGATCTCCCCTTTTCAGGGTGGGTTTTGGTGTCTCTCAGGTGAAGACAGGAGATAAATCCCAATTTTGGGTCCTTAGAGGCTTGGAAAAACATCTGTTGGGAAGGGAGCAAATTTCTGGAGGTCAGGTTAAGGATGGTGACATTTCTTCAGCTGGTTTTGCTGGGATTAAAACACTTCCTGCAGAGATTTGGTGACTTGGGGTCTCATCCTGCTGAAATCAGTTTTATTCCTCCTTTATTTAAATGTTCTTGGGCTCGGTGGGGCTGCTCTGGAATTAGGAGGAGCATGATGTGGGTCTTGAGGAGTCTGAGGCTCTTCTGCTCCTGCTTTTGCCCTGAGGGTAGCTTGGAAGATGCTCAGCTGGGCGTGGTTGTGAAGTCAGGTAAACTTTGGCCATAAACTCTCAAACTGCTGGAACTGAGCCACTTCTGGGACCCCATTAAAGCCCAGCCCTCACTGCTGGGAGCTCATAACCCACAGAAGCTTTGCCAGGGATGAGCTGTGCATGCCAATCCAGTCCCTGGAGCATCCTGAGGCTGCTTGTGGAATGTCACAGAGCAGAAATGAAAGCAGAAATAAAAGCCCCAGGAGCAAACCCAGCCCTGCTGTGGGTGCTGGAGCAGATCCACATGCTGCCCACTACATCCTGGGAAGGAGAGGCAGGCACGGGGAAGGATGAGCTAGCCCGAGCCTTTTTAATTGCCCAGGTGCTTAATGCTGGTTTGTAATTAAGAGCTGGAGGGTGGAGGGGGGTGCTGGGCAGCTGAAAGCCTCCCCTCTGTGCCCAAGTGGCCACACTCCGGAGGGTCCGAGCCGCGCCGGAGCCGCTGATTGCCGTGGAGCCTCCGAGGTGTGGATGGAGAGGAGCCATGGACACCCCAGAGGGGACAAGGAGGCTTCATCAGCGATTCCCTGGAGTGGCAGAGTCCCTCCTGAGGGAGGGGGTCCCTCTGGTCACGGCCAGACCTGTCACTGGGAATGGGGATGGCTTTGCAGGCAGGAGGATCTGGATCGTGCCATTTTGGGATTATGAGCCAGCTTGGAGGTGGAACCCCATCCCTGGATGGTGTCCCGTGGGATTTTAGCCCCAGGCTGACATTCAAGAGGACAGATGACCCCACAGCCATCCCTTAGCCCTGTTCATCCCCATATTTGGGAGGGTTCCAAGCACAAACAGGGAGAAATTCCTGGCAGGAGCCAGCAGGGCTCTTCCTTCTCCAGCCCAACGTGACGTGGGACAGTTTTGTTCCCTCCTGCTGCTGAACCTGGGCTCAGACACACGATGGAGCTGCCTCAGGTGTCACCACCACTGATGATCCAGGGGTTTTGAAGCCAGCAGTGTATCCCAGGTGCCTGCTGGAGGATGTAAGGGATGGGAGAAGTCACCAATCTCATCCTCAGCCATTGGCCAGAGGATTCCAACGTGTTTATCCTGAGCAGGGGGAGCTAGGGGAGGTGGAGGAAGGACAGATGAGGTGAAATTGAGGAGTTGTTATAAAGCCAGGCTGCTCCCATGGGAGGTGCCATTGGAGGCTCGGACTTGGAGGGGCTGTTTTGGGGCCAAACACCTGAAAGCACCAATTCCCAGGCTGTTGCTTTAGGATGGCTTTGCTTGGAAGAGGCACTTTGTGGTCCCCAGTCCAACTTCCTGCTCCAGCCACAGTGGGGCTGCTGGGGGAATTCATCCCCACTTTACCCCCGGGTTCTTTAAGGGCTTTTGGTGCAAAGGGCACAGCAGGAGCCCCAGCAGACCCTAAATCCCCATCGCCAGCCTGGAAGAGCCAAAGTTCCCCTAAAGCACCGTCCTGCGCCCCAATTTTGTCCTGCTGCCTGGGCAGGGACAGCTGTGCCAACATTTCCAGAGCAGGGTTAAAACCTGACTTTGCAAGGATGACGTGAGGAAAACCAGGCTTAAAAGCCTTGGGAAGAGGTTGGGAAGCTGGGGATGTGGTGCTGCTGTGCCCTGGTGTACCCACAGCTCCAGCTCCATGTCCCAGCAAGAACCACCATCCCATGCCCCAGTTTTGTTCAGCTGCCTGGGCAGGACAGCTGCGCCAGAGCAGGGTTAAAACCTGACTTTGCAAGGATGATGTGGGTAAAACCAGGCTTAGAAACCTTGGGAAGAGGGTGGGAAGCTGGGGGCTGCTCACTGGGGATGTGGAGATGCTGTGCCCCGGGGTACCCACGGCTCCAGCTCCGTGTCCTGGCAGGAGCCACCCTCCAATTCTGTCCTGCTGCCTGGGCAGGGACAGCTGTGCCAACATTTCCAGAGCAGGGTTAAAACCTGACTTTGCAAGGATGCTGTGGGGAAAACCAGATTTAAATCCCTGGGAGGAGGGTGGGCAGCTGGGGATGTGGCGGTGCTGTGGCCCGGGGTAGCCACAGCTCCGTGTCCCGGCAGGAGGGAGAACAAGCTGCGCATCCAGAACGGCTGGCTGTGCCACCTGGCTCCCGAGATCATCCGGCAGCTCTCTCCCGACACCGAGGAGGACAAGCTGCCCTTCTCCAAGCACTCGGATGTCTTTGCACTGGGGTGAGTCCCGGGGCAGGGGTCTGGCGTGGCTGGGTCAGGTGGGAGCTGCTCCGGGCACAGGAGGGGATGAGGACGCTGTTGGCTTGTCCCAAATCCAAGGGGACGCTGCCGGATGGAATTCCCATCGCTGGGCTGGGAGAACCTTCCTGCTTCCAGAAATTTCGAGTGAAAGCATCCCTAAATTGCCAAATCTCCCTGTTTTAGACCGGGCTGGCTCTGGGTAATGGGATCCAGAGTGTCCTGAGGATGCCAGCCTGGGAATGCAGGGAGCTGGGATGGGAACACATCTCTGAGAACCCCTGGAGAGCCCAGTTTTCCCCAAATTACCAAATCCACTTGTTTTGGACCAGAGTGGTGCTGGGCAATGGGATCCCATTGGGAATGCCAGCCTGGCATCATCTCTGCCTGCACCCTCCTGGGGCAGGTACCAATGAGGAGGTGCCTGGATGATGGAGGTGTCAAAGGTTGGGGACACAGCTCTGGGAGCCCCTGGACACCCCAATTCTCTCTAAATTATGCAATCTTCCTATTGTGGCCACAGATCAGGGTGGCTCCAGGGAATGGGATCCAGAATATCCTGGGAATGCCAGCCTGGCTTCATCTCTCCCCTGCATCCTCCTGGGGTGGGAACTGTTGAGAAGGTGCTTGGATGATGGGTGGGGATGCCAAAGGTTGGGGTCACAGCTTTGGAGCCCCAGGACACCCCAGTTCCCCCCTCCAGCCACTGCAAGGGGCTGATGGTGGTGCCAGCCCTATGAGCAATTCCAAAAAAGCCAAGAAAATGAGAATTCCTAAGTTTTCCTCAGCAAACCAGTTCATTCCTCCTGCCCTTTTTCTGCCCACAGACCTCCCTGAGGGCATGAGCCCAATTCCACCCCGCTAAACCTTTCCCAAAACCTTTCCTCTTTACCCAGAGGATTAATTTTCTCACGGATACCTCGAAGGCTGTGGGATTAGGGAGCGTGGGCCCGTTATCCGAGGCAATATTCCCATCAAACCCACAGTAATTACAGCTGGAAGGGTCTGGCTCCTTTTTTTTGCCCTCCCTGAGGCACAACTTCAGCACAGAAATAAAGAGGTAATTAAAGGATCGTATCCAACTAAGTGAGAGTGGGTGGGGAGACATAATTTTCCCTTTTTTTCCTCAGTTGTGAGCTCTGCCCTTATGGAAAGTGTGAGTTTCCTGAAAAGATGAAAAGGTTTCCCCACGTTTTCCCTCTTTCTTGTTTCTGCTGCTCTCCATCAAGCCTGGGAGGCTCAGGGATGATCCAGAGGGGTCACTTCCCTCCAGGGATTTGGGGATCAGGGACAGCAAGAGGAAAAGATCTTTTAAAGATGACAAAAATTCCCAGTGAGAAACTGGAATTAACGTCTTGAATGTGTTAAATCCAATCTGAGGGTGTTTGTATGCTCCTCCTGAGGATTTTGTCCTGTGCCCAAGCCCCCCATTCCTCTGCACCTACATAATTCTCCCTTTTTTTTTTTTTTTTTTGAGATTTCCAGCCAAACTGTGCAAAATCAAAACAATTCCAATTCCCAAAATCAGGGAGCTTCCCTAACCAGGAGGAATCTTTCATTTATCAGACAGATTTTGTCCACCCTGGTGTCATTTTAACCCTGGGTTTTGATACTTTTAGTGATCACGAGGGCATCCCTGGGAGGGAAAAACAGGTCCAGGGAATTTGCCTTGGACAATGGGGCTGGCATTGTGGGAATCCAGGCCCATCCAGGCTCCGGGTGCCAGAAAATGATGATGCAAAACTTCCAGGCAGTAGCGGGGGCGGAAAACCACAGGGGTGCCCACCGGTTCCACTGGTGATGCCCTTGTTTTGGGATATTCCCTTGGATTTGGGATTCCTCACGGAAAAGAGGGCTTGGCTTAGCGATGAGAGCAGGAGCAGATGGCCAGGGCTTCACGTGGCCATCACCTGGTGAGGACACCTGGGATGGGTCATGGCATGGCTTGGATGGATTTTTGGAGCTTGGAGAGCTTTTTGGAGGAGAAAAAAGGGAAAAGCTGGAGTGAAAGTAATTCTTGGGCTCATCCCTTCCCGGAATTCTGCTGGAGTGGCAGCTGCATCCCCACCATCCTCTCTTCAGCTGCTCCATGGGCAGTGCTGCTGCATCCAGGTGGGACAATCCCACCTGATGTCACAGCATGGCTCTGCCTGGGCCTCCATCAGCCTCTGTCCTCCTTCCCACGGGTTGGGATCTCCCCTGGTGGGGATCAGAGCTCACTCCAGGAAAAAGGGAGAGGTGACAGCTCTGTATCGAGGGCTGAGCGCCTCTGGTGTCACCTGGGATGAAGCATCTCCTGGACGAGGTGGTTCTGGAGCAGGGAGAGATGTTGGATGTGGGTGCAGTGGCCGGACAGCTCCCCATCCTGAATCCCTCCTGGCTGCTCCATCTCTAATTCCCAGTGTCTCCCAACAGCACCATCTGGTACGAGCTGCACGCCCGGGAATGGCCCTTCAAGACGCAGCCAGCGGAGGCCATAATCTGGCAGGTGGGAAGAGGGATGAAGCCCAACCTCAGCCAGATCGGGATGGGCAAGGAGATCTCGGTAGGTGCTGTGGGGCCCTGTGCGGGTGTGCGTGGATTGGGACATGGCTGGTGACGCCCTTGGAAAAACCCTCTGGAGCTGCCCATCTCATCCAGCCAGGCTTGGTCCTGCTGCTGAGCTCAGCTTGAGCGTTCCCTTTGCTCCAGCCCTTCCCAAGGATGTGGGGATGGAGATGGGTGCTCGTGGGATGGACACCCCCCCTTCATCCCAGCCTTTCGTGAGGATGTGGGGATGCAAGTGGGATTCTCATGGGTTGGGCACATTCCCTCCATCCCGGCCCTTCCCAAGAATCTGGTGAAGGAAATGGGATCCTCATGGGATGGACATGTTCTCTCCACCCCAGCTTTTCCCAAAAATCCAGTGATGGAGGTAGGTCCTCATGGGATGGACACATCCATTCCAGCCTTTCCCAAAAATCCAGTGATGGAGATAGGTCCTCATGGGATGGATACATCCATTCCAGCCTTTCCCAAAAATCCAGTGATGGAGATAGGTCCTCATGGGATGGACACATCCATTCCAGCCCTTCCCAAGAATTCAGTGATGGAGATGGCTCCTCATAGGATGGATACATTCCCTCACCTCAACCCTTCATAAGGATCCAGTGATGGAGATGGCTCCTCATGGGATGGACACATCCCTTCCATCCCAGTCCTTAACAAGAATCCAGTGATGGAGACAGAGCCTCATGGGATGGACACATCTCCTCCATCTCAGTCCTTCACGAGAATTCAGTGATGGAAATGGGATCCTCACGGGATGGATAGGTCCTCTCCATCCCAGCCCTTCCCAAGGATGTGGTGGTGGAGATGGCTCCCCATGGGATGGACACATCCCTTCCATCCCAGCCCTTCCCAAGGATTCGGTGGTGGAGATGGCTCCCCATGGGATGGACACATCCCTTCCATCCCAGCCCTTCCCAAGGATTCGGTGATGGAAATGGCTCCCCATGGAATGGACACATCCCCTCCATCCCAGCCCTTCCCAAGGATTCGGTGATGGAGATGGCTCCCCATGGGATGGACACATCCCTTCCATCCCAGCCCTTCCCAAGGATGTGGTCCTTGTGGCCTTTGTGCCGTGGCCGTTGGGGGCGAGGGCTGTGGGAGAGGGACTGGCTCAATTCCCGCTGGGAGAGGCCCTGGCTGGGTTTCCTCACGTGCTCTCCCTGTGGCTCCAGGACATCCTCCTGTTCTGCTGGGCCTACGAGCAGGAGGAGAGGCCCACCTTCACCAAGCTCATGGACATGCTGGAGAAACTGCCAAAGCGCAACCGCCGCCTTTCCCACCCGGGGCACTTCTGGAAGTCGGCAGAGTAAGTCCCCATCCCTGCCCATCCTCCCCCGTTCCTGGATTTCATGGATGGGGGAATGCCCTGCCCAGGGACCCTTCCCAGACCCTCAGCCGTCGCAGCTTCCAGCCTGATCCCTTCTTCTCCCGTGGTCAGATCCTGCTCCGTTCCGTTGCTTTGGCTTAATCACATCCCCGTGCTCCAGGAAACGGCGTCAGTGGGTCCCCAGTTGGGATTTTGGAATCTGTCCTATTGGGAACAGCAGGCAAAATGCAGAGCAATCACTTAGAAACTCATTTTCCTCCCTGGAATTTGTCATGTTGTGACAAATAGAACCAAAATCTCGCCCGTGCGGGGGTGGCATTCACGGGGGGGATTTTTCCTGCTCCCAGCGTGCATCCCCGGAGGCTGGAAATGGGAATGGATGGAGGGAAGGAGATGCAGCTCAGGGAGAGAAGTGAGGACATTTTGGGGGCTTCAGGAATCGCTCTTGGTTCTCACAGAGGGTGGGAGATGCCGATTTCTCCTGCTGCTGAGAACAAACTGCCTTTCTTCCTTATCTGGGCGGCCCCAAGAGTGTCTGGAATGTCCCCGGTGCCACTCCCTGTCCCTGGGGGGCTGCCGGGAACCCCGCAAAGCCCGCGGTCAGGTGGCCCCAAAGCACCGGGAACGGGAGATGTCAATCAGGAGCGGAGTTAATTCCCAAGCCACGCTCCAAGCAGGCACCAGGGCGGCTCCGGCAGCCGGGCAGGGACTGCTGGAGGATGCCGGGCCCCAAGGCAGCTGCAGAATTGCTCCGCTGGGTTTGGGAATGTTTTTTCCAGTCACTGAGCCACGCTCTGCCTGCCCTGGGCTGGGGCTGCCCCGCAGCTCCCTGTTAATTACCGGCCCAATCTTTTGTTAATCAGGATGTTCCAGCTCAGCTTTCCACGGGAGCTGATTCCCTCCACAGGGACACGGCTCTGGCTGTTGTTCCTGTTGGGTCCTGGCAGGTTCCTGTTAGGTCCTGTTGGGTCCAGGAATGCCGGCTGTGCACAGGAATGAGCTGGCTGTGGTACCCCCAGGCTCTGCCATCCCTGGATCCAGGCGATTGGGCCACAAAACCCCGCGGGATCCTGGATGCACAGGGATGGGAGTGGTACCCAAGGAGCCCTTTCCCCTCTGGATGGTGCTCCAGGAGCCGGGCAGGGATAGCAGGGAGGTGCAGGAGTTCAGGGCTTCCCCCGGTGCCGCTGCTTTTGGGAGCAGCCCCGTGGCAAAGCCGTTCCAGGAGGTTTTTTTTCCCAAAGATCTTCCCTGCAGGCCCCCACGTTCCCGCGGGAGGAGGCGCCCAGTGCTGACTCTGCTCCTTGTGTCCCCTCCAGGCTGTGACGGAGGAGTTATGGGACGGTGCCTTCCTCCCCCAGCGGGTCTCCTCTTCCTCTCCGCTTCCCACCCTGCGCTACGGAGGAGCAGCGGGGCCGACAGCGGGCCGGGAACGAGACTCTTCCCCCGCGGCGTTTCATCATGCCGGGAGTCCTCCCGGCGCGGGCGGGAGGAGCCGGAGCAGCCCCGGGAGCGCCCGGCTGCGGTGGGATGGGGACAGCGTGCGGCTCTCCGTGCACAGGCGGTGGCTCTGGGGACAGAACCCCCCGAGCAGGGGTGACCCACAGGACAATGACTTCAGTTGATCCCCAGGGCTCCTCTGATCCCGATCCAGTGCTCACGACGATGCTCGGCTGGGGAGGGCTTGTTCTCGGTTCTCTGTGGGTTTATTTAATTCCCTTTATTTATTTCTTTGCGGTTTTGTCATGACAAAAGGGGGAATGTCGCTGATTCATGAGTTTATCCCCGGATCCTGCGGGGCCAGGGAGTGCCACTGCCATTAGCTGCCCCCCGCGGGGAAATGCATCTGTCCCGCTGCCCCCGCGCCCCGCAGCCCCTTCGTGGGCAGCGCTGACCTTTCACAAGTGGCTTCTCTCCCTCCCAGCCGCGGCCACTTTCGTGTCCCCCCGCGGGTCTCCCTGCCAGCGGGGCACATCTCCACATTCCCGTTAATTTATCTGCTTTTCCTGGGGTGTGTCTCATCAGCCAGCCCTGCCCGCTCACTCCCCATCACTGCCCTGCTCCTGGCTTTGCTCCTCACTCCCAAAACCCGGGGTTTGGGGGTGCTCTGGGGCTGGACACAGCAGGAATTGGGATCCATCCTCTCTCCTGTGGCCTTCCCGGGCTCATTCCTACGGCTGGGAATGCAGGCAGGCTCTGGTTGTACAGAGCAGCTCCCAGCCCCGCTCTGGGACATCTCAGCCACGCCCAGCACCATTTCCCCCCACGTGCTCATCTCCCATCAGCCAAATCCCAGAGTTTCCCCAAAAATTCTCTCTGGGAGCTGCTGTTGCCACCTGAATCCCACGTGCTGGTATTTCCCTCTCCCCCCACGCCAGCTCGGATGGGCCCTCCAGCCCCTCGGATGAGCTGTCAGATGAGAGCAAATTGCATTCCCAGGCTCTCATGGAGCATAATTGCTTGTCAGGAACCATCCCAGATAATTCAATTGTAGTCTCAGTTCACTTTAATTTGGAGCCGTGACGAGGCTTTGCAAACTCAGCCAGCCCTGGTTTGTCTGGCTGCTGCTCCAGCTCCTCCTCGCTGGTGTTGGGAGTGCTTTAGCATAAGTAAATGAAGATTAGAAACTTAATTGCAGCTGGGATGAGATGGGGTTTTAATTGTGGGGGCATTAAAATCCCCACGCGTGCATGTGTGAAAATTCCAAGGTGGGCGGGAGCAGGGAGGGGTGGACCCAGCCCCCAAAAGGATCCGGAGGAGTCGCCTGCTGATGTTTTTGGGATGGGAGGCAGCGCATGGAGCTGGGATGGGGCAGGATGGCCGAGTGGGATGGGCAGGCTGAGCCCTCGTCTGGGTTAACTGCTCCCTGCGCCGGCAGCACAATCGGGGGTCCCTGAGTTAGGGCTGACCCCACCTGCCCATCCCAGCTCTTCCTGCCCTTTCCCAGCCCAGCCCGCAGCACCCATGGCCTGCGCTGTCCCTGCTGCCCCCCAGCTCTCCCTCTGCACACGCGTGCCACAAACCTTGCACCAAAACCTCAGAGTCTCTCTGAGCTCTCACCAATGCCTTCACCGGGCTCTGGGGGAGGCACGAAATCCCCTTCCCCAGAGGTTTTGGGTGCTGGGGAGCACAGGGAGGTGTCACAATCCCCAGACCCCGTCCAGAGGGAGCGGGGTCCTGCTGGCTGTGGGGGTTTGGAGGTTTGGAGCAGGTGTGAATTCCCAGGTGAGCAGGAGACAGGGAAAGGTGTTGGAAGGAGGAAGAAGGTGACACCAGGGCTGGAGCCTGGTGGAGGTTGTGTGGATCTGTGGTGGAAGGGACAAGATCTGTCTTGGGGTCATCGTGGGCTTGCTCCCTGTGTCCCAAGTCCTGACCTGGCCTGGGAGGTCTCACCTTGATGTGTCCCTCGTGGGGTCTCACAGCTGCTGGCAGACTCCAGATGGATTTTATGGGCCAGGAGTCGAGGGAACAGTGAACTGAGGGGTGTTGGGTGTTTGCTGGCTTCCCCCAGCCTCACTGGGCTGCAGCCTTGGCCACAGAACCATGGAATGGGTTGGGTGGGAAAGGACCTCAAAGCCCATCCCATCCCTGCCATGGCAGGGACACCTTCCACTGTCCCAGGCTGCTCCAAGTCCCATCCAGCCTGGCCTTGGACACTTCCAGGGATCCAGGGGCAGCCACAGCTTCTCTGGGAATTCCATCCCAGCCCCTCTCCACCCTCCCAGGGAACAATTCCTTCCTAATATCCCATTTAACTCTGCCCTCTTTCACTTTAAAGCCATTCCCCTTGTCCTATCTCATTCCACACCTTTCTCCACTGAATTTTGGGTGTCTGGAAGAAATTAAATATTCCTACAGCCAACCTCTCCCTGCTCTCCACCCTCTTCCTCCCCTCTCCCCTCGCTGTGGTACAGCCACAGGCACAGCACAATGGTGTCGATGGCAAAAGAGCTGTCCTGAATTTATCCCAAATGAGCTCCGAGGAACAGCTCCTTCCCTTCCATTCCAGTTGTTCAGGCTGCCACGTTATTTCCATCATTCCTTCTTATTTTTAAAGTCTTAGTTATTTAAACAAAACCCCACCCAGCAAACCAACAAATCTTATTTTTGTTGTTGTTGTTGTTTGGGTTTGGTTTTTTTTGACGCTGCCTTTGTGAAGGATTTGTTTGTTTTTTTTTTCCTTTGGCCCAGTTTATAAATATCCAGCGCTTCAGCAGGGAGGGAATGCAGGAGAAGCTCTCCACAATAGCCTCTAATAGGAGCTCCGAAGGAGGGAGAGGGTCCATCCGGAGGCTCGGTTTAGCTTTGAGCCAGGCCTATTTCCAGCCAAGCTGGGCTTAGCTCGGCGCTGCCTTTGAGATGCAGGAGCCGCCCCCAGCCCCAGGGCAGTTCTCACCCCCCAGTGATGCTCTCCTGGCCCAGCCCTGCTGCTCCATCCTCCCATCACCCTCCCTTCTCTCCCCAGAGCTCCCTGACTTTGCTGCTGCCGATTTTTCCAGCATTTTGGTGCTGATGGGGTCACCGCGTTTGGGGCTGGGTCGTGTGGACTCTCCCAGAGGGGGAAGAGGTGGCCCCAAAGCTCCGTGTCCTCCTTTGGCTGCTAAAGTATATTCCCTGCTCTGGCTTTTCCTTCTCTTTCCCTTTCCCCACAAATTCCCAAATCCTCACTGAGCCCTGACCGGGCAATTTCTGGGAATGACGAGCTCAGAGTTCGGCCCCCGTGACTTTTATCCAGTCCTTGACCGTGGCAGGAGCTGGGATGATGCAGATTTGGGATGGATGGGAGGCAGAAATGAATGTCTTGGAGGTGGAGGAGCTGCTCAGCCTTTCCTAGAGCCTGGAATTATGGAATGGTTTGGGTTGGAAGGGACCTCAAACCCCACGGGCAGGGACACTTCCACAACCCCAGGCTGCTCCAAGCCCCAGTGCCCAGCCTGGCCTTGGGCACTGCCAGGGATCCAGGGGCAGCCACAGCTGCTCTGGGCACCTGTGCCTGCCCTCGCCAGGAAAAATTCCCTCCCAAAACCCAGTCCAGCCCCTCCCTGTGCCAATTTAGGATTCCATGGAAGAGCTGGTGCCTGGAACTCGGCCTCTGGCTGTGTGAGAAGGGCTCTGTGCTGAGCCCCTCTCTGCCCCCCCAAGTGCCCTGGGTCGAGCCCTTCCTCCTTTCTTCACCCTTTATTTATTTTAAATTATTTGAATTCAATTGAATTTCTATGAATTTATTTAAATTTATTTGACTTTCTATGAATTTATTTGAATTAATCTATTTTTGTTGCCAACAGCAACTCTTTGCGGGGGGGAAGCTTGGTCAGCTGCGAGCGCTGCCTTTAATTTCAGGTCGCTGTAAATTCCCGTGTTCCATTGCCTTGTACATAAGGTATATATGGATATATATACATATCTCTATATGTATGTATATAGATATATACAGACCTCAATCCTGTACAGTTTCCAACTGAACTCGCTGGCCTGCTTCGTTTTCTCCGTGGTAGTTCTGCAGAATGAGCTGATTTTCAGTTCCCTTTTCCTCCCTCCACCCCCTTTTTTCTTTTTATAAATATATATATAAATATAAATATATATATATTTTGTTGTCGTCGTTGCAAAAAAAATACCACCTCCGGAAAAAAAGAAGCTGGTGAGAAACAAAAATACAAATCACCCCCACAAACCACCGACAAAAAAAAAAAAAAAAAAAAAAAAAAAAGAGAGAATTTCTGAGAAAGGCACGATGGATTTTCCCCGCTGTAAATTTGTACAGGAACATTTCTAACGTTTTCTACACTTGAAGAAAGTAATTTCTAATTTCCGCTGTCTGGCTGGGTGCGAATCTCTGGGACCTGCAGACCTGGATAGCCATTTGTTCCCGTGGTTTCTTGTGCAGTGTTTGGTGAGGTGACAGTGTATGAATTATTTATGCCAATAAAAAGAAAAAAAAAAAAAAAAAAAAACAAAAACAAAAAACAAAATACATTTGAAAACACCTTGCCCTGCCCTGTGCTGCTCCGCGTCCTCTCCTTGCCGTGTCCCGGGATTTTTGATCCGTGGTGGGGTTGGGATGAGTCCATCAGAGCCTTGGGAACGTCTCTGCCTGGTCCAGCACTGCCAAATCTCTTTTCCCCTCCCAGCTCAGCCCTTTGGGGATCATAATTCCCAGCCAACACTTGGATGGGAGCTGCAGCGGCAGCAAACGTGGGAATTGGGCACATTACGGGCCGGCAGCAGATAAATTCCCACCCAGCTGTGCTCAGCAGAGGGGCTGGAGTGGGTGAGCGCCAGTCTGAGCCCGGTGATGGAGCACTGGAGGCTCCCGGCATCTGCTGCTCCTTTGTTTGCCTCTCCCATGCTGTTTTCCCGGGATGCCACCATCAATCTGCCGCGCAGCCCCTCTGGAAAAGCGGCGGCGTTGGCTGGTGGGGGCACCCGAGAGATGGAGGAGAAAATCACGGGAAGTTCACACGGTTTCCCCCCTCTCCTTCCCTCCTCGCCACTGCCCGAGCACTTGAAAGGTAAAATAATGATGGCTCGCCATTAATAAACCATGAACGCTCCACACTTCTCCTGTCGAGGGCTTTTCATCTTTCAAAGCCTGCAGGAGCTGGAACCAATTAAACCAGGCTCAGCCCGGGCGGGGGGCGGGGACGGAGCCGTCCAGGGGGATTTGCTTGGGAAGGGGCTGCTCTGATGAATCCTCCCAGCAGGAGAAATGGGGGATTTGGGGCTAAAGAGCCACCACTCGATGTCCTCTCCGCCTGCCTCGCTGGGTTCACCGCGGTGTCACCTCTTGGATGTGCGGTGAACAGGGGGTTTTTGGTAAAGCCGGAGGGCTGCCACCAGTGTGGAGAGGAACTGGCTGGCACTGGTGCGTAACTGGGCAGCCCTGGTGACTCCAGCTCCGGGGACAGAGCTGCTGGTGGCACTGCAGAGCCCAGTGCAGGGAGGCTGAGCTCGCTCCTGGCTTGTGGTTAATGAGATGCCGGCACTAGGACGGTGAGAAATGTCAAAAATATCCCCCAAAGCAGCTTTAATAGCGACTTTGGAGGGTTGGGGATGCCTTTAGATACATCCCTGTGGGGATCTGTGTGTGTGTGTGCAGGGAGAGGCACAGGGATGCTCACACGTGGCTGTCGCCTCCTCCTTGCTGGGGATGAATCACGGGCCATTAATATTTCACAGGATAAATGCCGGGAGTGACAGAGGAGCTCAACCCCCAGGCCAGCAGCTCCAGCTCTCCTGTCACTGCTGCTGGCTGAGCCCACGGCGTCATTCCCGCTTGGATGCTCTTGGCGTGGGCACAATCAGGATGCTCCAACATCAAACAGAGCTTGCTTTGGGGTACTGAAACTTTCGGGGTCGGTTGTGATGCTGGAGATATCAAACCACCTCTGTTTCCACCAGGAAGGGTGGCTCTAAACATGTCCCCGCGGTGTCCCAGTGCTGCTTGGGTCACCCACCCTCCCTCCGGGCACACCGGGCTGGTTCGAGACACAAATCTGCCTTAATTTTGTGCAATTCTGCCCCCAAATTAAGCCGTTTATTGAGCCGAACTTAACACCTCCGATCCCCCGAGGTGTGCCTGTCAGACCTGGCCGGTGGCACAAGCCTTGCTCCCGGTGGGACCCGGCGCTGTCCCCGCCGGGGCAGGTCTGGGTTCCCCTTTCCGCCCTGGAGCAGCAGAAGAAAAGGCTGGCGAGGAGCCGGGCCGGGCCGGGAGCTGGGAACCAGCGGTGGCCAGCAGCCAGGGCTGTGGCCGGTCCCGGGGGGTCCCGGGAGGGCTCAGGGGGACAATCCGCAGCTGAAGGCACAGCTCGGAGCCGGGCTGGGGCTGGCCGGGATCCCACATCCCTGCCCCGGCCCATGCCGCCCGTGCCGGTGCTCCCCGGGCCGGGCTCCACCGCGGGGCTGTGGCAGAGCCCCACAATGGGGCATTGTTCCGAGCTCTGATTTATGTTTCCTCCCCAGGCTCGTCTGGCCTTTCTCAGGAGCCGCAAGGAGCAAAGGGCCGGTCCTTTCGGGAGGAGCTGGGCTGGGCTGAGCCCCCCGCAGCCACCCCAGCACGGCCCGGGGGGGTCCTGCCTGGCTAAAGCTCCAGTTCTTCATTAGGGCTTGATTAGCTCATTAAGGGCTGCTGGGACAGCCCGAGCCTCGGGTGGAGAGAGCCCCGGGGAGCCCCGGGCAGGCAATGCCCGAGGCCGGGCTAATTGGCCACTTGTGTCGCGGCCACCCGGCCTTTAACGGGATTGTCTCTCTGAGCCAGCGCGGAGCTGATCCCGCTTTGCGGAGAGCCCCGGGATTAATTCCAGCCAGGGAGCGTCCCGGGGGTTCCCGCCGCTCCCGCCCGCCTGCGGGGAAGGGGCTGCCCTGCTCCGAGCCCCCGCTCCTGCTGTCCCATTGCTCAGCAGATTCTCTCTTTCCTCACCTCTATTTTTACGCTGCCCTGGGGACAGAAACCCGACCCCTATGAGTGCAGGCGCTGCGTGAGCTCCTGCCGGGCTCCCAGCGCAGAACCCTTTCCTCCTGGCAGCTCTGGGAAGGAAGAGAAATTCCCAATCCCCAGCTTTTTGCCTTAAACTCGACACCTGCAGCCTCCTCCAGAGAGACGAGCCGTGCCTGGGCAGCAGCAGGTAGAAAAGCTGGCTGAAGGTTTTCCTGTGCCCCAATTTTTTATTTATTCCTGTTTTTTTGGGGGACAGGGTGGCTTTTTGTGCCTGGATTAGGGGTGGGAGGGGGTCAGGGGACCCTGGGTGTGCTGTGAGGTCCCTGTGGGGTGGGGAAGGGTCGGCGATGCTGAAGGAAAATAATCCCACAGTGGAGGTTTGTGCCTGGGCACCAGGAGGGGAGAAGTTGTCCCAGAGGGGAATTGTCCCAGCAGGGTGTGGGTGACCTGTCCGAGCACCTCGGGGTGCCAGACATCCCCAGGAGGCTCTGGAGAGCGTGAGGAAATCCCTGTGCCCCCATCCTAGGGCCAGCCACGGGGTCGGGGTGCTCTGTGGTACCCCCTGGCTCCATGGCCCCACTTCCAGCTGGTGGAGAGACACATTCCAGCACCTTGGAAGGTGCCAGGCACGGTGGATGAGCCATCAGCCTGAACTTCCATCCTCCTCAGCCACCAGCTCCTGTGGGGATGGCTCAGCTCCAGCCTCCTCCAGCCCCACGGCCATGGGCCACAACCAGGGAATTCCCAGTGCCAGAACCATGGAATTCCCACTGCCAGAACCAGGGAATTCACACTGCCAGAACCAAGACATTCCCACAGTCAGAACCAAGGAATTCCCACTGCCAGATTCAGGGAATTCCCAGTGCCAGAACCAGGGAATTCCCACTGCCAGAACCATGGAATTCCCACTGCCAGAACCAAGACATTCCCACAGTCAGAACCAAGGAATTCCCACTGCCAGATCCAGAGAATTCACACTGCCAGAACCAAAGAGTTCCCACAGCTAGAACCAGAGAATTCCCACAGCCAGAACCAATAAATTCCCACAGCCAGAACCAGAGAATTCACACTGCCAGAACCAGAGAATTCCCACTGCCAGAACCATGGAATTCCCACTGCCAGAACCAAGAAATTCCCACTGCCAGAACCATGGAATTCCCACTGCCAGAACCAGGGAATTCCCAGTGCCAGAACCTTCCCCTTCCCCCCCTGCAGAGCCTCCCTGCAGCCCTGTGGAGATCCATGGTGTGCAGGCTGCCCGTGCAGAGCCATTCCCACTGGCAGAGCCGTGCTTTAGCTGCTCCCAAAGCCTGGATGCGCTGCTGGAAATGCAAAATGAGCTGGGAAGCA
The DNA here is from genome assembly GCF_026979565.1 of Vidua chalybeata. Lineage (NCBI taxonomy): Eukaryota > Metazoa > Chordata > Aves > Passeriformes > Viduidae > Vidua > Vidua chalybeata. The sequence continues at coordinate 12,472,303 of NC_071547.1, read as the reverse complement.
GCCAAGTGTTTGGGGGTTTGGGGGCTCAGGGGCTGATCCCCTCGTGGGAGGGATAATTCCAGCAGCAAATCCCCCATGGAAGGGGTGAGCAAGGAGCCATCCCCATGCAGGGAGCTGAGCTGGAGCAGGGTGATTCCATGTGGGATTGCAGTCTGGGAGCACTGGGATGCTGCAGGGATGCACTGGAACCCATTTTGTCCATTTTTTCCTTCTACACCGGTGCTGCCAAATTCCCCCCAGCCGTGCTACAGGGCTGGGAGCTCCCAGCAGGATTCCTGAAGGAAAATCTCACTCCAGGAATACCTGGTTTTCCCCAGAGGTTGGTTTGCTGGCTGAAGTGGCACTTGGGGCCCTGCTGTCCCCCTGTGCCTGGTGACACCAACAGCCTCTGGTGGCTCTGGCTGCTGCCCCGTGACCAGGGGCTGCAGGAGGGGACGGCCACCCCCGAGCTCCTGGACATTGGGATTGATGTCCCTGGATTGGGTTTCGGATATTTTTGGTCCTGTAAATCCCATGGGTGATGATGTTCAGCACGATGGGTCCTTCCTCCACATGGCCAAGCTCTTTTTTGGGATTTAACCTCCCTTAACTCTTATTCCCAGCTGCTTACTCCATTCATCCCCAATTCCAGCACCATGGATGGGGATGGCTCCTTGCTCACCCCTTCCATGGGGGATTTCCTGCTGGAATTATCCCTCCCACGAGGGGATCAGCCCCTGAACCCCCAAACCCCCAAACACTTGGCTGCTTCCCAGCTCATTTTGCATTTCCAGCAGCGCATCCAGGCTTTGGGAGCAGCTAAAGCACGGCTCTGCCAGTGGGAATGGCTCTGCACGGGCAGCCTGCACACCATGGATCTCCACAGGGCTGCAGGGAGGCTCTGCAGGGGGGGAAGGGGAAGGTTCTGGCACTGGGAATTCCATGGTTCTGGCAGTGGGAATTCCCTGGTTCTGGCAGTGGGAATTCCATGGTTCTGGCAGTGGGAATTTCTTGGTTCTGGCTGTCAGAATTCCTTGGCTCTTGGAGTGAGAATTCGCTGGTTCTGGCAGCGGGAATTTCTTGGTTCTGGCAGTGGGAATTCCATGGTTCTGGCAGTGGGAATTCCCTGGTTCTGGCAGTGGGAATTCCCTGGTTCTGGCTGTCAGAATTCCCTGGATCTGGCTGTGCAATTTCGCTGGTTTTGGCTGTGTGAACTCCCTGGTTCTGGCAGTGGGAATTCCCTGGTTCTGGCTGGGTGAATTCCTTGCTCCATGGCTGGGCAGACACCACCAATGCCTTCCCCAGGTCCTGCCCCCGGGCTTGGCTCCGTGCAGAGCTGCCCGAGGCGCTGGGAGGAAAATGGATTGATTGTCTCATTATCCCTGCTCAACCCCACTCCTTAAATACAACGCACCTGGCCCCGAGAGCTGCTCCCACACCTCCCACGGAGCGCCCTGGGACTGATTTTCCTGGGAAACAACACCGTGGCCATCCCTGGGTGCAGCGGTGAGCGGGATGTGGGCTGGGCTGGGGGGGATATTCCATGTGCCAGGGTTTGGGATGCTGCTGGATGGGATGATGTGCTCTGGGGTGCCTGTTGTGGGGGGAATTTGGGGGATGAGTGGCTGGGAAGGCTGTGCTGTGCTCCTAAAGGGAGATGGGAATAGTTGTGGATCTATTACCCTTGTCATGGGGATAAAGTGGGAAAGGCAAAGGGTTTGCCTTCAAATATTTGGGAGGCTGCAAAATCAGCAATTTCCCTGGTGGGAGCTGCCTGTTCCTGCCTGGCTGCAGCTCCAGGGCATCCATCCATCCATCCATCCATCCATCCATCCATCCATCCATCCATCCATCACTTCCTCCAGTGCTGCTGGAGATGTCCAAGCCCCCTATAAATTCAATTATAAAAAGAGAAAACTGGCCTGTCTGTCAGTCACAGCCCCCTTTTCTGCTGCTCCCTCCTTATTTCCATGAATCTGGTTGGTGTTTGGGGATGGATTGGGAAACCACAACTGGGGGCTCAGAACCCCTGAACTGCCCCAATGCCTCTGCTGGGAGGTGGCTGCTCAAAAATCCTTCCCATGGAGATGTGTTGGTTCAATGGCTCTGGGACAGAACTGCAGCGATGGATTCTGGTTTTGGGAACAGGAAATGCTGGATTGAATGGCTCCCAGATGGACAGAAGTGGAGTTTGGAGTGAGGGCACGCAGGGTTTCTGCTCTCAGGAGCTGCATCCGAGTCACCTCGGGATGGGAAGGATCATGTGAAGTGTGACCTGCTCTGGAGGTGTTGACAACAGCGATGTGACATCAAAAACTATTTTTATTTTATTTTTGTTTGGCTCCTCAGAGTTAAACTGAGGCTTTTGGGCAAGAGAGCCACGTCCACGTTGGTGTGATAGGCGGGTCAAGCTCATTTCTCCCTGCTCAGGGCTCTCAGTGGGGTTAAAATCTCTTCCATTTAAAGAAGAAAATTGTTTCTGGGGATGTTCAGGGGCTTTGAAGCAGAACCTGACGTTGGAATGAGGTACAGCTTGTCCCGCTGGATGGGACAATTGGAGGGGACAGGGACAACGGGTCCCTGGAGATTATTTCATCTCCAAGGACTCCTTTAATTAATGCAGCAGCCTTTGGATGCCTCCTAATTGTCCGGGCACGCCTGACTTTGCAGCACGCAGGGGCTGAGGTTGTGGTGAAGAGCCTGGATGTGCCTTTCTGCTCTCCCTCCCTTTGGAGCTGAGAAAAATCAATGGAAAACCCTTCCAAAGGCCCGGAGAGCTCCGTTATCTCCGATCAACCTCAAACAAAACCCCACTGCACGTCAAGGACAGCAGCTCCTTGCCTGCTCCTCTGGGAGCGGGTTAAAAATTCAACCTTTCCTTAGAGATGGATAAAATTCCTTTGGTTTAGGGCAGAAAGAGCCGTGCTGTGGGGTGGAAACGCCCTTTCCCCGCTCTGCAACTTTGGGAGGAGCATTTTGGGGAAGGGAAGGTCCTGATCCCCCGTGCCCGTGGCCCTGAGGGGCTGCTGGGCTCTTCCTGCTTTTCCAGGAGTTTCTCCCATCCTCGCCCTCCTTCCCGGCCCCACCTGGCGAGACACAGCCCCCCTAAACACCCGAAAATCAGCTCCCAGCCGTGCTTAGGCAGGCGTGGAGCAGCTTCCAGCCGGGAGAGATTAAAAGTTACTGAATAACCCAACTCCTCCGTCAGCCCCGGTGGCTGCGGGGCTGTGGCCGGTGCCAGGTGCCCGGCGGGCATTCCCGTCCCCCCAAAACCACCCCCAGCGATTTCCCCCATCCCAACCCTGGCGAGCCACAGGGGATGTCCTGGCTGGAGTGATGAGCACGGTGGGTCCTGGGCGTGAGCTGGCGAGGGGACGAGGGCACTGCTGGACCCGCCGAGGGCCAATGCCACCGTGGGAAAGGCGGCGGGCACCGCGCAGCCGGCTGGGCACGGCTCACGCAGCCCTCCCGCAGCTCCAGCGCCGGCTGAGCCCTTTTCCTGCCGCTGCCCAGCGCCTCCTTCCCTGGCTCCGGCCTCTGGACGAGCCATGGCCTCGGTGTGTGCCTTTTGTTTGCTCTTCCTTTCGGGACCCAAAGCCCGGGGCGGGGGGAGCGGGGCCCCGGCCAAGCGGCAGCTGCGGCGGGGGCGAGCGGGGCGCGCTGCCCGGTGGCCTCTCCGGGCTCTCTCCGGTCACAAGTAAGGCTGGGGGCGGCGGGGACACTCCGGGGAGGTGGCTCGGGTGGCTCTGCGCGGCCCGGAGGGTGGGAATGTCGAAGCGGGAGTTGTGGTTTTCCAGGAGTGCTTTGTTCGGGATGGGATCGGGGGGGTCTGTTCGGATTCCTGCCGGGAATCACAGGGGGTCGTTCCCAATCTCCGACCGCCTGCCGGCTCCGCTTGTTCCTCGCCTCGGACACACCTTTGGCCTCGGCGGGGTGGGCTGGGGATGCCGCCGGCACCCGGAGTAGGTCGGCAGCTCCCTCCTGGCTGGGGGCTCTGCGGGACCCTTTTAGGGTCGTGACAGCCTTAAAAACCCCTCCCAGGTGCACCTTTCTGCACCTGGGGACCTTCAGCTTCTCCTCCGTGCTTGGCTGGCAGGGCCGTGCTCTGCCTTGGGTAAAGCACGGCAGATGTGGGGCACCTGCGGAGATGTGGGGCGCGGCTGTGGGGAAGGGAGAAGGAAAAGCACCCGAAGGGAAGGGAAAGGAAGCATCTCCTGCGGGGAGGCGTGCGCTCCTTCCTCCAGCGCGGAGCTCATCCTGCAAACTGCGTCGGCACCGCAGCTGCTCCGGCTTCCTGGGAAGTCCTATTGATGCCAAAGCAATCCTGGAGAGGGAGGGGGAATGACTAAAGTTATCCGCGGCCGTGTGCTGCTGCAGATGCGGGGTCCTCCCCCCCCCCTTCTCCCTGTTTTTTTGGGGAGGGGTTCCGAGCCTGTGATCAAAAGCTGGAGCTGGCGTCCATCTGCTTCTGACAACCTGAGCGCTCGCTGGCAGCTTCTGCATTCAGAGCCTTGAATTCCTCAATAATTAGAGGAGTTTTTCGGAAAAAAAGTCTCCATCTGGGCTTTTTCATGATGGGAATGAAAAGCCAAGGTGGGTGTGGGAGGGGGGCAGGTGGATTTTCAGCCTTAGCAACCCAAATCTTGAAATATTACATCAGCACCGAAGAGGTGTAATTAAGTAGGAAACAAATGAGCCCAGCTAATCTGTTTTGCTTGTTTGAGCTTAGCGGAGTGCAGAAAACAAACAGAGGCTGAATGATGAATGAGACTTCTTTTTATTTATTTTTTAAAGGGTTTTTCTTTCCCCGAGCCCCCAGGGGGGGTTGGGATGTGGGTCAGGAAACGCGGCCGCTCTCCCCCGCGGCTCCGAGGTCACCCGGCCGTGGCAGCCGGGGCTCTGCCCGTTCCCCGCTTTAATTGCCCGCTCTGCCAAGCCGGCTCCCCTGGACGCCTTCCCGGAGGGATGGGGATGGATCTCCGAGCTGCTCTTCCCCGCGCCTGCGGTGGCATCAAAGCCGTGGCCCCGCGGGTCGCCGCGAGTGCCCTTTAAGGTGGCACTGCCACCTCAGCCCTCCCTCCGCAGCCCCGGAGCTCCCGCAGCTCCTGGGGACACGCGGGCACCGCTCGGCGCTGGGCTTTCTGCAGGAGTTGTTGCTCTTGGGTCACCCTTGGGTGCCAGAAGTGAGGAAAAGCTTCATGGAGACCCCACAGCCTCTGCCACACCCTCCCGCTGTCTCCCTGTCCCCGGCCACCCCACAAAGGACAGGGGGACACGGCCCTGGCTGTGAAGCTCTCGCAGCTCTTCAAACACCCCAGAGGGCTCCAGCAGCTTGGATGCGTCGCTGCGTGTCCCCCCCCGGCCGTGTGGCAGCTGTTGTGGCATCTCCGCGCTCCCTGTCCCGCTTTCCCCCCGAGGGCTGGCGGGGCTGGGGCAGCTTTGGGGCCGTCTGGGCTTTGGGATTGTTTTCCCCCCGCTCCCGGGCGCTGCCGGGCTCCGGCAGTGACACGAGGTGCCAGGAGCAGATGGCAGCCATCGGCCGGGCTGGCTCTCAGATCCCTGTGGCTCCTGGCACCGTGCTGGGCAGCGGCTCCTCGTAACCCCCTCGCTGCCACGCTGCTCTCTGGGGAAAAACTGGGGGGGTTTGGGGTCTCTCCGTTGAGTATTTTGCATTCGAGCCCCGTGCCCAACCCGCCGAGGAGTTTCTGGTGGCTGCTCCTGGTGTGATGCCCCGAGCTGGGGACGGGAGGGGAAGAAGTTTGTGGGTCTGAAGCGCTGCCCGTCAGTCAGTGGTGACAACGACCCTGTTCCCCCACCCCCCTCCTGCCAAACCTTGCAGAATTGGATTTAAAACCGGAAGAAAGGAGCAGCTTTTTGGCCCCCGAGAGGGCACGGGGCTGTGCCATGGGCTCGGCGGGGTGGGACCGGGGGGCTGTCACTGTCAGCGTGTGGGGTCACCCCGGCGTGGGGAGCCTGAGCTCCTTCCTGACACCAGACTGCCCCAAAATCACGCGGCAGAGGAGATGCTCCCAAAATGGGAGAACCCCAAAACTTTGCACGGCAGAGGAGATGCTCCCAAAATGGGGGAGCCCCAAAACCTTACACGGCAGAGGAGATGGTCCTAAAATGGGGGAGCCCCAAAACCCTGCACGGCAGAGGAGATGGTCCTAAAATGGGGGAACCCCAAAACCCTGCACGGCAGAGGAGATGGTCCTAAAATGGGGGAGCCCCAGAACCCTGCACGGCAGAGGAGATGCTCCCAGCGTGCCCGTCCTGCTCAGCATCCCCCCCAAAACGCTCCTGGCGCTTCCTCGGCTCCCACTCACTTGGTTCTGCCCCTCGAAGCCTCCTCGACGGGGCCGTGCCCCACCGGGAGCCCCCCACACCTCTGGCTCTCCCTTGCCCCCCCCGTTCTCCCTCCCTCCCCTCCCGGCTCCTCCCGCCCCCGGAGCGGCCGGGAAATTGGGAAGAGGCCAAAATGAAACAAGTTTTCCCCTTCCCTCCTGGGTGACAATTTCAAGCCCGCGGGAGCTCTGTGGCTACCAGCCAGCTGCCGAATCCACACTCCCCGAGGGGAGCAGCAGCCCCGGCCTTCCGCCAGAACCGGCACAAGCACTCGTCTTGTTGTTATTATTATTATAATTATTATTATATTTCTTTTAACTTCTGTTTCTCCTCGGCGAGGGGAAGGTTGGAGCGATTTATTCGCAGGCGTTGCAGTGCCTGCCTGGTTTCAGCAGTGTTGCCTCTTCTCTCTCCGAGTAATCAGAGCCGTTCTGGAAGAGAAAATTGAGCAACTCGGTAGCGGGCAGTGTCCTCCTCACCGAGCGAGGCTGTTTATCCTCCTCGTTTGGGTTTCAGACGAATAAATTTGCCAGACAACAATGATATTACCCTCGTCTCAAAGACTTTATCAATTTGCAGTTGTCTCTCCGCTGATAGTTTTTTATTGAGCTGTCTGAGATGATTTCCAAAGAGAGGACTGCAATTTCAACTATTAAGTAATTTGGGAGAGCAATTAGTGTGAATCTGGAAACTCCCTGTGTTGCTCGTGAATAAATCAACCTCTCTGCGAGAGCCGTGCTGAAAGAGCCTGGCCTGATGGATGGGAAAGGGGGGGGGTTGGCCAGGGAAACAGCAAGGAGAGTGTTCCTGGCCTGGAAAACTTTAATACTTCGGTGGTGCTGTGGTTCAGAGGGTGTTGGGGGCTCCTGGGGGCTGGGATTTCCTCTGGGGGTGTCCCCTCCTTGCACCCCCATCTCCGAAAGGATTCTCTGCTAAAAGAGGTCCCGGTTTTGCTTCTGCCTTGGCTCTCCTGGGGGACATGGAGGAGGGGTGGAAGGGATGGGGACAAGGAAATGAGGGAGAGCAGAGGAGATCCCAAATCCTCCCTTGCCCCAGGATTCCGTGGGACTGGATCCAGCTCATAGCTGGATCATAACCAGCCCTGGGACAGGGTCGGTTTGGATGAGATACAAGGAAGATGTTTTTTAGGATGAGAGTGGTGAGGTGTGGCTGCTCCATCCCTGGGATGTCCAAGGCCAGGTTGGACACTGGGGCTTGGAGCAGCCTGGGATGGTGGAAAGTGTCCCTGCCCATGGCAGGGCAGGAATGGGATGGGCTTTAATGTCCTTTCCAACCCAAACCATTCCATGATTCCATTCTCTGATACCACAGGACTGCCAAAGGCCTCGCCAAAGTGGGGTCTCGCAGCCTGAACTGCTGTTCCTGATCCACAGAGCCCGTCCCCTCTCCTGGGACCAGATCAGGGCCACTGGCCATGATTTACACCTGATAAATCCCTGCTGGCAGCTCCCAGTGACTCCCACATCCATCACAGGTGGGATCCTTCCAGCAGGATTTGCTCCATCACCTCCTCAGAGCAGCCTGTGCTTCCCTGCATCACCCCTGCTGGCTGCTGGCTGGTGACATTTCCCTTTTCCCTGGGCTCGGGAGCTCCCCTGGTCCCCGGCATCACCCAGGCACAGGAGCAGCTCCTCAGAGCCAGAGGGTGAAGCACAGGAACCATCCCTGCCCTGCTCTCCACTCCAAGGTCATCCCAGGGAAGTTATTTCTGGCTGTGGAGCACGAGCCTGGAGAGCCTCCCCATCTGCAGACGGTTGCTTCTGTTTGGAGCTTTTTCCTGGTGGCTGCTGCTTCTCCCTCCGAATCCCTCCGTAATCCACTAAGGGACCTCACATCTCCCTTTCTTTCTCCATTTTTTTTTCTGTTCCTAAAACAATTAGCTTGGCTCAAACCCTCTGCAATCCATCAATTAATACAAGCTGCGGCAGTAAATTAAAGGGAAACAGGAACAACTATGCTGGGATTAGGTCACTGAAACTATAAACTTTGGAACAAATCAGATTTCCTTGGGAAGGGAAATGGACAGCAGTGATATGTCAAGCCCTGAGATGAGACAGGCTCAGAGCAACTTTCCAGAGTCTCCTGACTTGGCTGCTGGATGCCAGAACTTCTTCCCCAGGGGAACTTTTGGGTTGCCAGACCCCGCTGCTGCTGCTGCTGAAAGCTTGGATGGCCAAATAAACAAACGGGGAGAGAGGGAAAGGGGAAAGGGCTGGGGGGGGGGAAGCTGCAGGGACACTTTGGGTATCAGGACCTGCTCTCCCCCGTGGGTTGTTGTGCCCTGCTAAAAGGTCGGATTTGTTCATTCCCAGTTCTCCCAGTGACATTTCTGTCCAGAGCAGTGCTGGGAATGGTGCTCAGGGGGAGGCAGGGCACTCACAGCTCTGTGCCAGCTCAGGGAAAAGGGGATAAAAACCCTCCCAAGCCAGGGTGAGGGGTACAACAGGGATTTCTGTCCTGAGGGATGAGATCCTTGTCCTGGAGCTGTGGCAGGGCTCAGGCTGCCCCTTCCCTGCCCATCCTCGCTGCTGGACAGGGCTCGGCTCTCCTCCTCTCTCCACAGAGGATCCAGCTGTGCTGGAGGGTCTGGAGCTGGGCTTTGCACCCTCCTGGCAGGACAATCCCATCCCCTGCGCTCCCATAGCTCCAGAAACGCCTTTTGGCCTCAGCTCCTGCCCTCGGGAGATGCTGCAAACTGAATTCCAGAGTGTCCGTGAGGGAAACTTCCCCTGCTCTCTGCACCCTCCCTTCCTCCTCTCTTCCCACAATTTTCACCCCAGGTTTGCCCTCGGGGCTGGAGGTGCCAAATCCCGAGATCCTTGCCGGGGAGGTCCCTGGCACCCCGTGGGCACCAACCCCTCCTGCTGCTGCCCCCAGCGCTTAACCCCTGCCCACCAGGGCCACCAGGGCTGCAGACAAATCTTGTGAGCGCCGCAGAACCTCTGCTGGAGCAGCGTGGGAGCTGCAGGGCTCATCCCTGAGAAAAACAGCCCAGCCCGGCCTTTTCTTTCCTCCTCATGATGTCTCAGCCATCCCCGGCTCCTTCGGAGCATCCAAGGTGGCAGCAGACTCGGAGCTCGGGGTGTGGGGGCTCAGCACCTCCAGGGGGCCTGGCTGGGGTGGGCCCTGCCCCGGGCAAGCCAGGGGAAAGTGGGACAGAAATTCACGTTTCAGCAGAAGTTCGAACGGTGCAGCAATTCCGGGGGGAATTGGAGCTGCTGCTCCCTGGGTGGGATGGGGTTGGCATCCCCAAAATTCCGGGGTGCTTCCCCGCAAACACAATCTGCAGCCTGGAGGATTCCTGAGGGGGGACAGCGTGGGGACACCAGGGCAGGCTCTGAAATCCCCGCGGGGAGGGGAATTCCACGGGAGCCTGGCGCTGATAAACCTCGGGGCAGCTCCCGCATGAGGGGTGAACTCCCCAGGGATGAGTTCGGTTCTAATTGTAATTAACACCTCCCTCCATCCCGGAGGTACCCACCCCAAAAGTATGGCCACCTTTGCTTTAGATTACATATTTATTTATTTATTATAGACATATTATATTTATATTATTGTATTTATATTATTATATGTATATTTTTTAATATTTTATATTTTTTATCTTTTTATAATTTGTCTATTTTTATATCTCTATATATTTGTCATTATATTTATTGTAGTTATATTATATTTATATTACAAATATACGTGTATATATGTATATTTGTAATATAAATATAATATAACTACAATAAATATAATAACAAATATATAGAGTTATAAAAATATATACGTATATATATGTATATTTGTAATATACGTACAAATCTATTACATAATTGAAATATATAAAATACATAAAATATATATTAATATATAATTAAATGTAATGTATACAATATATTATATAATTTATATTATATTATATTATATTATATTATATTATATTATATTATATTATCTATAATTAATATAAATATATAACAAGAGAATAATTTTATTATAAACATTATACTATTTATTATATTATACAATATAATATACAATACAATAATATAAAAGCAATACAATATTATAGAAATAGTATTTATATTATCGTTATATTTATGTATATTTATTTAATGATAACAATAACGATAATGATAATGATAATTCTCATTGCTAGATCACACTCTGTGTGTGCCGAGGCAGATTTGGGGGACCAGGACTTGTTCAGAAATCTCTTGGGATGCATTTTTGCAGTCAGCAGCAATGCTTGAACACAGTCAGAGTTTTTAATTAACGTGTGCATTAATTATTTCCTAGGCTGACAGTGTGGGCCCCTCAAGGGTGGGGAGTGCTTTTGGATGAAGTGGGGGATGTGGGGAGGGTCCCTGAACAGCCCCAGTGAGTCATTCCCAGAGGCAGTGACCCCACAGGTCCTGGCTTTCCTGGGGCACTGACGGACAAAGGGCTTGAGGAAAGAATTCCCCTTGTTCCATGGGAGTTGCTGTAGGGAGCGGAGGAGGGAAGGAGCGAGGATGAGGAGGGTTGTGATGGAGTAAGGCAGTGACAGGAGCCCAGTCCTGGCAAACTTGGTGCAAAACTTCCCTGTTTTAATAGCAATATTCCAATTCCTTTCCATGAAACCTCTCCCTGCTCTGAGGGGAGGAAACGCAGGCAAATCCTGCTCCTGTCTGGAGCCTTTCCCAGGAGCGCCTGGAGGGATGCTGCTGCTGAGAGCCTTCCAGCAGCTGCTGTAGGGGAACACCTCCCGTGTTCCTGCTGCTGCCCCCCTGCCCAGGGCCGAGCACAGAGCCAGCTCCAGGCTGAGCTGGCTGTGCCACCCTCAGCCTGCTGGGGACAGCGCCCGTGTCCCCTCCAGGGGTGACCCAGCGTGGCCATGGGGATCTCCTGGGTTTGGCCCCACCAGCCCGGAGTGAAAATTGTGGGGAGAGAGGAGGGAGGGAGGGTAAAACCCAGAGCAGGGGTGGTTTTGTGAGCTCTACACCCAATTTATTGCTCTTTAACCCCTTTTTCCAGGTCCTAAGTCTTCCAGGTCCTAAGTCTTCCCAGGTCTTCCAGGGATGGGAAGAGCAGAGACATTTCAGCCTGGACTGGGATGTTCTGCTGGCCCCACAAAATTTGGCTTTTTCCTTCACCTTCTCCTCTGGTTTGTTTTCCCACCCTCATAACAAGAGTGGATCCCAGGAATTGTGTTGGTGTTTCCAAAAAAAAACCCAAACATGTAGACTCCCAGACTGATGCCAGGAGAAGCTCAAGCAGCTCCCAGGAGCACCTGGAAACTGCTTTGGGAGCAGCAGCAGGGAAAGCCCAGCAGGATCCAGGCATCCCTGGTGCTTCCAGCATTATTATCCCCAAATGCATCCAAAGAGATTTCTGAACAAGATCTGGTCCCCCAAAATCTGCCTTGGCACACGCAGAGTAATGATCTAGCAATGACAAATATCATCATCATCATCATTAAATAAATATACATAATGTAAATATAAATCCCCAGTTCCAACCACTGGGGGAGAATGGACAGCTTGGGAGAGGCCAAGAGAGCAAAGAAAAGTGGGATTTGCAAGTGGAGAAGCTGGGATAAATCTGGGATAACTGTGGGATAGGTCTGGGATAACTGGGATAACTGTGGGATAACTCTGGGGTAACACCAGGATAAGTCTGGAATAACTCTGGGATAACTCTGGGGTGACTGTGAGATAACTGTGGGATAACTATGGGATAACTGTGGGATAACTCTGGGATAAGTCTGGGATAAGTCTGGGATAACTGTGGAATAACTGTGGGATAATTCTGGGATAACTCTAGTATAACTCTGGGATAAATCTGGAATTACTCTGGGATAAGTCTGGGATAATCTGAGATGATTTTGGGATAAATCTGGGATAATCTGGGATAACTCTGGGATAACTTTGGGATAACTCTGGGATAATTCTGGGATAGCTGTGGGATAACTCTGGGATAATTCTGGGATAACTCTGGGATAACTCTGGGATAATTCTGGGATAACTTGTTCAAACCTCTGCTGGCAGCGCCCACTTTCACACCAACAAATTCTCCACCTTCAGCTCCCCTCAATCTTCCCCTCCCTGCATCCACCTGAGTCATGGTTTTCCGTGGCTGTTTGGGGTGTTGTGGGGTTTTTTGGGTTTTTTGGGGCTTTTTGGGGTTTTTGGGCAGGGAGATGCCTGCAGGGAGAGCGGGAGGTTCAGACACTGGCTAATCCTGTTAGGAAGGCAGTGGTTATTGCAGGGCTTCCAGTGGGACCTGCTAAATGAACCATAATTCTGTAATGAGATTTCCTTTTCCCGGCCAGACTAAATGTTCTTGGCCACTGGGAATAAGAGGTCGGGGAGAGAAGGAAAAATAAAGAGAGAGAAAGAAAAAGAGGAGGGGGAGCCTGGTTCAGGCTCCTCTCTCTGGGTTGCACGGGAGGTTTGAAGAGCTCTGGTTCTTGTGGCTCATTCCTCCACCCTGGGAGAGCAGCTCGGGGCCAGAGGCTGCTCTGGCCTCCCCTGCAGGGCGTTGAGAGGACCCTGAGAGCAAGAAAAGCACCTTTGAGGTGGTGTTATCACTCCAAAATCTGGAAAAGGTGGGAGAGACTTCTTCAGGGAGCAGGGGGATGCTGGAGAGGGAAGGGGAATGGGCTGTGAGGGGAAAACAGGCTCTGGAGAGGGGGGGATTTCCTGGTGGGAGAGGGGGATCACTCCAGGAGGTGTCCAAAGGGGTTTATTCTCACTTGTAGCTGCAGCAGGGAGCAGCCAGCACTTCCTGATGTGTAATCATCACCCTGGGCTGGGGCAGCTCTGCTCCCGTCCTGGTCCATCCCTGGGACACTTTTGGCACTGGGGCGAAGGCAGGGCAGAGGAGAATGGGCAAACTGTGGGGTTCAGCTGAAAACCCCTGGCAGGGGCTGGGATCTGCTCAAGGATCATCAGGCCCTTAAATCCCATCCCATTCCACCCTGCCATGGGCAGGGACACCTCCCACTGTCCCAGGCTGCTCCAAACCCCACCCAGCCTGGCCTTGGGCACTGCCAGGGATCCAGGGGCAGCCACAGCTGCTCTGGGCACCCTGTGCCAGGGCCTGCCCACCCTGCCAGGGAACAATTCCTTCCCAATCTCCCATCCAGCCCTGCCCTCTGGCACTGGGAAGTCATTCCCTGTGTCCTGTCCCTCCATCCCTTGTCCCCAGTCCCTCTCCAGCTCTCCTGGAGCCCCTTTAGGCCCTGCAAGGGGCTCTGAGCTCTCCCTGGAGCCTTCTCCTCTCCAGGTGAGCACCCCCAGCTCTCCCAGGCTGGCTCCAGAGCAGAGGGGCTCCAGCCCTTGGAGCATCTCTGTGGCCTCCTCTGGACTCACTCCAGCAGCTCCAGGTCCCTCCTGAGCTGGCCCCAGGGCTGGAAGCATTTCTCCTGGCAATCCCAGTCCCGGTCCCAGCAATGCCCCAGTGCAGTCCCAGTCTCTGCCATCCCCGCACCCCTCCCTTCCTCCCCCTTCAGCCTTCAGGTGTCCCCAAACCCCCCAAATTTCTCTCTTTTCACCCCAGGCTGAGAAGCCTCCCTGGGAGCAGAGGAACGCTCCCGGCAGGAGGAGTTCTGGTGTTTTGTATCAGCTCTTTCCTTGCTTCATCCTGGCCGTGCTCAGGGTTTGTTGCTTTTCCTCCTGGTCTTTCTCACTCTGATTTTTTCTGTCTCGGTGGCAAACAGAAGCCTTGGGTTTGCCAGGCCCCAGCCTGGCTTCCTCTGCCTGTGGCTGCTCCACTGCGGTGAGAATTTTCCAGAAATTCCCGGTGGTCCTGTGGAACCCCTGGGCTCTGTCTCTCCACCAGCAGGCAGGTGGGGAAAAAAAAAGAAAAATATTTGGATATTTCTATTTTTCCCTTTGAAGTTTGGCCCCAGGGGTGCTGCAAGCCCTGATCCTTTCTGTGCCTTTGTTCCCCGTTTTTAAATGGGAATTGGGGAGGAGTTGTTTTTTTCCAGCCTTTCACGGGGCAGTGCTTTGCTGGCCCAAGGTGGCCTGGCTCTTTGTGAAGTGGTTTTTTTTCTGTTTTCTGTGGTTTTAGCCTCCAATCCCTCCCTTGGGTTGCATGGATGGGCACCTCCTGCTCCCAGCTCCCGGCTTTTTCCAGCCCATCAGCTGCTCCTGCTGCAAAACACCCTGGGATGAGGAGGGGAAAATAACATTGCTAAAAATAACATAAAATAAAATAAAAAATATAAAAAAATAATAGCATCAAATTTAAGAAATGAAATTAAATAAAATAAAATTTTTAAAATATAATAAAATAAAATGGAATAAAATAAAATGGAATAAAATAAAATGGAATAAAATAAAATAAAATAAAATAATAAAATAATTTTTTAAAAAATAAATAAAATATAATAAAATATTTTTAAAATAAAATAAAATATTTTTTAAAATATAAAATAAAATAAAATAAAATAAAATAAAATAAAATAAATAAATAAAATATAAAATAAAATAAAATAAAATAAAATAAAATAAAATAAAATAAAATAAAATAAAGTAACACAACACACTGGTCTGAATGCCAGCTGTCCTTGGTACCCTGAGCACCTTCCCTCCCTCCTGTTCCTGATTACCCCATACTGGCCCAGAGAAAATGCTGGGGCCGGGTCTGTCCGGCCTGAGGGGCTCCATCCTCCTGGCCGGGCTTTCCACAGGATCCAGCCTGGAATGAGCCATTCCAAAGAGCTGGAGGGGCTGAGGTGCGAGGGAAGCCTGGCAGTCACAGCAGGTGGGGCCCTGCTGGGTTTTCCTGGCACGGACACGGGATATGCCCGGATTTCACCTCCTCCCAGCACAGCCTGGACAGGAGCCAGGTGCGAGTGGTGGGGCCAGGGAGATCCGGGGCTGCCCACGGTGGGATCGTGGAGTGGTTTGGGATGGGAGGGACCTTAAAGCCCATCCCATCCCATCCCATCCCATCCATCCATCCCATCCCATCCTATCCCATCCCCCCACCCTCCACTCTCCCTGTGTGAGAAACGCTGCTGACTTTTAAACCGTTTGAAAAGGTTTATGAAAAGCTTATCAAAAACACAACAGAAGACTGAATAGAGAAAATATTACGGCACCAGGAGCAGAGGATTTTCCCCACCATGTGCTCACCCACACAATGGAGGTTTCACCTTTTAACCCTTTAGCTCTCCCAAAGTTCTGTCCATGGACTCCTTCTTCTCTGCCCAGTGCTGGAGATCACTCCCTCAAATCCTGACTGGGGGTCAGGTGCTGCCACAGTAACAATCCCACCCTCCCAAATGTCCCAAACCCAGGCACCCCTGATAACAGCACCGGGGGGTAAAACACAACTATAAATCTCTAAAACTTCTCCTAACACATATACAGGATATTTGCCTTTTAATTGCGAGAGCCAACCATGGCATTACTCATCTGTCACTCCTGCTTGCTCCAGTCCCTGCCCAGTCTGGCCTTGGACACCTCCGGGGATCAGGAATCCTCTCCCTGCCCAGGATTTATCCATGCCTGGAGGAAAACATCTTTTAATCCCCCCCAAAAGCAGCTGGGATTTCTGGGCAGCAATTCCAGCCCTTGGTGGAGCTGCCATCACCCTCTGGATGTATCCAGAGGGGGAAATCCTCCAGATTTTAAACACAGGGACAATTTCTCTTCTGCAACAGCACCAAAACTCTGGAAGGTTTTGGTTTTTTTTTTTTTTTTTTTTTTCTTTCTGGGGATCCCTTTGGTCTCCCTTTCCTGAGGGACCCTCCAGCATCCAGCTGGGCTTTATCCTCTGCCTCACCCTGGCCAATCCAGCTAAACTCAGTGGGAGCCACAGAAACAGGATGGGTTTGGGAGCTGTGGGAAAAGGATGCCTGAAATGTGGGGGATAAAAGCAGGGAGCTGGGGTTTGGGCTGAAATCCACCTGTGGGAATCACAAGGGGATGTCAGGGATGGTTTTGACTCCAGGCAAAATCTCCATCAACCTTCTTGGAGATTCCAGCCCATCCCACTCAGGGATGGGGTTCCCAGTGACCCCAGGGAGCTGCTGAGCCCCAGTTCCCTCCCTTTACTGGGACCAGTCCAGCCTGAAATCCCGGGGGCTGCTCATGGGGCAGGATTTGGCTGTGGGGAACCTCTCCCAGGTGAATCACCAGGCTGTGTCTGGAGGCAGCCAAAAATCTCTATATTGAATTGGTGGTATTATTATTATTATTATTATTATTATTAGTAGTAGTAGTAGTAGTAGTAGTAGTAGTAGTAGTAACATTAACATTATTTACATTATACATTATACATAACACATTAAGTAGTATATATTATATAGATATTATATATTCTATCTTTATTATATATATTATTATATTTATTATATATCTTCTTGTGTTTATTATATTATAATAAGATTTATTATATTTATTATATTTTTAATTGAGTTTTTATGTTATATTGAGGTTTTTTAGGGTTTTTAGGGCCTGGCATGTCCAAATCTGCTTCTGGAGTTTGGTGCTCAGCTCTGCTGGCCAGGCTGGTGTTTGTTGGCTCAAAGCAAAGTGGTCTGGGGGGCTGAGAAGTTTAAATACCTTTAAATTCCAGCAGTGTCAATATCCCATTAAAGGCATGCCAGGAATAAATCCAGATTCCTGGCACAGCATCTGCAAACTTCTCCTCAGTTGGTGGGAAGGCTGAGCAGAAGCTTTTTGTGGGATTTGGGAAAAAAAGGGGGGAAGTCTTGAGTTCTTGTTTGTCCCTCTATTTTTCGGGAGTTGGGCTGGGAGAGATCCATGGCTGCTCTTTGGAATCAGCCAAACGGGGCTGATTTAGAGGTGAACATCACTCAAGGGTTTTTTCTTCTTCTTCTTCTTCTTCTTCTTCTTATTATTATTATTATTATTATTATTATTATTATTATTATTATTATTATTATTATTTTGCTGGGCTGTGATTACTTTGGGAGCTGGGATTTGCCTTCCTCATGGTCACCTTCTCCTTGCTCCTTGCTGCTCCATCCAGGCTGGAGGAAGCTGGGAGGTGGAATCATGGAATGGTTTGGGTGGGAAAGGACCTCGAAGCTCATCCAGGGACACCTCCCACTGTCCCAGGCTGCTCCAAGCCCCGTCCAACCTGGCCTGGGACATTCCAGGGATCCAGGGGCAGCCACAGCTGCTCTGGGAATTCCATCCCAGCCCCTTCCCACGCTCCCAGGGAACAATTCTTCCCAAAATCCCATCTAACCCTACTCACTGCTCTCTCCTCCTGGTGGGATGCCCGAATTCCCTGTTTATTGGAGTGGGTCTGGGGGCAGCAGGGAATTGGAGCCTCCCCCCTGCAGGCCAGCACCGAGGGACTTTGCTGCTTCCTGGTAGATTATTTTTATCATATTATTTTTTCCTCCTTGCTCCTCTTTAGAAATGAAGAACTCGTCAGCAGCTGTTTCTGTGCTTTTGGGTTTGCTTTGTGCTGGTTTTTTGCAGTGAATGCTGTGCAGATTTGGCTTATCAGGCTCGTCAGGCTGCTGCACTCCTCCCCGGCCCTATTTACCCAGAGCCCCGGCTGACGCAGGGCCCTTTCCTGTGTTTGTCACCACCCACCCCAAGGTGCTCCAGCGATAACTTTTCACTCCGGATTAGGGATTTGGGGCTTTTCAAAAGAGTCTTTAACTCACAGCCTTCAGAAATGTGTCACTTCATTGAAAAAAAAAAAAAAAAAAACCAAACAATTTAAAGCTCAAAATTTACTGCTTAAGGTTGACACGAGAGCGATTTTTCTGGTTTGTAATTACACCAAGAATTGTTCTAAAGGTTCAAAGGTGCCGTCTGGGGGCCTGATCCCACTGGGAAGGAACGGGCTGGAAATAGGGGCTCAGATGGCACAAAATCCTGGGAACTGGCTGGTTTTAGCTGGCTTTAATGATCTCGATTCCGCTGATTCCAGTGGAGTCGTGGAGCTCTGCTGCTGCTGCGAAGCATCTGCCCCCGAACCTCCAGCTGCTGCGGATGGCTCAGCTCAGCCACTTGTGCTTCAAAACAGGGTTTGCATCTGAATAACCCAGGAGTGACTCGAGCCCCTTTCAGGCTGCCAAGAGAGGTTTCAAAGCAGGGTTTTTAAAATCTAAATTACACCCCGGATTTACAAGGAGTCCTTGAACTTTGGGGTGTTTGTCAGCCCTTCAACGCGTCCTTAAAATGATAATGAGAGCAATTTGGATTTTGATGGGAGGGTGGTAGGGCTTGAGGCTGAAGGAAGTGTGACTTTTGAAGGGAGGGGGTTCACATTTTGAAGTAGAATTTAAAAAGAAATGCAAGGGAAGACAGACAGGTCCTTCCCTGCCCTGTAACAACGATGAAACATGAATTCATCCCCCTGGAATTTCTTGTTTGTGTGCTCCCATAATCTCATTTCTTTGGTGTCT
The DNA here is from genome assembly GCF_026979565.1 of Vidua chalybeata. Lineage (NCBI taxonomy): Eukaryota > Metazoa > Chordata > Aves > Passeriformes > Viduidae > Vidua > Vidua chalybeata. Next base: position 12,453,579 of record NC_071547.1, on the reverse strand, counting down.
GTATGAAGCTCGAGATAGTTGAATGCCAGGAGCCAAATTCTCTCGGACTAATATCTTTTTATTAGATTTGCTGCGTGCGTGTGCGCCCACGTGTGAGAGAGAGAGATCACCCTTCATCACCCACCTCGTGCCTCGGAGGAGGAGAGGAGCTCCCAAGGAATCTTTCCAGCAGCGTTTTCCAACTCTGACCCCCGGGGTGGGGAGGTTTGGGGCATAAACGTGGCTTTTGGTGGGGTTTACAGGTGTCTTCTTGAATATTGGGGTTTGTCCTGGGATATTTCCCGTTGTCACAGCTCTGCCTGGTCACTGAGGGCTGTGACAGCTTCTGGAGGTGGGGGACGAAGAGTTTTCCCCTAAAATGTCATGGGGAGGGAGGAGCTGGGAGCTGGCCCAGGGATGTTTTAAAAGCGACCTGCCCTGGCCATGAACTCGCAGGTTTTAAGGATTTGATCAAACCCCAGTTTTGCTCCAAACCTGGCTTCGATGAACCCCAACCTTTGCCCCGTGCAGAGGGGACGATGCCAAGGAATCCCCCGAGCCCGCAGACGGTGGATTCCGAAGGGGCCAGCGGGTCCCTCCTGTGCCTGTGCGGGCACAGCAACCCTTCCCCAGCCCGTCAGAGCTCCGGGACTTCCCAGGCTGTGCCGGGGGTCGGGAAAAGGGAAGAGCGAAGAGCGAAAGCTCACTGCCACCTCTAGGCAAAGCCCAGCATCGGCGCTCGCTCTAAACTGGAGCACGGGCAGACAATCCTGGGATTTGTCCCAAATCGCCGCAGTGGCAGTGCCAGACCCCGCTATCAGCTGGTGCGCGTGTGTGCGCTGTGTGCGCGTTCCGCGGCTCCCGAAGCTTTAGTATAAATATGTTCAGCCCTTCCTCTAGTCCGCGGGCTTTAATCCCCCGCCCGCATTTCCAGCCGCGTGGAAAGAGCAGCCCAGTAACTCCCGAGCCGCGGAGATTGTGTGTGTGATCCGTGCCGAGGCCGCGCGTTCCTAAGGATCTTAGGGAGAGCCGAGCATCCTGAGCGGCACATTCCCGGCGGATCCCAGCGAGCTGGGGGCTCCGGCTGAGGGATCCGGCTCCAGCTCCTCGGCACGCTCCCCAGAGAGAGGTGGGTGAGGGAGAAGGGCAGCAGCAGAGGGGAAGCAGCGGGGTCGGCGGGGTGGGAAGGAAATTCGGGCGTTAAGTGCTAGGTTTGTATTTGGTTTCTATCCCTAACCTCTGGCAGCATATGGCCGGGAGCGAGCGGCGCTGAGCTGCTTCCAGAGGAGAGGGGGAACCGGGCAGCAGCGCTGAGAGGGGCGGGGAGGCGGCTCTTCCTCTCCCGAGCAGTTTTGGGGGATAACTTCCCAGGCAGCACCGCCTGAATTGGCTCCCAGCTGTGGGAAAGGGGAAAGCAACTTCCATGGACAAGGCTGGCCGGGCAGGGCTGGGAATGGGGGGTTCCTCCAGAGCTGGGGGCTGCTCTCTGCGGCTGCCCAGGGAGGGTGAGGCAGGATGACAGGGACACGTTCCCTGGAGAGGAATGCTGTCCCCAGACGCTTTTTGCTGGAGGGAGGAAGGCGCAGCCTTTGCTGTCACACCAGGAGCTGTGTGGGGAAGGGGTCAGTGGTGCGGCTCTGCTGGGGAGGATCTCGCTCCACCTTCTCCATCCACCGCCCAACCTCTGCCTCCTCAGTTGTTTATGAGCCTCCAAGCCTTCCCTTCCCTTCCCGGCTGACTCACGGCTTCCAGCTGGAGGGAAAGGCTACCTGGGGCTCCTCCCTGGCGCAGGGGGAGCACAGGACACGCGCAGGCCGCCGGCTCCCTTCCCGCAGGGACACTTTGCTCCTGGCTCGCGCGGATTTCAGGGCAGCAGCAAAGCTCCGGGTGATCCCAAAACGAGCGTGGTCCCACTCAGATTCCCGTGGGGAGGGAAGTGCTGCCGTGCCCCGGGAGGATGTGGCCCAGGGATGAGCGGAGCTCTGTTGCCGGGATCCTGGGCCGGTCCTTGGGCCGGGATCCCGCCGCGGGTGGAGGGTGGCAGGGCTGGACTTCCAAAGCCACGTCCCGGAGTGGCACAGGGAGCTCTGCTCCCCTGGGTTAGGGCTGTGCTTCCTCTGTTGGATCTGCCTCGCTGGCAGGAGGAGCAGGAGGTGCCGGTGACCGTGTGTTGGGGTGGCTTTGGCAGTGCAGAGTCCCCTCAAACAGGTGACATCACAGCCACCAGCCCTGCCTGAGCCTGCGTCTGCCTGCACCCCTATCCAAGGAAAACTGCTCCAGCCCACAGAGCCCTGCAGCTCTAAGGTTCCAAGCTGCGAGCCCTGCAAGGAGAAGGGTTTGGACTTTTCCCGGCCCGGGCTGAGCTGCCCATCGCCAGCCCGTGCCTGGGTCACGAAGTCCTTTGTCACCGGTGTGTGCCCACTTCTCCCTGCACGGGGCAGCGCTCCCTGGCCGGTGGATCGGAGCAGATGTCCTTGCTATTAGATGAGTCTTCCTGGCTCTAAACAGGCAGAATCACGTTTTCCTTAGCCCCAGACAGTGTTACAGCCCGATCTCTGCGAGGAGGGGCGGAACGGGGGAGGCAGCCCCGATTCTGCTGCTGCATTTGCCCGTCCTCTCCGCCTCTCCACCTCTGCACAGCTCCCGGTGTGCCGGGCAGGAGCGGGGCTGCTCCGCTCCCCTTCGCTGTGGGAAGTTCTGTAATTGAGCCGCCTGCTGCGGCGTGCGTTGTTTGCCTGCCTCGGGTGAGGCACCGCGGCCGCCCGGAGCTGCCGGGCATCCACGGGCTGGGCACCTTCACCAGGCTCAGGGCACCTCTCCCTGCTCCGGTGGGAGCTGCCGCCCGGGCTAGGAGCAGGCTGGGAGCAGGTGAAGCTCACAGCCCTGCCCGAGAGCCCGCTGGGTTTATATAATATTATATATCTCTAATTGTGTGTTTGTTGTTGCCATGGGAATGAGCACAATCGCACAGGCTGGAGACTGATGTCAAGCCTGGGTCTGCTCTGGGCCGCGCTGGGGGCAGATGGAGAGTCAGGAGGGGATATGGGGTGAGGAGACCCTTTGTTCCCTGCCCCGTGTGCAGCCCAGGGGCAGCTCCGGCAGCTGAGGCACGGGGCTGTCCCAGCACCGCCTGGATCCGGGCTGGGAGCGCTGGGAGCTCCCGCAGGAATGGTGCTGTCTGCCCTGGGCACCGAGCAGGCACGGGCGGCTTCCGCTGGCAGCAGAAGAGAGGGATTTCCTGCAGCATAACCTGCCTGGGAACAGGAATATGGGGGCTGCAGCAGGGCTGGGCAGGGACTTGGGGACCACTCAGCCCCTCCGATGCCCCCCGGGGCAGGCAGAGCACCCCACTCGCCCGGGGCAGGCTGAGTCAGGCCCGCGGGGGGTGAAGCGGAGCTTCCAGGCAACAAGTGGGGGCCGGGGGGTGTCTCTGAGCTCTTTAATTGGTGGGGGAGTTGGGGGGGGTGGGGTGGGCGATGCTCCCCGGCAAGGGGAGGGAGGGGGGAGAAAAGCCACGCTGGAAATGAGGTTATATAAAAGATGTATGATTTGGAGAGCCGAGTGTCTCCTAATGAGGGCTGCACCGGCTCGCTCCACACCCATAAAAACCCTGGTTGGACGTCAAAGCGGATTCGTTTCGGTGATGCTGGGATAAAGGGGCGCAGCGAGGACTGGCTCCCCCGTGCCAGCCCAGCCGAGCCCAGCGCCGCGCCGGGCTCCGTCCCTGCCGAGCCGCCGGGAGGGATGCGGGGCCGGCCGCGGGGCCGGGGCCGGGCACGGCTCCTCTCCGCCGCACGGTAGGTGCCCCCCAGCCCCGCACCGGGCGTCGCTTCTCCGGGAAACTTTGCAGGGGCTGCGGGACCGTGCGCCCCGTCAGAAGCGCCGCCGCCTCCGGGCATCGGGGCCGCGCCGCCGCGCCGTGCCCGTGGCCGGGGGAAGGGGAGGCGACGGCGGGACCCCAGCCCTGCCCGTGCGGGCAGCCGGGCTCTGCGGAGCGGGGCCACGCGTGGGACGTGCCCGGAGAAAGCCGATTTGCTGCTCCGGGTGGCCCCGCCGAGACGCGGCTCCCACTCGCCCCCCATCCCCAGGACACGCCGTGGGGTGTCCCCCCCGTCCCTCCGCACCCCGCAAAGTTCCTCCAGCGCCTCCGAGCGCGGCTCGCCCCGTGGCCCCGCGGAGGCGGCTGCGGGAAGCGGAGTCTCCCTCCCCCGCAGCCCGGAGCACAAGTTGGGATGGGGCACCGGGGGAGGGCACGCGGTGTGCCCGGGCCGGGGGAGGGCAGGCAGGGGCAGGTGGACGGAGTGCGGGGGTGGCAGGCGGGCAGCGAGCCCGGGACAAGCGGCACTCTGCCCGGGGAGGGCGGGAGGGAGACTCTGCCGGGCGGGCGGGGCCGGGCGCGATCGGTCCGGAGGGGGCAGGGAGCGGACCGGCCGTTCCCCGAAGTGGGGTTAGCGGGGGCGTTTCTGGGGAGGGCAGGGGGCAGTTTCCGCAGAATGTCAGCCTGCCGGGGGAGGGCAGTTTTCCCTGGGGATGCCGTTTCCCGGGAGAAGGCGGTTTCGGGAGGCGGGGGCCATCGTCCCGGGTGGAGCGGCGTTGTCCCGGGTGGATGAGCTGAGCGGATCCGCCAGCCTCGCCAGAGCTGTCCCGGGTGCTGAACTCGGCGGAGCGCCGGGGCTCCCGAGCCTCCGCACCCCGACGCGGGGGGCTTGGGATTGCGGGAGATGCCACCGAGCCCCGTGCTAGGGTGGGGAGTGGCCCACGGCAGGTCCTGCCCTCGCTGTTTGCCCTGTCCCTGGGATGTCCCAGCTGTCCCCAGGGTGTCCTCACTGTCCCCGGGGCACTGCGGTGGAAGCAAGTCCCCCGTCCAGCCCGGGGTGGGGAGGACACTCCCCAATGCGGCTCCAGCCCTCGGGATGTTCTGCTGGGGGCTGGCTCCTGTCCTTTAGGGAGAACGGGGCCCTTCCCTCTGCCCACCGAGGGCCTCGCAGCTCCCTCTGGATGAGCCGGGAATGCAGGCGGGAGTTGTTGCCGCAGGGATCGGAGGGGATGAACCCTGCTTGCCCCGCTGCTGCTCGGCTGTGCTCGCAGCCGAAAAAAGCTTTTGGTTTCTTACTGGCAAAGCAGAGGGAAAAAGAGCTCTTTGTGCGGGCACATCTGGAACATCTGGTGCCGGGGTGCGTGTGCACTGCCCCGTCCAGCCCCGGGTCCCTGCCCCGCTCGCTGGGCACCCACAGCCCAGCTGCAGACATTTTCTCCCGACGCTTCCAAGTTATGACTGTCGGGAGGAAATTCTGGCAGGCGACTTGACAACGATCTGCCGAGTCCCCGAGGAGCGGATCCGCCTCTCGCTGAGATGGAGGAGAAGTGTCTCCTTCCTTCCTTCTTTCTTTCCTTCTTTCCTTCCTTCCTTCCCGGGGGAGCAGGGGCTGTCTGGCACGGGGGACGGCGGAGATCGCAGGGGCGGCTGCAGCAGTAGGGGGCTTGGCTGCTTCAAACACCAGCTCCTCTTCCTCACCCACATTCCCAAGTGCCAGCGGCTCTGGCAGACGGGAATCTACAGGGATGATCACAGAGAAGCTGCAGGGAGGCTTTGGGAGCAGGGGGGGAATCACTCTGCCAGGAATTTCTACCTGCACCTTTTGCTGGTTCTCATATTCTGCTCAAGGTCTCAGCTCAAGTGGGGAAGCCTTATTTAAAGAATTTAGGTTTGTATCAGCAATTTCCTCCTCCCTCTCTTTTCTCCCAGCTTGTATTTCCCAGAATATTTCCTTAAAGACGCCACAAACTCAGGCACAGACTCTGCAGTTTCAAATGTTTGCAAACAAACTCCGGGTGCGGAGTCTCTTCCCCCGCAGCCGTGGGGTTGGAGGGGGCATTTCCCTGCTCAGGTACCCGCTCTGGGAGAAGCATCACACCCCTCTGGAGCCCAGGAAAGGGACAATTCCTCGTGCCCTTTGGATTCTGTTTATTCCCCCTGCCAGCACCACAACTGTGAGCGAGAGGCCATCTTAGGCAGAGGGGTTTGGGCTGAATCCTCCTTGGAATCCTCGTTTGGAATTAACACTGCGTGGCTGCTCACGGGGAGGGCTTGGTCCTCCCTCGCCCTCAGGGGCCGTTTTGGCCCTGTCAGATTTTTTTCCTCCCTCCCTGCTTTGCTTGTGTATTTTGTCTTTTCCATTTCAGTGGTGTGTCTGTACAAAGGCTTCGGAAATCTGCCAGATTCCCTAAATCAGTGCCTGAAAACAACTATTTTTAGTAACTGATAAGTCACATGAGCTCGGCTCGCATAGATTAGCATTTACCTTTCCCGAGGAACGAGGATATTGTTTGATACTTGTTGATACCATCAATTTTCCCCTAAAGAAACCCAACCCCGATAACGAGGGGCCGGGTTGGAGAGGCGGCTCCGAGCGGAGCTTGCATGCCTTTGTTCTACTCCCACTGCTCCGATCCTATCTGTGCGTTAAATCAAATCTATAGATGCAATCTGAGCCCTCCAAAAATAAATGTATTGTGTCCCGAAGAGGCCTGTGAGCCACTGTCTGGCTGAGACTGGATAAATCATGCTCGTTCCAAATGAGCCCTGATGGGCTCTGTGTGATAAGGGACCCGGGGTTGTCACCGTCCCCGCGGGATCTGGCTCGGGATGTGGCTGTGGGAAGCCCAGATGTCACCGGGATGGTGGCTCTGCATGTGCAGCGTGGAAACCTGGAGGTTCTGTGTGTGTCCCTACAAAAACGGGGGCAATGATGCCAAGGAAACGCTTTCCATGGCTTCTCCTCTCCGTGACAATCCCAAAATGCTTAACGAGATCTAGCAATGCCCTTCTAGGGCAGGCTTGTCTTAATCCCATTTTCCAGAGTTTCAGGCTTACGTTTCCAGACATGCTGGAACGTGCGGCTCTTCCTCGCTCTCAGAGGCCGGGGAGCTCGGTGCTCTCCCAGCAGGGATTATCCTTCATCCCCACCAGGCAGCAAAATGGAGCATCCCTGCCACATCTGGGACGAGGACTCCGAGCTGGCCCTGGGGTCACAGCCTGCCCCAAATGCCAGCTGTGAGGAGCAGGGGCTTGGGGATCCCGAATCCTCTCCTCTGGCACAGGGAAAAGCTGGTTTAGGATGGGGGCTGGGGCTGCTTCATCTTCCATAGGGGAGGGGAAAACCCCTGGGATCGTTGGGGTCCATTTCCATTCCTCTCCCACATGCACTCCTGGGTTTTTTGCCACATCCATGTTCAGGGATGCTGGAGGGGCGAGGATGATGAGGCTGGTGCTGCTTCCAAGGAACAGCCTCTGTCCCACCGGCAGCACCTTCAGCAAATCCAGGAGGCAGAAAAATTCCACATCATCTACCGCCTGAGTCCTGCTGGAATTAGAGTCAGAGCCCTTGTAGGACAAGGAACAGGTCCCAGGAGGCCCCTGGAGAACTTTGCCACTGTTGTTGGTACTATGGCAACAAGTGCTAATGCAAAGCATGGACAGAAACTCGGGGGAACAAATTATCCTCAATTTTCCTCTGGCGCATCCCTGAGGATGCCAGGGCGAACAGGGCGAGAGCTCTGCCTTGGCTCCACGTGTCGGATTCATCCGTGGGGAAGGGAGGAATCCTCATCCTGCCCTTTCCCGTGTTGGGGAGGGGTGGTGGCAGCGCTCGGGAGATCCCAGAGCTGTCTCAGGGCCAGAATTTCACTGGGGTCTGCCTGGGGGCTGTGGGCTCGTGCCACAAGGAGCAGGATCTCCTCCCGAGGGTTTTAAACAGGGACACGAGTCACCCCTTAGAAAACCAGAGCCAACAGGATTTATTGGAAAATTTAATGCCAGGCAAGAAGGATTTTGGGGTGTCAGCAGCAAAGGAGGGGACATGAGTGGCTGAAAAGGAGCAGGAGTTTGTTCCTGGATGGACTCGGAGCTGGAAGCTCCAACCCTGACTTTATTGATGCTGGCTGGCAGCTCCCGAGCTATTACAGCTCCAGCCAACCTGCTGTGATTTTTAAATTTTCTTTTTCTTTTGTTTTTCCTAAATGGAGCCCCAATTCCCCTCTCATGCTGTGATTGGACCGCCAGACCATCCATCAAGTGGCATTTTCTCATTTATTTCCTCCCTACCTATTTTGTCTTCCAGGACAAAGTGGCGGAGTGTTAACACTGCTCCAATTTGTCACACTGGAGTCACTGGTGTAATTCCAAGCCTCTCAGAAAATTGATGGTGGCGGAATTGAGGTTTTACAGATGGGCCAAGCCCTAATAAGAACATCAGTTTGAGATGGGGTGAGCAGCAGAATTGACGCTTTTATCTAAATTCTGTTGGAGCCACACACCGCAGGCGCCGGGGAAATATTGGAGGGAACAGCAAAAGAGGAATGGCAGGCGTGGTGCAGAAATCTGCTCAGTCCTGAACTCCAAATTTACAACAAAACCCTGGTTCTGGCAGCTACAGAAAAAGGGGGATTTTGTCAACACAGTTGTCTTGGCAACATTAAAATGCATTTTGTGCATTCTGCTCGGGTTGTGTCGGGTGGGGTGAATGGGAGTTGGGTGAGGGGCTCCAATAAATTGCAGGAAAGTTTTGGGGTGGCTCTGCCTCCTCCAGCACTGCTGTTCCACGATCAGGAGTGTGCAGGACACTGGTCTGAATGGGATGGGATAGGATCAGACCAGAAAAAAATGGCACATTTGTGTTGGAAGGGAACTGCAATGATCATTTTAACTGCTTAGACATTCCAGTGGCTGTTGTGCCAGCAGGACCTGGATTTCCTTGGCTGCTTCATTCCCTGGAGAGGGGATGGACACCAAACCAAGTGCCAGGAGCTGGATAAATGTGCAGGTCCTGGGGCTTTGGGGCCGATTTATCCCAACAGGAGCAAACAGTTGTGGTTTGTTTTCCAGGAAACAACCCCTGATTAGAGGCAGATGAACCCTCCTGGGGTCTGGCCATGGATTTATTTCTATCAGAAGCAAGGATTTATCTGATTAACTGCTCTTCCTGCAGGAACAGGAATGTTCTGGGTGCAGACAGCCACGGGGAGCTGAGGGGGTCTCCAGGGTGGAGCCTGTGGCATTCCATCCCTTTGGCAGGGTCCTTCCAGAGCCTGCTGGTGCCAGCTCAGGTCAGCGGGCACTGACTGGCACCAGGGCATTGTACAGATGGCAAAGTGCCTCATTCCAGTCACTCGTGGTGGAAATCAGGCTTATTGGGGGCAAAGGCAAGGGGGAATAATGATTCCCAACCCAGAATGGTTGGGAATTGAGCTGGGAATGGGGAGGGAGAAACGGAGCCATCGTTTGGGTTTGGAGGGAAAAGGTCTCGCCCTTCCTGGGTGGATTTTGGGAAGGCTGAGGGGAGGTGGGGACTTAGAGCTGGAGGTGATGCCTGGAACAGAGGCTAGACAGAGCTAAAAGAATAAAGCAGGCATTTATTAAAGGCCTTCAAAGGACACACCTTGGGCAGTGCAAAAGGCTCACAGAGGCTACACCCAAGATGGATGATGGTTACAAGCTTCTCAGATGGATTTAATTTTGGTCTATTTGCATATCAGAGGTTAATTGTCCAATTATAGCTTCAGGTAATGAAGTCACATTCCCCTGGTTTCCTCCACCCCAATTCCCTTTTATTTATATTTTTTGGGCCTGAGGCTGTGTTGATGACCCTGGTTCTCAGGCCTGGAGGAATTGTTCAGTCTGCCCAAAATGTGAAGAGAGCTGACTAACACTCTGTACCGAGTTCAGAGTTGTACACTAATGCAGTGCAGGATCTGAAAAATGTAAAAGCTAAAACTTAAGGCATCAGAGGAACATTATCTGAGGATTAAAAGGCCGTGCACAAGGACACCCTGGGCAGGGATGGAGCATGGAACTGCTGGCACCAGCGAGCTGCCTGCCAGGGAATCACTTGAACATTCCCTTTTCAGAGGCACAGCCACGCAGGTTTACAGGAACTGTGCATATGTTGCATCCCAGTGCTCCTCAAACGATCCACCGATGCTCCGTGGGTCGTAAAAATTAAATGGGCATAAATCCATCAGCGCCAGGGCTCTTCCTCGAGTGCTATAAATCCCACGAAAGCTAATTAAAGAGGACAATGGTGCCCATTTAAAGCTGGCACAGGGATGCAGGAGCCATTATCACTGGGAAAACAGGGCTCCAAATGGATTTGTGAGGCCGAGGGGCTGGCGCTGAGCACGGCCCAGCCCGGCACAGCCGGCGGCTCCTGCCTGGCACAGTGAGGAGATTGTGTTAAAGCCCCCAGGATTGATTTCTCCTCTGCTTTGCCTTGGAAATCAAATCATCCCATTAAGGTTTGTGCCGGAGTTTGTTCTTGGAATGTTATCTGACAGCTCAAGGAGCTTCTCGTGGGGTTGGTTTGTTGAGCCTTCGTCGCTGCCGGAGGGGAACAGGCTCTGCTGCTCTTCCCTGAAAGCCTCCAAAGCAGGGGTGTTCCCAGGGATTGGTGTTGGGATCAGGGTTAAGGCTTGCCTGAGGTGCTGCCCCTCTGCAGGCCTTGTTGCTCTCCTGTAGTCTGAGTTGGGTTTATGCTTTGGGAAGGGCAGGGAAACTGAGGCAGGAGTGGGGTGGCACCATCCGTGGAGGTTTATTCCAGCAGGGTTTATTCCCGACAGGGAGCTGAGCCCGGCTTTACTGATGGATTTTTCATCTCCTGGCTGTCTTTTGGGGTGAAATAAGTGTTCCTACCCTGGTGAAACCCCGTCCTGCTCTCACTGTTTTTAGGAGTTAGACCTGACACCTCCAGCAGCTTTTAAATGTCTGACCTGGCTCTGCGGTCCATAACTCAGAGTCCTCATGGTGCTGGGAGGGAGAGCTGGGAATCTGTGGGCTCACAGAGCTCAGCCCAGCTCAGCCACCCACAGGGTTGAGCAGTTTGGGTTCTATCCGGGGTGTGTCCCCTCTGGAATCAAACCTGGGACACCCCACAGTGGGACAGGAGAGCCCTGATCCTCCTGGGGGAGTTTTCCAAGCCCTCCTGGTGTTTCCCACCTCCCTCAACTTCTCTCTCTCCCTCCTCTCTCCACTTTGAGTTTGTGCAAGGCTTTCCAGCTGGAAAATAATTGGACTCAATGGTCTTTAAGATTATTTTCCAATGCAAATGATGCCATGATTCTGTGAGAATCCTTATCCAACTATTCCCTAAAGGAGCAGGAGGCTGAGGGGCTTAGGGCCTATCTGTCCTCCCTCTCCTTGCCTGTCCCTCTCCTTTCTGGCTCTTTTCTGACCTTCCTGACTCTGAGGAGCAGCAGAAAAAAAGGAGAAATCTCTGGATGGGTGTCGAGGTATCACTTAAAATCTACTTTTTTCTTCTCATCCCTTTTGTAAGGAATGCTGAGGTGTCGGTGGGTTTGGGGGCAGGGAACGATGAGCACCTAGAAATGCCGGTGTTCCATGGGATTGCAGGATGGGGCTGAACACACACACAAGAAATGACAACCTTTTCCATGGAGATAGCTGGAAATTATCCCGGTGGGAGAAGAGTGAGGGATTAAACACCGGGGTTCCTCAGCTCTTTCCAGCGAGCTCAGCAAGTCCCGCTGTAAGGTCGAGCGGGGCTGAAGGACATCCACGGTCCCCTCCAGCTGTGCAGCATCTGCCCGTGTGAGCGGCTGGGAACGCCTGGCAGGGACGGGGACCCGTGCCAGGCGGTGCCCGCGGTGGCTTTGCCCGCCGAGACGAGCACGGTGCGCACACAGACCTCGCCCGGGGTGAGCGCTGCGCTGCCGGGGAGGAGCCCCGAGCGAGCAGCAGGGCTGGCCCCTCGCAGGACGCTGCTGTTCCGTGCTCCCGTGGCACTTCGGCTGCTTCCGAAGCCACCTTTGTCCCCACGGCGTCAGCCGAGGCTCGTTAGGATGAGTTTGGTGTGACTCAGCGCCGTGCTGGACGTCAGGGGGACGGTCACCTTTGAGGGGGAGCGGGGTCGGGAAAATCAGAGCCCGGCAGGGAGAAGGAAGCTGCTCCTGCGGTTCCCAAAGAGCCCGGGAAAGGGGGAAACTCGGCTGGGGCACCGCTGGGAAAGCGGGGTCGGGATGGGGAAGGGAAGGAGGGGTGGGAGGGAAGGGAAGGGACAGGACCTGCCGGGTAGAAGCGAATTCCCGCCTTCCGCCATCCTCCCCGAAACTTCCCCGTCCTGCTCTGCTCTCCGAGCCTCGGGAGGTGGCACAGCCCATCCCGGGGTCCTGGTCCAGGGTCATTTGCAGGAAGTAACCTGGCAATTAGGGCATTAATTAGCCCTTGAGGATGTGTCCCGGTGGTATTTAACCCTTTGCAAAATGATGCTCTGCAGGGTCGAGTCACAGCAGGGGAAGGGCCACAGGGGTTAAACCCATCGGTTTGGGTTATGGATCTCTAATTGTTTTATTCCTAATTCGCTGCTAGAAAGCCCAGCCTGGGGTCAGCAGCATTCCTCACATGAGGATTAACGTGCCCAAGCGGCGCTGGTGTCCCTGCCCTGCTCCTCAGGTCCCTGTTTGTCCCATCTGGGGGCTGGAGGGAGGTCCCGGCAGAGGGGGGCTGGAGGTGCCAATGCTGCCCTAAATATGGGGAGAGAGAAGATTGTTTTCCTTGCCATGGCAGCGCCTCCAGCAGAACAAGTGCCCTCTGTTCTCTGCCTAAAACTCCGATTTTAAAAGAGAAAAGAAGGTGCTGGCTCGATGCGAAGTGTCAGGGCACAGTCCTGGAGAGAAACATTCTCCAGAGCATCTGAGAAACGCGAGGGGAGCGCGGGGAGGCTTTGGGAGCAGAAGTGACAGAAGCCAAGCGTGGCTTGTAAGAACAAGGGTCCCATCAGGAGCCAATGGGCTGTGACTCCCCGAACCCTGCGAGGGCTGTTCCAGCCGTGCCCAGCTGCACGAGGCTCCCCCGAGGGCGGGATGAGCTCCGCGGCGCTCTCCGGGCGATGGTTTCCCTCCGCTGAAGCAGCTGGTGCGGGAGCAGTTCGCAGCCGGATGGCAGGGCTGGGCTCGGGGGAGGGCGAGCGTCGCCTCCTTCTCCCCGTGCCAGGCTGGAAACATGGGGAGAGGAGGAGCTGAGCGGTGATCCCTGCAGCCAGCCTTAAAAGCAGTTGCCTTTGGAAGTGTTTTCCTAACTCGGGGGAAGGGGAGCTGAGCGGCCTCTTCTGTTCCCTCGTTGTGCTCGTGGCTGCTGCTCCTGGAGCCACCTCGGAGTGACAGCACCTCCGGAACAGGTTTCCTCCCGGGCGGGGCTGCCCGTCCCCTGTCTGCTTCTCACCCAGCAGCTTGTGGGATGCTCTGGAGAACACGTGGAGAGGGGATCCCGAGCCGGCAGGAGCCACGGCCGAGCCCCGCGGGGTGTGCGAGCCCTGCAGGGTGGGGCAGAGAGGGCAGCGCCCGAGCCGGGCCCAGCGCTGCCCTGCCCAGCGCTGCCCTGCCCAGCGCTGCCCTGCCAGGGCTCCCCGCTCCCCCCGCGGCCCCCGCCGAACAGATGGTGCCGATTTTCGCAGGGGGAGGTGGAGGAAACAAAGCCCGGAGAGCTGCGAGGCTGCAGCCTGGCTCCCAAACGCAGCCCGGGGGGGTGACATCTGTGGGGACGGGGTGCCTGTGGCGTGCCCAGCCCCGTGCTCAGCAGGCACTTGCGCCTGCCCTGCCTCACTTATCTCCCTCCTTTGTTGGTTTTCCCCCTTCTTTCCAGATAAAGAAGCCCGCGCACCGTCGGCGGGGATGCCGGTGAAGCGAGCGGGCTGCCTCCCCCTCTGTGCCCGGCGCGGGACCAGCGGCTGACTGGAAGCTGGAATGTTTGCCACTCGAGGCGATGCCCAGCCCTGCCCGCCCTGCTCCTAGCCTGGCTTCCCAGGGGTGACATTCCCGGTTTTCTGCTGTTCGGAGGGCAGTGCCACCGAGCATGCCGCAGGAAGCCCCTCGGCAGCTGAAGCCCAGGGGAGTTTTCCAGTGAGTCCAGCTCCTTAAAAGCCAGAGTTGCCTCTTCCCACCCCGGCGTTGGGAAGCGCCTCGGACAGCGAATTCCCCTGCGCCCAGCGGGTGTTGAGGTCCTGGAGAGCGGGCTGGAGGAGGGGGCTGCCATGGAAGAGAATGTGTTCAGCGTGCAGCAGATCCAGCCCAACGTCATCTCGGTGAGGCTCTTCAAGCGCAAGGTGGGCGGCCTCGGCTTCCTGGTGAAGGAGCGCGTCAGCAAACCGCCCGTCATCATCTCGGACCTGATCCGGGGCGGGGCCGCCGAGCAGAGTGGCCTCATCCAGGCTGGGGACATCATTCTAGCCGTCAATGGCAGGCCCCTGGTGGACATGAGCTATGAGACGGCGCTGGAGATCCTGAGAAGCATCGCCTCCGAGACCTACGTGGTCCTCATCCTGCGCGGCCCCGAGGGCTTCACCACTCACCTGGAGACCACTTTTACGGGCGACGGGACGCCCAAAACCGTCCGTGTCACCAGACCCCTGTGCCCGGCTCCGAAGGCGGTTGACTTGTCCAACCCAAGCGTTCCCGGCAAAGAGCAGCCACTGCCAGCAGCCATGGGATCGCTGTGGACCAGGGAAATGGGGAAGGAGGTGCAGCCCATGGTCCACGTTAACGGCGTCGTTCCCGGCAGCAAAGAGCCGGACGCCGGCAAGGGCAAGGACAAGGACGGGGCTTGTGGTCACTCCTGTCTCAACGGCGGCGTGGAAGACAACGAGCTGCTCAAAGAGATCGAGCCCGTCCTGGACCTGCTGAAGAGCAGCAGTAAGGACAGCGATGGAGATGCGCCCTCCAAGGTAGAGACACGGGATATAGAAGTCCAGGTGGACTGGTAGGTCGCTAAATACATTTTTTACCTTTGGTGGAATGTGCTGGTTTTGGCTCCCCGAGGTGTCGGTGAGCGCCTCTCCACAGCTGGCTGCTGCCTGGCACAGCAGGGTGGAGATGGAGAGGAAGGGATGAGAAAAAGAGGGAAGTGGTCGGTGAGGGGAAGATGAAAAGTTGGGAGAAGATTGTGGAAGAAAGATGTAAGCGTGGGAAATTGGGGAGATCAGGAATAACGTCTCACGGAAAGCTGAGCTGTGTGATGTGGTGGATCACAGGCTGAGCTGGGCTAAATCTCTGCTCCATGTTCTCAGCTCCATTTGTTTTAAGTTGAAGCAAAATCCTGTGCCTCAGTTTCCCTACCTGCCATGGTATTTCTGTCTTTGTGGTCCTGCCTTAGAGCTCTCTGGTTGAAATCCACTTTAACTTTAACGGGAGAGGAGGCAGGAAGGTCAGAACAACAGGGCATGGTGCTTCCCAGGAGAAATGAGCTTCCAAACCTTTTGGGAGAGGGGAGGAAAGCCCCAGTCCAGCTCCATCTGAAGCCAAGACAGGGCGAGGGCAGTGGGACCAGCCTGGTGGGAAGGGGGGAGATGTTTTCTGTCGACAGCTCGGCATGGCCAGTCCTTGTGGAAATGCCAGGATGGATCTGCCCCTGCTCCTAGTGAGCCAGATCACTATTTCAGGACTTGTGTGCATGGGTGGGGACGTGAACAACGCTTGTCCCATGTCCTGTTGAGGAGGGGGAAGTGGGACAGCTCCCGATTTTCCTCAGCGTCTCCCTGAGCTGTAGCGCACCGCTCCGGAGCCGGGGCAGTTCCCCGGGGCCCTTCCTGCTTTCCAGAGCTGTCGTTTAAAACTGGGTTTTTTTCAGTCCCATCTCCCTCTCCTCCTGACCGTTCATTAACACTGTTAGGTTGCCTTTCCCTGTTGCTTTTCCCCAGGTCCCCAAACACATTTTAGCAGTGCCAAGTGCTGCGGCAGGTTGTGGCTGCCCTCGCTTATTGACTGGCTGGAGCAGCCCCGAGGGTTTGCTGGAGCTGCAGATCTGTGGCTCGGCCACGGAAAGATCTGTAATTCCAAGTTCTCTGTAATTTCAGGTTCTCTTGCTGTAGACACTTCTTAGGAAAAGAAAAACATTGTGTTAATTTTTCTTTATCAGAAACAAGAGGGGAGAGCCACAGCGGGGTCCCCCCCATGGGCTCCCTGCCAAAGCTGAGCTCCCGCTTGCTCCCACCCCAATCCCACCCACACCCTCTGTGTTTTCCACCTTCCTTGTTTTATTTTCAGTTGTTTTCATGCCGTTCCTGCTCTCCCAATTTATTCCTGTTTCCTGTGAAGGACACGGTACTCAAGGCTTGTTAGGGTGCTCACACTGAGTCAGAGAGAAAAAAAATATCTGCTGGGCTCGGTGCCGGTGTCTGGGAGTCCTTCCTGCCACCCCCTCCCCAGCACAGCTACTCTCCAGGTCTTGTTCACTTGGGAATTCTTGGGATTTGGAAAATTCAGAAATTTGCTGTGTAATGGGAAGTGATTTAACCCCCCAGGCTCAGGACGCTCTCCAAAAACCTCTCTGGACTGTGCATGTTTTAATCCCATCCTGGGAGAGCCTGGTTTAAGAATTGAGACATTAAAAGGGTCAGGACTGGATACAAAATGTGCAGGGGGGGGGCTTCAAAGTCCCCTCTGGTTTAGCTCAGGGACTTGGGGGTCGCAGCCCAGCAAAGCCCCCAGAGGACACAATCCCAAACATTGGGATTGAACATGGGCAGCTTCACCCTTCAAACCATGTCCCCCATCCCACCGGCTGCAGGATCTCCAAGGAAATTTTGCTCCAGCTGTGGGGAGGATGAAAAACGTGATTCTACTCTGAGGAGTCTCTTTTATTCAGAGATTAAACAGAAATGCTTTGATTTCACTTTGATTTCACTTAAACTAAAGGACCTTGAAGCAGTAAAGCGGGGACTTCATCAAAATCTCAATATTTTGTTTTCAATATCCTAATTAAAAAAAAAAAATCTTTGTAATCTCTACACCTTGGGGATTAAAATCCACTTTTCAGTCAAATTCTCCTGCTTGATGAAAAGCTCTTGTGGAAGGACTCGGTGTGAGGGAAAAGACCCAGGCTGGAGCAGAGTCGAAAGATTCACTGCAGGGAGAAGCTGTCAGGAGCTGCTGTGCAGGGCAGAGGGCATTTCCGTGGGATTGGGCTGGGGATGATTCATCTCCTCGGCTTGGCCCACACAGAGCCGGGGCATCCTGAAGGTCTCCTGCACTCCAAGTTTTCTTGGATGGCAGGAGAAGTGCAGAAGGGTCAGGGAATAATGGGGAGTGGATATCTGGGGAGAGTGCTGGTCGATGCCAAGGAAATGCCAGAAGAGCTCCAGTGAGCCTTATCAGATGGATGCAGCTCGGCCCTGACTTCTCCGGGCAGGAATAGCGCAGGAATTGAGCTCTGCCTACAGCCAGGAGGGTGCAAAACCTGGCTCAAGGTTGAGCTGGACACCTCCAGCCTGGCCTGTTTGGTGTAGATCCAGCTGGAGATGACGGGTTTGGGATGGATCCTGTTCTGTCCCCTCTTTGCCTGGTGCTCACCTTCCCAGCCCGGGGCGCTTTGTCGGAGCCGATCCAGCTCAGGGAGCTGTGACAGCATTCCCAGGGCAAAGGGAATGGCACAAGGCTGAGCTTGCCCACAGGGAGCCAAAAACTTCTTGCTCAAGATGGGCTTTGGCAAAAACAATTTGAACTACACCTGGTGCTTTGGGCTTCCAGCTCCTCTCTCCAGAGTTACTTCCAAGGAAAGCTGGAAGGGAGCCTACAAGAAAGATGGAGAGAGACTTCTTACAGGAGCATGGAGGGACAGGATAATGGGAATGGATTCAAAATGGGCAGGGTTAGGTGGGATATTGGGCAGGAATTGTTCCCTGGCAGGGTGGGCAGGCCCTGGCACAGGGTGCCCAGAGCAGCTGTGGCTGCCCCTGGATCCCTGGCAGTGCCCAAGGCCAGGCTGGACACTGGGGCTTGGAGCAGCCTGGGACAGTGGAAGGTGTCCCTGCCCATGGCAGGGGTGGCACTGGATGTTCTTTAAGATCCTTTCCAATCCATCTTGTGATTGATTGGTTGATTGATTGATCCTAAGTTTGCTTTGGGGACACAATCAGTTCCTCTCCATCCCCTGCCCCCACGGTCTGCATTCCCCATGGGAATTCTCCTTGCTGGCTTCTCCCCCCACCGTGTGCCCTCGGGGTGTGTCCATGGAGTGGCCACGACCACGGCTCAGGCCATCTGCAGTCAGAAAAGGGAGCACAGATGTGGGGCTCAAGGTATGATGAGAGCTGGCATTTCTGCCATGAGGCTCACCGTGGGCTAGGAAGCAAAAATAGAGTTTGATTCACTCCCTGCCAGCAAACCCAGGTCTGTTTTTCCCTCAGAGCTCTGGGGAGATTGTCAGGTCCCATCTTCCCTCCTTCTTCCCCCCCCTCCCCACTGAGTTGCCAGGGTTTATTTTCCTTCCCAGGTCTCTTCCATGACATGAGCAGCATGATGGAAACATGGCAGTTTCAGTCCAAGCAGCAGCCCCGAGAGAGAGAAGTGTGCTGAGAGCAGGAATTCAGTTCAGGAAAGGTTTCAAGGTTTCAGGCTCCAGCTTGCCTTGGAACAAACCCCATAATTTTACAGTTCCTGAAGAGAAAATTCTCTTCCTTCCACTGTCCTCAGGACTGCCAAAATCTCTTTGTGTTGCTCAAAACATTTCATTTGCATTTCTGATCTGTCTTCATTCTGCTGCACTTGGACACAAAACTTTAAAACCTCAGAAAGGAGAAGGTTCCCTGGAATTTCCACATTTGTGCCATTCTGGAAATGGATGCAGGGAGCTCTGGCAGGGAATATCCTTCTCCTGCTCCCCTGGTCGAGGCTTCTTCCTCATCACTCTCCTCCCTCACTAATCCAGAGAGGCATTTTGTGCCTGGAAACCACATACTCCACCCAAATATATCCCATATTCCACCCAAATATATCCTGTATTCCACCCCAAATACATCCCATATTGTCCCCAGATATATCCCATATTCCATGTTCCACCTAAATATATCCCATATTGCCTCCAAATATATCCCATATTCCCCCAAATATATCCCATATCCCATATTCCCCCCAAATATACCCCATATTGTCCTCAAATATATATCCCATATTCCTCCCAAATATATCCCATCTTCTCCCAAATATATCCCATACTCTCCCCAATATACCCCATATTCCACCCAAATATATCCCATATTCCACCCAAATATATCCTGTATTCCACTCCAAATATACCGCATATTGTCCCCAGATATATCCCATATTGTCCCCAAATATATCCCATATTCCCCTCAAATATATCCCATACTCCACCCAAATATATCCCATATTCCACCTGAATATATCCCATATTGTCCCCAAATATATCCCATATTTCCCCCAAATATATCCCATATTCTTCCCAAATATATCCCATATTATCCCCAAATATATCCCATGTTGTCCCCAAATATATCCCATATTGCCCCAAATGTATCCTATATTCCTCCAAATATACCCCATATTCCACTCAAATATATCTCATATTGCCCCAAATGTATCCCATATTCCCTCCAAATATATCCCATATTCCGCCCAAATATATCCCATATTGTCCCCAGATATATCCCATATTGCCCCCTAATACATCCCATATTCACCCAAATATTCCCCCAAATATATCCTATATTCTGCCCAAATACATCCCATGTTCCCCCCAAATGTATCCCGTATTCCTCCCCAGCCCCGGGCTCATCCCGGTGTGCTGCTCCCGGCGTGCCCTGGCGTGCCCAGCCCTTGTCCCCGTGTGTGATCCCAGCAGATCACCTGGCCCAGGTGTGACCCCGCAGGAGATCCACGTGTGACTCCCAGCACACCTGAGCTCCTTTCTGCCTCTGCCCAGGCTGGGATCCTGCAGGTGCTCGCTGGGAGAGGCTGGGAAGGGGCAGGAGCCGCTGCAGCTCGGTGCTGGTTGAATTTTGAGCCGTGCTGGTGGGACTTTGGGATTGCTTGGATCTGTTCCCAGGTCTTTCCGTGTCAGTGCCTCCTCAAAGGCATTTGCCAGCCTCATATTTCACAGACTCCCTGAGGCTGCAGCTTGCTCGGCTCATTAGTCCCTGATCCCAGCGCTGGGCACATTCCTGACTTTCTGAGGCCGCAGGATCTTCTCCAGATCATTCCACAGGTTCTTCCCGAGGCTTTTGTCCTCCTTCCTTCCGTGCTGTGCCAGATCCCCTCTCCCACTTGTTCCTTGCTTGGATCACCCCGCAGTTCCCACCATCCCTGCTGCCTCTCCAGGGAGTGCATCCCAGGCTTTGGAGTTATTCCTTCTCCCAAATTCCCACCTCCTTCCCGAGCTCTGCTCCATCCTCTGTGCCCTGCAAATCCCTTCTCCTGCCCCATCCCTCTCCCTCTGCTCTTGTCCAGACCTTGCTGAACCCTCCAGCCTGCAACCAGCACGTTTTCCAACTGCCCCAGGGAAGGAAGCATTTTGATTTTAATTTAATTAAAATTAATTAAATTAGGGAATTTTGATTTCTGAGGCTGCCCTGCCCCTCTGGAATGTGGTTTTCCATGGGGCAAAAGAAAGGTGAGGCAAGAGCTGCTTATCCCAGCCCCAAGCACCAGAAGGAGAAGCACTGCAAGTGCAGCAATTCCCGAGGAAACATCAGGGAATGAGGTAAGAAGAAGGAATTTCTCTCCCGAGGTTTGAGCTTCCCACGCAGCCCCAGGCTCAGGTTTTCCAGGAGAAGGAAGAAGCCCTGGTCACAGCACAGGGTGATGTTATCAGTGTCACCAGAGCTGTCACCAGAGGTGTGGGCACTGCCATCCTTATCATCCATCCAGCCCGGGGTGGCAGCAGCCAGGGCTGTCTCTGCTCCCTGCCTGGGAAATCAGAGAGATCCTTCTGCCAAGGAAATTCAAAGGAGCCGAGTGACAAACTGACAAACTTCCCTTTCGCTCTTTTTTTTCCCCCTTTAATTTCTTTTTGGAAAAGCTTTGGAGAAATTTCTGAAAGGGCTGTCTCAGCAACTTCCCTTCTGCCTCATCACTCGGAGCACTGCAACATCATCAAATTAGTCAAAAGAAAACAGTGGTGCCTCTCATTTCTCCAAACAGCCAGATGCTCTTTCCAAGGGGAGGCAGCATCCCAGGCTCTGCCTGGCACCAGTGGGGGAGGGCAGGATTCCTCTTTCCTTTTTAAAGTATCAAATTTGGCTTTCAGATCAGAAAAAACCCTCAAACAGGGGTTTGGATCTCTCTGGATCCAAGAGATCTGGCCAAGAGTGTGTGATGGATCTGGGAGTGGTCAGAGAGGGATGCCTGGATCCTGGATCTGGCTTTTGGGAGAGTTCATCCAACCGATGGCCTCCACCTTCAGCATTGCTTCCAGTTCCTCAAAGACATCGAAGTGGGGATTAAAAACATCTCATGGAATGGTTTGGGTTGGAAGAGACCTTAAAGCTCATCCTGTTCCACCCCTGCCATGGGCAGGGACACCTTCTGCTATCCCAGGCTGCTCCCAGCCCCAGTGTCCAACCTGGCCTGCAGTTCTCCAAAAAGAGGAGCCAGCTCCTGTCTCCCTGTGGCTCTCCCAAGGCAGATCCCTGGGGATGTCCAGCCTGGCTCCCTCGAGGGAGCTGTGCCCCCCCAGTGCCCACCAGAATGGCTTTTGATTTTGATTTTGATAAAATCCTTTTGGGAACATTACCCAGGGGCTGAGCTCGGACACAGAGTTGTGGCTTGTCCCCTCAGCCTCCTCGAGCTGTGAGTGACATCCTCACAGGTCACCCTGTGCCTCTGGGGGCTGCAGCAGCCACAGCAAGAGAGGAAAATAACTCATCCCAAAAATCCTGTTCCTGTCCCAGCTCGCAAACAAGGCCCTTACAAGCGAGGGCAGGAAATATTTGTGAAATGAAGCAATTGATGGTTTTTATTTTTCTTCCCCATCTGTGCTCGGACTGGGGTGAGGCTCTGGCTGCTCTGAATGGGCTTTTCTCTTCCTGCCTCTCTCCAAAAAGACAGAGCCGGATCCTTCTGGGCAGCCTCATCCGGGGGAGGCTGCACTGGCTCAGGGCAGCCCCTGGCCAGGCGCAGCACCAGGAGCACCCCCAGGTCACTCTGGTGGCTTTGTCACAGCCACGCTTGGCTGTGCTTTCCCAGCAGGGTCAGCCCCTCAGTGCCAGGCTCATGCAGCCGTGAACCCGTGGGGAAGAGCAGCACGAATCCCGCTCCTGCCACACCTGCAGGCATGCAAGGGAGGTGGAGCATCCCGGTAATTCCCACCTGGATGTCCCTGTCCCTCAGCACGGGGCACCTCGCTGCCAGGCGGTGCTCGAGGCCAAGGAATGGGAGCAATCCCTGCTCCAGAAGGACCTGGAAATCCCAAACCACCCAAATTAATACCCAGCTTCACTTGACATCTGGGATTTCTCCAGCTGCCAACATTTATGGCTTTGCTGATGAGATCCCACATGAGATCCCACATTCCAAGGCCTCCAGCTGCTGCTGCCAATGGATGGATCCCTCTCCAAGCTTCCCTCGTGCTGGCACTGGCCCTGCAGACCCTTCTCAGGTACCAGCACCCTTTTGGAGGTGCCTGTGGGATCTCTGGCTGATCCCAAACTTCTCCTGGAGAGGCCCCGTGGTTTTCCAGCGGGTTCCTTCTGTGAAGTCCCAAGTTCCAGGAGAGCCAAGGGATCTCTTCCTTACGGATTCAGTGCTTCTGTCTGGATTTTGGGCCCGATGTGAGGAGCAGCTGAGGCTTGTCAGCTGCTGGAGGTGACTTCAGGACCTCGATGGCCCTGTGCTGACCTGGCTCGGTGTCCCTGTCGGATTAAGCTCTTTCCTGACCCAGAGATGGGGCACCTGAGAGGCATTTTAAAACCTTTTATTCCATTTTCAGTCTGGTGAGAAGGGTGAGACAATACAGATGTTATAATTCACACCATCACAATCAGAAGCCAACTATTTCCTAATTACAAAACACTGTAAGTGTTTCCTGGCCTGTCAGCTTTAGCCACACCATGCTGTAGATGCCTTAAAGCTAATAATCCAAAATTACTCTTTGTGAGTCCCACTACAATGCACTTTCATAGTTCCATTTCTCCAAAGTATCCAGTCTTGTTTGCAAGGCCATCTTTGAAACTTGTTTCTAGCTCCATTTCTCTCCCAGCAATGTCTGCCCTATTCCATGGCATTTCTAAGTCAACATTTCTTATCTCAAGGTTTGCATACAGATGCTCACTGTGTGGGCCTTCTGTCAGGCTTGGAGAATTCTCCACAAATCCATTTCCCACACGTCCCCTGGCAGGATGGGATCAGGGCAGGAGGGCAGGGATGTGCAGCCGTGGGAATGAGAGCTGTTAAATGGAGATTTAACAGCTGGGCCTGGCTTCGAGGGGACAGGCTGTGGTTCCATCCTGCTAATTCCCTGCCTGCCTGCTGGGGATTACTGGGAGGGAGGCAGACTGGGCAGGAGAGCCTGAGCTTGCCCTCTGGATTGGGCACAGAGGGGTTGTGCAGCTCGTGGCTGTCCCTGTCCCCGGGATCCCTGTGGATTCTGGGATCTGTGTGGATCACCACCCCCTGCAGCAGAGATTGGGATCTGTTGCCTTTGGCTGAGGTGCTGCGGGTGGGGTTTCTTAAAAGCTTTGTTTTATCTGATTGAAACCCTTTCACTTTTATCTGATTGAAACCCTTTCACATCCTCCTAGGAGCCAGGTCACCAGGGAACAGCTTTCATGGCCTGGAGGGGCACAGAAATCCCAGCAAAAACGGCCCTTAGGCACCTGTGCCTCCTCACTTGCACCAAGGTGGCCACTTTCCAATGTTTGGAAGGCAGCCAGAGCCCCGGGAAATATTTTGGCAGCTGAGCGTGATTCTGTAAAAGCAGAAAAATGACAGAAAAAGCACAGGGAGATGCTCTTTAAATGAAGTCTTTTCCTTAAGCTAAAGGAGTTCAAGGACTGTGAAACTGAATTTATTTGTATTTATTTGTCTTCCTGAAATTGAATCAGAAGCATCCTGTTGCTTTGATTTATGCCTTGGGTGCAAGTGTCCTACTTTGGTCAGTGCCCAAACCCTGCCACCATTAATGAGAATTCTCATTATTGATTCAGTGGCACCTGGAAGGCTTTTAAGGACTGACAGGAGGAACAAAACAATTCCAGAGGGCATTTCCTCAGTGCCTGTGCCTGTCCTGACCCGTGCCCCTGCTCAGCTCAACCCAGGAGCCCCTTCCCTGGTGGCCTTGGTGGTGCTGGTGACAGAGGTGCCACCCCTGCCTTGCCTGAATGTCACCTCTCTGAACCCCGTTTATTTTCTCCTTGGTGAGGAGAGGTTTTGCATCAGCTCTGGTGGCATTTCAGAGCCTGTCCCACATCCCAAAAGGTGTGTGGTGCAGTGAGCTACCCCTGAGCTACACCTGAACTACCCCTGAGCTACCCCTGAGCTACCCCTGAGCTACCCCTGAACTACCCCTGAGCTACCCCTGAGCTACCCCTGAGCTACCCCTGAACTACCCCTGAGCTACCCCTGAGCTACACCTGAACTACCCCTGAACTACCCCTGAGCTACACCTGAGCTACCCCTGAGCTACCCCTGAGCTACTCCGGTGTCACCGCGTGGGCCGGGGCAGCCAGCGCTGGGCTGTCCCCAGTGCCCAGCCCTCCCTCATCCCCAGCAGTTCCAGGGGCAATCCCTCAGTTTGCTTGGCTGAAATCACTTCCACTCCCAGCATCTGCAAAGGTCAGGGAGAGGAGGGAGAGCTCCTGGGAGCCTCCTGTTTGTTCTGGGGTTTTTTTTTTCCTCTTCCCTGCTCACGAACACCGAGCTGCTCTGCAAACTCCTTCTGCCACGAGCTTCTCCAGCCTCCTTTCCCCCTCTCCATGCTTGTTTTCCCAGGGTTCCAGCTGGGGTTTTGGGGTGCAGAGGCTCTGCTGTACAGCCAGTGTGGGGCCAGGGCATTCCTGTGGCTCTGAGGTGGAGCTCCCATGGAGTTTGGGTTGTCCTCACCTCGGTGATTCATCGCCCTGGCCGAGGCTCTGCCTTTCCTCCCTTCCCACGGGGCAGTGGCCAAGTTTTGACTCCTGTGGGAAGCAGCTGGGGCAGGAGCTGTGCCCGTGGTGCCAGCACCCAGAAAGGTTTTTAACCCTTCAGTTTCAGGGAAGGGGAGAACAACCCCCAGAAAGCTTTGCCGGCTCGGATGGAGAACGATCGTGTCCTGGGGGACCTGTGGGGGAAGAGCAACGTCCCCGTGGTCCTGAACAACCCCTACTCCGAAGCAGAGCAGGTAAGAGGCCATGGCTGGGGCTGCTGTGGGTGGGAAAACCAAAATTCCCTGGGTTTGTGGGAATGTGACCCATCCCAGAGGGTTCTCAGAGCGCAGAGAA
Source organism: Vidua chalybeata (assembly GCF_026979565.1). Classification (NCBI taxonomy): domain Eukaryota; kingdom Metazoa; phylum Chordata; class Aves; order Passeriformes; family Viduidae; genus Vidua; species Vidua chalybeata. The sequence continues at coordinate 12,428,386 of NC_071547.1, read as the reverse complement.
CCTGCAGGGACAGCGTGTGACCCCACAAGCTGGAGCTGATGGATCCCAGAGCCTGTTTGGGCCAGGAGCTGAAGCGGCTGCGGTTCAGGCAGGGAATGGAGGTCACTGGAGAATGATGCTCCTCATGCAAGGGCTGACGTGGGATGGGAGCCCAGCCAGGGAGCAGGACGCCGAGGCCTCCCTGGGGAATGTGATCCCTTTCGGTGGCACAAGGCCAAGCTGCATCATTAAAGTCGTTTGGATTCATCTGATGGTAATTCAATAGAGCACTTCAGATAATGCCTTCCACGGTGCCTTTTCATCTCCTCACACTCCACGGCCATAAATTCTCAGGCTTCCTTGCCAAGAGGAGATTAACTCCACGTTTGTAGCAGAGCCAGAGACGTCAGGCAGACCCTGCCAGGCCACCAAGATCACCTCGGGGAAAACACGACGTGCGTGAGCTCTGCCAGTGCTTGGGCAAAAGGATCTCCCTGATGGGATTATCCAGGGCAGGACCTGGGGGACCAGACTGGAGATCACCTCCCAGCCATGGGCAGGGACACCTTCCACTGTCCCAGGCTGCTCCAAGTGTCCATTCTGGCCTTGGGCACTGCCAGGGATCCAGGGGCAGCCACAGCTGCTCTGGGCACCCTGTGCCAGGGCCTGCCCACCCTGCCAGGGAACAATTCCTTCCCAATCTCCCATCCATCCCTGCCCTCTGGCACTGGGAAGCCATTCCCTGTGTCCTGTCCCTCCATCCCTTGTCCCCAGTCCCTCTCCAGCTCTCCTGGAGCCCCTTTAGGCCCTGCAAGGGGCTCTCAGGTGTCCCTGGAGCCTTTTCCTCTCCAGGTGAGCACCCCCAGCTCTCCCAGCCTGGCTCCAGAGCAGAGGGATGGGTGGTCTGAAGATCACAGAGATTCCCAGAGGATCACCCAGTGCCACCCCTGCCATGGCAGGGACACCTCCCACTGTCCCAGGCTGCTCCAAGCCCCGTCCAACCTGGCCTTGGGCACTGCCAGGGATCCAGGGGCAGCCACAGCTCCAGAGCAGAGGGGTTCCCTTGGAGCAGCTCTGGTGCCTCCTCTGGACTCTCTCCAGCAGTTCCAGGTCCCTCCTGAGCTAGGCCCCAGAACTGGGTGCATTTGTCCTGGCAATCCTGCATGCAATGATGTTCCCACCTACTTTTGCAGCCTGGCAGTGCCGGAGACCCATGGGGGACACACGAGACCCTCTGAGCTGGTGCTGATGGCCACACAGGGCACTGGGATAGCCCTGGCCATGCTGCAGGGCTGTAGCCAGCCTGGCTGGGTGCATTTCCAGCCTCCCTCACCTCAGAACCGTGGCCAGGTGTCCCGGCAGCACAGCCAGCCTCGGGCTGGGTGTCACCCCACACCAGTGGCAGCACCCCTGAGCTGCAGCAGCCGCTGGGGGATGGCCCTGGGCAGCCCCACGTCCCACAGCCCGTGGAATCCTGAGCCCGGGACAGGTCAGTGCTGGTCCCTTTGCCCCAGCTCTGCAGAGACTCTTGTCTTCCTGCCTCCTTTGCTAAGCCCCGTGCGTGTCCGTGTCTGTTACTATAAGCACTTTATAACCTTCTGTGTGCAGAGCTTAATTTCTCTCTGTGCTGGGGCTGCCAAAACCGCCAGTCTTAAGCTGCTATTAAACTCTTTATTATTTTTTTTTTCCACTGGATGCACAGCTTTCTTTTTATCCTTCTTATCCCTGAATCCTTACGCCTGCTTTTCTGGAAGCAGTCTGGTTTTTCCCCCAGCCATTCCTCGGGGCTGTGTGCAGTCAAGGCAGCTGAACTTCTTTCAAGCAGCAATAAATACTATTAGCACAGGGGAAAGTCAAGCCAAGTGGGAACTTTCCTCGGTTTTTTTGAAGCGGGATTGGGTGGATTCACTTGGCCAGGTGGCGAATGCTCACTGAGGCTCGTAATAAGGTGCTGAAAGCCCCGCTGGGCATCGATCCCCGTCCCTCTGTTATTTTTTACAAAACCACACGGCGTTTTTTGCTGGTTTCCCAGGAGCCCAATCCCCCTGGCCCTAACCCTGAGGATGCCGTGGCTGTGCCGGGTCCTGCTTCACTCCGCAGGGACAGATTTGTGAGCAGCCCGAGGGCAGCCGGGGCCTCTGTGCCCGTGTGGCTCTCAGGGGAAGCGACTCAGAGCAGCTTGTGAGGCTGATTTGCGGCTGTGCCAAGGCAGGGGACACGCTCTGAGCCGAGCGGGGCTGGTGCAGTCTGGACGGAAATGTCAGCACGGAGATAAATCCACGACACGGCTGCTGCTGCTGCTGCTGCCCTCGCCCCGATGCGACTCAGCCGAGCGCTCCCACCGCAGGGTGAGCACCTGCAGAGCCCAGGACGGGAGCTGTCCGCTGTCACCGTGTCCCCAGGGAGCCCCCAGGGCAGGGCCTGCGGGAGCAGACAGCTCGGGAGCCGCAAAGTGCCGGCACACTCTGGCACAAGCTGTTTGCATAACGCGTGTGCGCCCCGGCTGCCGCAGTTGTCTTGTCCCTCTCCTGAGTCACCGATGTCCCAGCTGCCTAATTAAAACATGAAAAGATCTCACGCAGCCTCCCTGGCGGAGCGGCGGGGAATGTTTGGCTCCGGCTTCAGCACACACACACACACACACACACACACACACACACACACGAACTCAAACACGGCTCCTTCCCGGGCTGCCCTGGGTTCTCTCTCTCTCCACAGCTGCTCCGGGATGTGGCTCTCAGAGCTGACACCTCTGCTCCAGCCTGGCCGCTATCCCAGGGTTCAGCATCCCTCTGCTCCGTGGCCCTCTCCCAGGGAGAGTTGTCAGGCACTGGGACAGATTAACGGGGTCCCATTGATCCCTGGAAGTGTCCAAGAAATGACACTCGGTGCTCTGCTCTGGCTGACAGCCTGGTGCTCACTCAAAGGTTGGGATCCACCACCTCGGAGACCTTTCCCGACCTTAATGCCTCTGTGACTCCGAGATTCCAGCTTGCCCAGTTCCTGCAGGGAAAAGACCAATGGGAAGGCAGCAGCTTTGAGGGGGTTTGAGGCAGAACGTCTGCAGGCAGAAAAGCACCAACCCTCAGTGAAGTTCTGCCCCTTTGTCATCCCCTGGTGGCAGTGTCCCCTGGCCCCAGGGCAGGGAAGGGGCAGGGACTGCAGGTCTGAAGGCTCAGATTTTGCCAGATTTTTGAGTCTTGCGTCCCCCCACTTGCTCCGAGGATGGGGACATTGCTTCATCTGCATTCCCAGCACGTTTTGGGGCCGTACCTGCTCCAGCAAGAAGTATTTTAGGAGCACACCTTGTCAGGAGATCAAAACTCCCATTAAAAAGTGCTGGGTGCAATCAACACTCCCTGCCTGGTGCTCCCGGTTTCTGTCTGGCAGGTGGAGCTGCAGGTGAGGATTGGTTTTGGTTGCATTTCTGAGCTGGTTTCAGCACATTTTGCCCATCTCAGGGAGCTGCTCTGAGCAATCAGGCACAGAGGGAAGGTGGCAGATTGTCCCCTTTGGTCCTTGGGGTGGGTCAGGGAGCACAGGAAGCTGTTGGTGACTGAAGAATGATTCAATTCTCTTGAAAGAGTAAAACAAGCAGGGGGAAAAAATGACCAGGAGCTGCCACTGCCATGATTCAGGCTGGACTCCTCAAAATTGAAAAAAATGAGCTTAAAAATAGTGTTTTTCTAGGACTACATCAAGGAGGTTCTTATTTACTGCTGGGTTTGAGCTCTGCATGAGGTTTTCTATTCAGTTTCTGCAACATGCAAAGGGGAGGCTGAAATGTGGTGTGTGGACATTTGGCTTCAAGGGGCAGACTTTGACACTTGGGAAAATCACGGGATTTGTGGCATGAGGAATGTCAGAGATGCACAGCAGCACAGCCTGAGGGGTGCAGGCAGCAGCTTTTGGAAACTGCAAGGGCTAAAGAAGGTCCTGCTGAGGATTCAGGCTGTAAATCTCTGCCTTCCCCTCCAGCCTCTGTCCCTTGCTCCCAGAATATGTTTTCAGAGCGTGGCATTACACCACGAGCCTCAGGCTGCTTGAAATCCCTGTTTTCCAGGGGAAAAAAAAAAAAAAAAAAAAAAAAAAAGTCTGGGCCTTATGGTAGAAACAAGAACTGAGCAAAAAGTCTGGCCAGCAGTGCTGGCAGGGCAATGCAAAGGTGTCTGCTCAGCCAGGCCTCGGCCTTGGAGTCAGCCAGGATTGATCTCTCCGAGCTTTGGGAAAGCAGAGCAATCCTCTGGTGAAGTGGGGACCAGTCAGAGCTGGAGCCTCGGCTGCTCTGACATCCCTGTGCCTCCTGCTGCTTTCCCTCCTGAGCCAGGAGCTTCTCCCACCCTGTGCTGGTTCTTTGCTTCTTCAAATTCGTGCTGCTGCTGTGAGGGTGGCAGGAGCCCAGGATCCCCAGAAAGGAGGTGACACTCTGCTGAAGGCAGCGTCAGCTTCAAAAAAACCAGATTAATTCAAAAGGGACACCAGCCCCAGGATTCCTGTAGGAAGGGACAGACCCAGTCCCAGCCCAGAGCTGCTGTGCAGAGCCTTGGAGTGGTGCCAAACACCAGCAGCTTTGGCCAGGACGCTCTCAGGCGTTCCCGGGAGAGCTGCAGCAGCAGTGCCGTGGTTCCAGTGATGGAATTACATCCCTGTGGAAGATCTGACTCCTGGGAGACAGAGCTCTGCTGCCCAGAGCCACTGCAGACTGCCCTGTCCCCACTGGCAGACACTGATGGCTCTTGGAGCTTTAAGTGCTTGGGGTGAGTAAGGGCCACAGCAGAAAATTGCAGTTTTGTCCGTGAAAATGTGCAAAAAGGAGCACCTGTAGCCAGTTCTGCTCCTCACAAGCTCTGTGCTGGCTGAGGCTCTCCCCGTGCTGGCACGGAACTCAAGGAGAGCTGGGTGAGCCCATGCCAAGGCAGTGTCAGGGAGCTGAGGCTGGAGAAATCCAACTACTCATGATTCAGCAGCCCCCCCCACTTGGATAATTTATCCATCCTCATTCCTACAAGCTTTCAGCATTGGTATCAGAGGAGCTGTGCCTTTGGCTTGCTCAGATTGATGCTCAGCTCTTCGTTCTTCCAGGCAGAGCTTGGCACCTGCAGAACCTGAGCAGGTGATGCTCCTTGGGAAGACACATCCCACAGATTTTGGAGGAGAGTCTTCCTCTAAGAAACTTGAACACAACATTCTCCAAGTCACTTCCACCTCTGTTTTTAACTCATTTTCCACGTTTGGCTGTCCCATAACCAGATACAACTTCTTTATCCCATTGCGAGTCGGCTGCTCCATTGTAGGATCCCAAATAATGCCAAATATTGGGATAACACACCTCGTCTGGCTGTGTCACCCCCGGAATTCACGCACAGCCATCCAGCCATAGACAATGCTGTGTTGTTGGGACCTTTTCCTGCATTTTGCTGGTGAGTTCTGACCTTGTGCCGGGTGCTCCCTCTTTTCCAGCCGCCGCCAGCCGGGCGCCAATCCCCGACCAAGAACGGGAGCCCTTCCAAATGCCCTCGCTTTGTGAAAATCAAGAACTGGGAGACGGGCTCCGTGCTCCACGACACCCTGCACCTCAAGACTGCCATGGTGAGTAGAGCTGGCCAAAATTCCCTGAGCATCGTTGAGGGGGTGGCACCATTCCCAAGGTGGATTTACCCAGGAATGTAGAAGTGGGGGAATTCAGTCTTGTCTCCATGTCTTGGTTTAAAAGACAGGTGTCTGCTAAGGAGGGCAGGAGCCTCCCTTGAAATGGAAAATGCAAACCCCTTCCCTCTGAATTATTATAATTTTGAAATTAGGGGCTCTCAGATAAAGATATGGGAGCAGGAATAACAGTTTTTATTAGGGAATTTTTTTTTTAAATTTTAAAAAAGAAAATGCAGTAATACAAAACAACCACTGCCAGAGTCAGAGCAGGCCCTGGCAGCCTGTGGGTCAGGCTGGTGGCAGCAGTGCCATTCCACGGTGGCTCAGCCCTCCTGCAGTGCCAGCTGTGCTTCTGCTGGAGCAGGATCCTGGACAAGGCTGGAGTTTTCCTCTGAAGCTCCAGGGCTGCTGGAGATGGGCCTGGGCTTCCTCTGGGAATGCAGTGGGGCAGAAAGCTGCTCCTCTGGGAATGCAGTGGGGAAGAAAGCTGCTCCTCTGGGAATGCAGTGGGGCAGAAAGCTGCTCCTCTGGGAATGCAGTGGGCAAAGGCTGCTGTGCTGTTCCAAGGGCAGATTGGATCCAGGTAGGAATGCTTGGCTCCTCCCCTGGGCAGAGCCTCTCCCCATGGGCTGATGGAATTTTCTCAGCCATGCAGGGACACTCAGTGGCCATGAACAGGAGAGATCTCCTGGAGGGAGGATTGGCTGTGGGAGAGATAAAGAAAAATCTGCCCCATGAACAGCAGAGAACTGCCCCACCTCTGACAGATGGGGATAGAACACACAGCCCCAGCTACACCTTTCAGCCTGAGACACTCCAGTAGGGTTTGAATTTCAAATCTGGTCAATAATCAGAGAGATGGAAATCCATCTGGGATAAATAAGGAAAAGCATCTGACTTCATGCCAAGCTGGGGTGTGAATCCCATCTCTCCATTGTCTGGATCAGGAGGGGGAAGTGGTGACTGCACAAGGCCTGGCTGTCACCACACAGTGTCCCCAGCCAGCTGGGAATGTCCCTGTTTGTCAGACACCAGCACCCTGTCTGCGGGCGGTCACTGACTGCCCCAGCCCAGCTCAGGTGACCAGCAATGCTGTGGTGGCTCCAGAACATTCCCCTTCCCTCCTGTCCCCTCAGGCCACGGCGTGCACGGAGCAGATCTGCATGGGCTCCGTGATGACCCCCAGCCCCCACATCCGCAAGTCAGAGGACACCAGGACCAAGGAGGAGGTGCTGCTCCTGGCCAAGGACTTCATTGACCAGTACTACTCCTCCATAAAGAGGTGAGTGCTGCCTCAGCCACAGCCCGAGGCTGCTGCTGGCGCCGGGATGTCCCACGTGTCACCCAGAGCTGCCTCCACCCTGGGGCCCAGCACAGGAGGGACCTGGAGCTGCTGGAGAGAGTCCAGAGGAGGCACCAGGATGATCAGAGGGACGGAGCAGCTCTGCTGGGAGGAAAGGTTGAGGGAGCTGGGATTGTTCAGCCTGGAAAAGAGAAGCTTTGGGGTGACCTCATTGTAGCCTTCCGGTGCCTGAAGGAGGCAAAAAGAAACATGGAGAGGGACTTGAGGCAAGGGATGGAGGAAAGGGACACAGGGAATGGCTTCCCACTGCCAGAGGGCAGGGATGGATGGGATATTGGAAATTAGGAATTGTTCCCTGGCAGGGTGGGCAGGCCCTGGCACAGGGTGCCCAGAGCAGCTGTGGCTGCCCCTGGATCCCTGGCAGTGCCCAAGGCCAGGCTGGGTGTGGCTTGGAGCAGCCTGGGACAGTGGGAGGTGTCCCTGCCCATGGCAGGGGGTGGAACGGGACGGGCTTTAATGTCCCTTCCAACCCAGGCCATTCCATGATTCCATGATCTGATCTCCCACGCGTGTGAGTCACAGCAGGGGAGGCCCTGGTGCTCCTTCAGCAGCTGCTTCTTGGGTAGAGTTTCATTCCTGGTGTTTGTTGTGTCTCTGCACAAGCTGCTGTCCTCTCCCCCCGGTCCTTGCCCACCTGTTTTCCCAAAGCTGGGGTGAGCATCCACACAATCCTGTGGGTGTGTGTAGGAACAAGGTATTCCAGGTGGAGAGCAGCAGCATTCCCTGCCCTCCGCCTGACCCTCCACCTCCTCTGCTCCCAACCTTCCCAGATCCGGCTCCAAGGCCCACATGGAGAGGCTGGAGGAGGTGACCAAGGAGATTGAGGCCACCGACACCTACCAGCTGCGGGACACGGAGCTGATCTACGGAGCCAAGCACGCCTGGAGGAACGCGGCACGGTGCGTGGGCAGGATCCAGTGGTCCAAGCTGCAGGTGAGCACCAATCCCACCAGAAACACCCAGGAGATTCTGTGGGAAGCCTGTGGGAAGCTCCACTGGGATCACACTGGCTGTGTCAGACACCTGCTGGAGCCACAGGACACAGAGACCTCGCCAACCTCAGCCGTGTGGCTCCAGGAGAATTCACAGAATTCCAAGAGAATTCAAAGGTGTGCTGGAGTTTTGAAGAGGCAAATCCAGCTCTCCACCACCTGGGAAGCCCAGCACAGGTCCAGGGGCAGCTGTTCAGCACACACAGCTCCCCTCAGCAGCTTTGGGATGCTGGCAGGAGCTGGAAAAGTGTCCGTGGGATGGGAGACGAAGTGGCTGTGTCTGAAATGGAAGCTGGTGCTCCAGGGGACATTTTCCAATATCAGATCCTGCTCCAACATCTTTCCTGCTGCTTCCAAACCTGTTGCTCCACCTGGAGCGAGGCAGCAGGACACATTTGTCCTCAGTACTGAGGTCCAGCAGGGGAGGATTTGGCTCAGTGCCCTTTTGGCAAGGGAAACAGAGAACCGGTCTGGAAATCAGTGATCCCTAGGGAATCCCTTGGTACAGAGCTGTCCTCTCCTTCTGTAACCTGGAACAAATCCAGTGCTGCTGAGCAGCTCCTGTGGCTGCTTCACACAGGGAATGGGCACAGCCACTTCTGTTGATCCCCCTTCCTGATTTCCCGATGCTTTTGTGGATGCCCCTGGATCCCTGGAAGTGTCCAAGGCCACTTCCAGGGTGGATGGGGCTTGGAGCAGCCTGGGGTAGTGGAAGGTGTCCCTGCCATGGGCAAGGGGTGGGATGAGATGCTCTTTTAAAGTCCCAACCCAAACCATTCCATGATTCCATGATTCCCTGTCCCTCAGCCCTGCATGGCACCTGTCCTGCTCCAGCTTTGAGTGCTGATCTACGAGAGAAGCAGAGCAGACTCCGTAATTGTTGGGGGATGAGGCAGGAACAGCAGCAGGTTGGGAGCACAGGAATGAGGAGGTTTTTGCCTGAGCAGCAGATGAGTCACCTCTCCAAAGCAAAAGGGGCAGCTGGATTAGACATCCACGTGTTCCAAAGGCAGGGAACACATAATTATGGAGCTTTAGATCCCTGAGAAGCCACAGTGGTGCCTGGAGTTCTCCATGTGCTGTGTTTCCTCTGCCTGGCTCTGCCCTAGGAGCTGGAACATCCCCACAACTGCTTCCCTGTTCCAGGTGTTCGATGCCCGGGACTGCACCACAGCCCATGGGATGTTCAATTACATCTGCAACCACATCAAGTACGCCACCAACAAGGGGAACCTCAGGTGAGCCACCAGGGAGTCCCCAGGCTTTGCATCTGAGGGCCTCTGGGTGAGTGGAGATCCAGCTCTGGGCCCTGCACAGCCAGCAGCCGTCCTGGGAAGGGTTAGAGGGACACGATCTGGGGTGGAGGAGTCCTGCTGGTCTGAGTCTCTCTGCTCTTGCTGCCTGTTGGACCTGAGAGGGAAGATTTTCCCATTATTTCCCCTTTCCTATATTCTGCATCCAGCACAGAGCTCAGACTGCTCTCCAGAGCTGTCTGAAACCCCCTGCTAGCAGCCAGGAGCTGGGAACACCCCAAATTCCAGAGCCGCCAGTGTAACAACTCCCTGGGACTCACTCGGGGCACACCCAGAGGTGGTGGCAGCGCCTTTTCCTCCAGCATCTCACCCCTCCCATGTGGGAACCCAGGACACCCCTCTGGCTGCCCTGGCTGTCTCGAGACCCTGGCAGGGGGCTCGGAGACCTCGGCACGAAGTCAAAAACACCTGTGGCTTCAGTTTTAGCCCGTGGAAAAAACTGCCAACTCTGTATGAGGAATTACAAGCCACAAGGCTTTGAGTAGTGTGGTAGTTGAATTAACACAGGGTGAAAAAGTAGAATTTTGGGGCTTTTTTGAATGGGGTTCAAGGGGACAGGATGGAGGGATTTGGGCTTGTCCTGACCTTCTTCTTCTTCTTGCCCTCCATGTTTTACTGTTTTGGTGACACTTTTCTATTGGTTTAAGGTACAAACACACTGTCCAACATCAATGACAGATATTGGCATGTTACTGTAACCATGGCACATGGAGTTTTTGGTATAAAATGTGAACCCCACCCTGAGGGCAGATAGAATGCCATGGCCGAGCTGCTGGACAGAGCTCAGCAGGGCAGAGAGAGAATGTTCTAGATAAGGAAAATAAACAACCCTGAGAAGCCGACCCTGCGCATTCAGACTCCTCCTTTGGCTGGGAGAACAAGGACTTTTACACTCTCGGGGTCTCCTCAATAGCCAGACCCCGAGACTCCCACAGCTCCCGGCGTTCACCAGCGCTGCCTTTCCCTTCCAGGTCTGCCATCACCATCTTCCCGCAGCGCACGGACAGCAAGCACGACTTCCGCATCTGGAACGCGCAGCTGATCCGCTACGCCGGCTACAAGCAGCCCGACGGCACCGTCCTGGGGGACCCCGCCAACGTGGAGCTGACCGAGGTGCCAGCCTGTGGGACTGTGCCCTTTCCTGGCCCTTTTCCACCCTTGCCATGGCCTGGGGGCTTCACCCAAAACCCTCTCCCAGGTCTTCCCTCCAGTGAAGCTGGCAGAGCTGGCAGGGGAGTTGTGTCCATGTCTCACGGCTTTCCCTTGTATCCAGATGGATTTTCTTGGGAAGTTTCCTTTTCCTTGAAGTCTCCCAGGGCTTACACCACTCCATAGTTACCTTGTCCCCATCAATGAGAGATGGGGCACCTGAGAGGTGGTTTTAAAACTTTTATTCCATTTTCAGTCTATGAGAAGGGTGAGACAATACAGATGTTATAATTCACACCATCACAATCAGAAGCCAACTATTTCCTAATTACAAAACACTGTAAGTGTTTCCTGGCCTGTCAGCTTTAGCCACACCATGCTGTAGATGCCTTAAAGCCAATGATCTAAAACTACCCCTCGTGGGTCCCACTACAATGCATTTCCATAGTTCCATTTCTCCACAGTATCCAGTCTTATTTGCAAGGCCATCCTTTGAAACTTGTTTCTAGCTCCATTTCTCTCCCAGCAATGTCTGCCCTATTCCATGGCATTTCTAAGTCAGCATTTCTTATCTCAAGGTTTGCACACTGATGCTCACTGTGTGGGCCTTCTGTCAGGCTTGGAGAATTCTCCACAAATCCATTTCCCACATTACACCTGCCCTTCCCACGCCTGCTGGGGACACACAGGAATTCTGGGCACCCTCAGAGGGAGGAGGGGCTGGGTCAAGCAGGTTGGGATTGTCCAGTGAAGCACCACCTGGGGAGGCTGGGTTTGTGTCGCCCTCAGGCTTTTTTCCCAGGAATAAAGGCTGGGTTTTGTCACTTTTCTGCTTTTCTCACCTGTTTTCTCCTTCACCACTACAGGCACAAGCCATGATCCTACTGGGGATCGACTCCAGGCTCATTAAGAGCCCAAATTCCCCTGACTTGGCCATGGGTGGGCTGGGACAGGCCACCTCCTGGTGTAGCTCTCTGCTCTACCACAGGGACAGAAATCCTGCCAGGAGCAGTGCCCAGGACCACACACTTCCCTGCCCATTGTGTCTGGAGAGCAACCCTGTGTCTGGGACACCAACCCTGCCTCTGTTTTCCCCGCAGATCTGCATCCAGCAAGGCTGGAAGGCTCCGTACGGGCGCTTCGATATCCTGCCCCTGCTCCTCCAGGCCAACGGCAACGACCCTGAGCTCTTTGAAATCCCACCAGAGCTCGTGCTGGAAGTGCCCATCCGACACCCCAAGTGAGTCAGGGGCAGCCCCAAAACTGCTCGAGGGGATCAGCAGGACTGAGTTCCTCCGGTTCCACCCTTGCCATGGCCTGGGGGCTTCACCCAAGGCCCTCTCCCAGGTCTCCCCTCCAGTGAAGTTGGCAGAGCTGGCAGGGGAGTTGTGTCCATGTCTCAGGGCTTTCCCTTGTATCCAGATGGATTTCCTTTTCCTTGAAGTCTCCCAGGGCTTACACCCCTCCATAATCACCTCATCCCCATGAACAGCCCCAAAGGGAGGTACTGATGGAAATGTTCTGCTCGAGTCTTCCACCCTGGTGGCAAAGTGACTTCCCCCATCCCCCTGCCTGCACTGGGAGGGAATTCCTGGCTGGTTGCCTAATCCTGGCCTTTTCCCTGGCAGGTTTGAGTGGTTTAAAGACCTGGGCCTGAAGTGGTACGGGCTGCCAGCCGTTTCCAACATGCTCCTGGAGATCGGGGGCTTGGAGTTCTCCGCCTGCCCCTTCAGTGGCTGGTACATGGGCACGGAGATCGGCGTCCGCGACTACTGCGACAACTCCCGCTACAACATCCTGGAGGTAACTCCTGCTGCTCCCGGCCCGACTGGGGTTCCTGGGGAGCTGGCAGGACACTGGGAGAGCACAGGATATCCCTTCTGGGTCCAGTTCTGGGCCCTCACTTTGGGAAGGACGTTGAGATGCTTGAGCGCATCCAGAGGAGGCAACGAGGCTGGAGAGGGGCTGGGAACACAAACCCTGTGGGGGACAACTGAGGGAGCTGGGATTGTTAACCTGGAGAAAGGAGACTCAGATGTGACCTTATCACTCTCTACACTCCCTGAAAGGTGGCTGTGCTCAGCTGGGGTTGGGCTCTTTCTCCAGGCAGCACTGACAGAACCAGAGGGCACAGCCTCAAGCTGCACCAAGGGAAATTTAAGTTAGATATCAGGAAAAAGTTTTTCACTGAAAGAGTGATAAAGTTCTGGAATGGCTGCCCGGGGAGGTGGTGGAGTCACCACCCCTGGGTGTGTTTAACAAAGCCTGGATGTGGCACTGGGTGCCAGGGTTGAGTTGAGCTGTTGGGGCTGGGTTGGACTGGATGATCTTGAAAGTCTCTTCCAACCCGGTCATTCTGTGAGTCTGTGAATTCTCCTGGAGCCACACGGCTGAGGTAGGCGAGGTCTCTGTGTCCTGTGGCTCCAGGAGGTGTCTGACACAGCCAGTGTGATCCCAGTGGAGCTTCCCACAGGCTTCCCAAAGAATCTCTGGGCGTCAGCAGGTACCTGGTCATGTGCTCAGTTGAGGCCAAGTGCTGAAACATGAAAGGGTGAAAGGGTGGGAAGGCACTTGGTGGCTCCTCAGGGACGTGTGTGCCCTTGGGGACTCTCCAGCTGCTCCCATGGCTCAGGGAATGCCCACACTGGGAGAGACAAAGCCAAGCCATGGGAAGGTGCCCGTGCAGGGGGTCTGGATCCATCAAAACCTCCCAGGGAAGGCTGTGTTATTTAGAGGGGCTCTGTCCCTCTCCAGTCTCCTGAAAACCAGAGGGGTGGGAGCAGTGTGAGTGTCCAGCTGCTCCTGGTGGCCTCCTCAGCAGCATTTGGCCACCTGCCTCTGCTCAGGGAGGAGGAAAGGCCGTGCTCCTGCCATGGAGAGGAAGAGGCAGGATTTCTCCCCAGAGGAAGGCACATCAGCTCTTCCCTGCCCTGTGGGTGCCTTGTACCAGCCTGGGCCTCTCCTCTGGGTTCCTCTCCCCAAGCAGAGCTCTCCAATCCTTATTTTTTGGTCATTAAATCCTTCCCCTCCTGCCACATGTTGTTACAGCAAGTGGCCAAGAAAATGAACCTGGATATGAGGAAAACGTCCTCGCTGTGGAAGGACCAGGCCCTGGTGGAGATCAACATCGCTGTGCTCTACAGCTTCCAGGTACCTCAGGACCCTGCTTTGTCTGGGCCAGCCTGGAGGGACACAGGGACTGGGCGGGACAAGTGTGGAGACATCCACCCAAGCACAAGGGCTGAAATTGGGCTGTGCCTCCCGAATTTGGGCTGCTGCAGTGAGATTTAATACTCTCCACACTCTGGATGTTGTAAAACAACATCACCAGCACCTGAGTCCTGCTGGTCCAGAAGGAATATCCCAAGAGGGGGAAAATCCAGCCCTTCTGACCTGTCCATGAGGCAGGAACTGGCCCAGGTTCTCCCCCAGCCTGCACCTAAAGGCTGAGTAACAAAACCAGGCCTTGGCCACCCAGCTTCAAAGGGTGAGAGTCCTTCCCAGAGCTGGGTCGGAGCTGCCCCGCTGGAAGAGCTTCCCAAGGGTCTGAGCAGAGGATGCTCCATCCCATCCATCCCATCTCTGCTTGGCCAGGACAGGGGGAACAGGGCTCCCATAGCACATCCATTCTCAAAGCACTGGGGCAGCTTTAGAGCCTCCTTGGGAAGACCAGGGTCAGCAGCCACCTTGGATCATCCCCAAAGACCCCAAAGTAAGGAATATTTGGGACAAGCAGCTCCAATGTAAAACTGTGGCTTTTTCCCTCTGGGATGTGTTGACAAGTGCTGGCTCTGCCCTCTTGTCCCCCGACAGAGTGACAAGGTGACCATCGTGGATCACCACTCGGCCACCGAGTCCTTCATCAAGCACATGGAGAACGAGTACCGGTGCCGGGGGGGCTGTCCCGCCGACTGGGTCTGGATTGTCCCGCCCATGTCGGGCAGCATCACCCCCGTGTTCCACCAGGAGATGCTCAACTACCGCCTGACGCCCTCCTTTGAGTACCAGGTGCTGTCCCCACCTCTGCCCTCCGGCGGTGCCTGGTGGCCGAGGGCGGGGTGGGAGTGGGAGCTCAGGAGGTGCAGGAAGGAGAGGGACAGGATCCAATTCCTTCACAGTGGATATTTCACCACCGTGTAATATTACACGATATTTCAACATCGTGTAATCGTGGGGTTTTGCCCCTCCGTGGGAAGGTGGGACACCTGAGCTCCCAATTCTTAATCACTCTTTGGAAGTGCCCAATGGGTGGGCGAGGAAATGGCCTGGAAGGTTCCTGTATCCCATATCCCATATCCCATTCCAGGCTGCAGGTTTGAGAGGATGGCTCCTGTATCCCACATCCCATATCCCATATCCCATATCCCACATCCCATATCCCATATCCCATATCCCATATCCCATTCCAGCCTGCAGGTTTGAGAGGATGGCTCCTGTGTCCCAATATCCCATATCCCATATCCCATATCCCATATCCCATATCCCAAACCCCATTCCAGGCTGCAGGTTTGAGAGGATGGCTCCTGTATCCCACATCCCATTCCAGGCTGCAGGTTTGAGAGGATGGCTCCTATGTCCCAATATCCCATATCCCATGTCCCATATTCCATATTCCATATTCCATATTCCATATCCCACATCCCATATCCCAAATCCCATTCCAGGCTGCAGGTTTGAGAGGATGGCTCCTGTATCCCACATCCTATATCCCATATCCCACATCCCATATCCCATATCCCATATCCCATTCCAGCCTGCAGGTTTGAGAGGATGGCTCCTGTGTCCCAGTATCCCATATCCCATATCCCATGTCCCATATCCCATATTCCATATCCCATATCCCATATCCCAAACCCCATTCCAGGCTGCAGGTTTGAGAGGATGGCTCCTATGTCCCAATATCCCATATCCCATGTCCCATATCCCATATTCCATATCCCATATCCCATATCCCATATCCCATATCCCAAACCCCATTCCAGGCTGCAGGTTTGAGAGGATGGCTCCTGCATCCAGGGGATCCAACAGTGGCACAGGGGCTCCTTCCCAGCAGGCCCAGCAGGGGATCAAGCACTGCTGCTGGGGTATTTAACACTCCAGACCATGAAGAAAAACCCCTAAGCAAATACTCCCTCGTTATCCAGCCATCCCTGCTCCGGTGCTTTCCACACAATGTGACCTTTAGTCAAGAGCCCTTAAGGAATAATCACGGAGCAGGAGCAGTCTGTTCACTCCTGTAGCCAGCCCACCAGGCACCCCGATGCTTCCTGGCTCTGATTGCAGCCTGCAAGGGCACGGAATGAGCTTCTGTGTGCTTGCTCCTGGCTTCAGCTGCCTCCCCTTCCCAAAGGGCCTCTTAGGGGGAAAAAACCTGTGGCCAGAGCAGGGGAAAGGATCTGTTTCTATCACCTCTCTCCTTCTGGCGTTGTCTTCTTTTTGGCTGTGGCCTATTAACGCTCCTCTCGAGATGTGACAGAGCAATTGGCCAGATGCTGTTACAAGCCAGGAGGGTTTATTAGATTGCAATTTTCCTGGGCATGTTCCATTGCCCAAAAAAAAAAAAAAAAAAGCCACAAGGCTCCAAGGATCAGGGACATAGAGAGGAGAGGGAGAGCTGTGCAGTAGCAGCTATTCCTCCCCTTTCTGACTGGAAGAATTTAACTCTCAGTGCTACGGATGCTGCAGTTCTCCAAGCTCTGAGCACTCCCCACCCTCTGATCCTGCTTTTCCCTCTCCTAGCCGGACCCCTGGAACACCCACGTCTGGAAAGGGGTCAATGGGACACCCACCAAGAAGAGAGCCATTGGTTTTAAGAAGCTGGCAAAGTGAGTACCAGTGTGCTCTGGAAAGGCCTGGAATGTTTGGGGCTGCTCCTGGATTTAAGCACCCTGTGGGTATATGCATCACCCTACAGATGGCTTTGGGCCACTGAAGGCTTTACCTGCCATGGGGGACATCTGGGGGCACAGGCAGTCCTTTGAGCCCCCCCTCAGACCACCAAAGGGGGTGTGAGCAGGTGAATACCAGATCTTGGATATTGTTTGTTCTCCTGAGCTATTGATTCTCTGGTTAGGAGGTCTTGATGCTCAGGGATGGCTTTCCCACTTTTGGAGGGTGTTTTGCCCGTTTTTCCTTTCCTTGGGGCAGGCAGATCCCCCCTCCCTCTTCAGGGCTGTGCTGGCACTAACAAGATCGAGCTCCTGTCCATATTCCTCCTTTTCCCAGTGACTTTTTCCCTTTGTGAGGAGAACCTGCCCCCAGCGTGTGCCCAACCCTCCAAACACCTGCTTTGGAAGGAAGGGGGGAGATGGGAAGGAGGAACCTCCCTGCAGGCAGCAGATGGATCAGGGCTGAGCTGAGATTTGCACTTCATGGTCAGTTGACCCCTGGCAAGGGGCCACCCCAGTCCCTCTTCCCTGCCAAGGCTCCTCAGCAGCAGGGATGCAGGAATGAAGCTCAGTTTGGACCCTTTGGCTGATTCTGGCCCAAATTCCTCCCCTGGGGCCCATTGGCAGAGAGGAGCTGCTGGTTCCGTGGCAGCAGAGCCCTGGGCCACGGCAGGAGAGGGCTGGGTGTGCCCTGGTGACGGTGGCCAGGCTGCCAGGTGGCCCTGGCTCGTCACAGCATCTCCCCACGCTTCAGTTTCCCCGAATCCCTGCTATCAATTTGTTCCCACTCTTCAGCTGTCACCTCCTGCGAGCTGCTCTCCGTGGTGCATCCATAAACAGGATCAGCAGCTGAGGAATGTGCTCCTGCAGCTGACACTGGGGTTGGGGGAAGAGCAGGAGGATTCATGGAGTTTGGAGGAAAAATGCTTTTATTGCTCCCCTCTGCCCCATTGAGGGATGGTTTTATAGAAATGTGAGCGTGGCAGGTCATTTAAAATAAAATCTCCATTGTTCCTGGTGTAGGGAAAGGAATTGTTTTTGTAATTCACCATTAATCCTGTCTGGATCTGAGCTTATCAGCTGTAGAAAAGGCAGAGCCCAGAGCCCTGAGCGTGATTTGGTGCCTGCTCACACTCAAAAATCTGGGCAAATCCGAGCCTTCAGACCTGCAGTCCCTGCCCCTTCCCTGCCCTGGGGCCAGCGCAGCCCCTGGGGACAGGGGACACTGCCACCAGGGGATGACAAAGGGGCAGAACTTCATTAGGGTGGTGATGCAGCAGCAAACAGAAATGTTCCTGAGGCTGACCTCGCCGTGGAGAGGAGCTGCCAGGGGCAGGCAGGATAAACCAGCCTGGAGGAGTTTCTACCTCCTCTTCCCTCTTTTTGTCCTCCCTAAATGATTCCCCAAACCCAGAGTATTTCTGGGCAGGAGGGGCAGGGGGGAGCTGGAGTTCTCCTGCCCAGTGTGACCACTCCAGCTGCAGCCTCTGTTCCCCACGGCTCATCTGAAGGGGAAGCAAGAGCCCTGCTGCACTCAAAACCCTGGGGCAAGGGCTGTCAAAGTGAATCAGGCAGCCCTTCCTCTTGCAGAGGCCACAGAGATGCTTTGTGCTCCCTCAGCCTCCCAAAAATTGCCTTCCCCTGTTGCAACAGCAGCCTAAATCCAGACCTGTTGGCTTTCTGGTGGCCCCATTTAAAGGCTTGGTGGTCCACTTAGAAAAGAAGATGTCTGGCATGTAGGAAAAGCAGTGTTGATGTGATGATGAATGTCCCTAAAATGACAAACCCCCAACCCCTGCCCCCATCACGGTGCTCCCACTGATGCCACAGACAAGGAATCAGCATTCCTGATGCTGCATCACCCAGGCAGGATTGGAGAGAGGCTGGTGGCCCCCCAGGCCCCTCTGTGTGCCCTGAGCCAGTGGGGAAAACTGGAGGGAAAGCACCCGGTCACGGCTGCAGGCACGGGAAAGAGCCAGCTGGGCACAGGCTGGGATAAACGTGCCACCCCCCAGCCTGCTCCTCCCAGGGGAGGTCTCGGTGTCAGCAGAGTGCAAATCACAGGCACTGGGACAGCTCGGAGTGACCTCGGTGTCCCCAGGCTCTGTGTGGAGCAGGGCTGGCCAGGGCAGCTCCTGCAGAGCCAGGCTGGATTTAAGGGATGGAGCAGCTGCTGTTCCTCCTGTAGCTCCAACTCTGGTTGGTTCCAGGTCTCTTCTCTTCTCTTCTCTTCTCTTCTCTTCTCTTCTCTTCTCTTCTCTCTCTTCTCTTCTCTTCTCTTCTCTTCTCTTCTCTTCTCTTCTCTTCTCTTCTCTTCTCTTCTCTTCTCTTCTCTTCTCTTCTCTTCTCTTCTCTTCTCTTCTCTTCTCTTCTCTTCTCTTCTCTTCTCTTCTCCTTTTCCCTTCCCTTCCCTTCCCTTCCCTTCCCTTCCTTCCCTTCCCTTCCCTTCCCTTCCCTTCCCTTCCCTTCCCTTCCCTTCCCTTCCCTTCCCTTCCCTTCCCTTCCCTTCCCTTCCCTTCCCTTCCCTTCCCTTCCCTTCCCTTCCCTCCCCTCCCCTCCCCTCCCCTCCCCTCCCCTCCCCTCCCCTCCCCTTCCCTCCCCTTTTCCTCCCCTCCCCTTTTCCTCCCCTTTTCCTTCCCTCCCCTTTTCTTTCCCTCCCCTTCCCTCCCCCTTTCCCTTCCCCTTTTCCTATTTTTTTTCTTTTTCCCTGCCCCTGATCCTTCTCCTGTTTCTGTGCCCCTGCAGAAATGCCACCCCCATGCCTGGTTTAGCATTTTCCTCCTTCACCCCATTCAGGTTATTTGAGCTCTGTCCAAGCTCCCTCATCTCCCCTTCCTCTCTGACAGGTCGAGCTCTTCCAAGACTTCCTTGTTTGCCATGTGACAACCAAAAAATTGATGCTACAGCTTTGTAAGGCTGTTCATTTAATAAGGAATAAAAAGGTCTGGGCTAGAGGCACTGGTAAGGACCAGGCTCTGACTGGGATTTACTCCTGCTTCGCAGGGCTGTGAAGTTCTCAGCCAAGCTGATGGGCCAAGCCATGGCCAAGAGGGTCAAGGCCACCATCCTGTACGCCACGGAAACGGGGAAGTCCCAGGTCTATGCAAAAACCCTGTGTGAGATCTTCAAACACGCCTTTGATGCCAAGGTATTGTACCAGCTCCCAGCTCCTGACACGTGATGGGTGTGAATTCATGGGTGCTCCAAGGAAACAGCTGTCAAGGGCCTTCAGGGTGTGCCCCTGTGGGTCTGGGTTGGAGAAAAATCCCTGATTTCCTGCAGTGATTGCAGCTGGGACCCCTCGGGTGGCAGCTCCAGGGCTGCCCGTGTCCCTCCAGGCTCCTGGTCCCACCCTGCCCGTGCAGAGATCTCAGCAGGGATGTGCTGTCCCCATCCCCAGGCAGCCCAGGAGGCTCCCAGCTCTCTGTAACCTCTCTGTGCCCCCAGGTGATGTCCATGGACGAGTACGACGTGGTGCACCTGGAGCACGAGACCATGGTCCTGGTGGTCACCAGCACCTTTGGCAACGGGGACCCACCTGAGAATGGAGAGGTAGGACAGCAGGGGACAGCAGGGGACAGCAGGGCACAGCAGGGCACAGCAGGGCACAGGGCCAGCAACGTCCTCGTTTGGCTCAGGCTGAGCTGGAAGGACCCAAACCAGGCCCAGGTGCTGTAGCTGCCTCCAGCCTGCTCTGGGGCAGGGCTATCTCCTGATTCCCTGCCATGACACAGCCACTGATGCCGTGTTCAGCTCGTCCTGTGTGACCACCAGCAGTGTCACACACAGGGTGACAGTCCCCTGGCTGGGGGGCTGTGACCTGGACAGCTGGGAACAGCGAGCAGGGAGCAGAGCCACGGCCCAGGCTGTGCTCAGGGCTTGGTTTCCTGCAAAACCTGGCAAAACTGATGGCCTTCTTTGTTCTTTTTCTGTAGAAATTTGGCTGTGCATTAATGGAGATGAAGAATCCCAACTCCAACCTGGAGGAGAGGAAGTAAGAGCACTCCATCCCCTTCCCCTCCCACTCCAACCCTTTCCCCTCCCAGTCCAAACCCCAGCATGCAGGACAGGTTCCCTGCCTTCACCCTCTTACAGGGGAGTGGGAAATCCTCGGGCAGATCTCACCTTTGCAAATATCCAGGAATGGGATCTGCCTGGAGAGCCAGGGAATGGAGAGACTGGAGGTCCCAGGAAGGACAAGAGCACAGAGTCAGGGTTGCATGTCAATCCCAGCCTGTAATTCCCTGGGGTGACACTTAAAGCTTCTCTCTTCATCTTGAAGAGGCAGAAATCTGTGAAAAAAAAAAAAAAACAGATAAACAGATACAAGTAAGAATTTCACCCATATCATCGATTCTGAGAGCCAGGGCCTGTCCAGGAGGCACCAAAATAGAAAGAGTTGGAGGTAGAAGGGAGTTCCCAGCCTTGCAGATGTAGGTGGGGGAGGGCTGGAGAACCAGATTTAGCTCCATGCATGGTGTGAAAAGATTTCTAGGGAAAATAAGAGCTGTGATAATCCTGTGATGTTTGTAACCGGTACCTTGGAGACAGAATGTGGATTGTAGAAAATCCCCCTTCGGGGGGGATGAGCTTTGTGCAAATCCCAGGGAGGGGAAGGAAGGGAGGGCAGTGACAATGATCATTTGGGGTCTCCTCTTATTTTAGCTGCAAAGAATAAAATATTTCCCTGAACTGGGTCACTGCTGTGCCCTGGAATATCTCCTGAGTGAACAACTGGCACAGGGCTGCTCCTTAATTCAGGAGGGACCAGCCCTGCCGGGGATCCAGGACAATTCCAGCGCCCTGACTCGGGGCGGTGTCACCGGGCCGGTGACAAACACGGCGGGGACCATCCTGTGGCTCTCCAGAGCTGGCCCTGCTGCAGCCCCAGGTGCTGATGGATCCCTGCAGGGCTGCCCAGCTGAAAACCCAGCAGGCTCCTCATGGCCTCGTGCCTCAACGGGGACAGTGACAGAGCAGGACGTGCAGGCTGCCCTGGAGGGGTGGGCATGGCAAAAAGGGGCCTTCCACACGTGGTTCTCACCCCAAGGATCTTCTCCTTGGGTGCAGATTTGAGGAGGTGAAAAGCCCCTGAGCTCAGTGTTTGCTGTCCCAGACACCTCCAAGTGTGATTTAAAGGCTGGTAGGAGTTTCTAAGAGCCAGGCAGGGACAACCTGCACGGTCCCAGGCTGCTCCAAGCCCCGTCCAGCCTGGCCTTGAACACTTCCAGGGATCCAGGCATCCACAGCTTCTCTTTTTGGGATTGCCCCAACCAATATCCAGGACTTGCTAACATCAAGCGCACAAAAAACCTTTTGCAATGAGAAAAGGAGACCTGGAGGAGGCTGTGAGGGGGAGAGGGACAGTGTCAGCCTGGTGAAAGAGAGCTGGAGAGAGCAGCTCCTGTCCATGCACCCCATGGAGTCCCAGCTCCTGCAGGGAATGCTGAGACCCCTCAGGGTAGGGTGGCCTCTCAGTGTGACAGTGTCACAGGGTCCTGTCAGGGCTCTCTGCCCACAGCCCTGAGGCTGTGCTGGGCTTGATATTTAGCTCCTCATTGAGCCAGCAAGGGTTTCCCAAGGGTTTCCCAAAGCATTCCTAAGCCATTCCTATTCCAAGGCTGCCGTTCAAATGCAGCCCATCCGCCCCACACCACAAGGACCTTCTCATTGCAGCTGCTGGCCCAGCCTTGGGCCCAGCACCCACCTGGGCAGTGTGGGCTTTGTGTCCATCGAATCCAGAGGGTCATGCTGCCCTGAACAGAGTCTGGGTTGCAGAAAATCCCCCACACTGCAAGATGAGCTTGGAGCATCTCGGAGCCTGGGGAGGGAGGCCACCTAACCCGGGATAACCCAGCTGGGGGGACATGGGCAGGGCCTGAGTGGCCTGAGGCAGGTGGAGGAGCAGAAAGGTCTGGGGAGAGGGGGGAGGCTGAGGGGCAGAGGTGGCTCTGGGGCTCTGTGACCCGGCTGTCCCCGGGCTCGGGGCCGTGCTCTCCGTGTGCCGTGCCGGCTGCAGGAGCTGTGCCGTGACTCATGCACGCAGCACTGCTCGCTGCTCTGGCTGTAAATTTAGAAACTCTTGTGCGGAGCAATTTTGGGAGATGGCTCAATTCAGAAATACTTCTGCTGTTGTCAGATTTTTTTTTTCCCTCTGCTCCCCTTCCCCCTCCTCATCCCTTCTTCTCTCACTCAGTTTTGTTGTTTTTTTTTTAATTTCCCACTTCCTATGAATGAAACAACCCTCAGAATATCTCTTCAGACACACACCGACCTTGTGTGCTGCAGGGAAGGACAGGTAAAGCCAAAGGTCCTGGCAGCTCTGTGCCACTGGGGACAGCTTGGTGGCCAGCACCCGGGCCAGCACAGTGGGAGGTGACAAGGACCTCACGGAGCATTCCTGCTCCAGCTGCGGGATGCAGAGGGGTTGCTCTGGTTTACCCCCAGAGGGAGCACATGCCTCTGCTCTTCCCACAGCGCCTGCTCGTGGAATTGTGAGCCCTGAGCTCTGCTTTGGTGTCCCCCACGGCTGGGAGCCCTGTGAGCCCGAAGCCGGGTGAGAGGCACGCAGGTGACCCCAGTGTGACCCTGGATGCTGTCGCTGTTCACAGGAGCTACAAGGTCCGGTTCAACAGCGTCTCCTCCTACTCGGACGCACGGAAATCCTCCAGTGATGGCCCTGACTCCAGGGACAACTTCGAGAGCACGGGGCCCCTGGCAAACGTCAGGTAAAGGGGACAGGGCAGAGCCGGTGCTGCACAGACCCCGCAGTTCCCACCTCACCCCGAGGTGTTCTGGTGATGTGCAGACCCCTCCAGGCTGCTGTGGGTGGTGCTGGGACAGGAGGGGCCAACTGTGCTCGGGCAAACTTAAGAGCTCCTTGCTCCTGTAATGTTTCCATGAGACCTGGCTCTGAACTGAAGTAATTCAGATCAATAGCTGCGATTTTTAAAACTTAATAGCTGTATCTGGGTGAAGCTTTTCAACTTGACCTATCATTTGCTGACTTGCTACCCAGACGTGTGGTCTCTAGTGCAGCACGAACTGCAAATTTTCACCAAAGCCACACATCAACTGAATTCTCAGAATAAATTGTTCATATAGTAAGTGAAAACAGCTGCATTGTGGTGAGTCACCCCATTGCACACCGGGGTTGAAAACCGCTCGTCACCTCGTGTGTGTGAGAGAGGTGTGAGCCCTATGATTTAGGGAACACATCAGTAAACTCTGGTATCTTCTGGTGGGATTACCTTCCCACTCAGGGTCCCTCCCAGCTGAGCAGCCACAGCTGGGCCATCCTTGCACAGGTTCTCCGTGTTCGGGCTGGGCTCCCGGGCTTACCCCCACTTCTGCGCCTTCGCCCGCGCCGTGGACACGCTCCTGGAGGAGCTGGGGGGAGAGAGGATCCTCCGCATGGGAGAAGGGGATGAGCTCTGTGGCCAGGAGGAATCCTTCAGGACCTGGGCCAAGAAGGTCTTCAAGGTAACCTGGGGCTGCAGGGAGGAGCACGGGGGGAGAAGGACAGAGGTTGGAGCTGGATCCAAACCCAGCCTCCCCTTCCCGGCACCGGGGCATTCCAACCCACAATAAAGAGGGTGGAGCTGAGGCTCTGGGTTGTGCCGACCACCCAAAGGTCACCAACGCGTTGAATTCCTGCGGCATCCCAAATATCTGGGAAGGAGAGCGCCATGAGATGTGCCCGTGGCCGCTGGTACAGCCCCACCCTGCTGGGGGCTCCTTCTCCGTGTGGGTTGGGATGAGGGGGTCGGCAGGGCTCGGGGAGGTGCCTGAGGGCCTGGTGCGTGCTGCAGGCAGCGTGTGACGTGTTCTGCGTGGGGGACGACGTCAACATCGAGAAAGCCAACAACTCCCTGATCAGCAACGACCGCAGCTGGAAGAGGAGCAAGTTCCGCCTGACCTACGTGGCTGAGGCCCCGGAGCTCACACAAGGTACAGACCTGGAGGGCTCTGGCTGTGGGGCACGTGGACAAGACACAGGGGCAAAGGGGCCAGACCCCGGTTTTTTGTCTCTGTTAAATTCCCAGCATTTCAGCCCTGCCTTTCCCCCCCATTCCATGGGGAAGGAACAGCCCCAGGCCCCTCTGACCGGTCCCTGTCTGTGTCTGTAACAGAGATGTTTGGACATGATCTGCTCTCCCTCCTCCTGACCCCGTTTTTTGAAGCGAGGAGCTGAACCTTGGGATCTTTCCAGGCTTATTTTGTGCAGTGCTGCTCTGTGGAGCATTGTGGAGCAAAGGCAGGTCCAGCCCATGGACACCTGGCCCCTCAGCACGGTTCCTGCAGCTCCTGCAGCACCGGCTCAGCTCTTCCCAAATCCTCTCCCGCCAGCCAGGTGGCACTGGCAGCGAGAGGAGCTGTGGGCAATGTGAGGGCACTGCCCTGAGTGTCATAGGGGTGGTTTTGGAGTCCTCCTCTGTCACTAAAAAGATGTGCTTGGGTCACCCGTGGTGTTTCTGATCCCTTGGGCTTGCAGGAGAGAGGTCAAACCCCTGTGGTCAGCTCTGGTCTGAGGCTGAACCCACAGTGATCCTAGAGAAGCCTTGGCCATGCTCTGCTGAATCCCTTCCCTGGCTCTTTTCCTCCTCAGGACTGTACAGCATCCACAAAAAACGCGTCTATGCAGCCCGGCTCCTCACGCGCCAGAACCTGCAGAGCCCCAAGTCCAGGTAGGAGATGCAGCTGTCCTGGGAGCTGAAGGCACAGCTGGGGCACCCAAAACAGTGCTCAAACAGCCCCTGAGCCCTGGATGTGCATGGAACCCACCTTTGTGCAGGCCATGAGTCAGTCTGGAAGGCAGTGGAGGGTGTTCCTGACCTCCATGCACGGTGAAATTCCTGCTGGTCCCTCCCTCAGCCCACAGGATGGGGAGCTGGCTGGAGGGGCAGCAAAGGAAGGATAAAATTGCTGAGCAAGAGGTTAAATTGTTTTTTCCCTTTTAAAAAGTCCCTGAGGGTGAGTCGGGGCGTGCTGCAGTGTCCCTTCTCCCCGCTGTGACCTTGGTGACACAACCACCACAGCTTGGACGTGCCACCACCCACGCCCAGCTCACCAGCAGCTCCTGAGGCCAGGGCTCAGCCACTCCCTGAAGGATCTTTGGGGGATTTCCCAAAGATCATCCCAAAGTCAGTGATTTTGGGGAAGGATCCCCCAAACCACTTTTCCCGGCTTTTCCTCCTTCCCCCGCAGCCGCCTGACGATTTTCCTGCGCCTGCACACCAACGGGCACCAGGAGCTGCAGTACCAGCCCGGGGACCACCTGGGCGTCTTCCCGGGCAACCACGAGGACTTGGTCAATGCCCTCATAGACAGGCTTGAGGATGCCCCTCCGACCAACCAGCTGGTGAAGGTGGAGCTGCTGGAGGAGAGGAACACAGCTCTAGGTAACCAGGGAGTACAGGTGGCCTCTCTCCTCCTTCCCCTGAAGTTATTGTAGCTCCCCAGGGAGGTGAGCGGCCCCAGGAAATTATTTTCCTCTCCCTGCTGTGTTTGCCTGGACTGGGAGCACCTCCTTCTGCTCTGCCCAGAGCCATTGCTTGTCTGCCCTTGGGATGCAGAGCAAGGGTTTGAAGGGTGGGAAGGGCCCTGGGGAAGATTTTCCATGGAAAAACAAGAGGTGTTTATATTCCCTTAGAAAAGGCAATGTCTAGGACTGGGAAGAAGAATTAAGGGATATGGAGGGGCCATCCCAACACCATATTTCAGGGATAAGTCTGATTCCCTGCTGCCATGCATGGTGTAACTGGAGATGGAAAACCCTAGTCCAGTGTCTCAGAGGGGGATGAAAACCAGGATTTGCCCACCTTGGCCCTGCTGCTCAACTGATCCCAGGCTTGTGCTGGATTCCCTCCTGGCAGGTGTCATCAGCAACTGGACAGACGAGAACCGTGTCCCACCCTGCACCATCTTCCAGGCCTTCAAGTACTACCTGGACATCACCACGCCTCCCACCCCGCTGCTGCTGCAGCAGTTTGCTCTGCTGGCCACCAGTGACAAGGAGAAGAAACGTCTGCAGGTCCTCAGCAAGGTAAAAAGCCCAAGCCCCAGGTTCTGGAAGGGCCTGGGGGCAATCACAGCCCAGCCAGGGCATTTTCATCCCACACTGTGCTTAGGCTGAGTCTCCACCCCTGAGCCGGGCTCAGAGTGCTTTCACTGCCAGCCACTCCAGCTTTGCCATGGACCTCCTGGGACATCACCTGAGGCACCTGGAAAAGGTGGATCTTGCAGCTCTCTCCTCCCTCCCTCTCTCTTTCCCAGGGCTTGCAGGAGTACGAGGAGTGGAAGTGGTCCAAGAACCCCACGATCGTGGAGGTGCTGGAGGAGTTCCCCTCGGTGCAGATGCCCTCCACGCTGCTGCTCACCCAGCTGCCCCTCCTGCAGCCTCGCTACTACTCCATCAGCTCGTCCCCGGAGATGTACCCAGGAGAGGTGCACCTCACCGTGGCTGTGGTGTCCTACCGCACCCGAGGTACCGCCGCAGGGCTGGGCAAAGCAGCAGCACAGGGCCAGCCCCACCAAATCTCTGCCAGGGGGACGTTCCTTTAAAGCCTGCTGCAAGAGTAGATGTGGTAGCACGCGTGCCCGGCCGGGTAATAATCAGCATTGACTCCATGATTCCAGAAGGCTGATCAATCACTTTATTTTACTGTACTTATTCAGAAACCCATCGCCCTTACAGACAATCTGTTCTGGTTTGAAAGCTAAACCAGTCAGAGTCTCCAAGTCAGAAATACAGTTTATTAGGAAGAGAAAAGAAACAAAATACATGCAATAATACAAAAAAAAAAAAAAAAAAACACTGACAGAGTCAGAATACAACCTGACACCCCTTTGGTCAGCGTGTTCATAGCAGTCCAAATTGGAGTGGCTGCAGTCCTCCTGGAGTGGCAGATGTGGTCCTGTTGGAGCAGTGGTCCTGTAGAAGGGTGTAGTCTTCCTCTGAAGGTCTAGTGAAAAACCCCAAGCTGTTCCTCTTAGGAACCTGTGGGAAGGCTGCCTGCTCTGTCCCAAACTCCAGAATATATCCAGGTGGGAATGCTTAGCTCCTCCCCCTCGGGTGGAGCTTCTCACAAGGGGCTGATGTCATTCTGAGTCATGGGTGGGTCCTTGATCGCCTGTTAAACAGAAAGGGCTCCTGGAGGCAGTTATCTCTGAGTCCTGTGGCAAGACATTGATGGGCCCATTAACAGGAGATAAGGAAAACTGCCCAGAAGACAACTGCTACACAGATGGCAACAGAAAACATCCTGCTTCTCAATCTGGGACACAGCCCAATACAGTTGTTCTGAATTGGTCCTTGAATCCAAACACCATCACCATTGGCCAATCGAGAAATCACCCTTTGGTAAACAAATCTCCACGACACATTCCACATGTTCACAACAACAGGTGCAGCAAGTGAGGATAAGAATTGTTTCTCATTCTTTTCTCTGATCTTCTCACAGCCTTCCCCAGGACAATGCCTGGGAATGTTGTGCCTGTTGCTCTCTGTGGCCAGAGCGCTGCTGCCACAAGTGGATTCCCCCGAAGCACTGCTGTCCCAATGTCATGGAGAGTGGCAGTGACAGAGAGATGTCTGTCAGGGGCAGTGTCTTGGTTTAAAAGCCAGGTGTCTGCCAAGGAAGGCAGGAGCCTCCCTTGAAATGGGGAATGTAAACCCCCATTATAAGTTTGAAATTAAGAGGCTCTCAGGCAAAGTTATGGGAATAGGAATGACAGTTCTTTATTAGGGAAAAAAAGTAAAATAAAAATGCAGTAATACAAAACACTGCCAGAGTGAGAGCAGGCCCTGGCAGCCTGTGTGTCAGGGTAGTGGCAGCAGTGCCATTCCATGGTGGCTCAGCCCTCCTGCAGTGCCAGCTGTGCTTCTGCTGGAGCAGGATCCTGGACAAGGCTGGAGTTTTCCTCTGAAGCTCCAGGGCTGCTGGAGATGGGCCTGGGCTCCTCTGGGAATGCAGTGGGGCAGAAAGCTGCTCCTCTGGGAATGCAGTGGGGCAGAAAGCTGCTCCTCTGGGAATGCAGTGGGGCAGAAAGCTGCTCCTCTGGGAATGCAGTGGGGCAGAAAGCTGCTCCTCTGGGAATGCAGTGGGCAAAGGCTGCTGTGCTGTTCCAAGGTCAGATTGTATCCAGGTAGGAATGCTTGGCTCCTCCCCTGGGCAGAGCCTCTCCCCATGGGATGCTGGAATTTTCTCAGCCATGCAGGGACACTCAGTGGCCATGAACAGCAGAGATCTCCTGGAGGGAGGATGGGCTGTGGGAGAGATAAAGAAAATCTGCCCCATGAACAGCAGAGAACTGCCCCAGCTCTGACAGATGGGGATAGAACACACACCCCCAGCTAAATCTTTCATCCTGACACAGGCAGGTACATAACCCAAGCTCCATGTAGGATTCTGTTTGCCCACCCCAAAATCCACATTCCCAACAGCCAAACTTCTGTAGCAGTGACACTGATGTATCCACGCGTGGTCATGGTGTGGATGGACACAGCCCTGGCGCTCTGCAGGACACAGGAGGACAGCAGAGCTGCCATGGAGGGTTTGTGTTTGGGAGCATCACGATGCTCCTCCTGCCAAAAGGGTCCAAAGGAGAGCTGGGTGCTCCCTAAGGATTGTGGAGGTCCAGCTATGTCAGGTCAGGGTCCTGGGTAGCTCCACAAAGGGATCCAAGTGCCAAACTCTGCCAACTTCGTGGAGAATGGATGCTGAGATATGAAGCGTTTCAGGGAGGTGTTCATGCAGGATGTAGCAGGGAAGGTTTTAGGAAAGAAAACAGGGTGATGTGCCATGTACAGACCTCCATCCCTCCCTCCCTTCCTCCCTTCCCAGATGGAGAGGGACCAATCCACCACGGAGTGTGCTCCTCGTGGCTCAG
Organism: Vidua chalybeata; assembly: GCF_026979565.1. Taxonomy (NCBI): domain Eukaryota; kingdom Metazoa; phylum Chordata; class Aves; order Passeriformes; family Viduidae; genus Vidua; species Vidua chalybeata. The sequence goes on along the minus strand of NC_071547.1, from coordinate 12,399,162 downwards.
TCGGATCCAGACGGATGAAGTGGTGCCCTGCTTTGTACGAGGGTGAGTGACCCACACGAGGCCAGGCCTGAGGAAGAGGGGGTGAGACCCCTCTCAGGGTGAGCTCTCTGCCCTCGATTGTTGTCACAGAGGGAGAAAACGGGGCTGGGTTTGCGAGCAAATGGTTCCCCTTTGAGAGACATTCTGCACAAAAATCCTGGGACTTCACCTCATTTCCCAGCCCTCCCTCTCCAGAGGTGTCTCAGCTGGGCAGAGAGAGCGCCCTGCTGGTGTTTAACTGGATCTTTGATGCGTGCAGTGCCCCCGGGTTCCACCTGCCCCAGGACCCCCAGGTGCCCTGCATCCTCATCGGCCCCGGCACCGGCATCGCCCCTTTCCGGAGCTTCTGGCAGCAGCGGCTCTTCGACATCCAGCACAAAGGTGGGGCCGTCCTTCCTCCCCTCACAGATTTTGGGCAGGGCCATCCTCTTCCTTACCTCACACAGGTTTTGGGCGGGGCCATCCTCTTCCTTACCTCACACAGGTTTTGGGCGGGGCCATCCTCTTCCTCCCCTCACAGCTTTTGGGTGGGGCCATTCTCTTCCTCCCCTCACAGATTTTGGGTGGGGCCATCCTTCCTCACCTCACACAGGTTTTGGGTGGGGCCATCCTTCCTCCCCTCACAGCTTTTGGGTGGGGCCATCCTCTTCCTCCCCTCACAGATTTTGGGTGGGGCCATCCTTCCTCCCCTCACAGATTTTGGGTGGGATCATCCTCTTCCTCACCTCACACAGGTTTTGGGTGGGGCCATCCTTCCTCACCTCACAGGTTTTGGGTGGGGCCATCCTTGCTCACCTCACACAGCTTTTGGGAACCCTGGGTTGGGGTGTCGGGAGGGGGGTCCCACCCTGCCAGGAGTGTCCCAGCAGATCTGCTGGCAGTCTGGAGGGAGGTGGCTCGTGGGAATTGGAGGTGGCTCGTGGGAATTGGTGGCCCCGGGCTGAGTGCTGTCCCCACGCTGTCCCCAGGGCTGAAGCCCTGTCCCATGGTGCTGGTGTTTGGCTGCCGGCAGTCCAGGATCGATCACATCTACAAGGAGGAGACGCTCTTTGCCAAAGCCCAGGGTGTCTTCAGAGAGCTGTACACGGCCTATTCCCGGGAACCCGACAAACCAAAGGTGGGCACGGCCCCGGGGACGCCGGGGTGCCCACGGGGAGCCAGCAGGGTGGGGACACGCTGCTTCCCTGGCCAGTGGTGGCTCGTCCCTGGGGCACGCCATGTGCGGGATTGTCCCTTCCCTGTGGGCACCATTCCCTGGGCGTGTCCCCATCCCAGTGCCAGCCAGAATGTGTGCCCAGGCTGCTCCTGCAGCCATCCAGGTGGGAGAGGAGGAGGGAAAAGGGGAATGGGAAAGGAGAAGGGGAAATGGGGAAATAAAGGGGAAGGGGGGAAAGGAAAGGAAAGGAAAGGAAAGGGGAAAGGAAAGGGGAAAGGAAAGGGGAAAGGAAAAGGGGAAAGGGAAAGGAAAGGAAAAAGGGAAAGGAAAAGAAAAAGGGAAAAGAAAGGAAAAAGGGAAAGGAGTCACCAGTGGGGTGGCCCAGAACCAGTGCAAATACCTGCTCCAAATTCCCACTGGGTCTGAACAGACCTGGCAATGGAAGAGGTGGTGCAGTGTGCCCATGCAAGAGCAGAAGGATGCTTTGCTGCTGTCCCCATCTCTTCTTTGTCACTGTGGGTGCTGCAAGGCACAGCTGTGTCCCCCAAAGAGGGGTCACCCCTCAGTGCTGCCCCCAGGGCAGGACAAACCCATGCTAATCCCAGCTCCCTCCTCCTCCTCGTCCCTCAGAAATACGTGCAGGACGTGTTACAGGAGCAGCTGGCCCAGACCGTGTTCAAAGCACTGAAGGAGCAGGGAGGCCACATCTACGTCTGCGGGGATGTCACCATGGCCGGGGACGTCCTCAAGGCCGTGCAGCTCATCGTGAGGCAGCAGGGCCAGCTGTCGGCCGAGGAGGCAGGAGCCTTCCTCAGCAAGCTGCGGGTGAGTCGTGGCTGCAGCGTGACACAGCCACCTGTGCGTGCCACCACGGCCACTGCTGCCACGGGCACTGCACCTGCTGCCTGCCCCCGCCCGCCCAGGGGACGGCTGTGCCCAGGGAGGGTCGGGAGGGGGACATTCCTGTGTGCAGGGAGGTCACCTGGCTCCTCTGGGGAGCATGCTGAGCAGCAGTGCCAGCGCTTTTGGGCACCCCTGGCAGGGCTTGCTCGCCATCCATCAATAAATGGATTTATCAGGGCAGTTTGTGGGTCCCCGCTGCAAATCTCCCTGTCTGTGCGCCCCGTGCCAGACACAGATGATGCAGCTGAGCTCATCATGCGCTCAGTTTGGGACACAGACCCACAGGTGGATGCTGGAACAGCTCTGCTTCTCCCCAGGAGGATAACTCAGCCTGATTCCCATGGGATTTCCCCTTCTGAACCATGTCCCCACCTCCATCCAGGCCCCATCCGAGGGAGCCCAGAGGCCCTGGCTGTCCACAGACTGCCCTTGGGCTGCCGTGCCCCTGCCAGCCAGGAATTTCTGAGGGGGTCTAATGCCCAGAACAGCCCTGCTGTGCCCGGGGTGTGACCTTGGCAAGGTCGCTCCACCCCTCTGTCCCCTCGTGACAAACCCCAAACCCTCTCCTGCCCATTTGCTGCCTCCCCACCACGCAGGATTTTGCTGGGGCTGGCCCCAAGCATTCACAAATCCCATTTTTCCCTTTGCCACCCTCCCTCCCAGGATGACAGCCGGTACCACGAGGATATTTTTGGAGTCACCCTGCGCACGTACGAGGTGACAAACCGCCTTAGATCCGAGTCCATCGCGTTCATCGAGGAGAGCAAAAAAGACACGGATGAGTGAGTCGACACGTTCGTTTTAACCCCTGCAGTCACCTCGTGGGCTGGGGGATGGGGAAGGGTGGGAAAGGATGGGAAAGGAAGCTTTGGCTTTTGTGCACACCTTAGAGCAGAGGCTGAGGAAGGTGCTGTTTTTTGCTCTGGAAGCCTGGCAGTGCCTCTGGAATAGCTGTCACCTCTCTAGGATAAATCCCCCCCAGCTTCCCAATTTATTTCACTGATGTGTAATTGTCAGACCTGACAATGCCATCCAAAGGAAAATGGTCCTGCCTGCTTCCAGGCTGGCAAAGCCCACAGGCAGGGGGGACTCTCCCCAGCTGCAGGGGAGCCTGGCTGGCTCCAGGTTTTCAGCTCTCCATGTCCCTTCAGGAAAGATCCAGAGATTTTCCTCCCTGCTGTTGCAGAAACAACCAGAAGTTAAAAAAAAAAAAAATCTTGACATTTGCCGTGTTTGTTTCTGCTCTACCAAGTCCCTGCCATTTGCTCATCTTGGTCGTGGTGGGATTTTCCCTGGCTGAGCAGAAGGTTTATTTAGGATAAAGGCTGGGCAGCTGCATGGATCGTGCTCCTTGTGCTGGCCTTTGGCAGCTTGGGGTGAAACCCCTTCCCTGTGTGGTGCCTGGAGCGGGTTTCCCCACGTCCCTGAGGTTTGGCAGGAATTTTTCTCCAAGGAATCACATACTCTGGGGTCTGGGCTCTACCAGAGTGCCTCAGTTTCCCGCCTGTGGATAGGGATAAAGGTGACCTTCCCTCCCACCCCACCCAGCTCTGTAAACTCCTGCCCACAGCACGGAAAGCGCAGGTCGGGATGATCCCGGTGCTCCTCACTGCTCCTCTAAGGCCAGCCTTTCTCCCCTTTCCCTTGCAGGGTTTTCTGCTCCTAACTGGACCCTTCTCCCCCAGGGGATGCCAAACCAGTCCCAGCACCTGCTGCCCCCTCCAGCTGGAGGGCACTGGGTTTTGTATTTCACGGACACGGTGGCTCCTTTCCCAGGGGAACTGCCCATGGAAAGCACTCTGTCTCTCGTCCTGTTGTCGTGTCCCGATGATGATGATGATGATGATGATGACTTTTATTTCCTTTCCTTCCTCCTTCTCTTGCTCTTGTCCTGTGGCCATTTCTTTTCACCTCCTTCCCCGTCCCTGGATTTCCCTACTGGAGTTCGATGGCTTTATAACCTGCAGTGGCTCTTTTCAGAATTCCACACTTCCCCTCCTTCCCATGAGGGCATTTTGCAGCTGCATGAAATCGCCACCTTTGTGATCATTTTTGGGAGTTTCTGGGGGTGAGCAGAGGTGGCAGGGGCTGGGCAATGGCGAGGTCTTGTTCCTTGTCCAGAGCTGGGGGTTGTTCCTGCCAGGCTCCCTCTTTCCCCAGCTCGGGGCTTGGCTGAATCCTTGTGTTTTCGTGGCTTTTCTCTGGATTTGGACAAACCTAGGCACATGCCCGAGGCTGGGGGCAGATGATGGGCAATTCCCTTGAATTTTATTCATCCCCAAGCAGCCTGGGTACAGCTGTGTGATTTTTGATCTGATTTATGTGTCACGATTCCTCCTAAACGGGCCCTGCTTTGTCTCTCTTCTCCTGCTCTCTTTTCCTGCTCCCTGTGAGCCTCTCCTTTTGCTCAGTCCCAACTTGTGCTGGCTTGGAAGTTCTCCCGCAAGCTCTGAACACACAGGCTGATGTGCAGGCCAAGGAAAAGCTCCTGGCAGTGACTTCTCCAGGGGATTTTCCAGGGAATATTTGATCTGCAGCCACGCTGAGGGCCTGGCTGCACCCAGAGCTTTGCACACTCTGATCCCTCTCCCAGGTGAGCCTGGAAAGCCACGAGGATGGGACAGAAGCAGCTCCCAGCTGCCAGAGGGAACAAAGGCAGCACTTGGAGGGGGATGGGGGCTCCAGGTCTTTGGCGAGGATGTGCCAACAGAGGAATCGTGAAATCCCAGAGCCAGCAGCCCTTAGCATATCTCGTGAGCACTTCTGGGACAGCAGACCCCAGCCCCTTCCACATTTTAGGGAGCAGAAAGTGCCACCGTGGAGCCGCCTGCCTGCCAAGAGAGACGTGTGTGGCGTTTTGGGGGTGAGCCAGGTCCCTCTGTGCCACCTGCCAGTGGCATGAGCTGTCTCAGCCAGGACACCTCCTGTGAGAAGGGAGGTGAGATCAGCTGCAAAGGTGCTGGGCTCTGACACGCTCACACCTCAGCCTGCTGCAAGAACCTGGCCCCAAAAGCAATTTGTTAACACAACCACAGAAAGGTTGGAGGAACCAGAAAACCTCTAACAGAGAAAAGCTGTCTGCAAGGGAAAGCAAACCTGACCTTGTGTGTCCTTCCTCCTGCTGCACCCTGAAGAATCACAGAGCATTCTGAATTGGAAGGGACCCACAAGGATCAAGCCCAGCTCCTGAGTGGATGGCCCACCCAGGGATTGAACCTCGGCGTTTTTAGCACCAGGCTCTGCCCAGCTGAGCCCATCCCAGGCTTGTCCTCCCTCACTGCCACCACCAGGACAGCAGGACACGGCCACAGCTCCTGCTGGAGCCAGGGATGCAGGGTTGGCATCGTGAGGTGGCAGCTGCTGATCCTCCCCTCCTGCCCTGCTGTGCCCAGCTGTGCTTGGATATCCTGGATGGAGCCGAGCACCAGAACTGCTGATGGCACAGGGATTGCCCAGGAGCTTTCACAGGCCTGAGATCACCTGCCCTGAGCTAAAGGCAGCACAGAAACAGCTGCAGGAGCTCTGCTGCTCTCCCAGCCCATGGAACAAGCCCCAGTGTCTCAGGCTGTGCTGTTATTCCCACCCTCAGCCACAATCTCCTGCCCACTCCTGCCCCGTCTCCGTGGGCTGTGGCACCTGCTGCAGCTTCGATTCCCTGAATCCCTGAAGCATCTCCAGCCCAAAATCCAGGAGCAGACGGCTCCAGGCACCGGGAGAATTTGAGATTCAGGTCCGCGGGTGCCAGCTGAGCATCCAACACGGGATAAAACGAACAAATGCTGCCACGGTGTGGCCAGAGCTGAGCTGGCAGGGCTGGGACGCGCGGCCGGCTCTGTGGCACTGCCTCGGCACTTGGTGACCTGGAGGGGAAAGCTGGAGAGCGCGGAGGAAAGGACAGCCCGCCGGAATCCCAGGGCAGGCAGTGGGATGGGAGAGCTGGGTCCCTTGGCTTGGGATGTGTGAGTTTGGGAGAGGTCCTCTCTGGGAGAAAACTCCCTGGCTCCAGAGCTGGGAACACGCAGCAAGCTTGGCCTTGACCCCCATCCTGGGGCTGCAGAAACAAAATGAAAACCAGGAAGGAAATCAGAAAGAAAATCAAACTCATCCTCTTCTTTTGAGAAATTCTAGCTCTGGCTTTGTGCTCTGGTCCTCCTTTAGAAGAAGGGAAGATGCAACCTGACGAGGAGGAGGAGGAGGTAATGCCCAAAGAACCATCTCTGTCCTCTTCCCAGCTCCCGCCGTGGTGCTGGCAGGGTTTCCCTCCTGTCCTGCCTCCTGCCTGCCCTGCTGTACCATCTCCTACCTGCAGCCCGTGCCTGAGCTGCATTATCTTGCTTTTCCTGCATCCCAAAGCTCATCACCTCCGTCCCCCCTGCCAGGGGAGGAGCAGGGCAGCACAGCCCTCCTCCCCCGGCTCTGCAGAGGGTCTGGGCAGGCAGGCAGAGCTCAGACACCGCCTGGCTGAGCCCTGCCGAGCCCTTGGAGGGGAAATGCTGGTTTAAGGCTCCTTCCCTGGACCTGGAGCAGAAATCCCCTCCCTGCCATGAAGGTCCATGAGGTTAAAGACCCCCGGGGCTCCGAGCTGCCTCTGCTCCTGCTCTGCTCACAAGCTGCACCACTGGGAATTTTGATTCGCTGTTTGCTGTTGAGTCAGTCTCAGACGTCTGAACTGCTCCCCTTCATCCCCTCCACCTGCAGGGGCTTCGCACTCCCCTCGAGCTCCATTTCCTCCCATAGCAACAGGGGGAAGAAACTTGTGGATGTGCTTTATTATTCCTGAGATGTGGCTCTTCCAGCCTGGCCTCTGCTCGGCTCGCCGTGGCCTTTCTGACGTGCGGGTGTAGCCACAAAATCTCTGCTGTGAACACAGAGCGAGGTGGGTCTGCCTTGCCCGGTGCCCTGAGCTGCTCCAGGGGTCACACACAGGGGCTCTGGGGCACTCGGGTGACAAATCTGTCCCCTCTGGGTGCCTGCTGCCCCCTCCTGTGCTGGACCTGATGGACCCAGCCTGGGCAGCGTCCCAGTCGCTCTCCCGAGGATCTCCACCACCACCACCACCCCAGTTTGGAACAGCTCTGTTCCTTTTCACTCTCCAGGTGTTAAAGAGACTCTTCTCTGAACAGGTTTGATTTTCAAGACACCACAAAGTGGGTTTTTTTACAAAGATTTCACTTCCTAGGTCTTTCAAATGTCCGCAGAGAGTAATTACATGGATTTGAAAAGCCAGGGGGAAAGGTTCTGTGTTTTCCCACCCTGCTGTATCCACCAGCAGGGAAAAACCATTCAGTGCACGGGTATCCAGTGCTGTGCTGTTGGTGATTTCTGAGGTTTCATCTCCTGGGAAGGGCTGCCTGGGAGTTTGTTGTTCTTCTGTTTATGAGAGACAGCGGCAAAACAATGAGACAACAGCAAAACAATGAGACAACAGAAAAACAATGAGACATCTGCCACCAGGAGTGGCCTCACAGAGCTCTCACCTCCACATCGTGGCCTGAGCTCGTTGCTCGAGAGGAGCTGAGCCAAACTGGCCAGAGAACGGGATCTGGCTCTGGGCTGTGCACGCTCCCTGTCCCCTCTGTGCCTGTGTGTCCCCAGGGGGAGCAGGGACTGTGCCCACACCCTGAGCACGGGGCTCTGAGGGCTCTGAGGTGTCTGTGCACAGCCAGCAGTCCTGCAGCCGTGTGCTGGGCCAGGAGCCACAGCCTGCGGGGAGGACACGGGAACAGACAGGACAATGCCCCCGTGGCCAGCCTGTGCCTGCTCCTTCCCTGTCGGAGTGTGATTCCTGTCACCCCGTGCTGGCTGTTCCCCTGGGGATCCCTCCCTGGCAGCCCTGCCTGCCCAGCTGGACGTGCAGGGGCTGGCTGGGCACGGAGCCACAGTGCCTTGTGCTGGGAAGGGAGCACGGCACTGCTCCTGCCTCGGGCTCCTTTTCCAGGGGTGGGGAATCCCCCCTGGATAACTGGGAGCAAAGCCAGCCCCATCTCCCCGAGCTGGGGTTTCACAGGGGGTGGAGGTGGGGATCACAGTGTGGGTGCAGGCTGGGGCTGTGAACTCTCCCACATGCTGAGACCCCGTTCTGGTCAAACTGGGGGGAGAGGTCGTGTTTGTGCTCGAAGCCTCATGGACTTGCACCAAGCCCAAGCCAAAGCTGCTGCCTCCTGACCACTGAAGCCATTCCATTGCCCCCTGAGGGTTCCCACCATTTTTTGGAAGGATGATTTTAATGCTCAAAACTCGATTCTGCTCCTGCTTTCACTTGGGACTCGTTCTCAGCTTCAGAACTGCTCTGATAACTCTGCAATTGCGTTGGGAGTCCCTTCACAGAACAGATGGAGACACATTTCAGGACCATTCAACTTTGCTGTAACTCCCTGTTTGTTATAACAATTCCTTCTGCCGTAACAGGGAGAGCAAAATTTGGCCAGTGCTCTTGAAAAACTGAACTTGGATACAATTAGCCTGGAATCCAAGTCCGCCCAGATCCAAAATGCCTTCCACACCTGCTGGCTTCAGTGGCACTGGGGATTTTGGCAGCTTGCACAGCAGCAGCAGCAATTTCAGAATATTTTTGCGTGTGTCAATCTGCGCTTGCACGTGCCTGCAATGCATGGCTCCAGCAATCCCTGGGAAATCTCCCCTTTCCCAGGAAAATCCCAGCTCCAGCTTCTTCCATGTGGCCCTGTGTGCTCAGCAGGGAGTCAGGGGAGAGGGAGAAAGCTGCTGCTTTAAAGCACTTGGTTCCAGAGGTGAAACAGAATTTATGAGAGGTCAAAATTAGCCCAGGGAAACTCGTGGCATTTCCAAGCATTGCCATGCAGATCCACCTTTTTTCTCCTGCTAGGAGAAGGAAGTAGACTGGCAATTCCTGGCCTCCACCCCTACAGATGTTTGGCTGTGATGGAAATTTGAGCCCTGGAATCACAGGAGTAAAATCCCAAGAGGTTGTGAGCTCAGAGCTGAGCAGTGGCAGCACCTCACTGCCAGGGCTGCTGCTCTCCTGCCTCACTCATCCACGTCCTGCCTGGCCAGATTTTGGGGAAGGAGGAGGGAGGAAGAGCCTCAAAGTGAGCAAATCAGACCTGTGAGGCTGGCCCTGAGAATTCCTGGTTTACCAGGAGCCTATAGGCTGAAGTTTTGCAGCTATTCCTCATTGCTGTGGAGAGCAATTGGGCAAGACTCCTGTATCCAAAGCTTTCAGAGCTGTTCTGGAGCTGTGGAAAAGCAGGAACTGGGATGCAGGGCAGCTCTCTGCAGGGCTGGTGCAGAAATCTGGGAGGGGAAAACACCAGGCAAAGTATTTTCCTTCCAGGGGCATCCTTAATACCTGGAAAATTGAAAATCTAAATACTGGAAAAGTTGGTGTAAGAGAGGAACTAATTCAAGGCTTCTTTTTGCTGCTTTGTTTTCATGTGTTGGTTTTGGGGTGAGGAAAGCAAACAGAGAGCAAGCAGCCAGTGTATCAAATTTGGATTAAATCAAACTTTTTGTTCCTACAATAACTACTGGCAGAGATTTTTTAAATTTATCGAGGGCAACAAAACAGCCTTAATTAACTGAGACATTAATGCTCCTTGCTTCTGAGCCTGCTTTTTTGTTCTCCTCTCCGTGTGATCGTGGCATGGAATCCTATCTTAAGAAAAGCCACTTCCCAGTAGCCCAGAGGATGTTCAGGAGCAGGAGATGGGGTTGGAGAATCTCCCTGCGAGTGAGATTCAGTGCAAGATCCCTGCTTTGCCAAAACCCTACAATATAGGCAAATCCCCACAGTTCCCAAGGTTGAATTCCCATGCTCTGCTGCCTCGAAATGCCTTTAAAAACCCCGGGCTGTGTGTGCTTTGTGAGCATGCTGCAGCTTTTCCAGAGTGCACACACAGTTCCCCAGGCAGAGGATGAGCAGAGCAGGATGACTTTCAGCTGGGACTCATCGCTTTTTAGATTGCACAGAGTTAAAAACACCACTTCTGCCAGCTGCCCGGGGAATTTGATGTTCAGTGCCAATTAAATTTTGTAATAGGAGCAGGGATTTATCCCCTCGGCTCCCCCAGGCACCTTTAGTCGCAGACTCAAAGGTTGGGTTGGAGTTTTTCTTTTTCCAGTGGCCTTTTCCTGAAGAGCAGCAGTGCCATGATGAGGACGGGGACTGGGCTGGGGAAGGTGGCAGCTTTGGGGCAGGGAACTCCCAAATTTTCCATTGTAAACCCTTCAGATGTGGGTAAATCCTGCTGGGCTGGGTGGGGCTCCAAGCCCTGGCTGCTCCCTGCTCCCCTCACAGCCTCACGTCACTGTGCCTTCATTCGCTCGAGGAAATGATGCCAAGATTTGAGCCTGGCACTCTCGCTTTGCATCCCACCCCACAGGTGAGTGTGGAGCAGGGGGAGCTCCTTTTGTAGCTGTTTTCTGTGTGATCCCAGGGTAGGTTTGTGCTGAGGCCGCAGGGGTGGGGTGAGCCCGAGCTGTGTGTGATCCTACCAGTGCTTTAAGCAGCCAGAAACGTGGTCCTTCCCCTACCTCCGAGCTCTCAATGCTGCTAAAATCTCTGCCATTCGTCCCCCGTGCTCCAGCCCCTCTCAGACTGGCTCTGGCTCTGTTTGCAAGACATCCTCGTTGTTCTGAAGCATGCACCTCTCTCTGTATAGTCCCAAACTTCTGATTTTATGGAATACTTATGCCTGTTTGCATTACGGTCAAAATAAAAAAAAGTGAACGAAAAGCTGGCAGTTCTTCTCTCCTCTCTGGGTTTTTAACACCGGGAGGCTGCTCGAGGTCTCTGCTGACGCCTTGGCCTCGCTCTGCTCTGCCACCTGTAATGCCAGGGTGCCACAAATAGCAGTGACAATCAGCAGCACCCTGCCAGACACGCACGCTGCCTCGCCAGGGCCTGAGTCACAGCACTCTGCATGTGAAAAACACCCTCACCCTCCTGTGAACGTGCAAAAGTTTCACAAAGGACAATGGGAGACCACAGAGCAAAGGTTATTTGTGGCCAGGTGCATCTTGGCACTGACCCAAGAGCACCCCTGCTACTGTGGAAACAGCCTTTATTCACCATTTCTATTGCATCGGCCTGCTGCATATTCATAAACAATTATGCACAGTAAACTTTCCCCAAACTAGTTTCCATGTTCCAAGAACTGTTTAACCTGGCTCCTCCTCGGTTCCACCTTTTTAGAGCATGCACATTTCCTTGGCTGTGGTTTTATTCTTTTTTATCCCCTCCAGGTTTTGGGCCTTGGTGCACACTGCCTTCAGACAGTGAGTGCTGATAACTGGAATATCAATAGCAGTGTCCTCATCCTGTGTCCATGGGATGTCATCCCATCCCAGCAGGCAATTTAACACAAATTCACTGATATCAGCTATTGCACTGAGCTTAGTTACCACCAGAAATAAAAACTATATCTTTATAACAAAGTCACTTTAACACCACACATATAAAATCCACTTAAATATTTGCAAAAAAACAATATTATAAAATATTATAATATTTTATATATTAGATATAAATATAATATATAAATAGATAAATAGATAAATAAATATATATATATATAATATTATAATATGTATCTATAACCCATGGATCCCGTAATTTATCCCGTGTCCTCCAGGGAAATGTCACAGGGCTGGCTGTGTGCAATCCAGGGCGAGTTTTGGAGCCCTGGGAACACAGCAAAACAGTCCAGGCAGGAGCTGAGAGGCTGGAAATGAGAAAGAAATGAGGAAAAAATGAGGAAGAAAGAAATGAGGAAGCGGCCAGGGCAATGAGGCAGAAATGTGGACATGGCTTTTCCCATGGAAAAATGATTTTCCCATGTAAGGGAAAAGGGGGCTCATTAAAAAAGAGATTTTTTTTACAAGGGCAGGGAGTGGCTTCCCACTGCCAGAGAGCAGGGTTAGGCAGGACAGGGGGAAGGAATTGTTCCCTGGGAGGGTGGGCAGGCCCTGGCATGGGATATTGACACACACTGATCCACTTTAGGTGTTTCTGCCTGTGGATGAGGCCCCCTCTGTGCACCCCGTTTTAGGTACTGATATGTTAGAACCTACTGAGAATTTTGGACTTTCTGTGCTGACAGGCACTGGCCCTTGAGAGAACACCACATTAGACCTGAGGCCGTGGAGAAGGCTTCCAAAACTGAATGATAAAACTAAGATGATAAAACTAAGATGATAAAACTAAGATGATGGGTGTGTAGTTTGAATAGAAGTGTGTAATATCACATAGTAGAAAACTTAGAGTTTGGGGTTTTAGAATATAGTAATATATATAAATTATATATATATTTATATATATAATTATATATATATATATATAAAACAAGATAGAGGTTTTAAGGTAGAAGCTAGTCCTTCTTCTTTACTTCCTTCTTCACAAATTTAAGTCGTATTGTGTAACTAGATTTAAAAAGTCCACATTACAGAACACAGGTAATTAGTTATTCCATTAAAAATAAAAATAATTTAAGTGTCATTTCTTAATTAGACAGTTTATCCTTAAAAGACCTTATACACATTGATAAGTGTCCTTTTGGTACCTCATTTGAGATATTTTTACACATTGGTATGTTCCCTCTGTGCACTCCCTTTCAGGTATTGATACACATTGGTAAGGTCCCCTTTGGGCACCCCGTTTTCAATATTGATCACATTGATCCAGTCTCTTTTTGGTACCCAGTTTCCAATATCGATCACGTTGATCCCTTTTTGACCCCATTTCCAATACTGATCACATTGATCCCATCCCTTTTTGGCACTCCATTTCCAACATTGATCACATTGATCCCTTTTTGGCCCCCATTTCCAATACTGATCACATTGATCCAGTCCCTTTTTTACACTCCGTTTCCAACATTGATCACATTGATCCCTTTTGGGCACCCCCTTTCCAATATTGATCACACTGATCCCTTTTGGGCACCCCCTTTCCAATATTGATCACATTGATCCCTTTTGGGCACCCCCTTTCCAATATTGATCACATTGATCCAGTCCCTTTTTGGGTCCTGTTTCTGATATTGATCCACATCGGTGTGTCGGCCCTTTCTGGCCACTGTTCCCAATACTGATCACACCAATGTGGTCCCTTTTTGACACTCAGTTTCCAATATTGATCACACTGATCCCTTTTTGGCCCCCATTTCCAATACTGATCACATTGATCCAGTCCCTTTTTGACAGTCCGTTTCCAACATTGATCACACTGATCCCTTTTTGGTACTCAGTTTCCAATACTGATCACATTGATCCAGTCCCTTTTTGGCACTCAGTTTCCAATACTGATCACATTGATCCCTTTTTGGCCCCCATTTCCAATACTGATCACATTGATCCAGTCCCTTTTTGGCACTCAGTTTCCAATACTGATCACATTGATCCAGTCCCTTTTTGGCACTCAGTTTCCAATATTGATCACACTGATCCCTTTTTGGCACTCAGTTCCAACACTGATCCACATCGATCCATCGGCCCTTTCTGGCCGCCATTCCCGATACTGATCACACTGATGAGGTCCCTTTTTGACACTCCGTTTCCAATACAGGCCGCCGTTCCCGGGAGCGATGGGCCCGGTGCGGTGCCTCTGTGGCCGCCGTTCCCGGGAGCGGCAGCCCCGCGCCCGGTCGGTCCGGCCGCTCTGCGCTCCCCTCACTTGCCAGACGCTCCCCTCACTTGCCAGACGTTCCCCTCACTTGTCAGACGCTCCCCTCACTTGCCAGACGTTCCCGTCACTTGTCAGACGCTCCCCTCACTTGTCAGACGCTCCCTTGCCGCTCTGCGCTCCGCGCCGCGGCCGCACTTGGCGGACGCTCCCCGGGCCGCCCCTCCCCGGAAGCGCCGGCGGCCCCGGAGCGCAGGTAAACAGCCAAGATGGCGGCGGAGGCCGCGGGCCCGCCGGGGCCCGGCAGCGGCGGCGGGACGGGCCTGACGGACCTGCCGGGCGAGCTGCTGGAGCTCATCCTCTGCTGCGACGTGCTGGGCGCCGCCGACATCGGCCGCGTGTCCTGCACCTGCCGCCGGCTGCGCGAGGCGTGCCAGCCCCGCGGCAAGGTGTGGCGGGAGCGCTTCCGCCTCAGGTGGGCAGCGCCGCACGGCCCGGCCCGCCCGGGCTCGGACGGGAGGGAGCGGGCACCGCCGGCGCCCCGCGGCACCGGGGATGGCCGGGCCGCGCGTGCCTGGGGCGGTGGAAGCGCCGCCGTCACCGCCCGATCCCTTCCCGGCTCCGCGGTGAGCGCCGCCCGGGCTGGCGGAGCCCGCGGCGCTCCGGCAGCGCGGTGCGGGCACCGAGCGGTGTGCCTGGGAAGGCAGCCTTAGAGGCGTCCTTTCACCCCGTGCCACGGGCAGGGGCACCGTGCACTGTGCCAGGTTGCTCCAGGTTTAGCCTGGAGCCTGGAGCACTGGCAGGGATGGGGCGGCCACGGCTTCTCCGGGCGGGTGTCCCGTGGGGAGGGACCAGGCTGAGCCTGCTGCTCGCAGGGGCTCCCCCTTGGCCAGAGATCGGTTTTGTGACCCTCTGTGGCCCTGATCTGTGGCTCCCCCTCGGCCAGAGATCGGTTTTGTGGCCCTGATCTGTGGCTCTCCCAGGGCCAGAGATCGGTTTTGTGGCCCTGATCTGTGGCTCTCCCAGGGCCAGAGATCCGTTTTGTGGCCCTTTCCACACCGAGGCCCGTGGATCCCCTGCATTCCCAGGGCCAGCCCGGGCTCTGGCAGTGGAACCACGCACTGGGGTTGTGGACTGGCCTCCCTGACCCCTCCAGAACAACAGGCAAGAGCCATCTCAAGACTGATGCTGGGCAGCAGAGAGGTGTTTATGCGTGAGGATTTGGGGAGAGCTGTTCTCACAGATACCCAGACCCTTGGGATGGGGTTTTGCTGCTGTCCTGTTTCTCCCAGGGTGGTGTGCTCGGTGGCACCGTGCATATTTTGCCTGGGGGTGAAGGGTGGGTGTGATGCTGTGCTGCTCTCAGCAGTCCTGGAGGCAGCTCCCCTCATCCCCAGGGCTGTCCAGGCTCATCTCTTACCTGCCTTTGTGTGTGTTGGCACAGGAAAAGCAGCAGAATTGCTTTCTCTAGCTGCCACTTGGCTCCTGAAAGTCAGCTCAGGCCAAATGTGGGGATTGTTCCCTTTTCACAGGGGTAAAAAAGCTGCTGAGGAGTTACAGCTTCCCCACTCCAGCAAGCCATGGCTCTGGGACTGACTTTCACCAGTTCAGTGGCTGCAATTCCTGCAAGTTTCAGCCTGCTTGGGATCCAGCAGCTGGAATGGGATGTGGTGGGTGATTGGCACACGTTGCTCTTCTCCTCTCTCCTTGATAATGGAATTTTTGGCTGGAGGCTTCACCCTGGCCTCGCCGTCCTGCTGGATTCCATTGTGAGCAGTGGCACTTCCATCTTTCTAAAATTCCCACCGTCCTTCCAGCCCATGAAATTCTCCTTTCTCATCCCAAAATAAAGGACTGTGATGGTTATTGTGAGGTGGCTGCATTTCAGCAGTAGCTGAAAGGCCAGGGATTCATCAGGAGAGAGGTTGTTATGTAATGTGAGGTTATTTGGCTTTATTTTGTGGAGACAAGTGCAGGGGAGTTTTGTTATTAACCAGCAGTGAAATATCTTCCAGGTGTGGTTTGGACACTGGTAATAATTATTATACAGGAGGAGTGATTTCAGTATTTGGTAAATTAAATATATAAATATAACCTGAAAAGAACCTCAGACAAAGGAAGATGGTTTGTATAAACCAGTAATAATGAACAGCATTTCAAAATGTGGAATAAATCCCCCAGCAAATTAAAAGAAACCCCTTTCTCTCAGCTTCATTGCCAAAATATTTCCACCTGTGCTGATTCTTGTTCATGTTTCTCACACAAGTGATCCTGGTGTCTTCACAGCAGCAGGAATTGCAGTGCTGGCACATATTTTATGGCACAAAGCTGTGTTGTGGCGCCACACACCCACTTTATTCAAAAAGGTGCTGCTAACAGCCCCCAAAGCATGCCCTGAAGTTGGATTTTCAGCTGAACATTGAAATTCTGGGTAAGCTGTGAAATATGTGGAGTTTGAGTCTCAGTAAAGGAGGGTTTTTTTACAAGAAAGCTGTGAGGTGGTTTATTTTTTTCTTCAGACAATTATTTCTTGTCTCTTGTCAAACTGCAGGAGCATTTAGCTGTCACAATTTGACTTCAGATTGTGTTTTCCTCCCGTAGATATTGCCACCAGCAAGGGCAGTGGAGGGAGCTGTGTTTTTAATGAGCTCCCCGAGGTGGTGGGAAGAACACAGGACAGAGAATTCCCCTTCTGTTCAGTGCCAGCTTGGCTTCCTTCTTTTGTGGGAAACTCTTTTAATTATAAAACTGAAGCATTTAGGATGTTTAGGTATTGAAATCGTGGAGTGGGAGCCTCTGAAGGTTTCAGGAGAGCTTGCTTTTAAATAATCATTAATGCACAGCTGCAGTCGGGGAGTTGTGCTTTGCTGGCTGAGGTAATTTAATACAGTTTAAAGCTGGGCAGTGTCTGGGCACTGTCTCAGCTCCTCAAGTCATTCTGGAGGTTCTCAGGGAGGTGAAATATTAATGATGCTGTTGGTTTTTGTGTGTGTGTGTGCAGGTGGCCATCCCTGCTGAAGTACTACAGCCACAGTGACAGTGTCAGCTGGCTGGAGGAGTACAAGGCACGGCACAACGCGGGGCTGGAGGCACAGAGGATTGTGGCTTCCTTCTCCAAAAGGTTCTTCTCAGAACATGTAAGTCCTCCTCTCTTAGTGTGTGTGTGCAGCAGCCTGGCCACTTGTCTAATAGAATCATTAACAAAATCATTAATTGAATCATTAAGGTTGGAAAAGACCTCCAAGATCAAGTCCTGAACCATGTCCCTAAGCACCACGTCTTCACATTTTCTGAACCCTTTGAAGGACCTCTGAAAAACCAGAGCTGACATTCCTAAATTCCCTCAGGAAAACAAATCTTCCACTGTGCAAGGAGACTCTGAGAGCAGCACAGTCCAAGTGGCTGTAGGGCTGCTTGTCTGAGTTTCACAGCTTTATCTGCTGGACAGTAACCAGAGCTCAGTGAGGCTGAGATTTCTCACAGCATCCTGGGATGAAATCTCGACTTCATAAAGAACATCATTATTGTTCTTTCAGAAATGTTGTGGCTTGCAAATGATGCAGCCACAAGAGTCCATGTTCTACCCTTGGTGTGCTGCCAGAAGGGTTTAGGCTGAGCCCAGCACTGGTCCTTGCACTAATCCAACAGCAGCTGCTGCCGGGAGATTTTTCTTCAAAGGGTCCAGAAAACTGAACTTCTTCGAAGGACAGCGATTGCACCACTCCCTAAGCAGCTTGTCCCAGTGCTTGACAACCCTTTCAATTAATCAATTTTTCCTGATATCCAACCTACACCTCCCTTGGAGCAGCTTGAGGCTGTTTCCTCGACACAGCCTGAGCATTCACATCACCAGGGTGTGTTCTTCTTTAAAAATCCTTAAACCATTCAAAAGTTTATTATTTCTTAGAGGGGTTTTGCCTTTTAAAAATGTGTTTATTTAGTCTTTATTATTATTTTTATTAGGAAAAGGTTCTTCTTCCCCCAGAGGGTGCTGGGCACTGCCCAGGCTCCCCAGGGAATGGGCAAAGCCAGAGGCTGCCAGAGCTCCAGGAGCCTTTGGACAGCGCTGCCAGGGATGTGGTGGGATTTTGGGATGTCTGTGCAGGGCCAGGAGTTGGACTGGATGATCGTTGTGGTATCCTTCAGGATATTCCATGATTCCATAATAATTCAAAGATTCACCTTCCTTGATTGTGATCAATTCTTTCTATTACTTTCTCTTGCCCCTCTCTCCACATCTCCTCAACTGTGCACTCAGAGATTTTGCATTTCCTGACTTTGTGTGAAAATGCTGAAACACAGCCAGAAGGGGAGAGAGTTCCAAATCCAGAGGTGTGTGGAGTGCAGCACACCCTGGGATTGCATTCAGCCCTAAAAGCTCTTTGCTTTTTGCTGGGAGTTCAGCCCTGGCTCTGGGAATTCTGAAGGCCACGGGGTTTGTTGACACAAAGCACAGCTGCTGTTTCTCGCTGCAGACCTTGTGCAAGGACGAGTTCTGAGAGCTGTCACAAGCTCTTTGAGTTCAGGAGCAAAGCACAACAGGGCCCCTCAGTTGCAAAGTGTGTTTTTGAAGTTCTCCAGCCAGCCATGACCCTGAAAAGCTTCTGTGTTCAGTGGGGAAAAGGTGAAAATGTGGTGTCTCACACCGATGTGCACATGAGACAGGAGTTACTTGGCTGTTTGCTTGGTAGCTGTGGAGTTTGGCAAGCTGTACAGCTGGGTCAGCCTGGAATTCTGTGAAATGAGTATAAATACTGCCTGTAACTTTGGCTGAATTCAAAATCCCACACAAGAGCCACTAAACAGCCTCCCTTTTGTGGCTCCTGTGCAGAAGGAAGGCAGCAGGGCCAGGTGGGGGTTTGGTGTCTCCTGGCTGCTCTGTTCTGCAGCAGCCAGACATTTGTCCATGGAGAATTGTCAGAGCATTAACTGGGAGAAGCAGCTCCTGGATTCCTCCTGTTTTGATCACATATGCAAAGACCATGGAGAGACCATTAAGCAATACCCAAAGGCCTCATGATGAGAACCATCTCCTGTGGGGCCAGAAACTGCAGCTTGATTCCCTGCTCAGAAGTGAGAGGAGAAGGCTTTCAACCCATATATGAGCCCATATCATACAGTGAAAAGCTTGAAAGCCTTTTTTTTTTTTTACAGTTCAGCCAAAGTTTAGAAAGTAGTTCTGAATTCTGGAAGAAAATAGCTGTTCTGAATATAAATGCAGAAGTGGTTGTTGTAAAAAATAAAGGCTCCTGCCTCTTCATTCCTTCACCCAGGATGAATCTCCTGCACAGGGGGGTGTATGGAGGGGTTCAGTCAACCACAAGCAGAAGTTGATTCCACCTTAAAACCACGTGCAGCTTGTGCCCACCCTGCATAAATGTGATTCTGCTAGTCCTGAACTCAGCATCTCAGCCCTAAATGCTGTAGAATTGGGCTGATACTGCTATAGGATATTCCTGGGGTTCTCAATGGAATAATAAATCCATGAGTACAGACTGTCAGTATTTGGGGAGCAGGACATTTTAAAGATCTTTAATAAATTGAAAAAAAATGGACTAATTTGTTTTTGAGGCTTTTCCTGAAGTTATGGGAATCTGTTGTGCTGTGCATAACTCCTTGTCTGCTTTGGCAGGTCCCCTGTGATGGATTCAGTGACATTGAGACTCTGGGGTGCCCCAGCCATTTCTTTGAGGATGAGCTGATGTGTATCCTCAACATGGAAGGAAGGTAAGAGAGGGCTGAGAAATGGCAGGGATTTCCCTCTTTCACCAGTTCAGTGCCCTGGTTAATGCCTGACCTCAGCTTCTGCCCTTGGTCACTCATTAAACAACACCCCCAGGCTTGCTAAGGCCTGATTTCACAACAGATTGAGTATTTCCAGAGGAAACCATGGAAACCTGTCCCACAAGAAGAAGATCCTCGGGTTTTGTGCTGCTTTTTGTTGTTTAGTTCCTTGCCAGCTCATGGCATCTCTTGGGACATATCCCATGCACCCTCAGCTCTGCCTAAGCAGTTCCCATCCTCTTGTTCCTTTTTGATTAAGCATGGATCAGCTTGATGAACTGATTTGCAGGATTAGGCCAGGGCACCAGAGGGAAGCAGAAATCCTTCAGGAATGCCACCATGAATCCCTGTACCCTGAAATTCCAGCTTTTTCTTTCCCTTTCTGAGCTGGAGTAGGTTGGTCCAATTTTTGTCCCCAGAGAAGCAACTGAGTTGAATTCAGCCACTGCAAAATTTGCAGTTCTGTAAATTATTCAAGCAGGTGGTAAATAAAACTCCTGGGTTTTATCTGCCTGGGTAATCTCATCACCTTGATTAACACTGGGCAAGATGAATAAGTTTATTTGAAGGTTTTATTTGGTTTATTTGCAGGTTTTTCTGCTGGTACCACCTACCCAGGCTGGGTCTGGTGTGATACAAAGCTGTGATAAATGTCCTTAATGGGGCCTAATAGCCTTGATTAGAGGCACTGTTAATAGGGCTTGAAAAAACCCAACTGGAATGGCAATCATCTCATTTTTGCCTTTCCCCATCCATTTTATTGCCTTCTCTATTTGAGCTGGGCCTGAGCATCTCTCATTTGACAACTGGTTAAAAAGCTTCTGAGGCTTTGCACTGGCCAAATGCCTCCCCATAAAGCAGAATTGGTGCTAATTACACCCTGATTAAGCTGTAGTCAGTGCCATTCGGGAGCATTAGGCTAAATCATCTCCATGGAAAATATCCCAATAAAGCAGTTGTCCCTGTTGAGGGTCCCAGTTTATTGGAAGAAGATAAAATATTATGAGTTTTGATTGCCCTGCTGTCCAGGAGGATGGAGAGGCTTTAGAAAGTGATGGGGCTTTGCTGTAAAAAGTTTTGGAATTGTGTCATCTGCAGAGCAACTGTTGATCTCCTCCTGCCTTTTCAGAGCTACGGAGTTGGTTTTCCTCTGGGGAATTTTGTTTTTCTTCTGAATACTATTGGACTGATATTCATGTCCCTCATCAATCTATTTTTAATGCTGAGAGGATGCTGTAGGAGTGGCTCTGGAGAGATGCAGTCAGACAGAGGGTAATGTTTTATGAATAAAGTATAGGATTTTAATCAGATATTCCTGAGCTCCGTTAATTAGGATCTGTGTTGTTTCCCATGATAATGTATCTTCTCAAAATTATGTATCAGTGATGGGGTGAAAATTGGAGATGACAGGAGCAATGTTTTGCAAGTTGGGTGGCTTTTTATGATAAATTCTTCTCAACATTCCCCTTTTGGGTTGACTTTCAGTGGCAGTGCTTGTTGAGAAAAACAATAACCCAAACTGTAGACTTGTATTAAAACTTAAACCAACTGTTCACCCTTCAATTAGGGAAATGCTTCCTCTTGTGTTTAACTGTGCAGGAAAGGTCTCACCTGGAAGTACTATGCAAAGAAAATTCTCTATTTCCTACGGCAGCAGAACATATTAAAGAACCTGAAGGAGTATCTGCAGCGCCCCACGGAGCGGCAGTCCTTTCTGGAGGGTGAGTCCTTGGCAGAGAGCCCAGCCAGAACACCTAATGACAGCTCTCCATCATGCTTTGACTTGCAAGGAGCCTGCCTTGCTTAGACTCCAGCCAGCCCTTGGCTAATGACTCAGAGTTCAGGTTGGATTTTGGATGTGTCTGGAATCCTTCCCATCCCGCAGCAGCGTTACATCAAAATGTCAGGACAGCGTCGGGTGCTGTCAGTGCTGTGTGCTTGAAGAATCACCCCTGGACAGCTGGGCTGAGGCAGAAAATGCTAAAACACTGGCATCTTGAGCAAGGTGCTGAGAAAATGAGCTGTAGCTCGACATGCTCATTACTGACATTGCTGCAGTGGCCCCTGGGCTGATTCCCAGTCAGCTCCCTGCTTTCCCCTTTCCCAGGAACTCCTCAGATAGGGGCAGGGAGCAAGCACAGGGAACTGTAGCCTGAGCATTGGGAGTGTCTCAAGAACTGAGTGGTAAACTTAGGTGGGAAAGAAATCCAAGTCCAGTCACACAGTGAGAGGGCACTTCCACCTACAAAGAAAGAAAAAGCTCTTCTGCTTCTTCTGCTCTTTGTGTCCTCAGTCTCATTCTCCTTCTGTCTTTTGAATAGCTCAGAAACTGCCAGGGGCTGTAGAAGAGTCCCTTCCTCTTGGTACATACTCCAAAATGTCCCTGAAAGAGGACAAAAGAGGCTGTAACACCAAAGCTGGTTCTTGTTAATGCAGTAGACTTTGAAGAAGGGGCTGTTAGGGCAAGAAGGGAAAGCAAAAAGTGTCATTTTCTAGAAAAAAACCAAATTAATTATGAGACTTAGTCATGTGGGTCACAAATATGTGTGATTTGTCTGCCATGAATGTGCCAGCAGGAAGTGTTTTGGGAATTTCCACCTGGTCAGAACCAGGGAGCACTTTGAGAGGACAAAAAGGAGACACGGGGCCCTGCTGAATTCCTTGATTTACAGACCAGTCATGGCCATGCTGACAAAGCCATGTAGGAGGCTGGAAGAGGTATGGTCCATGCAAAATCCTTACAGCTGATTCCAAAGCTTGAGCAAGAGGAGGCTTTGGAAAGAGCCAAGGAGAAGGTTCTGTGAAAATGAAATATTTTCCTGCAGAGGCTTGGGCAGGAGGAACATGAAAGCTTGTTTTGTTCTGTGTTGTGTTAGGAAGATGGAGAGCAGGTGTGGAAGAGAAAGATGAATGTAGCAGATAAGGAAATGATGAACAAGGATGATGTGGAGGATGTGACAGGGAGAAATCAGAACTGAGGCAGTTTGAGTGAAGCTGGGATTGTTTCAGGCTCTGAATAAAAATCTCTGTACGTTGGGGAGGTGCCAGGGGCTGCGGTGTGAGCGCAGAGCTGGTCAAGCCTGACCCAGCAGCATTCCTGCTCAAGGTACAAATACCTTTCAGCATGGTGGAGAGGGCAATACTGGGTTCAGCTGGTAATTTCTCATGTCAGCCCATTCTCTGCATTTTGTGTGACAAATCCAGTAGATGACTGCAGGTTTCAGACACAGAGCTCTGCTGTTCTGCTGCAACCGCTCGCTGCATGCCTGGAATGTAGAGCAGGCAAAACCAAGCAAAGAAAAAACTGAAGTCCTGTTTCTTATGTAGTTTGTTTTTTCCAGGTGCTGTTTTGATTGATCAATACTGTAACCCCCTGTCAGACATCTGCCTCAAGAGTGTCCAGGCTCAGGTGGACGATATCACAGACAAAGTGCGCAAAGTGCTGCGGACCAAGAACCCCAGGCACCCCAGCTTGGCTTCCAAGGCAGGTACTGTACAGAAACGTGCCTTCCTGCAGAGCCCTCCTGCACCTCTGCACAGCTGAAACTGCTGTGGAGGTGTGGCAGCCTAAAGAGCTGTTGCTTTTATCCCCTGGCAAACAAAATTGTGACATTTACTGAAGCCATCAGTCAAGAAACAGCTGTTCAATAGCCCAGGGTTCAGTCCATCTGATGCTAAAAGAATTGGGAGGGGAATTCTATTTTTTCCCATTTGTCTCTGGAATCTTATTAGTCCTGTTATCTATAGCTGAGCTGTGGGACTGGGGAACAACCTCTTTCCTGCCAATATCAGAAAATCATCAGTAGAAAGGTGCGTGTTTATAATTTCCAGAGGTCAGGCAGCATCTTGCTCCTTGGTTTTATAAACAGTGAGTAATTTCTGGCTTTCAAGGAGAGACTGAGCCTGCCCATGCAAAGATTCCATTGCATAAAGGTTGAGTGCTCTTGTTTTCTCTGTCTATATTTCACTACATGTGTTTCCAGGAGAGGTTTTCATTCCAGAAGTGGAACTTCAGAGGCAGGTGCTTGATGCCATGAACTGTGTCCTGTATGAGCAGCTGAAATACAAAGGAAATGAACTGGATTACTACAATTCACTGAATTCCTACATTCACCAGGTATGTGTGTGTCAGGCAAAAACTGGGAGACACTTGATTTGAGACACTTTATTTGTCTGAATATAGCCAGACAAATAATTCTCTGTGAAGAACAGCTCTTAAATAAATATGTTATCCTTCAGTGCATTTTCAGTCAAGTTGTATTTTCAGTTGTGAAATCAACCCTTGAAATTCATGTTTTTCTTAAATCCCGCCTGTGTTTTTGTCACATTTTTCTCCCCCAGGTTTTGATCCGCAGGACAGGAATTCCCATCAGTTTGTCTGTGCTTTATTTAACAATTGCCAGGCAGCTGGGAGTCAAACTGGAGCCTGTCAACTTTCCCAGCCATTTCCTACTGCGATGGTGTCAAGGGAAAGAAGGGTGAGTGACCTGCTGAACTCTGAAATTGTGCCCACAGTGACAAAAGCCAGAACATATTTACAGCTCCAGACCTGTGTGAGAGTGTTTAATTGCATCCCATCTGCCTGTACAGGGGGAAAGATCAGACCTTTAGGAAAGTTTTCCTAGAACTCAGCTGCTGCTGCTGAATGGTAACAGATTTCCTGCTCTAGACTTTGAGGAGAATGTTTAATTATTTTCCCTCTGGAATTAAAACCTATAGAGAGGGAAAAACCAGATCTTTAGGAAAGTATTCCTAGAACTCAGCTGCTGCTGCTGAATGGTAACAGATTTCCTGCTCTAGACCTAGAGAAGAATGTTTAATTATTTTCCCTCTGAAATTATAATTTATACAGAGGGAAAAATCAGATTTTTAGGTAAGTTTTCCTAGAACTCAGCTGCTGCTGCTGAATAATAACAGATTTCCTGAAATAATAATACCCATGAGGTAATGTGAGATTTATGGAAAAGAGAGAAGGTACCAGCTAGTCTCTGTTTAGGAGGGAGCTGAGAAATGAAGGACACGGGTTGGAAGTGCTGAGGGAAGAACAGAAACAGCAAACCCTGCTTTACCACGAGACCCTGATGACAGTTTGGGCTCTTTGTTGCCTCTTCAGAAGCACAGATATTTTTGACTACACCTACATCGATGCCTTTGGGAAGGGGAAGCAGCTGACAGTGAAGGAGTGCGAGTACCTGATCGGGCACCACGTGACAGAGGAGTTCTATGGGGTGGTGACCTCCAAGGAGGTCCTGCAGCGCATGGTGGGGAACCTCCTCAACCTTGGCAAGAGGTGAGTTGAGGATCCATACCCTGGGGAAAAGGACCAGGGGTACATTATCTGCATGTCCAATATTGCTGCTTCCAAAAGGTGTCGCTCACCTTATGAGATCCTGAAAATTCTGTGTGTCACAAGGCATTTTAATCGCCTGCATCTGAGTGGAAACAAAAATATTTAGTGAAACTAGTTCCTCTCAAGAAAATAGACAAGATATTTTATTTTCTCTGTGAAAAGCTGGTAGGGACTGTCCACCTTGAGAGCAGAGCCTTTTCCTGTCATGTGGTAGGTACAACCTCCATGTTCAAATGAGCATTTTCAGAGATCCTTGTAGAATATCAAGTTTTGTTTTCAAATCCTCCTGATAATCCCTTTCCCAAGCTGCCATAGACAAACAGGAGTGGAAGGACTGTTGTAGGTGTCAGGGGAACAAAAGGAAGTGGCTTAGAGAGTGAATTCTCTGTGTGGGATCATCTGACCAAGGAGAAGAGCTGTGGGTGGGAGGGCAGAGTTTGGTGATGAGGTGTGGAGTGCTTTTCCTTGTAGCAGGCTGATATGGTGAGTGACAATCCATGCTGGAGTCACTGTTGTGAGCATGCTGTACCTGCAGCATCATTCTGGGGACTCCCCCGATCCCTGGGAGCTCTGGGGACAGGGTTGCAGAGCCTCACAGGTGAGTTTCCTTTCTGCTGGCAGAGAGAGCACTGACCAGTCCTACCAGCTCCTGAGAGACTCCTTGGACCTGTACCTGGCCATGTATCCAGACAATGTGCAGCACCTCATGCTCCAGGCCAGGTTATACTTCCACCTGGGAATCTGGCCAGAAAAGGTACCTGGGCACTCAGGGGAATGTTTTGGGGAAGGCTGAGCACTATTAACACTGGGCTATTGATTTTTGGGCTATGTCAGCCTGCATTACAGTCTGACACGAGTTGTTTCTGTAATAAATGCAGTTGGAGGAGTTCTCACATTGCAGGGAATCAATTTGAAGCGAGGAGAGTGGATGATTCTTGGCTGCCTGTCCTAGGGGAGAATTGGGAGCAGCTTTGAGTCATAATTTATTATTTACAGCTTGTCTTGCAACCAACACTGTGGACTGTGAATTATAAGAGCATCCTGTTTGCTCTGTGCCTAAATTGTGGTAAAACTCCTGCTGGGCTCCTGGAAAAGGAGCCATTACCTTATCAGAAAACTTTAGGAAGTTATCTTTTATAAATAAAACCAAAGCTGTGCTCCCAAGCTTGGCCACACAGTCTGTGGCTCTTGTGAAAAAGGAGCTTGATATCCCTGTCCTTGGAATTCCTTTTCCTTCAGGGTAACAACTCCACTCCTGTTATGTTGGGAGTGTGGGAAAGAAGATGCAGAGATTTACAGGTTGTCTGGATCATCCAAGGCTTTCATTGAATCAGGAGAAGGCACAGGGAAGAGCCTGTAACTCAGAAAAGTCTGATTTTTTTAGTGTGTCACTGCAGCACAGAGGTTATTCCTACTCAGAATGCCCTATGCTGGTTCAGTGGAGCTTGTGCCAGTTCACAGTTGTGAGGTTTGGGAAGGGGACAGGAATACTGGCTGGATAGAAGCTGAGCAGAAGCAAAGCTCTTCCCACCAAATAACTGGAACAGGACTGCTGGAGAAGCTGCCTCCTTCCCTTTGAAGAACAAACTGCTTAGCTTGGCCTTCCTTTCTTATGGCAGCAAATTTTAGGGTCAGCACAGAAAAGAACAGCACCAAAAAATTGTGTATGGGAGGGACTCACTGAGCTGAAATAGCAACTGGACATAAATATGGAACACTGAAAGATCTTCCTGCCCCCTCCTGGCACTCAGGGATGTGTTTGGAGAGCACCAGACTTGGATTTGCAGCCCCCCAGCACACAGAACCCAACCCCAGGGCTGAGTTTTACTGGGTTCTCTGCACCAGATGCAATGGAAATGAGCAAATTTGGATTTTTCAGGACTGCATCCAGTCGTTCCAGGCTGTCAGGCAGAATTGCAGCTAACCAGAGAGAAAGCTGTGTCTGACAGGACACAATGTACCAGCTTTGACAGGAGCTGCCAGATTTATGGATGGGTAGGAAATCTAAAAAGTCCTGCAGAGCTACACTTAATGTTGCCCTAAATATTTGTAAATAACAGTAAATAAAACTCCCAAGATTCTCTGGCAGCTGTGGTTGCTTCCTTCCTTAAGGATTTTTCAGGATTTTCACATCCTTCTTAATTTTTAATAGAATTAAAGTGGCCAATAAGCCTGAGCTGTGTTTCTTCTCATTAATTACTCACCTGTCCTTTAGTTAAATTGATTTTCCTCGATTTTTGGCTGCTGTTCATGCTGAACAGCCTGAGATTTCCATTCCTCTTCTGTTGCTGCTCTGAACTTAATGACCTATGATCAAGGAGACAATCCTTTTGCCAGGTGCCAAAGTGTGGCAGATTTTGGGACTTGAGCTATTTGATGTTGAGACAGAGACCTGTCTTTTCCCAACATGTTTACATAACAGGCTGGGGTTTTTTTCCTTGCTTTTACCAAAAAATTAAAATTTGCTTTTCCTGCCTCTAACAAACTCGGCAGCAGGTGCTCTGATGTTGTGCCAGAGGGTGTTGGGAAGCTGGAATTGTGGATCTGCAGACCTTGCTGCTCTGTGTTCTTTAGTCATCCTGAGACAAGCAGCTGTTCTGTCTTGTTCCTTGGGAAAGCATCATGGAGGTTATTTCCATTTCCTCCTCTGCTGCCCTATTTTTGCTCCTCACAGACATGCTGAGAAGCTCTTTTAAGTTAAAATATTAGTTCTCAAGAGCAGCAGAAGTCACCTGGAATCACTTCCCAGCAGCATTTTGGGACACTGGGAACTGTAATCTCATGACCAGGAACCTGGAGGGATGGCCTGTGGGCACGAAACAGGACATGATGAACTCGTGGGGCTGAGTTTAAAGGAGCTGCTGAGCTCTCCAGTGCCTTCCCTTGGAAGCTGGGAGCTTTACAAAGAGAAAAGGAATAAGAACAGGCTGTGTGCAGGCTGAACATGAAGCTATGGCAGAGAACAGTGTGGAAGATGTTGTGGCAGATCTCAGGGCACTTACATGCAGCTGACTCTAGCAATGTATCTGTATGTGCTCATGTCTTGGGCAGGTGTCTGCCTAGGAAGGCAGGAGCCTCCCTTGAAATGGAAAATGCAAACCCCCTCCCTCTGAATTATTATAATTTTGAAATTAAAAGGCTCTCAGGCAAAGGTATGGGAGCAGGAATAACAGTTCTTTACTAGGAAAATTAAAAATACAAATGCAATAGTACAAACAAACAAACAAACAAAACACTGCCAGAGTCAGAGCAGGCCCTGGCACCCTGTGGGTCAGGGAGGTGGCACAGTCCCATCCCATGGGGGCTCAGCCCTCCTGCAGTGCCAGCTGTGCTTCTGCTGGAGCAGGATCCTGGACAAGGCTGGAGTTTTCCTCTGAAGCTCAGGGCTGCTGGAGATGGGCCTGGGCTCCTCTGGGAATGCAGTGGGGCAGAAAGCTGCTCCTCTGGGAATGCAGTGGGGCAGAAAGCTGCTCCTCTGGGAATGCAGTGGGGAAGAAAGCTGCTCCTCTGGGAATGCAGTGGGGCAGAAAGCTGCTCCTCTGGGAATGCAGTGGGGCAGAAAGCTGCTCCTCTGGGAATGCAGTGGGCAAAGGCTGCTGTGCTGTTCCAAGGGCAGATTGGATCCAGGTAGGAATGCTTGGCTCCTCCCCTGGGCAGAGCCTCTCCCCATGGGATGCTGGAATTTTCTCAGCCATGCAGGGACACTCAGTGGCCATGAACAGGAGAGATCTCCTGGAGGGAGGATTGGCTGTGGGAGAGATAAAGAAAAAACTGCCCCATGAACAGCAGAGAACTGCCCCACCTCTGACAGATGGGGACAGAACACACACCCCCAGCCATATCTTTCAACCTAAGACAGTTTATAAGTTGTGCTGCTGCAGGGACATGTCCTGAACCTGTTTTTGCTGTGCTTTGGAAGGTCCTGGACATCCTGCAGCACATCCAGGCCCTGGACCCATCCCAGCACGGGGCTGTGGGGTACCTGGTGCAGCACACCCTGGAGCACATCGAGCGGCGCAAGGAGGAGCTGGGCCCCGAGGTCAAGCACCGCTCGGATGAGAAGCACAAGGAGGTTTGCTTCTCCATTGGGCTCATCATGAAACACAAGAGGTGAGCTTGGAGCCTTCCCCACAGTCAGCTCTGTAGCAGCAGAGCAGAAGGGTTTGAGCTGACAGCAGTGAGACGTGGATTAGTGCCAAGGAGAAGTGGGAAATGCCAGGCACGTGCGTCTGTCCCGTGCAGGAAAGTGGGGGCAGCTCTGGGAGTGCCTGGAGAGAGCAAATGTTTGCACTGCAGAGAGCCTGACTTGTCTGAGTCATCCTCTATCACACAGGTACAGAGCTCTCCAGGAAAGAGCAGCAATCACTTAATGAGGGACTGTGCAACAGAGTCAACTTCAAAATCGATCCTGATATTCCTAGGACAGCTTGTGGATGTTTCCCTGTGCTCTCATTCCCTGTTCCTGCCTGCACTGCTCTGCCAGAGAGCCAGGCCAGCACTGTGTTGCTTTGGCCACTCCTCTGACTCCCCAAGACATCCAGAGCATATTTGAGGGGTATCAGCAGTGACAGTTACAACACCTCACAATTAAGCCCATAAATATTCTGTAAATACTGATGGCTTTGTTCTCAGTGTTGGGCTTGCCATGTCTGTGTGATGAGCACAGGAGTAGTTGCACAGCCTGGCAGGGTGGTTGATCCTTCTTTATTTCTTCCTTCCTCTTCTAGCTGCTTACTTTCAGGCTCTTTGTCATTCTCTTTTCTTCCTCAAATTTGGTTTTGCTTTGTCTTCAGCTGTTTATTCCTGTCTGTTTATCCAGTCATTCATAGTCACATCCCTCCTCTTTAAAATACAAACACAAAGTCTTTCTGAATTGTTTTTTTTCTCCTCTTCCTCCTGTCCTCCTTGTGCCAGTTCCCAGGAGGTTCCTATCCTGTTTGTGCTCTGTTTATCTTGAGGAAAAGGAGCTGGCTCTGGAGTTTCCACAGCCTTTGTTTGCAATTTCTTGAATCAGGTATGGCTACAACTGTGTGATTTATGGCTGGGATCCTGCCTGCATGATGGGTCACGAGTGGATCCGGAACATGAACGTGCACAGCCTCCCCCACGGCCCCCACCAGCCCTTCTACAATGTCCTGGTGGAGGATGGCTCCTGCAGATATGCTGCCCAAGGTGAGCAGGGGCTCCTGTGTGCACTCTGCCACATCAGGACAAAGGGGTGCTTCATTGATTAATTAAGTGTGGCTAACAAGGGTTGTAAAGGTGGAGGTAGGAAGGAAATGATCCTGAGTTGTGGCCTGCTCTGTTTGCTCTCCATGAAATCAGCACTGCTGGGATGGACAGGAAGGTCCACTCTGGTGTGATCTCCTCTTGCCCCAGAAGTGTTTTGGACACTCTCCTGGTGTGAACCTTGATTTGTGCTTTGAAAGAAATAATTCAGCTTCTGCTGAAGGCTGAAGGTCAGTCAGCAGCTCCCGACAGCTGTGCCTTGGGCAGGACCTGGAAATGGGATTTAGTGAGGGGTTGCTGGTCAGGACATGGTTCTGGCCACTGTCACATGCCAGGATCCCAGGGGACACAGGTAACCTGGCTGCTAGTGCCACCTTTAACCAGAACAAAAATGAATGTCTCTTCACAAATTCAGGGAGGTGTAGAAATCTCTATGTCACATGTGCTTTATGCAACAAACCATAAGAGGAAGCTCTTGTCTGATGGTCAGAGTGTGTGGTAAGAGCTGTTTAACTGAGGTTCTGAAGAAAACTACAAAAGAGAAGCACATCTGTGACTCTGTACATGGTAAAAATGTTCACTTGCCTCATGTTTGTGTTCCCTCTGTGACAGGGAGTTCCCATCCAGGCAGGGCAGCTACACAGCCAGAGTGGGTTTGGCTAAGGGAAGATGTGGAAGCTGCTGGAGGGAAAATGCTGAACAAAATGCCCTTTCCCTGGGTGCTCCCTCATGTTCTGGTCCCCTGAGTGTGACAAGAGGTGTGACAAGAGGTGGTTTTACAGACAGGGACACTCCTCCCTCTGTAGATTTAAAGTGCAGGTGGTTCCCACTGTCCTGAGATTGTTTTTTTTTTATGTTCAGAAGCCCAAAAAGATGAAGTGGCAAATCCTGATGGCTCAGAACAGGTGGGGCTTGGCTTCAGAGAGTCTTAAAACCAGAAATTCTCATTGTGTTATGGGTTGATATTAAAATATGCATCTTGGTAATTACCTAATCAGGTAATTGTCCCCAGTGCTCCTGGGGCTGAGTCATCACTTATCTTGTGTCTAATGATGTTTAAACAAACAGAACCCTGTCTGGTCCCACAGTTCTTGCAGGGAACTGACACTGTTATTGCTGCGTCTCTGTGGCCTCCAAGAGTTCTGATATTGCTGGGGAAAAGTGAAGGGTTTGTTCTTGCTGCTATTGATATCCCCTCTAAAACATCCTCAGATCATTTGGGAAGGATTATTTCATATCCTTCTGACCTGACTCTAGGGAGGGAGGGAGAGATTTTACTGAAAGAATCCTAAACAAATCCTCATGTGGAGTTTAATTTAACCAGCTCAGAAATAACCCCAAGCTTATTATAGATAAATGTACCTCAGTTTGAGGCCTTCCTGTGAATCTGTGGGTTGAGTGCAGCTAATTCCAGAACTCCTGTGTCATTCAGGGAGTTTAGTACCTGTCCACTCTTGTCTGTGTTTTGTTTGCTTTGTGACAGCACAGGAGAGTGATCTGTGGCTCAAAACTGCTCGTCAGCACCTTTGGGAGGCTCCCACCTTGTGCTGAATTTGCCTGTGTCAGCCTGTTCCCCTGCCAGCTGCTGTTCCATCCCTGCAGCTCCCCATCCCTGCAGCTCCCCATCCCTGCAGCTCCATCCCTGCAGCTCCCCATCCCTGCAGCTCCATCCCTGCAGCTCCCCATCCCTGCAGCTCCCCATCCCTGCAGCTCCCCATCCCTGCAGCTCCCCATCCCTGCAGCTCCCCATCCCTGCAGCTCCCCATCCCTGCAGCTCCCCATCCCTGCAGCTCCCCATCCCTGCAGCTCCCCATCCCTGCTGTTCCATCCCTGCAGCTCCCCAGCACAGCTCCCAGCTCAGCCATGCTGCCTCAGAGCACTCAGCAGTGCAAATTGTTTTCCGCAGTGGTGCAGTATCCGAAAAGGTCCTTTGCAAGCCTCTAGGACTGCACCAGGCTGCTGAGGCATGGAAAGCTCTGGTGCTGCTGGCTGCACACCCTGGCATGCAGCAGCTTCAAAGAGCCTGCATGGATTAATAGGAATTCTCTGTTCGCACTAATGAACTGGATTTCAGAGACAGATTATTCCTGAATGACATTCTCTGCACCCCAGCGTGTTCCTGCCCTGCCCAAAGTCAGCCTTTGATCCTGATGCAGCTTTTTTTTCCTAGCTAATACTACCTGTTTTATCTGGCACAGTGCTGGAAAAAAATGACATCATTTGGGGAGTGCTGCAGGGCTCCAGCCTGTGGGATTTACTCCCAGTCCCTGCTCTGCACCGACACTGCAGAGCAGAGCAGCCCTTGGCCGGGGTCACCTTTGGGGTTCAGTGTTCAGGGGTCACCTTTGGGGTTCAGTGTTGCTTAACTTGTGCCTAATCAGGTTGTGCCTATCAGGAGCTGCTGTGGGAAAGAATCAGTGTGTCCTTCTTAGGGACTTCCACTGGACCTGGGGAAGTTTGGATTTAGGGAAGTTTGTTTTGCTGGAGGCACATGCTGGGCTTTGGCATGGTGGAAACACAGGCTGAGGGAGGAAGGTCTTGGCTCCTCTGCCAGGACAGCCTTGTGCAGGTGGGCTCACCTTGGAGCATTTGAGGGGGATCTCTCCTAAAACAGATCCTCCAAGGGCTGTGAGGGATTAGAGGGGCAGAGCTCATTGCAGCAGCTTCTCCCCACGCTTACAGCTGAGTCCTGTGACCAGCAGAGTGGGAGCAGCATCCTGCTCCTCCAGCCTAATGCCAGGCAATCCCAGGCACAAACCAGTTGCCATGTCCCTGGTCAGTGGGGTCATCAGGAGGTGAGGCTGTGAGCAGTCACACTGACTTGCTCTGCCCTTTTTCCTGCATTAGGGTATTTTTTTCCTTTCAGGCACCAGATTTGGTGTTTCTAGAAACACAGACAAAGCCTGAGAGAGGCCCAGGGTTCAGTGCCTTGCAGCAGGCTGTTCTGTGGTGGTAACTGCTGCTTCCCTTCCCCGACAGAGAACCTGGAGTACAACTCTGAGCCTCGGGAGATCCCTCACCCCGACATCGGCCGCTATTTCTCCGAGTTCACCGGCGTTCACTACCTGGCAAACACCGAGTTGGAAATTCGGTACCCGGAGGATTTGGAGCTCACCCGAGCCACGGTGCAGAAGATTTACAGCTCAGGCAAGGAGTGAGTGCCAAAGGCAGCCTGGGGACAGAAGCAGCTGGAGTGTAGCTTTACCCTCTTTGCAGAACTTGCGTGGGAAGCAAGTTTGGTGACAATCCTTTGGCTTAATGCATTGAAAACTGCACTGAACTTGGAAACTGGTGCTACAGCATCTTCCCGTTGTCTGCCTGCCCATCCTGGCCCAAAGGCACAGGGACACTTTGGTACTTGAGGCCCAGCAGGAAGATCTTGCAGGGACAGCTGTTCCAGGAGCGTTGTCCTTGGGAAGGATCTGCACATTCTGTTTCTTCTGTGGTGGCCTTAGAAAGTCAACACAGTGAGATCATACTGTGGAATATGGAGGAATCCCCTCTTCCAGAGAAGGAAGTTGCTTGTCCTGGCAGTATTTTTGTTTGGCTGAGTCTGTCTGGTTTGGTTTGAGTGTGTGTCCTGTGCAGGCAATAGTTTTTAAAGTCTCTCACGTTTCGCTGTTGTCTTCTCCGGTCTGATTTTCTGGGTCAGGTATTGCTTCACCTCTGTAGTCTGATTGTTCCTAGAGCTACTGTTCCAATCCTAAATATCCTTCTGGGCCTGGCAATATCCTTATGGGCCTGGGAAAGAGCTCCAGCCACAAAACCAGCAGCAGTGAAGCTCGTGGGGTGGCGAGCAGTGCTGACCCAGGGGCCAGGTGGCCACCGCCCCGACGGCAGAGACTCCGAAAGCAGAGGAGGAGCTCCTGGCCCTTTTCCACGCCTGCTGACCACACCAGCCCATGTCCTGACCTTGTTCTTTGGTGTGTCCATCGTGTGTGTCCAAGGTGGGATCGGTGGCACAGCCATGAGTGTTCCCAGGAGGAGTTGGAGCCTCCTGGGGATGTTTGGTGGGACCTTGAGTGACTTCGATGGACGCGGAGCTGCCGCTCGCTGCCATCTCCAATTTTTTTTTCCAATAGGTATTTATGCAATACAGTGGAATGATGACTGGAACCTGGCCATCCCTGGAGTCAGCCAAACCATTATGGAAGCAAGATGTTAATTCCTGCAGCTTGAGGCCTTCTTCCTCCTTGCCAAAAGAAAACGGATTCTAGGGGGGCGCAGACTTGGCTGCCTACAAGGGAAGAGCTTTAGCAGCTCGAGGCACGTGACTTTTAACCTTGACTTAAAGGCCCAGACAGAACCACTGCAGAAGAGGTTTTCCTCTGGGCTCAGGGGCTGTGGGGTGCAGAGTGACACAGTGTGTGTGCATATCTTTGTGGTTTCTGAAGCAATGTGTGTAGAGTAGCTGCAGCTCGTGTCTCCTGTCACTGTCCACTTGCAACACAGTAATTCTTCCTCCGAGCTGACAATTAGGGCCCTGTAGAGGTAGGTGGATGCTCTTTAGTCTCTTATGCACTACAGGTATCTCCACGTGGAATCACAGCCCTCCTCTCCAGCAATGCCTGCCCTGCATGTCACCTCCTGCAACCCTGAGCACTGGTTTGCTGTGGAAATAAATGCTGAGAGCCCAGCACTTTGGTGGTGGTGGTCTGCAGGGATCTGGGGCTCCAGGAGGAGCAGCCTGTGGGGAGAGAGTGAGCAATGCTGAGGGGGCTCTGCTCCAAGAACTCTGTCTTTAAAGAGTCAGAATCCCAGAATGGTTTGGGCTGGACAGGACCTTAAAGCTCCTCTTGTTCCGTGGGTAGGGACACCTTCACTGTCCCAGGTTGTCCTGACAGGAACTTGAAGGAAGGAGGAGTTTCCATTGTGAAGCAGGGTAGGGAATCCTCAGGCAAAAAATCTTAAATTCCATCTCTTGTTCTTTTGAGGGTTGGAGTAGACCCCAGCCCTTGAAGCCATTGTGAAAGCAGATCCCAAAAGATTCCTGGCAGGGATGCAAGGTTGGGAATGGGGCTGGTGAGTCCCAAGGTGGCTGAGAAGGGGCAGAGCAGGGCCTGAGCTCCCCATTCCCAGCTGTCAGCAAGATTCCTGGGATTTTGTGCTCCCTTCTGTTGCCACCTGGGCCTCTCTCCAGTGCACCCAGGGAATTGCAGAGCTCAGAGGAGCCCTCAGCATGAGGAGCTGCCTGAGCTACAGCCGTGCCATAAAAGAGCCACAGGAGCCAGCAGAAAGCACCCAGAGTTTCCCTGAGAATGGCCGGTGCTTGTCAGCCCACCTGGAAATCTGCTGGGGCTTCAGGGGTGCCAGAGCAGCCAGCAGGGCCCTTTTTGTCCCTCTTTTGGGCACTCTGTGCTCATACCCTGAGAGGAGCCTGGCCCAGGAGGAAGTGTGGGAGCTGTTGCTCACCACAGACTGGTGTGGCCTGGGGTGCCGAAGGGTTGGGTACTCAGGGCAGCCCAGAAACTCAATTCCCATCCCTCTGGCAGGAGTTTTTGGAGGAACTGTGACCTCAGACAGCTCTGCCTGCTCTGGGTGCTGCCCACATCCACACCTGGGCTGTGGGTGTTGGGGTCACCCAGAGCACCAACAGCCGTGGAGGTGCCAAATTTGGAAAGATGGGGCTGTTTCAGTGTGTTTCCCACACAACCTCAGCCCAGGGGCCAAGTCAGATTTTGGGATTTGACACAAACCCAAAGGGAATGGTGACTTCCCTTGGTCTCCCATTTGGGACAGGTGTCCCCACTGCCTCCAGTGCTGCCTGCCCTGGGTGGAGTCTTTGGGCCTGGGGAGGAGAAACTCTCCTGTGAACACCTGCTGCTGTGGGAGGCCTCAGCCCAGCATCCAGGGTGGCCAGGGAGAGCTGGAAACCCCCAGGATACATCCAGGGTGGCCAGGGAGAGCTGGAAACCCCCAGGATACATCCAGGGTGGCCAGGGAGAGCTGGAAACCCCCAGGATACATCCAGGGTGGCCAGGGAGAGTTGGAAACCCCCCAGGATAGCTCTGTGTCCATGCTGGAACAGCCTCTTGGACTGCACATCCACGGCCCAGCACTGTGGGAACACCTCAGTGGGATGGTGGGGTGACATTTGGGGGTTGCCTGTGCCCCTCCCCTCCTGGCAGCACAGCACAGTCACCTTTTCCCCAAGGGGACAGCAGTGGATCCCAAAAGCTCCTTGTGTGTGTGTGGGCGATGTCTGAATCCGTGGTGTCCGTGTTAAAGGTGTTGCTGATGCTGTCCATGGGGATTTGTTCTGTCCTGTGTGGAGCTCTCCCAGGCTTTCTGGAGAAGCTGGAATTGCCTCCCCTCTCTCCCCCCAGGTGCAAAGCCAGGCCAGGTCTCTCCTGTGCAGTGCCACAGTCCTTGGGAGCAGGGGGTGAATTCCCTGCAGTCATTGCCCTGCTCTCCCTTTCCACGGCACCAGCCACCCCTCCTGGGGACAGAACAGCCCCGGTGCTGGCATGTTCAGATCCAGAGGGTGAAGGAAAAAATCCAGAGAGGGGGAAGAGGAGGCTGGGAAGGGGCAGGAAGCCAGGAGTACTCACTGTGCATGGTGAGGAAAAGCCAGGGCTGGTTCCAGGCTTTGCCACTGGGTGCTGCCACTCAGGGGTGTTCCGGGCAGTGCCATTCCCGGGCAGTGCCATTCCCAGGGAGCAGTCCTGTGGGCAGCAGCATCCCCGGGAGGTTTCTCCATCCTTGGAGGCCAAGGTCTGGGTGTGCTGCTGCTCCAGGCCAGGCTGAGGAGCTGCTGGTGCCCTCCTGGATCCCCTTGGGAAGCTCTTCCCACCCCTTTGGAGCCATCCTGACTCTCAGGGACACTGAGAGCACCCTGACACAGCCGAGGGCAGGCAGTGAGGCCTCTGACAAACCGTGGGAGTTTGTCTCCAATCTTTGCAGGAAAACCAAGCCCCAGGAGCATCCAGACCAGCCAGGCCTGCCTGGGGCCAGGAGGATGAGAGGAGCAAAGGGCTGCTCTGGGCTGGAGAAGGGTCCCTGGGATCTCTGGTCCTTTCCAGGCCACCTCCACCTGCACACGAGCTGGCTCCAGGTACTGTCCTGACCCTTAGGGCATCTCCAGGGATATCCCAGCTCTGAGGGCCCTGCCTGTCCCTGCTGGCTCTTCCCCATGGGGGACACGGGGACTGTCAGCAGGGACAGAGTGCTGCGTGTATTTCCCACCTCCTGCCCTCCTTCTCCTGCCTGGAAGTGCCTGGGCTGGGCAAAATTCCACACTGGATGGAAAACTGCTGGCCCAGGAATGGAGGGGTGAGGAGCCCTGAGCCCCAGGACTGCTGACACTGACAGCTGAGGTTGCAAGATGGGGACATCTCTCCTTTCTCCGTTTTTATTTATAAACAGGTATTTTCCTGGACAGCTGGAGGCTGGAAATGATTTCATTCCTTTCCTGTTTATATTTGGCTTTAAACAAATAAACAACACTGACTTGCTACTTACTGCCGCGGTGTGCTGTGCTGTTTGAGCTGCTCCCAAACCTCTGCCTGCACTCCTGGAAGGGCTCTGCTCTTCCCCGCGCCCCTGGGAGGGTGACGTGTCCCTGCCAGTGCCAGTCTGGCACAAGGGAGATGGTGACAGAGCCCCCGCTCTGCCAAAGCTGCCTCATGGGGGTCCTGGCTCACCTCTGGGCGCCCCCTTTGTCTCTCCCGGCCCTGGGGGCACAGCCCGGGCAGTGCCAAGGCCGGGGCAGCCGGGGGGCTCAGGTGGGAGCTGCTGCGGGGTATCCGTGGGGAGACCCCGGCCCCCATTCCCGCGCCGGGGTACCCGGGGGCAGCTCCGGAGCCACGAGCGGGGGCACAGCCGGGCGCTCCCGGTGCCACCAGCCGCTGCCGGGGCTGTCCCCGCTCCCCGAGGGTCCCACCCCCGCGGGCCCTGCGCTGCCTCTGGGCGGGGGCGCGCAGGGACCCGGGGCCGCCGCGCCGCCGCCGCCTCCCCGCCGCGCCCGCCCTTAAAAGCGGCGGCGGCTCCGGTGCAGCGCCCGCGGCGGCGCTCCCGGCACGGCCCGGGATGGGCTCCGCGCACTCCGTGCCCGCCGAGATGCGGGAGCTGGCGGACAGGACGGGCTGTGAGTACCGGGGACCTGCGGGGGCACCTCGGCCGCTCTGCCGCTGCCGCCGCCCCAGCTCATCCCACCCCGCCCCGGAGCCCCCGGCCCCGCCGCCGGAGGGGACACCGGGGGTCGGGCGCCGCAGGGGACACATCACCCGCGGGGGGTGCGGGACGTGTCACCCGGGGAGGGGGGTGCAGGAGGTGCCACCCGGGAACGGGGGGGGCGAACAGGAAATGTCACCTGGGTGGCCGGGGGGCTGCAGGAGGTGACGCTCGGGCAGGGCAGGGGATGCGGGACGTGTCGTGTGAGCCGCGGGGAGGATGCAGGGAATGTCACCCGGGAGGGTGCAGAGGTGTCACCTGGGCCGCGGGAGAGCAGGATGTGACACCTGGGGGATGGAGCGGGGGGAGGGGACGAGAGGGGAGGGTGTAGGACTGTCACCAGAGGGTGCCAGCATGTCACCCTGGGCGTGCAGCCGCGTCCCCGCTGCCACCATGCCACGAGCCAGGGCGTCGAGCGGCCACACGTGCGAGCCCCAGCCAGGCTCTGCCCACACGCGCCACCGTGCAGGGCATTGTCCCCGCATTGTCCCCGCACGGCTGCTCTGCCCCGGAGCCACCGGGCTGTGACACCGCCGGGGCTGCTCCGGGGCGCAACGCGCGCTGCTTTGGGATCGAGGCACCGGCAGGGAAAGGGGCAGGGACAGGGAAAGGGAGCCAGGGCTCCCCGCAGGGGCCGGGCCGTGGGGCGGGGTGGCCGTGGCCGTCCTGGGAAGTGTCGCCGCTCCAGGACGCGGGAGCTCCGGGCACGGGGACCGGGGAGCTCCCGCCTGGATCCTCCCGCTGCGGCCGTGCTGAGCCGCTGCCGTGAAGGGAGGGCTGAGGGGCGGCTCTGCCCACGGCCAAAGGGTCTGTTGGGGCCGAGAGGGTCCGGTGACTGTCCCCAGTGCTGCTGCTGCTCCTGGCGTCACATCTCACTTCATGTCTCCTCTCCTCTCCTCTCCCAGGGAGGGCTGAGCCCCCGCACCCCACTGAGCCCCCCGGGGCGGACTCAGGAGCTTGGGGTGCCCGCGGGGTGCCAGCCTGGCAGCCCAGGGTGGGAGGAGGATTTTGGGGAACCCCCTGGCCCGGGGACCCTGCAGCAGCATCTCCGGCACAGGCGGCACCTGCCCGTGGGAGGCTCCTCCCCGGTGCCCCGTGGATCAACCCCAGGGCAGGGCTTGCGAGGGCAACACCCAAAAATCTCATCGAGGCCAGAGGAGGGAGGGCAGGGGGAGCCCACAACTCCAAGCCACGTCTGCGGTGCATGTCCTGTGCTCCCCCCGTGCTGGGGCTGCTGCCGGAACCCCGGGGAATTCAGGGGATTTACAGCCTTGCTGCAGCCACCCTCGGTCCCGCGGGAGGAGCGGGGACAGGGCAGAGCCACCTGGAGGTGCCCATGGCTCGTTCCTTTGCCTTCTCCCCCATGGAGGGACACCCTGAGGGGCTGCTCGGGGCCGCTTCCCCTCCCTCCCTCTGTGTGCTCCATCCCAAAGCTGCAGCAGCGGCTGCCCGGGGTGAAGCTGCTCCTCCCGGGATGCTGTGACCATTCCCTGCAGCCAGGCCTGTCCCACAGCGGGGCTGAGCCTCCCCAGTGCCCCTTTCCCTTTGCTCAAGCAGCACAAACCACGCAAGGCTGGGAACAGCAAGCCCGGCTCCCTTTGGTTTAAATCCCATTTTTCCCCCGTTAGAGGAGGCTGCTGTGCTTGGACAGGGGCCTGCAGCATCAGGATGCTTCTCAGGGACACGAGCAGCCTCTGCTGCCCTTGAGCCAGCCCTCCTCCCAGCAAAGCTTTTGCCTTTTCTGCAGATTTTCCTTTTTTTTTCCCAGAAAGCAGCCGAGCACTGCCACCTTTACAGGACAGAGCAATGCTGGGAGAGCTGCCCCGGGAGGAACACCTGGGATGGGGAAAGAGGGAGGAAAAGCCTCACCCAGCCTTTGGGGGCCGGCCCAACCACAAGCATCCAGCCACTGACTGCAGCTCTTTGTCCCCTTGGTGCCTGGGACATTTTTCTGAGAGATCAAAGCCTTTTGGTGTGCACCCAAGTCCCAGATGCTGAAGGCTTGGTGGCCCAGCTGCTCCCATGGTGACAGCGATGTCGTCACGGCCGGGAGTGAAAGGTCACTTCTGCATGGCCAAAATTGGAAAGCAAAGTCCAGGGAAAGTCTCCACGGGACAGCAGCAGAGCAGCAGCTGGAGGGACTGGGGGAGAAAGCAGCCAGAGGATGGATCAGTGGGGTCTGGGAGCCAGTGGGGCCGAGGGGGAGGTGAAGGGGGTTTGGAGGGCATCCTGCAGAGGTGCTGGTGACACCCAGGCAGGCTCAGGGCCCCGCTGATCCAGCCAGCCCAGCTGGGTTTCCAGGCTGTCACAGAGGGCTGAGAAGGCCCAGCCCCGCTGATCAATACAGATGCTATTTCCAGGCTGTGAAGCAGCAGTGGGAAAGCAAAGGACATTATTTAAACATCATAAAAGGGAGTGAGGGAGGCAGCTCAGCCCAGCTCTGACCCTGCTGTCTTGCTGCAATTAACCCTTTGCAACCCCTCAGCCATGCTTTAATGTGGTTTTATGTCTCTCCATGGTGCCAGGAGTGGCTGATTTCCAGCTGCTGGGGCAGCCCTGCCCCGTGCCCAGCCCAGCTGGGGCTGCAGGAGCCTGCGGGCCCAGCTGGTGCCCAGACAGACGCCCAGCTCACAGAGACACAGCTCC
This sequence comes from Vidua chalybeata, assembly GCF_026979565.1. Lineage (NCBI taxonomy): Eukaryota > Metazoa > Chordata > Aves > Passeriformes > Viduidae > Vidua > Vidua chalybeata. The sequence goes on along the minus strand of NC_071547.1, from coordinate 12,358,284 downwards.
AAAGCACTTCCCCGGCTCCTGGGAATGGCCCCTGTCAATATTTGCACAAGAGTCAGGCTCTGGGGGGTTGGAGCTTGGTTACAGCCCCTGGAGAACAGTGGGGGAAGATAAACTCACCTGTGCTAGGGGGGCAGGGCAGTGGGGAGGTGCTGCTGAGCTCAGGCTGGAACCCCAGCACTTGTGGGGCTCAAAGGGAGCTGCTGGTCCCCCCTTCCAGCCCTCTGCCCTGGGATGGGGTTGGTGCATCCCTGGGGCAGTGCCCACCCTGATGGTTTGTGCCTCACCCTGAGCAGTGGCAGCAATTTCAAAGCCAGGCATTCATTTTGGAGGGCTGCTGTGCCCCCTCCGTGTCCTTTCCTCTTCCCTGGCAAGGGGAAGGTGGCTGCTGTCAGGATTTCTGATCCCAGAGTTATTTCCTGCAGCAGCCACGGCTGTGGATGTGGAGGAACCTCCTGGCTCCAGGCAGAGCTGGGGCAGGGGGAGAGGAACTGCCTGGGCACAGCTCTGCCCACGGTGCCAACAACCCCAAAAAAATGCCAAGCCTGTTCCAATGGGCTGGCACCAAGGATCCTGAGCTGGGGGTGGGATCCCACTGTGCCATTCCATGCCATGCTGGGCCAGGGCCTTCCCTGCAGACCGGGACAGGGAATAAACCAGCCCTTGGCACCGTCCTTGCCACCAGCACAGGGCACAGGGACACAGGGGGACCTTGCAGGGCGGCACGGAGCCCCCACAGAGAAATGGGGGTGGCACAGCTGTGCCCAGGACCCCGCCCCGCTGCTGGGGGTGTGGGGACAGGCACAGAGGGGTGTCCCAAGGGTCCCCTGGGGCTCAGCCCCTGTCACCTCTGTTCTTTCCCTGGCAGTCACCTCTGAACAGATCGAGCACCTGCACCGGCGCTTCAAGCAGCTGAGCCAGGACCAGCTGACGATCCGGTACGGGAATCCCAGCCCAGGGCAATCCCAGCCCCAGGGCAAAATCCAGCCCCAGGGCAATCCCAGCCCCACTGCAATCCCAGCCCCACTGCCGGGGCCACCCCCAGCATCTCCCCCTTCCCTGGGCTGCCCCAGGGTGCCAGTCCAGGGCTGGGATTCTGAGTGTCCTTCCAGCCATCCCTGAGCCATCCCTGAGCCAGCTCCTGCAGCGTGGCCTTGCAAATATTCCAAGGAAAAACACACAGTGACACAGTGGCCTGGGAGCAGGGGCACTCCTGACAAACATCCCATCACTCCCCAGCTTTAAAATCAGTTTTGGGGAGGGAAGGGGGGTTGCAGTTGTTCCTTGTCCCTCTCCTTGGTGGCTGCACAGGGAATTGGGAGAGCTCTGAGCTCCTGCTGCTCTCTGCTCCCCGGGGTTATTTCTTGGCTCATTTGCTTTATAAATCCCAGTGAGCAAATGCCCAGCACAGGCTCAGCACGAAGCTGAGGGTGGACAGCAGGATCTACTTGCTGTGCCTTGCTGAGCCCTGCTTGAGGCCTTTTTCCTGGGAAAACTCCAAGATCCGTGGCAGGTAGAGCCATGCAAAGGGCCCCGGGGTCATCCCAAGAGCTCCCCCAAGACCCATTCTAGTGGGACAGAGTCCCTGAGCACAGATTTGCTCTCAGTCTGAACGGAAGAAAGAAGGGTTTTTATCCAAAACCCCTTTATTTTCCTGTGATTGCTTTGGAAGGAAGGGTTGGGTCTCTCGGGGGCTGTCAGAGCTTCTCCCTCCTCCCTCCTCCCTCACGCTCCGGCCTCTCTCTGTCCCCTTGGCAGCAAGGAGAACTTTGACAGCATTCCCGACCTGGAGTTCAACCCCATCAGAGGGAAAATCGTCCACGCCTTTTTTGACAAGCGGTGAGAACCCCCCAGCACCCAGGGAGGGAGGATTTATCCTCTGGAAACGGGATGGGGCTGGGCAAGGACCTTCCCCCTAAAGGAACCGGGTGGAAAATGAGACATTTAAGCTGAATCTTAGGGACAAACCAGTCCTAGAGCTTTGCTGGGGGGTGGCTGGGGGCTCCCCATCACCCTGGGCTCCGGCACCCCCAGGAACCTGCGGCAGGAGTCGGATGGGCTGGCGGACGAGATCAACTTCGAGGACTTCCTGACCATCATGTCCTACTTCAGACCCATCGAGATGAACATGGACGAGGAGCAGCTCGACCGCTTCCGCAAGGAGAAACTGAAATGTGAGGCTTTCCCAGAGCCTGGGCTTTGGGGCTGGTGGGAAGGGGCTGCCCTGACCCCGCCACCCCCTCCTGTCCCTCGCAGTCCTGTTCCACATGTACGACTCGGACCACGACGGGAAGATCACGCTGCAGGAGTACAGAAATGTAACGTGGGCTCCCTCCTGCCCCGTGCCCCGAGTCCCCAGGCCCGGCCTGACCCTCTGCCTTGCAGGTGGTGGAGGAGCTGCTGTCAGGGAACCCCCACCTGGAGAAGGAGTCGGCTCGATCCATCGCCGACGGGGCCATGATGGAGGCAGCCAGCATCTGTGTGGGACAAATGGTGGGAGCCTGTGCTGGGAGCTGCTTCCCTGCTCTGCCGTGCCACTGAGGGGCTGTGGTGGCATCAAAAATAGGGCTGGAAGGTGTCCCTGCTTCCCAGGGCATCTCCCTGTGCCACAGCTGCTTTGGCTGGAGGCGTTTTTTGCAGAGAGCAGCTTCCAGGGTGATGTTTTCTGATGAGAAGGGGATCAGCAAACAGCATCCCATAACCCCCCATCCTTCCTGCTTATGGAAAGGGCTGCTCCTCGCAGTCGTGGGGGTTTGGGAACCTATTTGGGGCTGGCCATGGGGTACAGTACAGGAACCCCTGGGAGATGTGTCCCTGTGCCCCAGGGGACAGCCCTGGGCCACCCCTCCCCATCACCCTGGGGCAGCTGCAATGTTTCCTCTCCCTGCGGCAGGGCCCGGACCAGGTGTACGAGGGCATCACCTTCGAGGATTTCCTTAAGGTCAGTGACAGCTCCGCTGTGTCCCCAGCAGGAGGGGCCTGGGCGGGCACAGCAGGGACCGGGGTGTGGCCCTGGCCCCGCTCAGCCCCGTCCCCTGGCAGATGTGGCAGGGCATCGACATCGAGACCAAGATGCACGTCCGCTTCCTCAACGTGGACACCATCGCTCACTGCTACTGAGGAGGGGCGGCAGCAGCAGCAGAGGAGGAGGAAGAGGAGGAGGAGGAGGAGGAGGAAGAGGACCCAGCAGCAGCTCCACGTCCTGTGTCCTGTGACCCAGCTCCCAGCTCCATGGCTCGTGTGCCTGTTCCACGCTGGGGCTGCCCTCTAGAAACATCAGAGGCTTTTATCTGTAATAAAAGATATTTCTCTTTTTAGTCCTCGCTGAGAAATACTCCATCCGTCCATCACTCCGTGGCGGGGTGTTTCCCTGAGCAGAAACCCTCCACAAATCCCGGCTGTCCCACAAATCTGGCGTTTAGCCTCTGCCAGGCGCTGCTGTGGGGAAGGAGCTGCCCAGCTTGGGCTGATCCCAGGCCGTGGGGAGAGGCAGGGACGGGGATGCAGAGGGGCAGGAGCTGGAGGCAGCACCCTCAGCACCTGCAAGGACAGCCACGTCCCACTCTGCATCCTACAGGGAAGGTGGTGGCAGCCACACGAGGAATAGTCCCGGTTTAATCCCAAACCAGCCCCCCCCGGCCAGAGCCAGGCAGGAGGAGCCCCAGCAGGCAGCAGGGACGCGGGGACGTGGGCTCCTGGCAACCAGGTGGCTTCTGCCCCCACATGTTCCCGCTAGAACAAGGCACCGGAGCCGGGGGCTGTTTGCTGGCGTTAATGACTGGAAGGCTCCAGGCGCGTTTCTGTCTCTAAGGCAGCCTGAGCTGGGGGGGGGGAGGCAGGGAAAAAAGGGCAATGGCTATTTTTAGGAAAGCAGGGAAGATTTATTTGTTTTATCAAAAACCGGTGACAGGGGCAGGCGCTGGGAGCAGCAGAGCCGGCAGGGGAGGCAGCGATGGGTGCGGAGCCACCCGGCCCTGTGGCACCCCTGGCTGGGGCAGCGACACCTCCTCCTTCTTTCCGGCATTTCTGGGGGTCTCTGCTCTGCACCCCCACACTGGGCGCATTTAGGGCTTCTGTCCCCTCCCAAGTGCCCGTGTCCGTTCGGAGCCGCTGGAACCCAGCCTGGAGCAGCTCCCGGAGCCGCGGCCGCCGGGGAAGGACAAGGGCAGGGGCAGGCGGTCCCGGCCCGCACGGACCCGCACGGCCGGGCCGGGGCTGGCCCCGGGATGGAGCCGGTCCCGTGTCCACCTGGGAATGTCCCACGGAGCCGCAGGATAGCGCTGCCGGCGCCGGTGGGGCTGGGGCTGGGGCTGGAGCTGGGCTGGGTGGGAGGGCACGATGGGGATGGAGCTCCCGGCTCTCTCTCCCGGAGGAGCCATTCGGGCCCTGAAGGGCTCCTGGTGCTGCCCCACAGCCTGGGCTGCGTTTGCAGGGCTCCGGGACTCCCTCCTGCTCTCCTCGGGTCGCTCTGGGCACCCCCATGGCCCCGGCAATTCCTCCTCCTCCTCCTCCTGAACCTCTCCTCCTCCTCCTCCTCCCCGTGCCGGACCCTCAGTGCTCCCTCCCCACCCCATGCACACGAGGGCACGATATCCAGCTCCACCCCAAATCCCCAGGTTTCCGCAGCCAACCGAGGCTCCTTTCCCTGTTTTCCCACTAAAATTTCCACCAAGACGCTGCGGGACCGCCCCACTCCCTAAAGCTGCTGCGAGCTCCGTGCTCCCACTCACAGTCCCGGCTGCCTGCAAGGTCCTTTTCTGCCCCCAGATCTCCCAGCCGGGGCTGCAGGGGTTAACACGGATCAGGGTCCCACTCCCCCTCCACACCCCGATTTCCTCGGAGGACTCACCCGAGAGGATCCACACCAGCAAGGGCAGGGAAGGGGAGGCCAGGAGGAGTGAAGAGGATGGATGAGAGGATAATTATTATCCCCTGAGTTAATTAGCTATAACTCCCTTGAGTTAATTACCCCCCCCCCCGATATTCTAAGAGGCAAGGAAGGTGAGGAAGGTTGGGAAACAGAGGCAGGACCCATCACAAAGTGGCTGCAGCGCTCTCCCTTTGCCTGTGTTGGGAATTCCCTGTGGGAAATGGGAGCGGAGAGCAGGAGGAGGCTGGAAAGGGCAGGAGAGAGGGAGGGAGCAGGGAGTGGAGCCTGATCCTCATCCCAGCGAAGGGCTGGAGCTGGAGAGCCCCAGGGATGGGCAGGAGCATCATGTTACACACAGCAAACCCCAGCAAAACGAGGATAATCGTCCTGAAAATCACAGGGAAATCTGGCAGAGCCCCGGGAAAGCTGGCAAGGGCAAAGCTCCCGCCACAGCAAAATCCTGCAAAGCCCGGAGCGTTCATAAAGGAAAATGGTTCTGTTGTGGGGCCAGGACGCTGGGACGTGGCTCAGAGATCTGCGGCAGATCCCAGCAGCGGTCAGCAGGGGGGAATTGGAAAACTGGAGCTGCCTTACAACACACTGGAAAACTCCAGGGAGGCCGATAAAGGCTGGGCAGCATCAGAGAGAGCAGCGGCTCTGGGATTGGAGAGGGAGACTGAGCGACCCCAGGAGTGCAGGGCAGCGACCCTGGGCAGGTGGGTGCTGGCACAGAGGTTGGCACACAGCCTCACCCATCTCCCCACCGTTCCCCCTCCTCCATCAGCCACACTGCAGCTTGGCAATGGCAGCAGAGACCAAACAAGGGGACGCCTGGCCAGGAAGGGAGGGAAGAGCAGGAGAGCAGGAGGCAGCACAGACCCCACAGCCATGGAGCCAGGGCAGCCACCTGCAGCTGATATTTTTAAGCTAAATTCTGAGGAGTTCCTCGTTCCTTTGAGTAGCTGAGGCAGGGGTGACAGAGGAAACTCCCACCTGCAGCTCTGCCATGAAGAGGAATTTGGCCCAGAGGCTGGAGGTCCACGTTTCTGGATGAAAATCTGCCAAATAAATCCTGACCTGGAACAGGCCCTTTCCCTCAGGTTTCTGCTGCACAATCCACCAGGACCTCCAGCCCCTGCTGCCCCACCTCCCCTCTGGCAGCAGGGGGGACACCAGCTCCAGGTACCTGGAGTTTCAGGAGCTCCACAGAAGGTGGAAATGAGCAGGCAAATGTCACTGGAGGAGAGGGGACAGGGAGGATATGAACAAGTTCCTCCACCACCTCAGAGCACCTATGTTCACCCCTCAGTGACAGCAGCTGGGACAGGGAGTGACAGAGGTGGGCAGGGCAGGAGAGCAGAGCTGGGTGGGAAAGGCCATGGGGCAGGGGGAGAAAGGGGTTCAGAGACCCCCAGAGCACCTCACAGAAAGCACCTCCTGCTCCTCCTCCCACCACTCCTGAGATCAGGAGAGGGATGGCAGCCCCTGAACCGCAGAGTGGCTCTTCTCTCACTGACTGAGGACACCAGCAGAGGCCAAAAGCACTTCCTGGGGCCTGAGCTGATGGCTTGAGCCAGGAGCAGAGCAGGGCAGTGGGGATTTTCCTGCAGCCCTGTCCTGCCCTGCAGGATGGTGTGCCAGGCTCCCCTGGAGCTGCTCCCTGTGCACACCCACAGCTCCCCTTGATCCCACATTCCCTCTGGAGCAGGGATCCCTCTCACCAGCACACAGACACCTCTTTTTAGCTGAGGATCGCTGCCACCAGCAGTGGACACCAGGACTCTCAAGGCTTTTCTTGCCAAGCTGTTTCCTGCTGTGATCCCTTTCGATTCTGTAGCTGTCCCTGACCCCCTGAGGGCCCCCAGCCTGGCAGGTGGCACCAGTGTGAGCCTGACTCCAGCCTGACCTCTGCCAGCTCAGTCCACACTGCTCCAACGTGTCCTGACTGCAGCTCCTCCACCCCAGCCCCTGAGCCCACCCAAGGCAGATTTGCCCTTCCCAGTGCCCGCCCTGACCTGTGGGACAAAGCACTGGGCCCCTCCCTGCCACTGACTGGTACCAGTGGGCTGGGAAGCTCCAAGGTGGTTTCTATCCCCAGCCCAGCTGGGATGGTGACTCCGTTCCTGCCCTTGAAATGAAGGCAGAGGCTCCATTTCAATGACCCCTTGATGCCTCAGGGTTGAGCTTTTATATTTTCACATCCTGAGCTGCTTTACTGTGTGGGTCTGGGCTTCCTATTATGGGATGGTGAGCTCTCTTCACAGAGTAGGGAGACAAAACAATTCCTTCTCTTGCTGGGGACCAAGGACAAATGATCCAATCTCAGGCCCAAGAGCACAAACAACGTGGGCTGGAGAGAGAGAAACAAGGAGGATGGGACTGCATGGGCTAAAGCTGGAATTGGACAATGAACTCCAAAATGCAAATGGAGCAGAACTGATCAAAGTGAGAGCCCCTGGGAGCGCTCGTGCATTTTGGGACCATTTTGTGTTCACCTGGGCTGTGGCTCTGGCTGGGCTCTGGTGCTGCCCAAGGTGCATCCATTAAGGAGATCCTTTTAATAAATCCCTGCTTTATTCTTTAGCTCTGTGCAGTCTCTGTTCCAGGTCAGCCATCCCAAGGCAGCACCCTGGCCCCAAAGCTCAGCAGCTCGCTGGTGTTTGCTGCTCCCCAGCACTAAGGAGCGCCCGGGGGAGCAGGACCCCATCCCTTCCCAGAAAGTCCCACGGGGACCTCTCCAACAGCCCGAGTGGCCTCACCCACACTGCGAGTCACACGCACACCCCAATCAATGTGCTGTGGTGCAACCTCCCTCAATTACCTGCATTAATTAACAGGGAAAAGGTGCTGCAATCCCCGTGCCGGCAGCCGGGCACGGGAACAGCCGGGCACGGGAACAGCCGGGCACGGGAACAGCCAGGAATGGGAACAGCCGGGAACGGGAACAGCGGGCACGGGAACAGCCGGGATTGGGAACAGCCGGGCACAGGAACAGCTGGGAATGGGAACAGCCAGCCACAGGAACAGCCGGGCATGGGAACAGCCGGGCACGGGAACAGCCGGGAATGGGAACAGCTGGGAATGGGAACAGCTGGGAACGGGAACAGCCAGGCACGGGAACAGCTGGGCATGGGAACAGCCGGGAATGGGAACAGCCGGGAATGGGAACAGCTGGGAATGGGAACAGCCAGGCACAGGAACAGCTGGGCACGGTAACAGCTGGGAATGGGAACAGCTGGGAATGGGAACAGCCGGGCATGGGAACAGCCGGGCACGGGAACAGCCGGGAATGGGAACAGCCGGGAATGGGAACAGCCGGGCATGGGAACAGCCGGGAATGGGAACAGCTGGGAATGGGAACAGCTGGGCATGGGAACAGCCGGGCACAGGAACAGCCGGGAATGGGAACAGCTGGGAATGGGAACAGCCGAGCACAGGAACAGCCGGGAATGGGAACAGCTGGGAATGGGAACAGCCGGGCACAGGAACAGCCGGGAATGGGAACAGCTGGGAATGGGAACAGCCGAGCACAGGAACAGCGGGGAATGGGAACAGCTGGGAATGGGAACAGCCGGGCATGGGAACAGCCGGGCATGGGAACAGCCGGGCACGGGAACAGCCGGGAATGGGAACAGCTGGGAATGGGAACAGCCGGGAATGGGAACAGCCGGGCACGGTAACAGCCGGGCACAGGAACAGCCGGGCATGGGAACAGCCGGGAATGGGAACAGCCGGGCACGGGAACAGCCGGGCATGGGAACAGCCGGGCACGGGAACAGTCGGGCATGGGAACAGCCGGGAATGGGAACAGCTGGGAATGGGAACAGCTGGGAATGGGAACAGCCGGGCACGGGAACAGCCGGGCACAGGAACAGCCGGGAATGGGAACAGCCGGGAATGGGAACAGCTGGGAATGGGAACAGCCGGGAATGGGAGCAGCCGGGCACGGGAGCAGCCGGGCATGGGAACAGCCGGGAATGGGAACAGCCGGGAATGGGAACAGCCGGGCACAGGAGCAGCCGGGCACAGGAACAGCCAGGCACGGGAACAGTCGGGAATGGGAACAGCCGGGAATGGGAACAGCCGGGCACGGGAACAGCTGGGCACAGGAACAGCCGGGAATGGGAACAGCCAGGCACAGAAACAGCCGGGAATGGGAACAGCCAGGAACGGGAACAGCCGGGAATGGGAACAGCCGGGCACGGGAACAGCCGGGAATGGGAACAGCCGGGAATGGGAACAGCCGGGCACAGAACAGCCGGGAATGGGAACAGTTGGGAATGGGAACAGCTGGGCACAGGAACAGCCGGGAATGGGAACAGCCGGGAATGGGAACAGCCAGGCACGGGAACAGCCGGGAATGGGAACAGCCGGGAATGGGAACAGCCAGGCACGGGAACAGCCAGCCACAGGAACAGCTGAGCACGGGAACAGCCGGGCACAGGAACAGCCGGGAATGGGAACAGCCGAGCACAGGAACAGCCGGGAATGGGAACAGCCAGGCACGGGAACAGCCGGGAATGGGAACAGCCGGGAATGGGAACAGCCAGGCACGGGAGCAGCCAGCCACAGGAACAGCCGGGAATGGGAACAGCCGGGAATGGGAACAGCCAGGCACGGGAGCAGCCAGCCACAGGAACAGCCGGGCACGGAAACAGCCAGGAATGGGAACAGCCGGGCATAGGAACAGCCGGGCACAGGCGGGGCAGGAGCAGAGGGAGCAGCAGGAACGCGTGGGAGCACTCCGGGAAAAGGGCACCACACAAACTTATCTGCTCCTTGCAGCAGGGAGATGGAGGAGGAACAAAGCTGTTCCCAGATAATGAGGCGAGATAAGGGGAAGGGAGAACAATGAGATGGGAGCTCTCCCTGCTCAGCACATCGCAGAAGGCACAGGGCTGGAGCAACCCCCAAAGTAATTTATGCTACAGAAACCATTATTTATTTGTCAGGTTTCAGCTGAACTCTTATCCAAACTGTGCATCCATGACACTTCCTGCTCTTCCAGGAATGGAGGGAGGGAGCTGGCTTCCCAGAAGGGTAGAGGAATAAAAAAAAAGAAGAAGACCAAAGCTTTATGAAAGATTAAATTTATTGGTCAGACAGAATGGCTTTGCCCCTTGCACTTTTTGTGTATCTATCACATGGAAAAAGGTAACTTAAAGACCTAAACCGTGACATTTTGGCCCAGGGGTCCTGGGAAACCACCCCAAGCCAAGAAGGAAAAGCAGTGAAACCCAGCAGTCTGCAGGGCTGTCTCAGTGCCTGCCCAGGGGTGAAGTGCCAGCCCAGCCCCTCTCCTGCAGGTCTGGGCACATTCCTCCACCTCTCCCTCGCTTCACACTGATTCCATTAACCCAGGAAAAAAGGTGTAAGTTAAAACTTAACCTCAATTTAAACAGAACTGACACAGCTTTGGTTTGCACCAGTAAGTTTACAAGGGCAAATCACAATAAAATCATTTCAAATCAGTAAAAAGATCCATGCAGGACTGGAGCTCTTGTTCCCCAAACTGGTTTTACCTGTCTGTCAGTGCTACCTGGGCTTAAGGTAAAGCCTCACTCTTTGTTTCCACCTGAGCAGCACCTCCTGCCCCTCACCTGGTGCTCCCCCATAGCTTTGGGGCTCAGCACCCAGGGAGGGCACTCTGGCCACTTCATCCCTTCTGTTCCATGATCAATTCCCAGCTTGGAAGCAAGGACAGCATTGAAAACCCTCCAGGTGCTGTGGAAGGACATGATTCAGCCAAGAACACACCTGACAACCCGAGCCAGCCCTTTGTCCCAGTGAACAGGGGTCAGCTCACCCTAAAAGGCTCAGGAACAAAATCCCACAGACAGATGTACACATACGATTAGAAAACATTTGATCCAGGATTTTAAAGAATTTAAAAAATAATTTATTCTAAAATAATTTTGATGTGTGTGTGCCCTGCTGAGTTCCCAAGCATCAGCCTGGCCTAGGGAACCTTCCACTCCCTCTCTCCATCCCAACCCCTCTCCCAGCCACCTTCTGTGCATGGTCCTGGTGTCCTGTTCCCAGGCACATTCCAGTGCACTCCAAGGAAAACAAGAACCAGCAGCTCAATACCAGGACAGACATTTCCAACACGTGGCTCAACACATGCTTTTTCCAAGTCCTTGGTGATTTTTTTCCTTCTTGGGGCAGTCAAGAACTCCTCTGAGAGCTCCCACCCCTTCAGTGTCACTCTGGCTTCCTGACCAGGATGGGACCTGCAGCATCTTTCCCACAAGCAGCAGGAATATTTCTGTTCACCCTGCACTGCTCCCTTTCCCTCCTCAGCCTCTCCATCCCCCAGGCCGGACCTCTGGACATGTCCAGAGTGACACACTGCAGCAGGGTGCTCCAGGGCACTCCTGCCCTCTTCGGGTTCACATCCCCAGGGCTTTCTGCAGCCCACAGCAGCCCTTGGGTGCTTGTCCCACATGGGTTTTCCCTTGCCCCGGTGGCCCCAGAGGCCGAGGAGTGCCCTAGATGCTGTCGTAGGGCACTGCCAGGCCGATGTTGTAGTTGTAACCTGACACCTCATCGTAGGAGGAGCGGCAGATGGGGAGGACGCTGTCCACGGCCAGCTGGTCCACGGAGAACTCATAGGAATAAATCACCCCTCGGTACCTGTGTGTAAAACAACCAGGACACACCGTTTCACCCCAGTGGGAAAGCAGGAATCACTATAAAACTGCTCTGAATTGAAAGAGGCGATGCTGCAGGAGCTGGATGAAAACCCCCATCCCCTCTGCGGGAGGCTGAGCACTTTGAACAGGGAAAGCTCCCTTCTGCCTCCTGCCAGGAACCCTCCCCGGGCTGGTGAATCATTCCCTCCAGCCCTGCAGAGACGTGACTGTCATCTGCTGAAACATCTCCAGGCTCTCCAGCACGGGGGAAGATAAATACATTGGTATTTGATAGTTCAATTAGCACTAACAGCCATTTGAGATGCAAATACCAAAACCTGCAGCTTAAATGCCAGTAGTTTTCCTTTAGGAGGAGACAGCATTACTAATATTTCGAGCATGGAGAGGGCTGCATTCCCTGCCTGGCTTCAGTGGACTTTATGTTCCCCTGCTGAGAAAAAAAAGCTTTTTTTTTTTTTTTGTGCTCAAGCAAATCAAAAGCCAATTCATCACTTGTTTTATAAACCTTACCCTTAAACCCTTTTTAATTTTATTTTTTTGCTGCTATACCCTCTCTGTAAGTGCTCTGGGTGATGACTCAGGTGCTCAGGGTGCTATTTAAGAACAAAGCAGATTGCTGCGGGCTGGTTTCTCACTTTCGGTGCAAGCTGGGGTCATCCTCGGTGATGCTGGAGCCTCGGGGGTTCTTCTCCTCGGGGATGTTGGCAGTGATCAGGCTGTGGGAATTGAACCACACGTGGCGCACTGGATGTCTGGAAAAGAACCCAGAGCACGGGGTGAGCGGGCACCTGCACTGGACTCCCAAAATCCGAGTGCTGGGAAAGGAATGCCTTCGGAATAAACACGGAGCGACTGAAACCAGCGCCCTCCCCGCGGCCAGAGGCTGGAACCTGCACTCCCGGCTCCTCCAGCCTGGAGCACATCCCACATCTTCTATCCCCATCTAGTGGGCTCTTCCCAGAACACACGAGGAGGCCAGAAAATGCTGCTGGAAAGCTGGCAGAGCAGCGGCTGGGAGGGATGGATGCGGGCTGGGCTGGGCTGGCTGCCCTGAGGACTGCAGCAGTCCCGGGAAGGGCAGGATGCTTCCCAAGAAAAGGGGAAGGACACCCCACACACCCTGCACTAAGCTGCTTTAGAAATGCACGATAAGGCACAAGCTAAGAGCCATGGAGTGGGGAGGGACCCTCAGGGATCACTGATCCAGCCCCTGGCCCTGCCCAGACCCCCAACAGCCCCACCCTGGGCATCCCTGGCAGCGCTGTCCAAAGGCTCCTGGAGCTCTGGCAGCCTCGGGGCCGTGCCCATTCCCTGGGGAGCCTGGGCAGTGCCAGCACCCTCTGGGGGAAGAACCTTTCCCTGATCTCCAGCCTGACCTGCCCTGGCCCAGCTCCAGCCGTTCCCTGGGTGCTGTCCCTGTCCCAGAGCAGAGATGGGAGCTGCCCTCAGGAGGAGCTGCAGCCCCTGGGGAGGTCTGAGCTCAGTGTGCTCTGCTCCAGCTGAACAATTCCAGTGCTCTCAGCTGCTCCCCCAGACCCCTCCCCATCCTCGTGCCCCTCTTTGGACCCTCAAGTCAGGTCTTCACTCCTTTCCCTGCCACTGGTGAATAACTGAGCCCAAAGCCAGGACCAGCACTTTGTGTTCAAGCAGGAGTCACTTCTCTCCTCAGCTGAGGATGGCTCATCTCCACACCCCAAATGTGTCTCCTGTCACCTCCCTCAGCTCCTGCTCCTGTGTTCCATTCCTGGCAGGGGGCCAAAGGCAGGGATAACAGCACACACCTTATCTAGGAAAGCCTTTTGATTGAAGTGATCCCTTCTGATTACTCTATAGATTAAACACTGTTTTCTACCTGTTTCATCTAATGGTTTCACTTGGAGTGCATCCCCGAGCTCAGCCCTGCCCTGCCTGCCCTCCTCCTGGAGCAGCACTAATGAACATGCCAAGGAGACAATCAATGGAATATTGTCCTTAATGCATCAGCCACATCACAACAGGCTTTATCATTCCCAGGGTCAACACACAAAGTGATACTGGCTATTAATCAATGACAACTCCAGCTTGAACTTCCCCGGCTGTAAATACCTCATCTAGCTCCTCTTTGGGGAAGATGCATTAAGAATAATAATAAAAAAAATGAAATCAGGATTTATCTGTTCATTTTATGGATATCACTCAGACTTACAAGGGGCTAAATCCTCAAGTCTTTATCCAGACAAAGCCTGGGAATTGTGCTTTGATCAGGAAATCTTCACTTATCTGTACACAGTGCCAGCTCCAGGATGCTGATCTCTGCTTGTACTTTCAGTACTGTGCTCCTTGTGCTCAGTACAAACTGATATTTCAATATTTAAATGAGTTTAAATGCTTTGATCCTCACCATTAAGGGAATGTGTGGATGAGGTGAAGAGAAGCACAGGGATTGTGATGGATACCCTGGATGGAGACAGCCAGAACCAGTCCCTCTCAAAACAGCCAGTCCAGCATGTCAAACCCAATGTTCCACAACTAAATAGGGGCAGGGAGAAGTCACTGACTGAAGTTCATGGAAAATCCAAAATTCCCAACACCAACTGGAACACTCAGCTAATGAGTAAAAAGGCCATGACAGTGATGCCTCAGGTTTTAGCTTTTATATTTTCACAGCTTCTGTGCTGCTTTAGTGTGAACTTCTGAGCTTTCATATGAGGGGATGCTGAGCTCTGTGCACAGAGCAGGGAGACAAAACAATTCCTTCTCTTGCTGGGGACCAAGGACAAATGATCCCAATCTCAGGCCCAAGAGCACAAACAGCGTGGGCTGAAGAGAGAAAAACAAGCAGGATGGGAGTGCATGGGCTAAAGCTGGAATTGGACAATGAACTGCAAGGTGCAAATGGAGCAGAGCTGATCCCAGTGAGAGCCCCCGGGAGCGCTCGTGCATTTTGGGACCATTTTGGTTCCTCTTGGGTGCAGCCCTGGCTGAGCTCTTGTGCTGCCCAAGGTGCATCCATTGAGGAGATCCTTTTAATAAATCCTTGCTTTACTCTTTAGCTCTGTCCAATCTCTGTTCTAGGTCAGCCATCCCAAGGCACCAACAGCTGAAGGGTCCCCTCACAAACACACAGGGCTCCAGGTGAGGAGACAACCTGTCCCCAACCCACACAGAATTCCCCCAAAACTCTCTCACTGCCACATCCTCCTTCCATCCCCGGCAGCCCCGGGTTCCCCCAGCCCAGGTTACCTGGCGTGCATCTCCCAGAGCTTGGTGGCCATGCGCTGGTCCCACACGCACACCAGGCCCTCCTCCCCTCCGCTGACCAGTTTCCACTCGTCCATCTGCACGGCGCACACTCCCAGCTGGTGGCCGTGCACGGAGCACACGGCCTCGCCGCGCCGCAGGTCGAACACCCTCACCCTGGGGAGACAGGGAGAAATGAAGCACGGCCCGACGAATCTTCAGCTAATTAATCCACTGGCTAATCCAACTTCAGCTAATTAATCCACAACTGGCTGCATGGCCGGCCCAGAGAGCGGTGAGCGGTGCTGCATCCAGCTGGGGACAGTCACCAGTGCTGTCCCTCAGGGCTCTGTGCTGGGACCAGCTCTGTTCAATGTTGTTACTGATGACATGGGTGAGGGGATTGAGTCTTTCATTAGCAAACTTCATAAATGAAATAAATAAATTTCATCAGTAAATGTGCAGATGACACTAAGCTGGGGGTGTGTGTCCATCTGTTGGAAGGTAGGATGGCTCTGCAGGGAACGGTTGGAGGGATGGGCAGAGTCCAATAAGATGAAGTTTAATAAATCCAAGTTCCGAGTCCTGAATTTTGGCCACAATAACCCCCTGCAACATTATAGGCTGGACAGTGCCCAGGCAGAAAGGGACCTGGGGGTACTGGTTGACAGCCAGCTGAACATGAGCCAGCAGTGTGCCCTGGTGGCCAAGAAGGCCAATGGCTCCTGGCCTGGATCAGCAATAGTGTGGCCAGCAGAACTAGGGAGGTCATTCTTCCCCTGTACTCGGCACTGGTGAGGCCACACCTCGAGTGCTGTGCCCAGCTCTGGCCCCTCATTTTGGGAAGGATGTTGAGACGCTTGAGCGCATCCAGAGGAGGCAACGAGGCTGAAGAGGGGCTTGGAACACAAGCCCTATGGGGAACAACTGAGGGAGCTGGGATTGTTAACCTGGAGAAAGGAGACTCAGATGTGACTTTATCACTCCCTACAGCTCCTGAGAGGTGGCTGTGCTCAGCTGGGGTTGGGCTCTGTCTCCAGGCAGCACTGACAGAACCAGAGGGCACAGCCTCAAGCTGCACCAAGGGAAATTTAAGTTGGATTTAGGAAAAAGTTTTTCACTGAAAGAGTGCTAAACTTCTGGAATGGCTGCCTGGGGAGGTGGTGGAGTCACCACCCCTGGATGTGTTTAACAAAGCCTGGATGTGGCACTGGGTGCCAGGGTTGAGTTGAGGTGTTGGGGCTGGGTTGGACTCGATGATCTTGAAAGTCTCTTCCAACCCGGTCATTCTGTGAGTCTGTGATTCTGTGGATATTTATTACAGCGCTGGACACATGGGGAGAACCTCCCAAAGCCATGTGCAAAAAGTCACAAACTCCTGCTCTCTATTTATCCAAAAAGGTTTTACATATTCAGATGGGTTCTATGATGCTTTTACATAAACATGAGCTCTCGCCTGTCACCACTGAGTCAGAGACGAGGGCAGTCGGATGACAGTAGAAGGCAAAGTGGCAAAAAGCCTCGTTTAGTTCATCCTCTCTTCTTTTATAACTTAGTTTGCTACAGATGGACCTGATTGGTCATTTAATCAATACATTTCACATGACTGGCTAATTAACAATTTGTAAACAATCTTATGAGGAAAACAGAAAAACAGATTATTAGAAAAATACCACCTGCAGGTTGTTTTTAATATTTGGCTATCATTATTTATCTCCAGCTCCCTAAAGCTTCCCAGACTGATTCTGGGAAAACTTACCTAGCTTCTCTCTCTCTGACCAGGCTGTCACATCCACACTCACCTCGTATTATAATTATCTGAATGTCCATTATGGCTGTGCAATTGTCCCCTTTAATTGGGTCAGTGGGCTTCTGAAGAGGAAGTAAGACCTCTTCCTCATGCTAAACTCTTCACCTGTGTCAAGCTGGCAGGGCTCCTTGGCCTGCTGGTCACATTCCAAACCTCCTCTCATTCTTACAACCCAGTGGTATTTATGGTTTCTACACTCTCACAATACTCCATATATCACCTGTCATTCCCAACCTTGTTTCAGTTATTAAATTAATTTCCTTGTTAAGTTCTCTATGATCTTTGCTAACTACATTTCTAACTCAGCCCCTTAATTCATTTAAGCTCTTAGTTGAAATATACATCTATTTTTCACTATCTCAGTTGCATTCCCAGCTCAAGGCCTTGCCTCATAAAGACAGCTCTGGACACGCAGCCGCGGGTTCTCGTGGAGGGGGCTGACAGCTGGTGTGTGAGGCAGAGAGAGTCAGCTGGAGAAGAGGGTGCTAGGAGTCCCTTAAAGGAATGCTATCAAGGTCATGGACATGGAAACTGAAAAGAAGAAAAGATAAACGAGGGGGCCTGCAGTTGGCTGAAAGCAGCAGTGGAGAGCACTCTGTGCCAGTGAGCACTGTGCTGATTTGTTGTGGCCAATGAATAAATATCAACCTTCTGAGAAGGTGTAACAGACAGCATGCTGTTAAACTAAACAGAGAGAAGCCTTCTGAAATGCTCTTCTGTGGATTGTAATGTCTCAACAGTGACAGGTTCTGACAGCACAAGGATTTGGGGTTATGGAAACACATCTGGGACAGCAGCAGTGCCACTGCTGCTGCACAGCTGGAAAACCAGTGAGGCACACCCTCCTCACCACTGACTTTTCACCCTGACTTCTGCTATCAAAGATCTTCTTCAGGCAAATTTCTCCCACCACACAGGACCTTTCTGAGTCTTTGCAGGTTCTAGGACCTAAAGAAGGCTCTGGGGCCCAGCTCAGGAGGGACCTGGAGCTGCTGGAGTGAGTCCAGAGGAGGCACCCAGAGATGCTCCAAGGGCTGGAGTCCCTCTGCTCTGGAGCCAGGCTGGGAGAGCTGGGGGTGCTCACCTGGAGAGGAGAAGGCTCCAGGAAGAGCTCAGAGCTCCTTGCAGGGCCTAAAGGGGCTCCAGGAGAGCTGGAGAGGGACTGGGGACAAGAGATGGAGGGACAGGACACAGGGAATGGCTTCCCAGTGCCAGAGGGCAGGGCTGGATGGGAGATTGGGAAGGAATTGTTCCCTGGCAGGGTGGGCAGGCCCTGGCACAGGGTGCCCAGAGCAGCTGTGGCTGCCCCTGGATCCCTGGCAGTGCCCAAGGCCAGGCTGGGTGGGGCTGGGAGCAACCTGGGACAGCGGAAGGTGTCCCTGACATGGCAGGGGTGGCACTGGATGGGCTTTAAGGTCCCTCCCAAACCAAACCCATGTGTGATTCTATGAGTTATGATATAAAATAAAAGTGAAATTTGGAGAAAGCTCCTCTCTCTGTGTCTGAGGCATGACACTCCCATTTTGGACACACTGCTAACCCATCCCACCCTGGTACACACCCCCATCCACTATGGACCAGGGGTGATATTATTACCAGGATCAAGGAAAGGATTATTATTGCAAACATTTCAGAGGAGATTTTATGTGTGGCAATTCAAAAGACAAGACAGACAAGACAGGCAATTCAAAAGACAAGACAGACAATTCAAAAGACAAGACAGGGAATTACAGGTCCATACTCTTGACTTAATCACCAATATTCAAAGCAAGCACCCAGCAACCAGGATCTGCTTTGCTTCAAAAATGCAACTGACTGTGGCCAGTTTTTAGGTACATCTGATTTTTGGACATTATTGACCACCCAGACAAAGCATTTTGAAGATAAATAAATTGAAGACTCAGCCAGAAGCAGAACTAAAGACAAAGACCTTAGGATTCCACGCACTGCCACAAGGGCACAATACCAGTCAGAGCTAATGGTGTTAAGTTTTAAACCCAGCTCATATCACATAGGAGTGTGGGGTTTGATCCTTATTTATCAGGATTAAGAGATAAAGCAAAGTACATAAATAAACAAAAAAATGCAGCAACTGAGAACAGAAGGAAAGGGGAAATACTGATCTCAGGCTTGAGAAGAAGCCAGAGCAAGTTCCTCCCAGCTGATGGCTATCAGGAACAAACCCATCAGGTAGACATTAATTCCAGAAAAAGCCAAAATACACTTGTTCCAACACATTAACTGTACTTCATTCCATACCCCTGCTATGATCCTAATGGTGCTGCAAGTCCTTCCTCTCCTTTTCTCCAGCGGAGATTGCATCATATGATTTTACAAATAACACATTTCAGGGACTCAGAGACAAGGCAGCAGAGCAGGCCAGAGCTCCAGCAGAGCAGCATCCATCTGACAAGGAGGAGAACACACTGGAGAACGCTCCGTGTGCAACAGCCCGTCCCACAGTGTGGGGGGGCAAGGATTTCTCACTCCCCAGCTCCAGCAGAGAGGAGCTCTGGCTCCAGCCTGGGAGAGGATGGGGTGTTTGGAAGGGCTCGCTCCTGGAGCTCTCCCCATTCTCCTGTGTGTGCTCTCCCAGCAACCAAAGCTGCTCCTGTTTGGAAAGCACAGCTGGAAGCTGAGATCCGAGCGAGCCCTGCTTATCCCACGAGGAAGCACCCAGCTTTCAGGCAGGTGTCCATGCACACCCCTGGGAGAACCAGAGGCACACTTGGCTGCTCAGATGTGCCTTAAGGAAGAAAAGGAACAATGTTTTGCCAATCCCACGTGATGCTGTAACACAGAGCTGGCCCAGCACGTCCTGCCTGGACAGCTGGGCTCAGTGGGAGCACTTCGGACTCGTCCCAGCTCCAGGGAGGTGTTCTGGAGGCCAGGCTTGGCCCCTCCTGTCAGACTGCCTTGGGAGTGAGCTGCCTGGCCTTCAGGAGAGCATGGAACACGTTTGGATCCACACCTTTCTGGGTTTGCCATATGTTTGCTTTCCCAACGCTCCTCTCCACCCCAGCTCCCACCAAGGAAAAGCAGGATCAGCACACGCTCCCTGCTAGGAGAGGAGGCCTCTTGCCAGAGCAAAGCACAGCTCAGGAATCAAATCAATCAGCAGTGCTTCAGCAGGAATTTCAGATGGAAAGACAGATTTTACAGGTCCTACCAAAACCATTTAGTGAGTATTACTTTTCAAAATCATGGTTTTGAGTAAAAGAAGGGCAGATTCAGGTGAAATTGGGAAATGGCTGTATTTAATTCAAGCAGTAACTGCTCCCTCTGGCCAGCAGCAGCCTGAGCTCCCATAGCAAGGTCCCTGTGTCATAAACACACTCCATAATGTGGCCATGGAGATTCCAGTCTCGCTCCATCTGTGGATGCCCAGCACCTTCCTGCAGCATCACAGGAGGATGTGACCTCTGAGATGCTCTGCTCCTGCCTCCTGGATGCCAAACTTACCTTCCCAGCTATTCATCCCCAACTCCTTGCTGTTCTAGTGACATCCAACCCCCCGAACTCAGCCAGTGCTAAAGCTGAAAACCCCTAAAGCTTTCTGGAGGGGAAGGGCACAGACACCCACTCTGCTATAAAGGGGAGGGATATCAACTCCAGCTCCTCTCCTGTCATCATGAAGGAGATCAAAACTGGAGGTAACTTTACTGGGGTGCTTTGGAAAATCAATTATCTGCTTTTAGAGGGAAGAAACCTCCCAGGGATTCAATTCCACTTGTCAAACTTCAGCTATTTCCTTTATCCTCCTTGCTGAGAAAGTGTGAGGCTTGCTCACACTCCCTATTCTCTGGGAAGGAAAAAAAAAAGCTGTTTGACAAAATAATCATTTTTGCAAGCTGCTGCACTGGCGGGACAGAGGTCTGGGATTTGGCAGAGGGAAGTGCCCGCCTTCCAATCTGATCCCAGCACCAGAGCAGAGCACCACCTGCAGCCTGGTGCCCAGTGTGGAAAGGAGGAGGGAAGGAAGCAGGAGCCATTAGAGACTGGCTCCTGGCCATCCCACATCTCCTTTGGTGCACTGGATCAGACCCCACAAACGACTCGCCAAAAAAAGGAAATCTAAAAATTGGACTCAAAGGGTCTTTTTAAGCACTTTAATCCTTTTGCACTGCCTGTTCCCAGCGCGGCCATTCCTGGCAGCAGACACTGAGCTGGGAAAATCCTACTCCCCAAGCCAAGGAGTTAAAGAGAAAGCTGCTAATCAGCTAAATAGAAGCTGGAATCTGTTCATATGAAAGTCTCTTTTTTTCTCTGTCACCTGAGGGACATCACAGTGTTCCGAAATACACTTTTGACATCATTTGGCAGCCGGGCCCATCTCATCCTCCATGATTCATCCCTTAGGTTATTTTTTTAATATCAGAAAGTGAGCTTTTAAATGCCAAACTCATTTTGCGGGTGGCGGTGGGGAAGTGGAAGAGGTTCCAAGTGGTCTCGCTGGGCTGTGCACCAACTGCCTCCACCAAATGGCTCAGAAAGCTCCTCTTCCCATGGAGCTTCCCAGACAAAGCACACTGACAGCCACATCCAACTATTACCTAATAGTTTGTTCCTCAACTTCATGGAAACACAAGAGGAGAAAGCAATTCCAGCAGGGCCAGATGTAGGACAGGGAGCTGGAGATGGGAGACTGGAGATGGGGATCACCTACCTTCTGTCCTTGTTGCCTGCCACCAGCATGTTGGGGGGGCTGCTGTGCAGGTTGACACATGAGAAGTCACCTATGGAGTTGCCCACTTTGGTCACACACTGGTTTGTTTCCAGGTTGTAAAGGAGGATCTGGCAGAGAGGGAATAAAACACCACATAAATTCAGCAGGAGCACTACAACAACGTTTTGCTGCCCCCCAAAAAGCAGAGCTGTGACCACCAGAGGTGTTCTGCAGGACTTGCTTCTTGATGTGTAAAACAGAACCAAGAGACAGATGCACCCCTGTGAAGAAAGGCAGTGACACCCTCAGAAATAAGGAATTCAGGTTTTCCAGTGGGATCCAGCAACAAGCAAGGATGCACCCCCAGAATGGCCAGGCACAGCTCTCAGGCAAACCACACAGGTGAAATCTTTGGGGTTTCAGGAAAAGCAAAGGGTTTCCTCATCAATTTTAGTGTTTGAGAGAGCAGTAAAAGCAAACAGCACCAGCCCCGAGGAGGTTTGGACAGCTGGACAGTGAGAGGCAGGTCCAGCCAAGTGCAGCAGGAACTGCAGGGCAGAGCTGAGCACAGCCCTGCTGAGAGCCCGGGTGCCCTCACACACACACACACACACACACAAATGTCACATCTGAAGTGGCAGCTCAGATGGGAAAGGCAGAAAAACAACTCTGATTTTAGGCAGCATCTGAAATGATTCAACCAGAGCCTGGATGAGAAGCACGAGTTGTTCCCTGTCCGTTCCCACTCCTCTCCTCAATCAGTTTAATCACGTTTGCTGTCCTTCTTGTGGGCCAGATCAGATCTGTCTGCTTGGGCCTTTCAATTTAGGAGAACAAGTATTTTTAGAAACAGAAAAATGCACTGGTCAAAGCCCAGTGGAGCTCAGTGCTGCACCTGGCCTTATATAACTTCATAAACATGATTAAATTTCATGGTGATGCTTGTTTAAATGAAAAGAAACCTTGTGACATGAGAAGAGTTAATGGCATTTAAAACATCAGAAAAACCCCACAACTTCCATGGCAACATCAGCATGGCCATGTCAATGTCACATCAATACTCTTTACTTCTAATTTGCTGATTATAGCCACGTGCAGCTCAATAAGTATTGCACTATCTGGATGTATTATTTCAACATTTGCCAGAACAGCAGCACTGATGCTGCCTGGCCTTTTATTTCCTATCTGTGCCATTTCAGAGATCTGAAAGGTGAATTAAGAGAGCAGGAGAGGATCATTTTGTGATGGAGGCCTTTGGGCAACCAAAGTAAAGCTTTAAACATCTCGAGGACCAGGGCAAAGAGAGACAGAATTTGCAGGTTTCCTCCACCTGCCATTCTCCCAGGCAAATTCAGACCTATTTCAGCTCCCTATTAGGATCAACACATCCAACTTCCTTAGGTGTTCCTAAGATTTATAATCTCCCAATTAATTCTTTGTGGAGCTGTCTCAAACAACATGACATTTTTCATCCTTAAGACCCCAAAAAACAAAGCAAAGATGACCTTTGTTGGAAAACCTAGGACATAAAAGTTAAATTTAAATAAAAATGAATTTAAACTTCCACTCCAAGGAAAAAGCTGCTACAAATTCATGGAAATGTTAGTGTTTGAGGTAAAAACCAGTTTACAGCCTGTTCTCACTTCAGCCCAGCTCCCAACAGCTCAGTAACCAAACCCACAGATAATGATGTTCTGGCAAAGGCACCTCGAAGGGTTCTCAGTGCAAAGGAAATTAATATCTGTGCCTGGCAACCCAAACTTCTCCTTGGAAAGTTTGGAACAAAAGACAAAGGCAATAAACTGCTGAATTCAGCTTAAGAAAGAACGGACAGGGTCAGGAGCAATGCATTCCAGCTCCCAGTTGGGCCCTTCCCAGCTGGATGTTAAAACTCCAGAGGGGAGAGGGCCAAAAGCTGCTTTCTTAAAAGTCCCCTGGGGCTGATTCTTGCAGTGAACATCCATAAACTATTAATTTATCTAAATGACCAGAGCTCCCATCTCTGCTATAAACATAGGATACATACTTGAACATCCAGCCATGGCCATGAAAGGCTGGAATGAAAAATTGCTTCCATGGAGCACTGGAAGATTCCCATGCAACATTTTCCATTTTACATTTGCTCTGCCTGCAGCCCTGTGGCAAAGCTCACAGGTAACAGCAGCTGGAAAAAAGACTTTATTTCTCCTCACATAACTTGTAGGTGGCCAGCAATTTAAAGTGGTTGCATCTAAGAATCTGTAAAAAAAATATAAGGGTTCACACCCACAAAAATGGAAGAAAAGCTTATATCATCTTCTCCTACCCCTTCAATTCCTTCTCATGCCCATCTCTATTCTTTTAAAGACTGGTTATTTTAACCAGCAATAACAAGATTGATGGTTAAAATAAAATTTCTCTTTAATTTTATCATGCATAAATGTCTTTCTAACCAATTAGTCCCATCATTGGAAGAGTCTCTGTGATTTTCAGTATCCAGGTTTTGCCTATCTTGAAATTCAACCTGTCTGGAGCAGATCCATGACCTGCAAATGAATTTCAAACCCTTATCCTGGCCAATTGATAAGTAAAGAAGCTAAAAGCACTCAGAATGCTTAAGTCTGAATAATAATTTCCTGGAGACAGGGATTTAAAAGCACATTGATGACAATTCTGAAGTTGCTGGAACACCTCTGATGAGCTCTCCTGTAATATCCCAAGGCAAGAAGGATTTTCCTTACAAAGGCCAAGGAGAGAGAATGGAAATACCTGGTCAACAGGGACTTGAAATAAGGGCCTGTGTGTTAAAGGGCAGATAAAGCATAAGATCTCTGGGAGGTTTATAATCCTATAATGCACACTGCAAAGGGATTACCCTTTTAAAGGTATTTATAATCCTATAATGGACACCCAAGCCCAGTGACCTAATAGGTACTGAACTGAGGGAAGTGAACCAGGAGCATTTGGGTGTGAAATGAAGAACCCTGGGATAACACACTAACGAGCAGCCCTGGCCCCTCTGGGACCTCAGGCAGGAAAAGCATTAAAGACCCCGTGCAGGCAGCACCGGGATCCAACGCCCCAAATAAAAAGTGTCACCTATTAACATTGGCCAAATGAAAAGTCCAAGTTGTTGGCCAAGAGCCAGGCAATCTCCCTGAATGCTTAATAATTCAACAAGCCAGGAATAGCCAGAGCACCTCCAGCATTCTGTTTAGTTAAAGACCACAGAGATTAGCAAACACATTATCCATCTCCGAGGCGATCCTTTCCCTGTTACAAGTCCCTTAACGACCTTTACCATCCCTCCCTCTCTCTCTCTCTCTTTTAATAAGGCTGAGCAAATGGGACTTCATTTCAGCCCACTGCCACAGACTGGGGGGATTAATTATTCATGCCCATAGTCTCCCCTTTGTTAAGGCAGTGCATTAGACTAATTCCCCTCTTTACTGGGTGACTTGGGCAGGCTCAGCCTGTGGCTGCTCCTCCGGGAGGGACACGCCGGGAACTCGGCAAAAGCACGAGCCCAGGCACAGGAAAAAAGGCAAAGTTACTGTTCTGCACAGAATTGCAGAGTGGTGGGGACAGGGAACTCTCTTTAAATGCTGTCCAAGAACTCGTGAAAGATGCCTGAAATGAATTCCCAAAGAATTAAAGGCTCTGGAGCCAGAAGAGCTGAGCTGTGAGCTTTGTTACTTCTCGCTGCTAAGTGAGGTCAAGCGTGGTCGATGCACTCTGCTGGAGACACTTCCAAGAAAAACCAAGGAACTGAAGGAAACGCTGCTGATGGAACTCTTCCATGCGTGGCCAAAACCCCAGCAGGTGTTTTGGGATGCTGTGTTGTTGGAGATGTCTCTTTTGGACAGAACATTAAAACAACAAATCCCTGAGCACTTGTTATCAAAGAGCCTGTGGTACTTTCAACAAGAGCTGGGGTGTCCATCCCACTGTCCTGGATGGCAGCCAGCACACGCCTGCTCTGGGAAGAGCTGCTTTCCCTTTCCCTCCCCCTCTCCCTTTCCCTTTCCCTTTCCCTTTCCCTTTCCCTTTCCCTTTCCCTTTCCCTTTCCCTTTCCCTTTCCCTTTCCCTTCCCAGCCCATTCCTGCCTCCTGTCCACAAGAACAGCGTGGGGCAGTTGGAGATCGAGCTGTGTCTCAGAACTGGCTGAATCCCTCTGTGTGTTGATTCTTATTATTCTTATTCTCTGAATTTGGGTCTTATTTAGATGCAGTATTGGAGGGAGGACCATAAATATCAGCAAAAAGCACATTGTAAAACCACATTCAAACCCTATATCCTTCTCCTCACTGAGCAGCACACAGGATCCATTACAGAAGCACTTTTTCAGAAAGAACCATCCAGGATTGAGGTTTCTGTCATTTCAAGTGAAATAGAACCACCCTGAGTTGCTCAGAGTGGCAGAGGATCAAGCAGCAAGCCTGAGAACAGAATTTACATTTATTTTCAGATTATGTTTCTCCCCTTTGCTTCTGTCCAGCCCTCTGCCAATTGGAAAAAACATTGCCTGAATACACACAAATATTGCCAATGAAAAGGGGTTGTGAAATTCCAAGTCCACCATAAATAAAAAGGGATCTGGTTTCTGCTCAGGTCAAACCCATCCAATCCAGAGGGTACCTACAAAATATGCATTTGTGGGGGAACTCATCAAATTAAACACAACATATGGTACACACTGCTGCAAGTTGGGATTTTATTTCTAAAGTGATGTGGAAAACAAGAATATTTTTAAAGTTTACAAGCCCCAGGGGCACAGTTTCCCAGTGCAAATGTATTGGATTGCCTACTGTAAATATGGCACATAACACTGCAACAACAACAAAAACAATCTGACTGTTAACAAATGCAAGGTCAGCATGCTGATACTTGTGCACACAGATAAGTGTTCTGGCTCCATAAATTTCAAGATGAGCTAAGATTTAAAAGGAGTAGCTGAAGGAGACAGACAGACAATCAGAGAGGAAGAAAAAGAGTAAATCAAACACAAAGCAGCCAGTTAAAAAAATAAATAAATAAAAAAGCAGTTAATATCCATGAATAATGGATGTTTGATTTAAAAGCAGTTTACTCCAATATGATGTAATTTTTGACAATCAGCCAGAGAGACTATTTTTCAAGTTCTTGCCAGATATAAGTCATTGTGGGGAGCTGGAAACTCGAGTGCTTCTCTGAGCATGTGGAAAATTGACTTTCATGCCATCCTAAAGGTGACTTTTCCTGGCAGACGCATGCGCCGGGCGATGCCTGAAAACCCAAAAGCAGCACAGCTCCCAGCAAATCCAGCTTGAAAAGCAGCTCCCTGCTCCTCCCCATGCAACACCTGCTGCACAAGTCACACACTGAGCTAAAGACAAGAGGAGTTTGCTTTTCCCTTTGAAGTTTTTCTGTGCCTGGAGTTGCAGAGTGAGGCTTCAGGCTGGTGGCAAGAAGGGGAGCCAAGCGCTGCGCTGGCGCTGCCAACGCACCTGCAGCCCTGGGCACTGCCAGCCCCCGGGGCTCTGCCAGCCTGGGATGGGCTGGGATGTGGGCAGATGTCTGCTAGGACTGGAATGGGGTCACCAGGCTCGTTTGACTCGTGGCTGGAGCCTGGGCTAAGAGCTCCAGGGCCCGTGGGGAGGATGCTGTGTTTACCCACCGAGCCACCCACACACTCAAAAAACCCCTCTGGCCCAGGGACAGGTGTTCCCTAACCTGAGGGAAACCTTCTCCCATGGAGAAGGGAGGCAAGGTGAACCTTAAAAGCTGAATTAAATCCCTTGGTTTCATCACCTGGAATATTCATGGCACATCCTAGCAGCTGTATTTTCCAAACCTGTCAGCCCATTCCAAACTCAGCCATCATGCCAATTTTGAGGCACTCACACGACAGCACAAACAGGGGGGAAAAAGCAGAATGTCCTTAATGTCAGCTAATAGAAAGGGATGGATTTATTTATTATTTATTTAATCTTTTATTTATTTCAACTTGCAAAATTATTCCTGGTCACTTAGAGCGTTTGATCAAAAAATCATGCAAAATTTAGGCAAGGAAAAGTTCTGGACTCTGTGCTGGTCTCTTTTGCTGGTAATAGTTCAGTTCCTCAGAGAGCTCTGCCTCTCTGATGTGCTACTAAAGAACTTATAAACAAAAAGGTATTTAAAACACCTTTCAACACCTCCAAAGATCTGCTAACACCCTGCAGCTCCTCAAAGAGAGACATTTGGGCAAGTTCCATCTGTTCAGACACCTGCAATCCCTGCCCTTCTACTGGTATGAAAACAAGGGTTCATAAAGATGAATTTGTTGAAAACTGGGCTCTTTACAAGGGTCATGGACACCAACAGAAGTGAAAAACCCCACATTTTTTAAACAAGAAAAACTAAGATTAAAAAAATGGAAGTCTTTGGAGCTCCATGAGAACTGGAGACATTTGACACCAGAAAAGACAATGCAGCTTCTCAGACAGATTTTTAGTTAAAGTAAGGTGTAAATAAGGTGTAAAAGCTCACATAAAGCAGCCATGAATTAAATATATCATCCAAAAATGACTGTAAAGTATGAAACTCAATGTCAAGGAGTATTTACTGTTGTCCAGAGCAGCTGTGGTTGCCCCTGGATCCCTGGAAGTGCCCAAGGCCAGGCTGGGTGTGGCTTGGAGCAGCCTGGGACAGTGGGAGGTGTCCCTGCCCATGGCAGGGGGTGGCACTGGATGGGCTTTAAGATCCCTTCCAACCCAAACCACTCAGGGATTCTGTGATTTAAAATTTGTTTTCACTCACTATCACTGGTTAATTCCACTGGACACACTCACATTTCTGAGCAGCTGAAGAATTGCATGGAAACATGAAATCCAGGAGCAAACCCAGGCAGTGTTTCAATGGCTGCTGAGAGGAGCCAGGTGAGGTTGAACACCTTTCCTCAAGCACAAGCCAATCAGCAGCTCCAAAGAGCTGCAAAAGCAACAGCATGAACAAGCAGCACCTGAGAGAGCTGATCTCAGCACATCCAGCCTTCTGCCTTGGAGCTGGAAGCTGTAAAATCATCCCTTCCCTCCCCTCTTCCCCATCCACCAGCCCCGGAATCAGGCTCACGTTTTGTGCACAAAGCAACCAAACCCACACCTGAACTGTGCCTGACAATATCTGTAATAAAAATCCTCATGCATGCTGTATGAAGCTTCTTTGGTAGAAAAACCCCCAAATCCTCCTTTGTTCATTGTCTCATATCCACAAAAAATACTGAACAGAATTTGAAATACAGGAGAAAGTTGTGGTTTAGGATTTTTCCCCTCACCTCAGGAGAACAAACACCTCTAAATTCCATAGAAATAATCCACAAAGCTCACCTGAGCTATAGTAGGAGACCAGACTTACCTGACAGCAGATTCGGGGAAGGCTATAAAGGCACCAGCTATGAGAAAAGCTCCAGATTGCATCTGAAACCAGATGAACTCAAGCCTAACATTCATCCTGCTGCCTCCTTATGAGGTTTAGAGCCTGACATGAAGAGGACCAAAGCCAGTCTGTGGATTTAATCTCCCCCATGGTGTTTAAACCCAAAATTCCCACAGGTGAATGCCCAGCCTTGGTGGTGCTGCAGCAGCTCTGTGACCATGGGGCTCCCAGCTGCCTGCCACAGGGGATGTGTCACTGGCCTGACAGCATCCATCCCTCAAGGAATGTCCCCTGGATGCCCTGGGAATAAGGATTTCCCCCATGGGTCATTACCTGGGCTATGTAATTAGCCCTAGACAAGGCTAGATGGGAACACAGATCTCAGAATTTGGACTTGAAGAGATTTCATGTTGAGTTAACAGAGCTGAAACAACAAAATCTTTCAGAGCTTAACTTCAAAAAAGAGTTCCAGGAGCACTAAAGCAGAAGAACTTTCAAGAAACAGCATCACATTTAGGTTGTCTGGTGCTACTAAAGTGCAAGCTGAACTTCTCAGGGATGAAGCATTTCTGTTCTCCCCTCCCTCCTGCACGGGTGTCTCTCATCTGACAGGAGCCAAGTCTAGGCCACAGATTTGATGTTTTCCTCCTCTCCAACATAAAAGTTCTCACAAAATTTATGCCTCAGATCTCAGCTCTGCTGTCAAACATGGCTAAAATTAGAAAATGATTAAAAAAAAAAATAGAGAGAGGGAAGAAAAAGATGGTTTCCCTTAAGTGTTTTCATCAGGAAGCAGGTTACTAGGCAGGGATTGCCAGAAGGAAAATAATAACCTGGAGGAAAACAAAGAAAACCCCAAAGTGGGGAGGAACACAGGCAGCAGCCAACGGGGCTGGAACCCTCCAGGATTCCATTTCCAGGCCGGGGAGCTCTCCCAAAGCCACACTGTCACCGTGTGCCCAGCGTAATCAGCCGCTGCACAGTCCCTTCACGTCTGCGCGAGGCCGCTCATTATCATAATAGACATCAGTAATTAATTTCCGGCGTGATGTCAGCTGCAGCAGCAGTGCCAAGGCAGTGTCCTTGTCACACCCCCAGCCGTCTGGGCCCATCTCCCTGATTAGGATGCACCAGGCTTAATACAATCTGCCAGCAAGAGCCAGGCAGCTCAGGACTAAATTAGGAAAGATGTCCGGCTTTGCTGAGTGGCATTCGGGGCCTAGGAGGGTTTCTCTGTTCTTTATGAGGCACAAAAGTGATCACTGGGGTAATGCCCCCAAATGAGGCAATTTTACCTCCTGACCTCCCACCTCTGGAGGGAAAAGAGCTGGATTAGGACAGCAAAGGAATGAATAAAGTCAGCACTGCTCACAGCATCTCAGCCCTCGAGGTATTTATGGTGAACACGGGGTTTAAGGGGAATGAGATGCAGCTGGACATGTTTATCCCTTACAGAGGAAATCCTAAATAAAGCTTTCCCATTCCAGTCACTTGCCAAGGGAAATCCTGCATTTTTACACTCCAGACCACAGTGGTCTGCAGTGGGTGCTCCACTCCTGCTCCCTCCTCCAGCTGCCTGAAGCCCCCTCCTTCCCTCACTGCTGACAGCCTCAGTGTAACACAAAAATGGAACGAAACCAGGGCATGGAAAAGGGAGGCAAGGGGCAGGAAAGAGACAGGAACTCTTCCCAAGGCATCTGGAAACACCACAATCTCTTCACAGTTTGGCCAAATACTCAAGATCACAGCAGAAAAAGCACCCTCCTCCTAAGGGTGCTCATTTGCCTGACACTGCTGAGGATCCCTCACCAGAGAGGCTGAGGGATGGTTTGGGATGTTGGGTTCTTTACTGGGGTTTTTAGGTGGGTTTTTTGAGATGAGTTCCCCCTGATGCCATTGATGCAGCATAGATTGAGCTGGGCCTTGCTGAGGAGCAGAGGCTGCAAAGTGAACCCAGCTGGCTGAATGTCAGATTATGCTTTTTTCTGACCTAGAGATGGGGCAACTGAGAGGTGTTTTAAAAACTTGTATTCCATTTTTAGTCTCATGTGAAGGGTGAGGCAATACAGGTATTATAATTTACACTATCACAATTAGAAGCTAATTATTTCTTAATTACAATACAGTATAAGTGGTTTTTACTTATTTTTACCACACTATGCTGTAAATGTCTTAAAACTAATCATCTAAAATTACTCTTCATAAGTCTTAATACAATATATTTTTCATAATTCTATTTCTCTAAAGTATCTAATCTTATTTATCAAACCATCCTTTGAAACTTGTTTCTAGATCTATTTCTCTCTCAACAATATCTATCTTATTCCATAGTATTTCTAAGTCAGTATTTCCTATCTCAAAGTTTAAATACAGATACATACTATGTAAACCTTGTGTCAAAACTTTAAAAATTCCCTACAAATTCATTTCCCACAGCTGAACAATAATCCCTCACTTCAGCCCACAGAAGAACACAAAGCAGCATCAGACTATTGCATTGAATTGTCTTCTCTCTACTCTCAAAAGCTGGAGAGCAGGGAAAGAAGTCCTCAGCATGAACTCTTTTTTCCTTAATTACAAAGGTATAAAAATCTTCTCAGAAAATAATGACAATACCTGGTTGGGCTCGTTCAATAACCAGCCAAAGGTTTTGATGCCAAAGGCTGCCTCGTGAGCAGCCACATCGAGGCAGGTGACAGGCTGACCATAGACAGAGTGCAGAATTCTGCCAGGATCTTCTGCTTTCAGGAGATAGACGATGTCCTCTGCAGCTGCCACTGCCACTGGGCTCCCCGTGACATCTGGAACCAGATTAAGGAAGTTGACCTAAAAAGAGCAGACTTTTTGTTTTATTTTTTATTTTAATTTATTCTAATACAGTCAAAAATTCTTTTGCATCACTAATGCCACATGCTGAACTGAACAAACTACTCATGTGTGTCCCGAATCATCTCAGTTATGGATTAATTCCACACAAAACCAAACATCAAGCTTATTTCTGAACTGTAAGACTGACTTAGCTTTGGAGGGGGGATTCATCAGGAGTGGTTTAAATCACTTCACACCCTTTAACTGCACAGCTTCCTCCTACAGGAGAGAGGCTGCAAGACTCAATTATTCCTACACACTTCCCCTTTCAAACAAATGCTGATACTCTGAGACAAAACAAAACTTCAGAAAATTACTTTTAATTACAACTCTCAAAACTTCAGTGACAGAAGGTGCAACCTAAAGAAGCTGCATGAGTAGTTACAGCTTCACAAGTGACACTATTAGGCTGCCTGCAATATCCTGCCTCAGAATTAATCAGATAGTGTGGATCTGGAATGAGACCTGGAGTTTCAGCTCCAATTCTATGCGAGAAAACTGATTTACAAAATGAGCCAGCTTAGTTTACTGTTGACAAAAAAAAAAAAAAAAAATTAAACCCAGCCAACCTCCTGCACCATATGGACTTGTGTTCATTTTCACTCCTAGCTTAAGCCAGCAGTTCACCCTTGCTCTTCAGGGATGGAAGACTCACCCCTTAGCCTGCTCCAAAGTCAGAGCCTCGAGCTGGTAACGCCCTGATCTCGTTCAGGCTGTAAGACTTTTATAAGAACCATCCTAACCCTACCAACAATAATTAGTGGATCAGGAGCTCCTTGAACGAGGAGCTGGAGACTCACCAGTTTCTGGATTTCAAAGGTTCCTGGGGTTTGCCAGAATCCTCTGTCGTCGGGGCTCTCCAGCCTGACCTGGAAGCCGGAGGCCGTGGCCACCGCGGCGCCGCCCGGGGCCAGCGCCAGGGCCTGGATGCGCTGGTTGTGCTGGAAGTGATGGATGGGCTCCTGCCCCAGCAGCAGGCTCCAAACACTGACAGTGCCTGCACAGGGAAATGGGCACTGGGGTTAGCTCAGCCTCTGACACAACCTTTGAGCCTTTAAACAGCTGCAAATGGAGCTGGTGGAACAAAGGAATACGCGGGGAAGAGATGGGGGCATCTGAACTTCAGCATGCTGTGGCTCCTCTGGCCACAGGAGAATTTATGTGCTCTGGCCTGAAGCTGAAGGAGGGGATGTATAGATGGGATATTGGGAAGGGATTCCTTCCTTGGAGGGTGGGGACAGGGTGCCCAGAGCAGCTGTGGCTGCCCCTGGACCCCTGGAAGTGTCCAAGGCCTGGACAGGGCTTGGAGCAAGCTGGGATAGTGGAAGGTGTCCCTGGCATGGCAGAGGGGGATGGGATGAGCTTTAAGGTCCCTTCCAACCCAAATCCATCTGTGATTCTGTGATTCCAGGCTCTATTGCTCTGTACCTAATTTCTCACTGTCCAATAACATTAGCAGCTACCTTGAGGAAGACTCTTTGACTTCTCTCACATTTCCATGTTTGGAGATCAGATGTAAACAGACACCTGAAACTTCGTTCTATTATAGAGAGGCCCTCAATTACCCCAAATCAGTGAGGAAGAACCCACATTCCAATTCTAAGTCACTTTGCTGCACAATTCACAGAATCACAGAATATCCTGAGCTGGAGGGACCCACAGGATCACCCAGCCCAGCCCCTGGCCCTGCCCAGACCCCCAACAGCCCCACCCTGGGCATCCCTGGCAGCGCTGTCCAAAGGCTCCTGGAGCTCTGGCAGCCTCGGGGCCGTGCCCATTCCCTGGGGAGCCTGGGCAGTGCCAGCACCCTCTGGGAGAAGAGCCTTTCCCTGATCTCCCACCTAAACCTCTCAACACAGCTCCATTCCCTGGGTCCTGTCCCTGGTCACCACAGAGAAAAGCTAAACAATGCAAATCCTAAAGAATAAAGAAGTGTAAGTCAAAAGAAAACATATTTGTAATCGCATTTTTGCCAGCCTGCTCCCCAGTTCTCTATTTAAAAGCATCATCATCTGAGTAAGAGCAACCTGAGGCAATCAGGAGGGAACAGAAGGGAATTGGAGCCTTCTGGGCCACCTTTGCACTGAACTGAGCAGCAATCTTCCAGCGTGACAGGCAGGGCTGGAGAAGCCTCCCTTGCAGAGGAGCACGTTAATGATGAAATGATTAATGGCAGCTCTTCCTTCAGAAGGAGACATAAAAGCCCTGACAGACAGCTGTGGATGGGCACCACTGCCAGTTTGCAAACACTCCTCCCCAGTCCCAGAGGAGGTGAAGCAAGAGTGTGGTAATGAAACTGCACATAGTGAAATGGTAGCTAAATGAGTTTAAATTGATTTATGGTAGCTTTTGTAAAGATTATTTGGTATCTGGAAAGTGCTACCGATGTGAAATAATGCAGATAATCCTTAAGATCCCTGTCTAATGGCACTCCCACTGAATATTTATATTCCTCACCATGGGAATGAGTACCATAATGGGGACCATTTTTGTTTTATTAGGGATGAATATTTAAATTAATCTGCTATTTGCCTAAACAATTAGCCGCCTCTGTTTGTTTACACAAAGCCAAAACTGCAATTAGGCTTCCATCAGAAAGATAAGTCCCGACTAAAACTGTCCCGACGGAGTCGTAAGGGCTCAGAGCAGAACTTCCCAAAATTACTTCTTAGCATAATGGTAATTATGTTAATTGCTTAAAAGGTAAATAACTGCTGAACTGGGTTTGCAAAACAGACTGGTTACACACAGCTTAAAACCAGTTAAGAAATCCAAGAGGGCAGCACAGGCTGCACCCACGGCAGGGCTGAGCTGAGGCTCCTCTTCCCCAGAGCAAAGGGATGGGGAGGTCTCACCTCCAGGAGAGATGATTCAGCCAGGCAAAAAAACCCATCAGTGATAAAGTGGTATCAGACACAGGGAGTCAGAACTGGACTTTTGTGTCAGACCCTGGATTTGGCTGCCAGGCTCCTCCAAGCAGGAGGATTTTCAGGTTTTGTTCAGCAGAAAATGTATCCCAACTAAAGACCAGGTTCATGAAGGGGAAAAGGGAGGCTCATTTGCTTTCAGTGAAGCCTTTTGTTTGCATATATCTGTGATGAACAATCCACTGGGTTTAAGAGTGTCTAAATGGATGAAAGTTCTGGAAAACTAAAAAAAAAAAATATTCTGACCACAGGAGCAAACTGAGAAAGCCAGAGCTCAGGGTTCTGCTCTCTAATTTTGGGCAACAAGCCACTAATTATTCATTATTATTATTATTATTATTATTATTATTATTATTATTATTATATCTCAAACATGACAAAATCTGTCCAAAATAAAAGACTTTAACCAGGCAAACACAGAGTGCACAAACACAGATATGTGCCATGTATTGCCCATAGAATGATACATGATATGGGCAATACATTCCTGGTAATCTAAAAAAAAAAAAAAAGTGACTTGTAAGGTCACAAATTCACATATGATGAAGGAGCACAAAGTAAAGAGTAACAAGGAGAGTTCAAAGAATATCCTGAGTGTAAAGGGACCCACAAGGATCAGGACAGAAGGAAAACAGAAAAAGAAACACTCCACTGGATTTATAAATAGGTAAAGCTGTAATGAGGGTTAAAAGTGCTGCTCAGAATATTCTGCATTTCACTGCAGAAACAACAAAAGGTATTTATGGGTGTGCAAGTCCTTGCAGCAGTCAATCACGTTTGGGTAAGAGCAAAAAATCCCACACCATTCCAGTTCAGGTTATTAGTGTGGCACTAAAAAAAAAAATCAGGCTAAGATTTAGCAGTGCAGATGAGATCACTGCTCTCCACAGTCTGTCTTCCTGCCTCCAGCACTGCCCAGCACCTCATTTCCACAGCAATTCCTCTGCTGAGGTGAAGTTAAGGTTGCAGCCATATGTTATCTTTTTTTATTTTTTAGAATACTGAAATCTTACTAAGTGTTAGAAGGTCATGAAATGAAAATTATAAGCAGTGGTTTCACGGCACGCTAAAAGCCACCCCATAATTGTGATTATTCCAACTGAACTCTAACAATAACTCCCCACAATTATTTAGAATTATGAGCAAGATGGAAAGTCATTGTGGCTCATGAAAAGAAGTGCAAGAAGCTGCTGCTGATGGTGTAATGCTGACATTCAATGTGACAATCACTGCACCAGCCTCATATCTCACTTTGCCCCAGATTTGACAAAAAATTCAACTCCCAACCCAACATATTTCTGAATTGTGGCCCGATGAAAGGTGCATTTATTGCCATTCACTCCAGACTGGAAAGTAGTTGGATAGAACATTGAGCACGAGGCTGTCGTGCCTCAGAGAGTGCAGTGCTGATCCTGACTGAACTCCAAATTTCGGGAGCATCACCAGCCTTGCACAGCTCTTGCTGTGTCAAAGGTGGGAGCTGAAGGCTCCTCTCTCTCCATCAGCAGCGCTGGCAGCACAAAAAACATCCTGCTGAAGCAGCTGTTACATCTGTTTTCACACAGGTTTTTCTCTGCTATTACAGGCAACATGTTTGCTACAAAATTAAACAAACCCAAGTATCTTTTTTCCTTTAAAATCCCCTAATCCTCCGACACAGCAAGGCAGCACAACCACAGAGCAAACAGTGTTAAATCTCATTTGTAAATATTATCCTGGCTGTGTCTGGCAGTGTCACACAGCCTGTCTGAGCCCCTCCTGAGCTGGGCACAGCACAGGGCACTGCCCACCTGAGCTGCCTGCTGGGGGAGCTCGGGATGGGAGGGCTGGATGTGGGTGTGGAAGATGCCAGCTCGGATCCTAAAGACCTTTGCATTAGCTCTTCCACATTAAAACCAGCATCTGCTGTCAGCTGGTGGCTGCTGCCAGCTTTGGAAGAAACGTAAAGCAATCTACATGTGCATTATCTGAAAAAAGAAAAATTTAACACCCCAGGATTTTGTCTGTGCTGGAGCAAGGAATCCAAATGTGCTCATGGTTTACAAGCTCATTCCCTTCAGCCTCTAAACACCACGGCCTGGGAAGGCCAGAAGGTGCTGAATTCACATCATCTCCATGATGCTTGTCCTGTTTCAGGGTTGTGGTCTTGCCACCTTGATTTAAACAAAACAAAGCTCTATTTCACCTTTTGAAACCCCTTGGACTTGATGATCCTTGTGGGTCCCTTCCAACTCAGGCTATTCTATGGCTTCTTACAGGTGCTTTTTTTTTACTCCAAAGTGGGAACATTAATTTATTTCCTTATAATTTTTAGCTATATCATATCTCTATGAAGCACAAGCAGTATAAGAAAAGCATGGGTGGAAATGAGCACCAGCCTGAAGTATCAAAATTTGTTGCTGTGAACTTTGAGTTTTTCCCAAAACCATTCCTAGTTGAAGGAGCCAATTTAAACTTGGTAGATACTTGAAGCTCATTAACCAACATTTTACATTTAATTTTCACTTCCAGCAGGTCCTGAGGGTACAAAGAGTGAGAGATCAGACCTCAGTGACAAGAGCCTTTCCCTCACACTAGCATTAGCACACACACCAGTTCCCACCAAATGTTCTCAGATTTTACCTCCACCACCCTTCTTCCAGGGATTTCCACACAATACCATCCCTGGAGAGTCCCTCAGAGAAGGCACACACCCTGTTTCAATCCCACTGTGGGGAATGGGATGACTGGGATGGGAAATCACTCTCCACTCGCCCAAACCAAGAGATCTGCACCCACAGCCACCAATGGGAATAAACATCCCAGCCCCTGCTCCTGCAGTTTTCTTCTGACAATTTTCCTTCACTCCAGCCAGCCTGGAATGCTTCTTCTCTCCTGGAGCATGTCCTGGCACTCAGGGAAAGGCACCAAACCCATCACTCTGCAAAGAGGGTACAGAAGGGACAACACCCCCAGGGCAGCTTTAGGGTCATCAGAAAGGACAAGAGCACAGAATTCCAAAAAGCAGCACTGGGCAAAATTCCCCTCCTGGAGCCTGCAGCACCTCTGATCCCTGCAGCAACCACCCTCCTCTGCATCCTCTGCAGCTTGGGAGGGGCCACCAGCTCCTCACAGTGGGCCTGAGGGGGTTCAAGCAGGGCAGCAGGGCTGTGTTCCTCACCGTGCCTGCAGCAGGGTGGCCGTGGCATTTAAAGGACAGCAGGACAAAGTTCTGCTCTCCTGTTGCTGCACATCGTTTTCCAGTCAAACCATGCAACTCCAGAGCGCAGGGGGAGAGGGATGGCTGAAGTAGACTGCTGTTTCCCAAAAGCTGTGGCTCCCAGCCAAAGGCAGGCAAGCATGGAGCAGATGGAGTCCTGGCAAGGCCTCTCCTGTCCCTGCATTAGCAGCATCTGCTCATTACCCAGAACCCTCGCCTGCTTTATCTAATGCTCCAGGAAAAGCATTTTGATTTGATTCATTTCAGTTCGGTAACGTGCAACACAATTAGTGGTAAAATCAAACTGGAGCACTGCCAGTGCTGACAATAGGAAACAAGGCAGAAGAAATATGAGGCCAGTGGGTTGGAATTCAAAAATCACAACTGTGGCTCGA
Source organism: Vidua chalybeata (assembly GCF_026979565.1). NCBI lineage: Eukaryota > Metazoa > Chordata > Aves > Passeriformes > Viduidae > Vidua > Vidua chalybeata. Next base: position 12,320,302 of record NC_071547.1, on the reverse strand, counting down.
GTTGCCAAGTCCCGTTGCCCCAGGTGTACATCCAGTGCCCCCACTGAGCGCTGGCACGGGCACAGAGAACTTCATTTGCTCCCCATCCATTCCTCCCTCCTCTCCCTGTCCCTGCAGCCCGAGGCTGGCACCATCAGGAACCTCCACCAGGAGCCACAATCCCATTTTCCTCTAGGGCCACCGTGGAGTGACAACCCACTTCGGCCAGGGCATCCCAGGAGGACAAACCTGTGTCCTGGCTGTGCCTGGGCAAGGAGCTGAGGAGCAGAGCAGAGCAGGCTGTGCCTGCCAGCCCTTCCCTGGGATGGGGAGCCAAGGCCAGCGCCGCGGGAGCCCTGCGGGACCGGGAGCAGCCGATGGTGTCGGGGCGAGCCAGGGATTCGCCAGGGAAGTCTAGACTGCCTGACAGCACCACCTCCAACACGAGCAGATGGTTTCTCTGGGTTAGTCAAACTTACAAACAAAGAGGAAAGAGAGCTGGAAAAGTACAACAAAGAACAATCAAACACATTATCTTCAAAGGCGTCCGCTCCCTCCCCAAAATTTAAAATAACTCTCTCCACCAAACTGTAAATATGTGCTTTCAGCTTGCAGTTAGTAAACACTGCTAAAATGGGTCTTTTTATTTCCCTATTCCCATAGAAACTAATCTATTCTGACCAAGGCTTCTCAAATCAGAGTAACTGCCATATCACAGAGCCTATTAAAATCTCTACCCAAAAGAATAAAAGATGCCGAGCTTTATGCAAACTAGTTCAGTCACAGCACTGACAGCAAGGGATATGACAGGCAAAAAACCCAGACAAATTATTAGATTAGTCAGTGGGAAACTAGAAAACAAACAAAAGACTCTCTGCTAGTCATTGTTTGGAACACTGGAAAAAAAAGCCAGCACTTAAACCTGTGTTATAGTTTCCTATGACTCCAGTAAATAATATTAATAACACCAGATTTGCTGTTGTCAGAAAATGTTGCCTATCAACAATTTTTACCCATAGAAAACCATCCTGGCATGATCCAAGCTAGAAAATCAGCTAAGGATGTTGAGAATCTTAAAACACATAAAGCATTTAATTTACTTCTAAAATAAAAGTATGGATTAGGGATTTTGTTTGGATTATTCACCTTGTGCTTTGTTTTCACCTGTAGACACGCCAGGATCAAAGACAGTATGTGTACAAAGCTCTCTGAACTTACAAATATTCTTTCTTTATACCCAAGGAGACACTTTAAGTATAAAATTTTACATTTTAAAGAAAGATTATGGGAGTTGAGTTCTGCCTGAGCCCCTCAGTTTAGTATCCCAGTTGGCCGGTACTGTCCAAACCTGACTTTTTAAATTGCTGTTCCCAAATCCAGAAGATGTTGGTCTCTGGCTCTTGTAGTCCATTACAGAAACCCTCCAAGGATATTTAAAACAATGCACACAACCAGGCTTTTATGAGGATTTCACTAAATATTAGGTGAAAGCTTTCATTTCTTTAAATCCAAGTATATAATAACAACCCAGCACTGCAAACCAACACTTCAGTGCATCCACACACCACGCCAAGATCGAGAGGGATGGGGATTAATCAGGCATCCAAGTTTACCACCATCCCCATAACAAAGCTCCACAGCACCCCAAGGGAGTTTTGGCCAGAGGAGAAGGCTGGTGGAAGAATATTTAATATTTTTATAGCAAAACAAGTTATTTGCTTAAGATAGCTTGGCTGGACTACAGCCTGGCACTCAAGCTTTGTGCAGCAGCTCCAGTAGGAATTAAAGCTCAGTTTTAATGGGTGCTATGTTCCAATGCCTCCTAATGCATTTAGGGTTATTGGCCAACTTTCTCACATAAAAGCAAGTGTGTGCGTGTGTGTGGATACACAGGATTACAGACACACAAAAAGCTGAGCACAGCTGCTTCATTTTTGTAAAGCTTTTTTTTTTTTTTTTTTTTTTTTGCTGTTGTTTTAATAGGGAGGAGAGTTGTGGTTGCTCACCGTCCTCGTGGGCAGCCACGGCCAGGGAGCTGTTTATCCTCACAAAGGAGACGTGTGGCGGGGCTCCAGCCCCTCCAGGGCCTGGCACTGCTGCCAGCACGGGGGCTGTGTAGTCCCAGGTGCGGGTGTCCCACAGCCTCACCTCCCCTGAGGTGTACCTGCAAAACAAGGGCAGCGGTCACCCCGGTGGGAAATGGATTGTAGAGAATTCTTACAGCTTGATAGAAGGCTTACATAGGATGTATCTGTGTGCAAGCTATGCATATAATCACAGTTATAAAGTATTTGAAGGATTGTGTTGTATAACTTTATCTGTTGTATAAATTTATCTGTTCAGAGTCCATCCACAAACCACTTCAAAAACGAAATCATTTGACAAATCAAATTAAAACAGACGATAGATCATAGTTAGACGACTTGTTTAAAACATAAAGTTTTACACCTTAACTAAAAAAACTTTACAAAATAAGTTTCTATGCATTGATTGTTATAGTGACAATACCTTGTGTTCGTGTTAGTGACAGTACCTTGTATACTTCATTGTGCACAGCAAACAATAAATAAAGCTGTCAAAGAAGTTTTTTTCCGTTCAAGAGAGAGGGGGAAATGTGGGAAATGAATTTGCAGAGAATTCTCCAAGCCTGACAGAAGGCCCACACAGTGAGCATCTGTATGCAAATCTTGAGATAAGAAATGTTGACTTAGAAATGCCATGGAATAGGACAGACATTGCTGGGAGAGAAATGGAGCTAGAAACAAGTTTCAAAGGATGGTTTTGCAAATAAGACTGGATACTTTGGAGAAATGGAACTATGAAAGGTGCATTGTAGTGGGACTCACAAAGAGTAATTTTGGATTATTAGCTTTAAGGCATCTACAGCATGGTGTGGCTAAAGCTGACAGGCCAGGAAACACTTACAGTGTTTTGTAATTAGGAAATAGTTGGCTTCTGATAGTGATGGTGTGAATTGTTACACCTGTATTGTCTCACCCTTCTCACCAGACTGAAAATGGAATAAAAGGTTTTAAAATGCCTCTCAGGTGCCCCATCTCTGGGTCAGAAAAGGGCTTAATCCAACAACCCCACAGCACCTGCAAGGAGGTGGCTGCAGCAGAAGGGAGGAAGGAACAAGGATGGGTTCAAACAGCTCCAGACTGATCCTCCCCCAGTCCTCTGTGCACAAAACCATCAGCTTTGCCCATTTTAGTCCCATTTACTTAATGCGGCACCAAAGTCTACCAAGGCAGGCAGGTAAATTGAAATTGGAGCTGCAAGGAATGGTGTGGCCAGCAGGACCAGGGCAGTGATTCTTCCCCTGTGCTCAGCACTGCTGAGGCTGCACCACCTTCAGTGCAGTGTCCAGTGCTGGGCCCCTCAGTTTGGGAGGGAGATTTAGGGGCTGGGGTGTGTCCAGAGAAGGGCAACAAGGCTGGTGAGGGGCTTGGAACACAAGTCCTGTGAGGAATCGTGAATCCTGTGAGCTCCTGAGGGAGCTGGGGTTGTTTAGCCTGGAAAAAAGAAGGGTCAGGAGTGACCTTCTCACTCTACAACTCCCTGACAGGAAGCTGCAGCCAGGGAGGGTCGGCCTCTTCTCCCAGGCAACAACTGACACAAGTTGAGCCAGGGGAAGTTTAGGTTGAACATCAGAAAAGAATTCTTCACTGAAAGAGAGACTGGGCACTGGAATTGTCTGCCCAGGGAGGTGGTGTTTCATTGTCACAGCTTTTAATGAAGGGATGGGACCACAGATGGGCTAAGAACCATTTATTGCTCAAATAAACATCAGTTTCAGAGGCCATGAGATTTTAGAGCAAGCAGTTGGCCATAGCTCAAAGTAGTCACAGGCTCCTTGTTACAAACCAACATAGAACTTTCTAACCCAATGAATAGATGCCACAAGGTTTATTTTGCTTTTCTAACCTATCACCTTTACTTACTTCTGCTGCACTGTGGGTACTTTTGTCCAATGGCTTCTGTCTCACTTGGACACAAATGCTTCTGTTATAACTTCTAAACTCTCAGCTTATTCCATACAACCACACCCCTACACTATAAACCCTTCACCATCTTCTCAGTGCAGTTTCTCACTTACTTAAGGCATATTCTTACAACTATAGAAACATAAGTTTATTTTTTTTTTTCTGCTAAATGTCTGTGTATTGTATTTTTACATCAATCCAAGCTTCTTCTAAGGCTGCAGATCAAACCCTTCAGTGCCTGTGGAAGTTTCTGTTGTTCTAATTCCCACAGTGGTGGAGTCACTGTCCCTGGATGTGGCACTCAGTGCCATGGTTTAGTTGATGAGGAACTGCTGGGTCACATGTTGGACTTGATGTTCTCAAAGGTCTTTTCCAACCCACTTCATTCTGTGATTCTGTGACACACAACTCAGCCACCATTATCAGTGTGGAACTTTGCAACTAACATACAAGGAGAGCCAAGATCAAGAGGAAAAAGGAAATCAGGAACGAGCCTAAATTACATCATGGCAAAACTTCAAACTGGTTCTTTTCAGTCTTTCAAGATTTCTGGTTGTGTTAAACCAGAGCATTTATCTATGACCATACAAGCACCCACCCAACCTACTGCTCTTTATAGAAAGAAATGTCTTTTTATAGGAGAAATTTCTTAATGTCTCATCAACAGATCAATTTACCTACATCTCTGAAGACTAATTAATTAATTGATTCAACTAAGTGTTGTCTTTAGAGTTAAAGCAATGGTTCCTTTTTTTGCAGCAGGCTCACTAAAATACCACAAAACCTGTAATTTAACATCAGCTTGTCAATGAGGAAATAAAGAAACAGAACTAAACTTTTTGGGTAATATTGAATATATCTGAATGAAAAAAGGTTGTTACACAGCAAACAATGGATAAACTGCTCTGGGCCATCTATGACCACACAAAAGACTAATAAAGGAAAAAAAAATCACAGAAAAAGCAGAAAAGCTTCTACAACTGGTCAAAGACCACAGTTCTTTAATTCTTTAAGGCCAGTTTTGACAAAACTGTGATAATTAACATTGTCAGATGCCTTCCTCTGGCACAGCTGACACTTGGATTCTTTTGGAAAATCAAAGGTGCTTCCTGCTCTGTCACCTTTGTTGTTACATCCTGATTTTTGGGGGAGAAGTATCATGGAAGAGTGATTCTTACCAGCCTCAGAGGTCTGGTGGTTGGGAATCTGGCTGTGCTTATGAGGAAAAAAAACCAGTTGATTACAAGAAAAAGAAGGAAAGGAAGGTTTAGGAGACGTGGGAGTTGCACTCAGGTTTCCCAGTTCTCTGGGCAGTGCCATGCCTGGGCATGAGAGCAGATCCCTCCCAACATCTCCTGGTGAAAAGGCTCCAATTTACAGAAGGAATTAAAGTGCCCAGGGGGGTGGTGAAATCTGTCAGGCAGAAAGAGGTGCACATGAATTCCCTGCACTGATCAGGAAGAGAGGGAAGCCTGTCCTTGTCACCTGCCTCCTCTGCTGTGCCTTACAGGGGAGCACCCAGGGAAATGAGAGAACAGGGTGGGACACTTCTCCCTTTCCCTCCCTCTGCAAATGAGGCCCAAACCTCTCTGAATCCTGCTCTCATTTCCAATTTACAGCAGCACAATCTAAGAAGAACAGACCAAGAAAGAAGCTTCCCCAAAGCAAAATGTTTCATGTGAGATTGGACACGGAGCACGGATCAGATCACAACAAATCTCTTCAGTTTGCAAAACTGGAAAGGGCTCATTTTGCTTCAAAATCTGGATATAAATCGTAACAGGACAGGTGATTGCACAGATCTGCTGCACTCCCCTTCAACAAGAGGCACGCAGTGTTTTGGAAGCATTTTAATTTTGAACTGATTTTTGTTTCCTTATGTTAGGGTTGGTTGGGGTCGTGTTTTCGAGCTTCTCCTGACTGCCAAGAGCAGCAGATTCTTCCCAAGGGAAGCCAAAATTCTCTTGTCACTGAAAAGTGAGTTTCAGGGGAGACATAAAACACTGGTAGACTGGACAGAACTCAGTGACAGAATATTTGTTTTCATCTCTAAATAAACAAGGAAGAACAGCATCTCCTCCTACTGTAGGTCTCACACAATCCAGGCTGGATATGTAAAAACAAAGACTGAGAGAAGGAGAAAATGGCAGGAGAAGAGGAGAGGCCCAGGGCTGGATAATTCTCAGGGCACACTGCACCTGGTTTCCCTACACAGCCTGGAACACAAGGGATCCAGCAAAAATAACAATGCATTGACTGCAATCCTGGAATTAAAGAGCCAACATCATAGGATCACACTAAATCCTTAAATTAATTTTATCTCAGAATTCAATCAAGTCAAAATTTAGTTTGACCCATTCTTTGTTCATGAAGAACCACCTGAACCTGAAGCTCAAACTGGAGCAGCACCAGCAAACACTTCTGGCCATTGCTTTGAAATCAATTTGATGATGAAATAAATTCTGATGTGTTTTTGCTGGAACCTGTTTGGCAGGGTCTGCACCAGCCCACCCTGCAGCCTCCTTCTCCTCACTCCTCCACTCCCTGGTGGATCAGTTCATGCTGGAGACTCCCACTCCTGTGCCACGAGGCCACGCTGCTCTCCCAGCCCTTGCCAGGAGCTGCAGGACACCAGAGTTTGTGCCCAGTGGGCTCTGACACTGCCCAACAATCCCTGAGAGCATCCCGTGCTCCTCCAGTGACAGAGACCAGGGAACTCCACGTGCCAGGAGAACCCTGCAAGAGCCCACCAAAGCTCCCCCGTGGCTGCCCAGAAATCCCAGCAGTGCCAGCACAGGAGAAGTTCCTCAGGAAGGTTCCTAGGGCTTCCTGTCTCCCTCCTCCCCCATTTCTCACCATTCCCATCCTTCCCAGGGCAGTCCCACACAGCAGAGCAGAAGGATTGGGAGAGATGTTCCACAGGACCGTGGTGGGATCATGAGTGGAGCTCCTGGTCTGGGCAGGGAACCAGCCTGGGAAATGGGAGATATAAACCAGCTCCTCCACTGCCCATTTCCAGTGTGCACTGGGCCTGCACCAGGACTGAGCTGGAAGAATTTCAACCACAGATGAATCCAATTCAGTAGGAAAAAAAAATGTAATGCTGTCATAAAGAGCACCACACTTTCAATTTGTAACCACAACAAAAGGCTTTTAAACTATTAAAGCACTGCCTTGCTGTAAAAAAAATAAAAAGGCTGCTTTATTGCAGATAATTGGCAAATCTGCCCTATCAACACAACTGGCTGGAGAGAGGAACACACTGCACTATTTCTAGATATTTCAAGATTTCTATTCATTTCCCACCACAACTTTTACATTTTGCCCTGAAAATTTCATTTGGATCACTCAATGAAATAACCCCAGATGCAAGTCCTGCCCAAGAACAAGCCCAGCACTCCAAATCCACTCAGTTACTGATTCTTCTACCAAGATGGTAATGAAATGCCCACTTAGCTTTTTGTTGGAGTAAAAAAACACCCAAACCAACTCGAAACTGCCTTCCTGTTTAATACAGCAACGATCACACCCTGTTTGCTCTGACACCAAGAGCATCCAGCTGCTGCTGCTTTCCCCGATGGGGGCCATGAGCTGATTACTGCAGTGGCAGGTAAATCCTCCAACACCTGATCCCACTTGCACTGAGCACACCCAACAACCCAACCCCAAACCCTAAAATAACCCACATTAGAGACCACACCTGCTTCATTTCATTTAGAAAGGCTGTCCAAAGTCTTGCTCTCCTGAGCACAACAGGGAGCAACAAGAAGCCTGCTGCTCACAAGGCCAATTTCCTCCTCTCCTGATACCCATTCCCTGATTTCTTCCATCCACACCACACCTGGCTCCCAGCTCTCTCTACTCACAGACACATTTTTCCTTCTCTGATGTTCAACAGAGCCTCTCCACCCAAAAACTCAGCTTCTTTGGTGGACTCACATTCCACTTTGCCCTTGTTCTTTGGAATATTTCAGTATAGACACATGAGAAGCAGCAGCAGAGACAAGCTGTATTTTTCTAAATATACTTCCCCTCAAGGAGCCCATTCTGTAATTTTGGCCAGATATGGATCTAGCTGTAAAAATCAGCCTGTACATTCAACTTAAACTTTACAGAGATGCATCAAAACCTTGCTGAAATGGAGCAACAGTTAGTGGAATGCATATGGCATAGAAAAACTGGTAAAAATTAAATTCAGATAGAATAAAAATACCTACTCACTAACCAAAAGCATTGTGACTACTTTTTAGTGGCAGTAATGGCATGGACATTTTGCTCATGCCCTCCCACATGAGTGAAGGCAGAAGGAGCTGGGGGTAAAAGCTGCTGCTGCCCCACGCTGAATGTCTGGGAAGCAGGTGGTGGAGTGCAGAGCACATGTGGGAGGAAGCAGAGCTGGAGCCTGGGCACAGCTCTAATGAAGTGCTGCTGAAGAGGCAGACGATTTCATAAGGAGAAAAACATCAGGAAACTGGTCAAAACACAGAATCTCATCTGAAAAAGCTCCACTGTGCTGGATAGCAATAGCCAGAACAAATTTGGGGAAGAGGAGGAGGGGGAGGCTGATCCCTCTCCAGAGCCCCAGATGTCTTTATGGTTGCCTAATGACAATTATACTCAACCAATTAAGACACTGCTATCACAGTTGCATTGTTAGTAAGGCTTTGGCCCTGAGTGTTGATGGCTGTCTAATTAGTGTTTGTGCAAAGTACAACTGCAACTAATATATAAACTGACAAATACACAAAAGAAAAACTGTTAACAGGAACATTTTCCAAACAGTAGAGGCTCCGCTCATTCAGTCCATGGCAGCAGCAAAGACAAACTGCTTTCCTTCATGGCTGGGGTACTGCTGGCACTGCAGAATTTCACTTCAAACCACAGGGTCAATAAGACCCTTGCTGGGTTTCTGTTCAGACAGGATGCTGGTGCCACTCACTTTTGGGCAGCCTCAAGCACACCCCTCCAGGGCAAGGCTCACTGCACCAAATCAGGCTGGTCACCAAAGACTTCTGATAAAACCCACCAGAAACCAGTTTACATTTTCCATATTTTCTCTAAAGAGTCTGTAGCAAGGAAAGGAAGGAGAAAGAACCCCCTTTGTTTCACAGTCAGGTCTGATTTCCAGAAGGCAAAGTCTGTTCAGTTTCCAGATACCTGCGGTGATCAACAAACCAAAAAAAAAAAAACCCAACAACTTTGTTTCAGGCAGTCAGTGACCATCTGTTAATACTCAAAAGATCTTATTATGAAGTCCTTACAATGTCAGTGCATTTTATTGAAGTCAGTAGGAATTTTGCTGCAGTAACAGTCTCTGTTTAAACGGATGCCTGTTGATAAGCAAGTAAAATAATGAGTATTTTGCACTGTCTTGCTCCAACAAGCACCTCAGAGCTTTCATCCTTATTCCACCAAAAGCAACTCTCCAGTCCTTCATGTGTTTAATTAAGGTATCAGCTAGTGCCCCCCCTCAGCAGGCTCAAGAATAGGCCCAATTAAAGATGCAAACCCAAACCCCTTCAAATTGGTTCAAATGGCTCCTGAGCTCCATCCTCTCTCCAAGGCTCAAGTGAGACAGTGGCAACTCAATGTCCACTTTCAAAACACCTCTTCATCAGAACCATGGTACACTGGGAGGTACCTCAATCACAGTGAAAAACACTGGAATTCAAGGCATTCTAGCACCTTCTTTGTACTCCCCTGAAGCGAGGGATGAGTGATGGACATCTCAGAAACCTCTACCACAGGGTGAGGTGCCTCTAAGACTGGAAGAGGTCAAAGTTCCCAGTTCTCCCTGCATTCTCATTCTCAGGTACTTGGATACATTGATTTGGCCAACTTTAACCAACAGGTAGCTTGGCTGAGGGATTCCTTAAAGAAAGGACTCAGGAAAAACTAATAGTAGCGGAAAAGAGCTACTTCATATGGCAGAAAGGAATATAAATAGAACATAACAGCCAAAAATAAAACAAAAATGGAACTGGGAAGAAAAAATTTTCAATTACATAGCAGAAAGCTATACCATAAAACACAAGGAAAAACAGATGGGGATAAACCAAAACCAGAGTCTGAAACAATCCTAATGCTGGTAGAAAATGGGGAGTAGAAAATTAATCTCCCTGATTTCATCCAAATGTACTTTTGGGTTGCTTGATACATAAATGCAGCTATGAAAAATGTGACTAATGTGTCCCAAAATGGATCTGGAAGCAGTTTTATATTTAGCATGTAAGAAATCCATTCTGAACATCCTCATGATCAGTTCCCAAACTCTTCTGCTGGGAACCCAACTTTCCAATTTACCAACCCACGCCCATCTGTGGGCCCCTCACAAATACGAAGCTGCAGAGAGCTTCTAGCTTCATTTTTAGGGCTTTATTTAGGAAATTATCCCTCAAGAAAGAGAGTTAAGCTGCTGGAGTGTGTAGTTCTGCAGCTTAGCACTGTTATCTGTAACCAAATTAACATTTCACCATCCTCACTGCTTCTGCCTCACCTTCTATATTAAGTGCATGCAAATGTCATACCAAGGGAACAGAAACAAGCCAAAGGGTTGTACTGTAAGGAAAACATTTAACTGAACATTTATAAAAGCAGCAATTAGAAAAAGCCAAACTGTTTCCAGTAATTTGTTTTTTAAAGCAAAAAATCTCCCATCCCATAGCTCAAGGTTCCAGTGGCTTGCATCAGCCCAGGCCCATTAATTAAAGCAGCTGCTCTACCAAGGAAACAAATTACTGTGGGTTCAGGAGAAAAAAAAATATCTTTTCCATAAGAATTCAGGAGGCATTATGATGCAATTTGGGAAGGCTCTGCTCCATCAGCACTATTATGTCACAAAGGACAAAGCACAGATAAAACAGTGGCTCCAGTTGCAGACAGAGGTGAGAAAACCCCATTGGAGGATGCTGGAAATTGATCTGTTTGCTCTGGAAGGAACACAAACTGCAACACGCTGCAAGCAGCAGAGAGGAGGAGCATCACCTGAGCTCCAGGCACTGATGGTGACAGCCCAGAGAGTAAAAATGAAATCTTCAAGAAGTTTAGTAGAAAGAAGGATGGGTTTGTCTGGCCTTAGTAAAAAAACAAGATTTACAAGCTCAAAATTCCTGCCTGTGCCTGAGAACACCAAAGGCATCACTGAGCACATCCCTGCAGCAGCAAAACCCAGAGGTAAACCAAGAGCTCCAGGCAGGCTGGAAAAGCAGCTTCCAGAGTCAGATCAGGCTTCATAAGCAGTTGGAATGAAAAAAACACCCAAACCAACTCGAAACTGCCTTCCTGTTTAATACAGCAATGATCACATCCTGTTTGCTCTGACACCAAGAGCATCCAGCTGCTGCTGCTTTCCCCGATGGGGGCCATGAGCTGATTACTGCAGTGGCAGGTAAATCCTCCAACACCTGATCCCACTTGCACTGAGCACACCCAACAACCCAACCCCACTCTTTGTATCACCTGAAAGGCTTTTTTCAGGAGCTAACAGAAAAGCCAGCCTGCCTGTCACTAACACAACCTTACCTAAGCCCCGTGCTCATCTGTCACCCGAGCCCTCTGAACTCATGATGTCATTCCCCTCTTCAGCCTCCTCAGGGTGAAAAGAGGAGCCCTGACACTGCTCCTTAACAATGATGAGAGTGAGTGAAGAGAGCACAAAAGGTCTGGGGAAGGTTGAAGAAAAAAGCAGTTATTTTCACCTTCTGCTTTGTTTGACACCTTGGCTTGCAGTCACTGGGAGGGGAGCGAGAAACTATGAAAGTTGTGGCATCACAGAAGTGAAATTTAGGCAATTAAAGAAGGCAGGGCTTTATTCAGGCTGTTGGAAGGCTTCAGTTTGTTAACTTTGATTCATTTTCATTACTAATTAATATTTTGGTTTCCTCAGGTCTGCACACTGAATTAAGATGCAAGAGCTAATAATAAATATCTTGAGAATAACACACAAGCCCTATAGCAAAAAATCCAAATTAGATGAGAGTCGACATGAAGACTTTTTAAAAGTGCAGGAAAGCGCTTTCAAGCCTTTCGGGCTAGTTTCACACATCATTATGAAACTAAAGAGAGTGGCAAGCCCAAGTTCTAAAAAGTCATTTGCAGGTCACCTTTGAGCAGGAGCAAAGTGGAGTGGGAGGTGATGGAATAGAACAAAGGAACTCACCATAAAGGAGCAGCTACCTGTGTGTAGATGTTGCTCAAAATGAGTTAAACTGAAAGGCCCAAATTGTTTGTGAGTGTTCCCAGAATGAAGACGACTGTATAAATCATTTCAGCATTTAGGATGTCAACATGAGAAATGAATGTCCAGATTCCCCTAACAAACCACACAGGATATTTAGGAAGTTCTTCCTTAGCTTCTCATTGCCTTTATCAAGCATCACTTAGGGAAACAGCACCTGTGCCAGGTGTGCTCCACCCTGAAATGGGAGGAAATGTGAATCTGTTGGTTTATCAAGGCAATCAGCAGATGAGTCTCACCAGTCCTAACTCCTCAAATCTCAAAGAAAGCTGCCAGTACTTACAGGGGAAGGAGGAAAACATCTGAAATTAAAATTTCAAGAGAAGCCAGGGCTGATTTCCCAGTCCGTAAAAGGTGCAGGGACATCTCACAGCATCTGCTAGATCAGTTTGTGGCCAAGCTCTTCACTACCAGGCCACCACTCAGGCATGGAAAACTGAAGAAAAAAGAAAGGAAAAGATGATACTTTATAGTTCTGGGTCTTGGGAAGGGTGGTCTGACTCTGGGCCTCTTTTGTTTACTTATTTTCAGAGCCACCACCAGCAGCAGTGAAGCCATAGTGCTTTTTCTGCAAGCACTAAAAAATGAACACATCCCCCTCAAAGCCCACCTGGTGTGGTTTTAGGGGTGAGCCGTGAGATGAGATGGGCACCAGCAGCACAAGGCAAGCTCAGCCCAGAGCTCAAGAACAGCCACAGGTGAGTAATTCAGAGCCAGTCAGGAGCAACAGTCTCAGGACATGCCACGGGCACGTCACACCACAGGAACCTCTGGAATGACAAGGTCAAATAAGGACCAGATGCATGTTCTGAGATCACTCTGTCCAGGAGGACCCAACCTCCGACTACACTGCCAAAAAAAAAAAAAAAAAAAAAAAAGAAAAAAAGTAGCAATTTTACTGTCTGAACATGCATTTGCTTAAAAAAACCCATATAAATCCAGATTTTAGTAAGAGAAAGTGAAGCAATCCAGGCATTCTGCACAGTAAATGACAGCATTCGGCACAGGGAGCCTCATCACCAGCAGGAATTTCTAAAAGCCAAGCAAGCAGCTATATAATTACTTTAAGTAAGCTCTGACTTAGGGCTCAAACTCCATTTGAATCGAGGATGAGGGGGAGAACATCATCCCTTTAGAGAAGATCCTTCGAGACGTGTAACTGTAGAAAGGCTGGCAAATACAACATTGATTGGGAGTGAGGTAACCACAAACACCACTGGCTCAAATGAAAAGGGATTCAGGGGCTGACCCAGAAAACAAGCCTCGTAACCACCGGGATGAAATTTTAATGACAAACACAAGAAGCTCTGCGTGCAGGCCAGATTGAATTATCTGATGTCAGGCAGCACAAAGGGGAGCTGCTCGCAGCCACCTCCACTCCCAGCTCAGGTTGCACTCAATCAATCCTTGATATTCTGCCATCTCCTGGCTTCAGCCTGGCCAGCAGCGTGGGGACAAGTGGAGAGTGCACGGAGTAGGAGCATTTCTCTGTGTAGTGTGCCTTTGCTTCCTCCACAGATTAATAAAGAGCTGCTCCTGAACCAGCTCAAACTGTGCCTCTATAAATCACAGCTGCAGGTTTAAGTCACTCTGCCCACAAGCTGTATAAATTCCCTTTCAGAAAGATTAAAAAGCTCTACAGCAACTAAAATAAAAATTATTCTGCTTTGCAGTAGAGTTTGAAGCAGGACAGTGAAGATGACAAGATCCTGCCTAACACAGCACAGGTTCAAATGAGTGATTCCAGGCTGGCTCCAAGATTCCCAAACACACCAACCCCTGCATTCCTGCTCTCTCCAACCAGAACTCCTCTCAGCCCAACTAGAACTTAATCTGGCTGCTGCCAGAAAAAGAATTAAAGATGTTTCTAGAAATACATCAGCAACAAAAAGGATTGCTAAGGAGAATCTCCATCTTTATTGGATCAGGGAGAACCAGTGACAAAAGATGAGGAAAAGGCTGAGGGAATTAAGGCCTTGTCCTCGGGGTACCCAGGCTGGAAAACAGGGACAGGGAGCAGAACGAAGCCCCCATGATCCAAGGGGAAATGGCTGGCACCCTGCTGCAGCACTTGGGACCCACCCCAGGGTGCTGAGGGAGTGGGGCAGAGCTCACCCCAACACCTCCCAGCCTTTCCCAGCAGGGAGGTCATGGACCCTCCTTGGCCAGGGGACTGAGCTCAGCAATCGTGATGCCAATCCAGAGCTGGGCTGGAAGGAGGATCCAGGGAAACGCTGTCCTGTCAGCCTGACCCCAGTGCCAGGCAAAGTTTTGGAACAGAACATCAGCAGGGCCAAGTGCTGGGTCCTACCCTGGGCCACCACCACCCCAGGGATGCTGAAGGCCTGGCAGGAATGGCTGTACCAGGTGGACAAGGCCCTGGAGGTGCTGGTGACAGCAGCTGCTCACCAGCCCAGGTGTGCCCAGGTGTGCAAGAAGGCCAAGGGCACCTGGGCTGTCCCAGGGCAAAGCACTGGGCACTCCTGGGGCACCTCCAATCCTCTGTCCAGTTCTGGGCCCCTCAGGACAAAAGGGACCTGGAGGGGCTGGAGCACCAAGAGTGCCTGAGGGAATTATGATCAAAAAAACTGCTAAAAACTCAGCAGCCCTGAGCAGCAGCCTGAGACAAAAGAAAGGTGATGTCCCAAACCACTGGATAGAAAATCCTTAGGAAATGCCCCACAATTCTGGTTTAGCAGCACCAGGCCTTGCAAACTCACACGCTCAGACACACAGGTCCCTCTGTAATCACTGATTATTCCCATGCAAAGCTGAGCACACAAGTGTTTGTGAAACAGGAGAGAGAATCATTAAATGTAACAGATAATTGATATTTATACTGAGAGGAGAATTGACTTTGTAAACCTCAGCTATTAAATTACTTCTTCAGTACTGAAAGAACGCAACAGTTTGCTATTGATCACCAGATTCATTACACTTTTATGACAAATTTGAAAGCACAATGCCATTAAGTTCAATTGTATAAGCTGGGAGAGACAGGGGAGGGTTATGGTGGGATTTAAAAAAACTAAAACACAGCAAACAACAAACTCCTCAATATCCTAAATTCTTACCAAATGCACATAAAGTATTTCTCTGCACAATTTGCTGATGCCCTCTGAAGTTTGAGTTATAACTTGAAGTCTCCCTTGTTTGATATTTACCATTTACGAATTTAAGAAAAAAAGCAGAGTGAAGGACAAGCAGTGAACAGCAAAGGACAACATAATTTTTGTGTTCTAATACTCTAAACTCTTCATTTACTAACCAGGCAAATTCAAACAGCTGAATTCTTATTTCCTCATGTTGTTTTATCAAACACATGTTCACAGCTTCATAAAGAGAGAATTCATTTTTCAGAGAAATGACTGGAAAGTCATTTAAGTGAACATCATTTTTTCTAAAGGATACACACATCCAGGTTTCCCTCAGTGGTCTCTTACTTGCTCATCTATTTTCAGGAACCTGAATTATTTCATTGTACCACACCCCTGATGTAAATTCACCAAGAGAATCAGGAGATACTGGAGGAACTGGAGAACCAACATGAAAAGAGTGTGTGCAACTGTCAGAACCCAACTCCTCTAATACACCAAGCCAAAAAATGGACTATTTGAGCTTAATATGCAGGATTCATAACCTTTGTTTATTAATACTTCAGAAATGTAATTTAATCTGCATAACTTCTATCTACTGCACTGTTTGGATATAAATGCAAAGGAGAAAATGAAGGAAAAGAAGAGCTGGAGGTTTTGGCAGCAGCATGGAGATAACTGGGTTTGCTGTCTGATAGTTCAGAGTCCTGCTCTCAGCTGTCCAAGGGCATTCAAAAGCATTTCCACAAATTAGAATTTTCCAGGCATCTTTCTTATAACCAGTCTGTGAATTTTGAAGTATTTTAGAAGCAGTTTTCTCAGTCCCACACCATTAACATGAAGTGTTACCATAAAACATTGAACTCTGGTATGTCAAGGACAATGTCCCAGCTCCCCAGGATATCATAATTTTTATTTACTCATGTCATTTCTGGAGGGTTACTAATTACTGAACCTGTGAAATTCAAACAGAACACAGTAAAGCCTCACACTTACTGGGAGAATCACTGTAAGCTCTTCTAAAAATTTGTGACTCTTAAAATTGTATTTAAGAGTATAAACCACATGAATAGGTAACATTAAACCAAGGTCCAGAAAACTTCTAAATTAGGAAAAGAGAAGTTTGAGTTTATCTATTCTGAGTGGGTTATTTTCCTCCCAGGTTGTCTTTTAAGTAAGAATGGAGAAAAGTAACAGTCCTTCTAAAGTTATTTTTGTGCTGTAACAAGATACCCTTGTGATTAAGAGATTTTTATGAAAAAACACAAAAAAGGGGGATTCTTTCAGTAGATGTGTAAAATGTTTAATACATTCTGGGTGCTTCCACAGCAAAACTGATGGAATTCATCAGAAAGCACCTGAGTTTTTACAGGGACTACTTGTGCATGAGATAACCTTTGAATAGTTTCATAAAAATTTGACCTGCTGAGCTAAATTGTAGATAAACATCAGTAGATAACAATTGTAGATAATCAGTCACTTAAGGACAGCCTGTCTCAGGAACTGCAGGTGAATCCATTCTTATGCTTCAAACAGGTGCTGCTTTTGAATTTATTGAAAGAAGCACCTGAGATTTCAGATGGTGAAGGTGGAGTGAGCCCTACACAGACTGGTAAAGGTGGAGTGAGCATTACACAGCCTACTAGAGGTGGAGGGAGTATTACACAGCCTGGTAAGGATGGAGCAAGCTTTACACACTCTGTTAAAGGTGGAGTGGGCATTACACGCTCTGGTGAAGATTAAATGAGCATTACACACTCTATAGAAGGTAGAGTGGGCGTTACACACACTATACAAGATGGAGTGGGCATTACACACTCTGGTAATCGTGGAGTGAACATTATGCACCCTATAAAAGGTGGAGTGGGAATTACACACTCTGGTGAGGACAGAGTGGCGCTATGCACTGTTGCAGGTGCAATGAAGTTACACATTCTGTAATACATGGAGTGAACATCACACACTATAAAAGATGGAGCAGGCATTACACACTCCATAGAAGACGGAGTGGACATTACACACTGGTAAACATGGAGTGAACATTACACTTCCACTCCAGAAGGTGGAGTGGGCATTACACACTCTACAGAGGATGGAGTGCACATTACACACTCTATGGAAGGTGCAGAGGGCACTGCAGAGCACGCAGCAGCTGCAGTGGGCATTACACTCTCTATGGAAGGTGCAGAGGGCATTACACACTCTATGGAAGGTGCAGAGGGCACTGCAGACCCTGCTGCAGCTGCAGTGGGCATTACACACTCTGTGGAAGGTGCAGAGGGCACTGCACACTCTGTGGAAGGTGCAGTGGGCATTACACACTCTATGGAAGGTGCAGTAGGCATTGCACACTCAATGGAAGGTGGAGAGGGCATTACACACTCTGTGCAAGGTGCAGAGGGCACTGCAGACCCTGCTGCAGCTGCAGTGGGCATTACACACTCTGTGGAAGGTGCAGAGGGCACTGCACACTCTGTGGAAGGTGCAGAGGGCATTACACACTCTGTGGAAGCTGCAGAGGGCATTACACACTGTGTGGAAGGTGCAGAGGGCACTGCACACTGTGTGGAAGGTGCAGAGGGCACTGCACACTGTGTGCAAGGTGCAGAGGGCATTACACACTCTGTGCAAGGTGCAGAGGGCACTGCACACTGTGTGCAAGGTGCAGAGGGCATTACACACTCTGTGCAAGGTGCAGAGGGCACTGCACACTCTGTGCAAGGTGCAGAGGGTACTGCACACTCTATGGAAGGTGCAGAGGGCACTGCACACTCTGTGCAAGGTGCAGAGGGTACTGCACACTCTATGGAAGGTGCAGAGGGCACTGCACACTCTGTGCAAGGTGCAGAGGGCACTGCACACTGTGTGCAAGGTGCAGAGGGCACTGCACACTCTGTGCAAGGTGCAGAGGGCATTGCACACTGTGTGCAAGGTGCAGAGGGCACTGCACACTCTGTGCAATGTGCAGAGGGCACTGCACACTCTGTGCAAGGTGCAGAGGGAATTACACACTCTGTGCAAGGTGCAGAGGGCACTGCACACTGTGTGCAAGGTGCAGAGGGCATTACACACTCTGTGCAAGGTGCAGAGGGAATTACACACTCTGTGCAAGGTGCAGAGGGCACTGCACACTGTGTGCAAGGTGCAGAGGGCATTACACACTCTGTGCAAGGTGCAGAGGGCATTACACACTCTGTGCAAGGTGCAGAGGGTACTGCACACTCTGTGCAAGGTGCAGAGGGCATTACACACTCAGTGCAAGGTGCAGAGGGCACTGCAGACCCTGCTGCAGCTGCAGTGGGCATTACACACTCTGTGCAAGGTGCAGAGGGCATTACACACTCTATGGAAGGTGCAGAGGGCACTGCACACTGTGTGCAAGGTGCAGAGGGCATTACACACTCTGTGCAAGGTGCAGAGGGCATTACACACTGTGTGCAAGGTGCAGAGAGCATTACACACTCTGTGCAAGGTGCAGAGGGCATTACACACTGTGTGCAAGGTGCAGAGGGCACTGCACACTCTGTGCAAGGTGCAGAGGGCACTGCAGACCCCGCTGCAGCTGCAGTGGGCAGTGCCAGCCCCGTGCTCACCCGGCCATGACCACGCCGTCGCAGCAGTGCACGTCACACAGGACCCGGCCGGGCTCGTAGCGCAGCTGGCTCACGGCACCCACGCGGTTCTGCAGAGAGACACAGGCCTTGGTGTTCCCATTCCTCCATCCACCAA